>NC_054601.1:24956614-26156614 GCF_004785595.1 Juglans microcarpa x Juglans regia | reverse complement strand
TGATTTTCAAATGTTTAAGAGAAATTATATATTTAAACATAGGTTATGTATTTATACATATTCATTGGGTATGAGCTATGTTGGCGTGTAAAATTTCCTAAGTGAAAATCTCGTTTACTTTTAGAAAATATCTCATCTCGTCTCATCTAATCATTACAACTTTGCTAACTTTTAATACAAAATAAAATAAATAATTCAATTTTTTCAAATCTCAAAATAAAAATAATATTAAAAAATATATTCTAACAATATTTTATTCAATTTTTTAACTTTAATCTCAACTCATTTCATCTCATCTCTAAAAATAAACGAGTCTTAAATGGATATAAAATAGAATTATACTATATAAGTTATGTGTGATGTAAAAACATTCAAGTAGAATTATTTTATAAAATATGGAATCAAACTCAACATATAATCTGATTTGGTAACATGGTAAACCAAGACTTATCTAAAAAGCTAAAATAAAATGATTTAACTAACTTTAATTTTATCTTAGAATTGAATATTTTATTCATTCAGTTTTTATACTTACATCAATATTTGAGGAAAATGGTCACGCTTATCAGTAGTTGGCATTTTTCAACCTCCATTTAGATCAAGGTTTTATGGAGGTTGTTTTTTCAAAATGATTAGGAAAATGTTATTTTTATTTTTCTTTTCTACCGCTCTATTCTATCGTTATGATTTTTTATTTTTATTTTTATTTTTTTTACTTAGTAATTAAAAAAGTGTTTTTTAATAATATTATAATTTTTTTATTTTTTTAAAAAAAATATTTAAAAATATTAAAAAATACATATAAAAAATATAAAAATATATATATATATATATATATATATATTTTTACCAAACGTTAGCTCCCAGCGGGAGCGGTGGACGTAACACGTCCCTTATCCACTATGCATATTTCCGTATAAACGCTCAAACCAGACCGGACCTAAAGTCTTGGTTGTGGTCGCCTAGGTGAGTACCGTCGATCCACGTCACGAGGTGCTAACCTGCTAGCTAGGCTCATCAATCACGTTGACCTTTTAGATTATAAATAATTAAAATTGTTTAATAATATATCCATATAATTTTCAGATTTAAAAATAAGCGTGTTGGTACAATGGCTCAGGAAAAAGATAAGGAATATTGAACACTTCCGAGATTACAACTTTCACTTTCAGAAGGCATATCTATACGGAAAAGTGCAGTGATACCCTTCCGAGATTACCACGCTATACTACCTATCTAGTGTGGTTGGGCATGCATTAGATGAGAGCAATTATTCATTCATTTTCTTTTGGTGACGACTATGATTATGATAGATCTCAACCTCAAAATTTTAGCTTATATCAAATGAAAATTATGGCTCGGTGTCGTTTGGATTTGAAGATGAGTTGAGATGAGTTGAGATGAGTTGTGAATAGTAGTAAGATTTGTGAGTTAAAATTGATGAATAGTAATAAGATGAGTTGAGATGAATTGAGATGAGTTGAGATGGGTTGCGAATACAAACAGGTGGTTTTAAATTTTAAATATGATTAAATTATCGTGTCACGTTTAGATTTATCGTCAAAACTATTTCAGGTGGAATTTCCTTAAAATAAATTTCACACACTTATAAACATGATGATATCTTAATTAATATTTAACAAACAAATATTGTCAGGGTGGAGTTTTAATATAGATGTAATTAATTAAGGTCAAGTACAATAATGAATCATTGTTAATTGAAAACGTTTCAAAATCATATGGATTTTGCTTTCCTTTTGGTTTTTATTTTCGAGACAAATGTTAGTGTTTTAGACACCAGGATTTTGAGGAACCTAAGGATGTAATTGACCAGAGATCCAAGGAGTTTAGCATCATATATTATGGGCGAGATTTCCATAAACAACAGGGAAAAAAATGGGTTTTTCTTTTTTTGTTTTTTGTTTTTTTAAGGGAAATGTCATCATTCATTCATTCATTCATCAAAAGAAACTTACATCCATAACCAAATATATGCTGAAATGTCCTCATATAAATCATTTGGAGCTCTACTAGTACACTATTGGACTGGTCTAGACTTCATTGTTGTTGATACTCTTTATAGACAAACGTTCAAGAAAGAACATTCTGTCTAAACAAAGACTCAACATCACCTTTCATAGAAATGGAGGACTTAACCTTAACGAACAAATCATCCAAGAGACGAACTTTTTTTTATTATTTTTACAATACAATAAGAAAAACAAAAACAAAAAAGAATGGATTACAATTTGAACTAACTCCGGTAGACTTTGACGGCGCGTGAAGGCAACAATTTTGTCTCTTTTCAGCCACAAAAACCAGATCTAAATGATATGGTGATGGTGATTCCAGTGATCCAATGCGTGTGGCACATGAGGACCACATGCAATTGTGAGCAGTGCATGAAGACCACATGCGGTGATTTTAGCAAAACCACCACTATCCTTCGAACAATTTGTTACCTGTGAGTTTTCTTGTGCTGCGCGTATCTCTCGAGAGTTGCTAAAAAAACTGTAGATCTGACTTTTTCAACCTTGAAGGAAGAACAATAAAAAGAAATGAGGGAATGAGATGAAGAAAGACGAGGAAAAAGGAGAAAGGAGGGGGAGAAGGAGGAGGAAGTCGAGGCCTCATCCTTTGGTGAAACTCATATCTGGAGGCTTTTTTTTTTGTTTTTTTTTTTGAGTGAGAGAGAGGGTTCCCAAGAGAAAGATTCTAAAAAAAAAAAAAAAAAGTTAGTTATTAAAATGATAAATGCAGGGCGTATATGGGAAGCTAGCGATTGATTATGATATTTGGATCTTTTTTTGCAATATTAGAATAGAATGAGGAATATATGTATTTACATTTTTATTTATAAGACTCATTTTGTTAATTTTCTTTTAAAATTTAAATTTTGAATTTCAGATTTTATGATTTTCAACCTATCAATAACTGACATGTGGAAAAGTAAGATTTTTATAAGTTTTTATTAAGTACATGTAGCACTACTCTATATAGGAGACCTGAATTATTTGATATTGATGAGTGCATATACTTATATTATATAGGGAAATGATGCTCCAACCTATTATTTCCATAGACAAAGTGTAGCAAATTTTACTTTTTTTTTTTTTTGTAGGATTTGTGTTTTTTTTATATTTTAGTATTGTGTTTTTTTTAAAATATATAAAAGATACTTTAAAAAAGAAACAAAAATAAATTTACACACCTTGGTACCGAATTCGGTACCCACTATCGGTGGCTCTAGCACCACCCTATTATATATACATAATCTGATTTATAAGAAAAGTTTAAAACAAGTTCTCCTGCAAATCAAAATTTTCAATATCACAGTATGCAAAGTATATGACTCACCGACTTACAAAAATAATTTTTTTATTTTCCAGAGATTTTGGCTGTCTTCACTTGGGGAGTCCCTGGAGATGTCATGTAGTAAATCCAGATTGGAGAAGTGGATAGTTTTATTTGCTTTAGGTGGAAGTTGGAATAGATTGGCCATTCCCTTTGGGCGAGGAAGAAGCCATGATACACCATATCAAACAAATTAGAATGAATATATTAACAACCTATTGAAATCATGGACATTATCAAAAGAAATGAAGAAAAACCCATATGATTGTTTATAATCAGACGAAGGGTAAAGAATACATACTCTCCCGTATGGTAGTAATAAAATAAAAACTACAATGAAATTAAAATTTAAACGAAATTAATTTCGACTGAGATACGGATATCTTGTTCTCTCTGTGAAATATAAAATTTCAAATGAATCGATGCAACAGACATTCTCTTAACTTATTTCCTTCAAAATACAACAGTCGTATAGTTCAAACCAATCATGCACAAACGAAAAAACACATCTCGGTTGTCTGACAAATTGTCAAAAAATATCTACACACTTTTTCTTTTATTCTCTCTTATACCTACAAAATAAAAATAGGCAACTACCCAACTATTATGTTTAGGAAATTGAGAAGCCTATTAAGAACATTACTCCCAAAAAGGTTCAGCCACTTAAACATCTCGAGCAAATGATACTTTAAACGCAACCAATTAAGATTGGAACATTAACCAAAAGAAAAGATATAAAAGTCACAATCCTAACGTCAGTCGTCCAAACCCTAATGGTCAATCGTTTTTTTTATCTACCAAAACATGGAACACTCGGTAGGAATTAGTAAAAGATTTTGATTTAAGTGCTATTTGGATAGTGAGTTAAAATAAGATAATCAGTTGAGATGAAAATTAAAAATTAAATAAAATATTGTTAGAATATTATTTTTTTAATATTATTATTATTTTAAAAATTGAAAAAGTTGAATTATTTATTATATTTTATGTGTAAATTTAAAAAAAATTGTAATGATAAGATGAGATGAAATACTTCTTGTATCTAAATTGGATCTGAACCAATAAAATTATTAGGGTTTTGGTTGGAGTTGCGTTAGGAGTCTTAAAAAGTAGTTAAATAGTCTTAAAAGCTCTTTAATAATAAAATTAAGTTGTTTGAATATTACTTATTAAAGTATTTTTTAATCTCAATAAGTTAAAAAATACATTTGAGGAACTTTCTCAAAATACTATCAATAAACAAAAAGATGTACACAACTTTAAAATAATTATAATTTTGAAACTTTTAAAAAAAATTAAATAATCGTCATTTCTATTTTTAAAAATCTATTTTTATAAATTAACTAAGATACAGCAATTGATAAGCTAGTAAATTGCAAAGTCGGGATAGGACTAATAGTGCGACATTGGGATAGCAAAATCCTTTCAACTTTGAGGTCAAATGTAATGATCCAATTAATTATGGGTTGTATTTTGGCTGTAATGAATGCAAGATGGTATGGATTTGGAATGAAAAATTGAATGAGGATGATCTGTTTGTAGGAATGCTTGAGATATGGAAAATAGAAAGGAACGATATAGGGTTCTTCGAGGGACCCTTGAACCTCCCAAGTTCTGTATTCAGATTCTTGATAATTTGTGCAAAGATACTTTTCCTTGTTTTCAGACTCGTCCTAATACCCACGCAGGAGTAACAACCCAAAGCAATAAAAATAGGACATCTGTCTTGACTCTAACGGAAATAAAGCAGAAAATATTCCTACAAGGTTCTAGAACATTAAAAGAAAGACAATAAAATGCTGCACTTTAGGAAATGCTGAAACGGTGCGTGTAACATCCTGAAACGGTGCATCTTCACTTCATGCTGTTGTGCGTTTTGGAACTGCTGGTACTTCAAGTGACTTCCAACACTTAAGGGCAAGTTTGGAGGGTGAGATGAGAATTTTGTGTTTTATTTTGAAGTTTAAAATATTATGTTTTAATATTATTATTATTTTGGGATTTAAAAAAGGTGTATTAGGATTTAAAAAAGTTAAATTGTTTATTATATTTTGTATGTGGATTTAAAAAATATGTAATGATGAGATGAGATGAGAATTTTGTATTTTGTCTTGTGCCCCAAACCTGCCCTGCTTCTTCGAGACTTCAGAAGTGATTCCAAACCTGTCTTCGCTGCTTGTAACCCTAGCCTTCCTTGTTCCTTCAACTTTCTTCTTGGCTTCATAACATCATACAAAGAAATTTTTCCAGATGCATGCCTTGGAGAAGCTGTTGCAATTTTAAAGGCTTCGATACTTTGTATTTGTTAAATCACTATTTGTTTCAAAAGTTTAAGTTGATGAAAAGAGGTAAATTTTTATTATTTGTATTATATTCTTAACACTCTTCTTCATGTGTAAGCCAGTCTCTTTCTCAATAAATAGGTTTAATACGTGAAATATTTAATTAAATGGACAAGAGTGTAGAGTCAGGATTCAAACTCAAGACTTCTGTTCTGATACAATGTGAAATTATCATTTATTTCAAAAATTTAAACTGATGAAAGAATATAGATTTTTATTATTTATATTGTAATATAAATAATTATAGAAGGAGATGCTTTGACAATTGTTGATGCAATCAATAATAGTGAAGAACAATGGAGCTCGACAGGCATGATTATTAAAGATATCAAGCAACTGCTCATTCAGATGGAGTCTTGGTCTGTTAAACAGGTTCCTAAGAGTTTAAACTTTAAACAATGTAGCACATGTGCTTGCTAAGCTATATGGTCTTTTTGGGTTGCGGCATGAATCCAAAAAATACTTAAATATCCTTAAAAGTTATTTAATTGAAGAATTAAGTTATTTGAATGTTACATATTGAAATACTTTTAATCTCAAATAAGCAAAAAATTATGTTTGAGGAAAAATATCAATTTTGATTTTTTCCTTCAAATATGATTTTTCGGATAATGTGAAACGTAATTCGAATTTTAATAAGACTATTAATAGATAAAAATATCTATATAAATTTAAAATAATTACAACTTTCAAACTTTTAAAGATATAATTATAATATTTAAAAATTTAAATAATCGTCATTTTTATCTTAGAAAATATTTTTTTAATTTGTTTCCAAACAAACGTAACGTGTTTGAAAGTATTTTAAATATATAGTTACCAAATAGTAAATAATATTTTAATAATAAAACTTATTATTTGTTACAAGTGTTTATTTTACGTAAAAATTTAAAAAAATTATAATAATTAAATTAGATAAATTAAAAAGAATTATAAAAACAAACGACCCTCTGATAAGTGTTTTCTTGTCTGTAGTAGAGTGGATGGAGAAACTTTTGGATCAAAGTGTTCTGAAATAGCACTATCGTTTTAGATTCGCGTGTTACTTGTACATCTGGGCCCAAAGAAATTCCATAAAGCTGCTAAAGCTGAGTTGGGTTGCGTCCACGTCAGACTGCAATGCGTTCTCTAACATGCACCACGTGCGCACCGTTTCGCACCAAAGAACTCAAAAGAGACCCTCAGGGGGAGAGAGATAGAGAGAGAGAGAGAGAGAGAGAGAGCGAAGACCAGAGCTATGGCATTGGCGGAGGACGACGAAGACGAGAGCTTCGGGGACTTCCATTCCGCATCGTTCCCTAATCTCACCGTCCATTCCTTTTCAACCCAAATCAGCCTCCGAAAATCATCCTCTTCTTCATCATCCTCCCCCGTTGCGTGGGGTGAGTTCAGCACCACCCCCAAATGGGCCAAATCCAAGCTCCCGGGCTGTCCTGCCCACACTCTTTCCCCTCGGACCAACAATTCCAATGAAAAAGAACTCCGTGAACCGGGTTGGGTCAATCCAGGGGAGGCCCGCTGGGTGAAGCCTACGGGAGCTCTGCCTTTGTCGATATTCGGGGAATTTGAAGAGGAAGAGGAGGAGAAAGGGGGATCTGCGGCCGAAGCTACAGTTCCCTATGTCGCGAACGTTTTATCTAACCACAAAAGGACTGATTCCGGGAGAAAAGGATCGGATTTGAATCGTAATAATTTGATTGCAAATCTATTTAATCAGAATCAGCAAATCAAGACCCATAACGGGCCAAGTTTGAATTCAAATGTATCAGAGCTGAGTACAAATGGGTCAAATTTTAATCTAAACTGGTTGTATTTGAATCCGAATGGGTTGGGTTCGGATTTAGTGGAAGGGAATGATCGCTTTGATGACGATGATGAGTATGGCGAGTGGGAATTCAAAGCTGCGAAGGCGGAATCTCGTATCGGAAATGGAGATTCTATAGTAAAGGTACTTAAAAAAGTTCCTTTGTTTGGTGGCTAAAAACAAAAAGATAAGGAAATAATTAATTGAAACAATAAATTTCAAGTTGTGTCTCTAGATAATTAAAATTTTGCATAGAGTGAAAATTTGTGGATTAAAATTTCGTCTTTTTTGTTTGATTTTAAAATTTTATCAGTCACGATGAAGTGGATGTTTTTGTTTCGTTAGCTCCTAAAGAGTTTGCAATCTTGAAAAATCTGAAAGGATCATCAGGGAAACTATCTGCTCTTGAATTTTATTTTATTTTTCTATTTATATCAGGAAGTGGGGGTTTTTGAATCATCAGGACTGAAAGTGGAACCAATAGCGTGGATTGACCAAGGAATCCAGGCGGGTATTGTTCATGTTTCTGTATTTGTACGTTGATAATGTTTGTAAACTATTGAACATTCCTTGGGAATTCAGAAGCAAGTAGCTTTCTTTAAGATACTTGGTTTGGCAGTAAACTGTGTTGTGGACTTGAAATAGGATGTTATATATGTAATAATTATGCCCTTAAACATATACAAATACTTGTGCTTGCATGGGGTGCCATTCAGTCTAAATCAAAGTTTTTCTTGTGTATAGTTTGAAGGGAAAGTACTGGAAAATACTGATGGCGCCAGACTTACATTTGCGTTTGGAAATGGCGTCCGCGGTCCTGGTGATTTGCTTGTGGAGTCAAAGGGGACTTCTCCCAGTAGTGGTGAATCGGATCTTGGGTCTGATTTCAACTCGAGCCATATGTCTAAACAAGATGGTTTTATCTCGGGTTTCTTCTCCAAAAGCAAGGACAATGTTAATGCAAAAGTTGAACTTCAACAGAATTTTTGGGAACTCGAGGATGCATTCTTGGAAACTGGATCAAAGTATAAGTTGGTGAGTCATTTTATTTTGTTTACTTATGTCATAATGTTGATATCAAAGAATGTGCTTTGTCAGACTTTTAGTTTGGCTCCAGGAGGAGCCAAAGGTTACCAACACATCTCTTGATGGTGGAGAAGCGCAAACCTTTGATGGTAACGGTGTCGTCAGTCGTGATGATTTATTTGCTGTATCAGATGGGATCTCTCCAAGTTCTAGAAAATTGGCCTCTGGATTTAATTTCAACCAGAGTTGTAAGAATGGTAGCATCTCAGGGTCATACTTTACAAGCAACCAGAATGCTTTTGTATCCTCTCTGGGTGATGAGAATGTCGGTGGCATAAATAACTTCTGGGAATCTAAGGATTCATGTACAGAATCTGGATTGAAACATAAATCGGTGAGTCAGTTCGATTGAAATTTATTATGCCATATACAATGTTGAAACTTTGGAAAAATGTGCTCAAACTTCCTTTTGTTTGTAGGAAGAGCCAAAGGCTGCTGATATTTCTCCTGTTGGTGTAGAAGCACTTACCTCTAATGTCAATTGGGCAAGCAATTCTAAACATCCTTTGGTAGCATCAGATGGGATATCTCACCAATCTGCAGAATGGGAGGTTGAATTCAATTTCAATCCAGCTTCAACTCAAGAAGATATGATCTCTGGGTCTTACTCTAAAAGTAAACAGAATGGATTTAATTCCTCTCTAATTGATGAGAATGATGAATCTGACGATAACTTTGGGGAGTTCAAGGATGCATTTTCAGAAACTGGATCAAAGCATGAGGTGTTATATCCTTGTGATTTGATTCTTTAATTTATTTTATATGATAAGATATGTAGAGAATGTTCTCTTAAAAAAAAAAAAAAATGAAAGATATGTACAGAATGTGGATAATACTAAATTTTAGTTTAGGATGTAAAAGAGTACAACGTTGCTGATTATTCTCCTACTGGCGTGCACCTGCTTTTAGTGGTGAAATCCACGTAGCAGTCAGGTTAACAGACTTATTTCATTGATTAAAATCCACATATCAGGTTTCCTGCAATTCAGAGTGTCAATTTAGCAACTATGAATCCTTGTTCTCAGTTTTCATCTTCCACACTTTTTTTTCTCTCTTTTTTTTTTTTTTTTGGGGGGGGGGGGGGGGGGGGGGGGGGGGGGGGGGGTGTTTAAAATGATACTTCGTTGATTTTGACTTCAATGGTGCTGGTATACAAAGGCAATCCTTAGCATGTATGTCAGATGATGCTGTTTTTTAAGCATATTTGTGCTTCCTTTTCTTGATAAGTGTATATGTGTGCCTTGATGTTGGCCTGTTTTCTCTTTACTTATATCTGATTCTTGGTTGCAAAATTATTTAGGTCTGTCTTTTGAAATTTTGGTTGGCAAACTTCTTTTCTTCTAATTATGTGACCATCCTCCATTCTATTCTTCCCAGAGGAATGAGATAGGGTTTAAGAATCACAGGGAACCCTTGCCTATGTCTATTTTCAGTGATGGAAATCTGGATTTGGATGAGTCCTCAATCCTCCAAGACATTTCTTCTGTTACACCCATTTCCAACCCAAGAGACGCCATTAAAAGTCCCAGTTCTAATATGTCTATCAATGATATCATATCAAGTTTATACAGTCAAGCTGAGCAGAGTGCTTCTTTTAAACATACATCACCAGCAAGTGACTACAGGATGCATTCCAACACAATGGTGTTTGAATCGGATTTAGTGAATGGTGATGATGATTTTGATAATGGTTCCTGGGATTTTAAAGCTGCTGGTTCAGAAACCAGAGCTGAAGATAGAACTTCTGATATTGATCTCAGAGATTCACGGACAACACTTTCTACTGCATTAGAGCTTAATGATTGTGTGGATCTTTATAGCAAATTAAAGGAAGGTTTAGTGAACAGTGATGATGATTTTGATGATGGTTCCTGGGATTTTAAAGCTGCTGGTTCAGAAACTAGAGCTGAAGATCGAACTTCTGATATTGATCTCGGAGATTCACAGAAAACACTTTCTACTGCATTAGAGCTGAATGATTGCATTGATTTTTATAGCAAATTAAAGGATGAACTGTGCTCAATTGCACTGTATCATCTTGACAATCTGAAGGTTGGTAAAATTAATAAGATTTTTTTTTTTAAATGTTAAAGTTGTTTACCATATTAACTTGTGAAAATAATTTGTTAGAAAGCTCAAAGTACTGCTGTTCTTTCTGGTGAAGAGGCCAAAGCGAAATCTCTTGATGAGGATGTTCAGGTTGGTGACTAGACTTGGTCTTATGCTTTCATAACATGCCTTATCATTCTTCTCGCAATTCCTATTTAGCTTTATGCTTCAAGTATGTGCTACAAAAAAGCTTAAGAAACTTGCACAGAAGCACGTTAGGTTAACAAACATGGCAACCCTAGGGTTGGCTCAAGTGGCA
This sequence comes from Juglans microcarpa x Juglans regia, assembly GCF_004785595.1. Taxonomy (NCBI): domain Eukaryota; kingdom Viridiplantae; phylum Streptophyta; class Magnoliopsida; order Fagales; family Juglandaceae; genus Juglans; species Juglans microcarpa x Juglans regia. The sequence goes on along the minus strand of NC_054601.1, from coordinate 26,145,660 downwards.
AGGGTCATGGTCTTGGTGGCATGCTCCCACCTGCTTTAAGGTTTGAACTCTTAGGTGCAAACAATTTCTAGGGCTACATCTCATTGGTGAAAAAGCCAATTATTTTCCTGACTTGTGTGATGGAGATGCACACACATGTTGCATCTGCATGGTCTTTGGAATTCCTCGTCATTAAAAAAAAGGTTAACATGGCTGTTTATTTTGAATGAATAAGAAATTCATTTAATACGATCAAGGCTTTAGAGGTTGGGTCCTCTCTCAATTTGATTCACGCAAACAGTTTAGGAGTGGTTTTTTTTTCACCTCTTTTAACCTTCTTTTTCATAGCTCTGGTTCTCTCTCGTCATCAAGAATGTAAGAATGATGAATATTTTTCACGTTATTTGAAAAAAATTTCTGATGCTCATCTTAAATCGTGTTTAGAATTTTGATGATAAATTCTTTGATGAGACAAAAAGGATCTTAATTTTGTTACTATTTATTTTCTGTTGTAGAAATTGTATAATGAACTGCACAAAGATAATCTGATATCTACTAAAGAAGTCCGTTCAGAGAATCTATCAGCAGGAGAGATTCACTTGAATGAATTTCTTGAAGTATTGCTGGAAACCAAGTTCCAAGTGCTTGAGTCAGAATTTCAGATATCAAGAAGATTGCCATTGGTACGCATCTTTTGCAAGGATCTGCAATGAACAACTGGAAAATATCCAATATAACAGCTTAAAGCTTCCATATTTGAAAGTTGTGTGTTGGTTATATTTTCATCACAACCTGCATCTTGATATATGCCAATCAAAAACATGCATCTTGATATATAAAATTTGTTAACACAAATAAGCCTGTGCTTCTACTGATAGTATGATATAAGCTGCGTGGCTTATTTTTCAGCCTATGTTAAGATGTGCTTATGCAGTAGTATATCTGCTGGTGCTAGATACATTGTTCAGAACTGTTCACTTGCCAGCTCTAGGAACTGTTTTGATCGTGTTTGCTGTGATTGTCGCCTCCCATCTGATTGTTTCTTTGATTTGGGGAGAAAGTAACCAGTGTTAGGTTTTCTTCTGTAGTTAATTGTTTAAGTTGGCATTTCTTATGTTTTGTTGGAGTTCACTTACCAAAAAAAAAAAAAATGTTTTGTTGGAGTTCAATTTCCAGTATGACCTTAATAAAAACATTTGATGAACTTAAAGTTTAGATTTATAAGTAACTATGCATCTCAGAATAAATACAGTTCCAAGTGAGGTATAAGCTTGGTTCTTACTAATAAAGCTTACAACCAACATTAAATATTTGAATCCCTCTCTCTCTCTCTCTCCTGGCTTTTTTTCAACACAACAATTCAAGGAATACTATGTGAAAAACTCAGAAAATACTTTCTTTTTTATTAAATTTTGAATTGGTTGCATATTGGTGACTATGGCTTGTAACCTCCGTGTATTTTGTTATAATAGGCAGAAAAGGATGCGAGATCAGCTATTGAGCTCCTAAAAGATGTGGCATCAACACTAGCAATTCTGAAATTGGGATCAGTGGAGGAGCAAGAATATTATGTTTCTACATGGTCTAGTATACTTTCTGTTTGTGCTCAAGAGCTGAAACATGGAGTCTCAATTTGGAAGCAGTCATTGCAAAAGAACGTACAAAGTCAAATACTATCCGAACCTGAAGGTACGGGTTGGCTGTTGTGGCAGATTTATTTAGCTTGTCTTTTCCTCGTAAAAAAAGTCATATTTTGTCCTTAAATGTACGGGTGGTGTTGTGTATTTGGGTTTTACTCTTTGGTGAGACTCTGCATCATCAAAATTTTTTATCCTTAATGTGATATTTTTTTTCCATTGGGTGAAAATACAGGGAAGCGGTATATCCTTGCCGTTGGAGAAATTTACAGAGTGATTGAAGTTATCAGAGCGTCAACCAAGCTTTATAAGCCATGGATATTTCTAAATTCTGGAGATGCTACTGGCTTGTACAGTCTTCTAAGCGAGTGTTATAGCATATGGTCAGGTTCAGGACTTGAAGATGCTCTCAAGAGTATTGGTGATGATATTGGTGTTGAGTATGATGAAACTGTAAGGGCGCTACAGGAATCTATAAAGTATATTCATGATATTGATGCAGTTACACTTCAAAATCATATTTTCTCCGATCAACCTATATGTCGGTTATCAGCCTTAACTGCAAGCGCTGTGCCAGGTACGTATTGAGTGTATAGCTCCCGAGTTTTAATTAAGCTAATCGTTTTCCTCTACTTGGGGTTTTGGAATTTTTACCGTATGCTGTTTTATATATCATTCTAAAATGCATGATAAATTTGATGAGAAAACTTAAAAGTACAAATTCTTTCATTTATTCTTTATACATGCTGCGATGCAAATTTCCTACTTCATTGAATTCAAGTAGTTTGAAGTTTTTTTTTTATTTTTTTTTTTATTTTTATTTTTTTATTTTTTATTTTATATCTTCTTTCATTGTGGTGGGTGTGGGCTGTGGGGGAGCCTGGCATTTTTTAACCTTCTCTAAAACTGCCTGAATCAGGCTTGAAACTGGTGGTTTGGAATGGGGAGCACTACTTTGTCACGCTTGCAAACTTGTGGGCAAATCTAATATGTCCAGATCCTCCTAAGCTGCCTCAAATACATGGTAGCTGATGAGAAGGAACTGTACCTAAACAAGTTTGGATGCTTTTTGGTAGCTCTTTTGCTGGGATCAAATCTGAATCGTTTCCTCTGAAATGGGGCTTTTGAAGCACTAACTGCAGCTGCTTAACCATAATGATAGCACGAGAGAACTCAAAAAACAGAGTTTAATTTTCAAGATGCAGGTGAAGGAAAACAGATTTTGTATTCAAGATCCAGGTGGGCTTTTTGATCAGGAGAAGTATACAGTTCATTCTCTTTCTTTTTCTTTATTGATTACCATTCTTTTTGGGTAGCAATTTTAAGTGTAATTATTGTATTATTTTCTTGTTTAGTCTGTCCAATGTTCAGAAAATGGGGAGAGAGAAAAAAAAAAAAAAAAACACCCATAAACATTGTTGAATTTTGAGGAGTTGCAAATAAAAGAAGAAAATATCAAGAAAGAGCAAAGATGGAGAGAAGGAATTCTCATTGAATTGATGCCTCTGAAAGTTTACAACGACAGCTATATATATACAATGAATCAAATAACAAAGGGAATATTCTAACAAACTTTTGCTAAGCTGTCAACAAGAGAATATTCTGACATTACGTGGGAAGTCCTCTCTGTGGTGTGCCTGTAGGTAGAGTCAGTGCATCCTCAAGTAACTCCTCTGATCCTTTTGATGAAGTTTGAGACTCCCCCTCAATATGGGCATAGATGTTGAGGATGCCCATCTTGGACAGCAAGAAATGCAAGGTAGCAGCAGGTAAAGCCTTGGTGAATATGTCAGCCAACTGAAACTTGGAAGGCAGATGAACTGGCATGATGGTTCCTGCTGTAACCCTTTCCCGAATAAAATGACAATCTAGCTCTATGTGTTTAATCGTTTCATGAAAAACTGGGTTCTTTGTGAGGTGTAAAGCAGATTGGCTATCACAGTACAATGTTGCAGCTTTAGAATAATCAATCTGGAAATCTTTTAATAAAGAAATGATCCAAATAATTTCACAACTTGTGTGGGCTAATGCCCTATACTCTGCTTCAGCAGAGGATCTAGAAATTGTTGCTTGCTTTTTAGACTTCCAACTAATCATAGAGTCCTCAATGAATATGCAATAACTAGTAACTGATCTTCTTGTCTTTGGGCAAGCTGTCCAATCCGAGTCACTAAAGGCCTTCAAATGCAAAGTTGACAAAGTAGAGAAGAAAATGCCTTGTCCTATAGAACCCTTCAAGTATCTCAAAACCCTGTGAGCAGCTTGCAAATGTACCTCTGCTGGTTTGTCCATAAATTGGCTAAGTATATGGACAACATAAGTAATGTTTGGTCTTGAGATTGTTAAATAGATCAATCGCCCAATCAACCTTCTGTAGGCAGTAGCATCCATTAACAAATTTGTAGAAGTGTGACTAAGCTTGTGATTAGTTTCAATGGGAGTGTGGACAGGTTTGCATCCCAAGAAACCAGAATCCTCAAGGATTTCAAGAGTATATTTCCTTTGACATATATGTATTCCAGATCTTGATCTCGCAATTTCCAAACCCAAAAAATATTTCACCTGCCCCAGATCTTTGATCCTGAATTGTGAGTTCAAATGTGCCTTGACAGCATTGATAGTTGACAGATTTGAACTACCAATAAGTATGTCATCTACATACACTAATAGAGCAACAAAATCATTCTCATCTGACCTTGTAAATAAAGAATAATCTGATTTAGATTGTTGGAATCCAATAGAAAGTAAGAAAGAAGAGAATTTTGAATTCCATTGTCGAGAGTCCTGCTTGAGGCCATATAATGACTTGTGCAGCCTACAAACAACCTCTCATTTCCATCATGATTCTCCCCCTTGATTTGATAACCTGGAAGTAGGTCCATATATATTTCCTCATCAAGATCTTCATTGAGGAATGCATTATGCACATCCATTTGGCTTAAATTCCAATTATGAATGGCAGCTAAGGCTAGAAAAATTCTAACAATGGTAAGCTTAACTACGGGACTAAATGTTTCTTGATAATCGAATCCCTCAATTTGAGTGTAGCCCTTGGCCACCAACCTGGCCTTATATCTTTCTATAGACCCATTTGAATTAAGCTTGATCTTAAAAGCATATATGCACCCAACTGAGGTCTTTCTAGGAGGTAAATTAGTGACTGTCCACATTCCATTTTCCTCTAAAGCTTTTAATTCAGACTACATTGTTGTTTGCCAATGCTGAGACATCATAGCTTCTTTGTAGGTTTTTGGTTCATGCAAGAGGGAAAGTGAGAGGGCAAAAGTTTTCTGTGATGGAGAAAGATGTGAGTAGGACAAGTGTTTGTGAAGTGGATGATTAGTGGAAGATAAAGATGATACTTGAGTGGGGCTGGTAGTAACTACTTGACAGTGATAATCATGTAGATATGAATGAGGTTTTCTAACACGATCAGATCTCCTAAGAGGAATGATGGACTGATTTGTATTTTGTGAAGGAGTTGAGAGAGGATCAGGTGGAGTTGTTTCATAATGCTGATTATCAGAAAAAGAATCTGATTGAGGAGGATTAATGTGAGGGAGAGAGGAACTAACAGGTGAATTTGAAATGGGAATATGAGAGGAGGAATCAGATTGAGATGTTGAAGGAGTGGTAAGATTATTTGTGAAGAAAGAAGATTGTTATGTGATAGGTAAAATTTGAGGTATGATTTGATCATTAGAGGTGGATGTGTTGAGATCAGATTTTTGAAAAGGAAATGTAGACTCATAGAAGATCACATCCCTAGAAACAGAACATGACTGACTCTCAATATCATAAACCTTGTATCCCTTGACACCAGCTGGATACCCTATGAAAATGTTTTTTCGAGCACGAGGGTCCAATTTGGATCGATTGTGTTTGTGAGTAAAGATGAAACATAGGCAGCCAAATACTTTTAAATGATCATAAGATGGTGTGGAAGAGAAAAGTTTCTCATATGGTGACTTATTATTTAAAACAGGTGAAGGAATCATGTTAATTAAATATGCTGCAGTGAGGACTGCATCACCCCAAAACTTGAAGGGAGGACTGAAAAAGAATGGCTCTTGCAACAGAAAGAATGTGTTGATGTTTCCTTTCAACAACTCCATTCTGTTGTGGAGTATAAACACAAGACTTTTGATGCAAGATTCCATGAAGATTATAGAAATCTATCATATTGAATTCAAGGCCATTATCTGATCAAATTTGTTTAATTTTAGCACCAAATTGAACCTCTACCATGTGAACAAATGATTGTAAGAGATATCTGACTTCAGTTTTAAATTTCATAAGAAAAACCCAAGTCACTCGACCGTAATCATTAACAATTGTTAAAAAATAATGGTGTCCTTGATTGGATACTTGGGAATAAGGCCCCCAAATATCACAGTGAATTAATTGGAAGGGAGAATGAAAAAGAGATGTACTCAATTGAAATGATTTTCTCTTTTGCTTAGCCAAATGGCAAAAAGTACATTGAGTTTGCTCTCTACACTTTACATTAGGAACTTGAGAGTGAATTAAATTCATTCTTTGATTGGATAAATGTCCTAATCTAAAATGTCATATGTCAAACTCTTGCTGTCCATTTGCATTGAAAGCTTTACTGTTGATTGAAGGCTTGAAAGGATGATTGAATGGAAGGGACTCTTTGACTGTAGTACCATGAAGTGAGTTGAGAAGGAGGTAGTAGAGTCCATTGTGGACCTTAGCTAGACCAATCATCGTCCATGAATAAAGGTTCTGTATAACACAGAATTTATTCAAGAACAAAAAGCAGATAAGAGGATTAACTGTGAGTTTATTCACAGAAATCAGATTAAAGCTGAATGATGGCACACATAGAACATTGGTAAGAGTTAATGATTCTGAGAGTTTGACAGTTCCAATATGAGTGACTTGAACTTGTGTCTTATTAGGAAGCTGCACAAAAGCTTGAGTAGAACATATTATAGAAGAAAAGAGAGAGGTGGAACAGACCATATGGTCTGTAGCACTAGTGTCTAGAATCCAAGGTGCCTTTTGTGCATCTTGTGTGGAGATGAGATTGTGATACATTAATGAATCAGGAACAATAAAAGCACTAGAGAGGCAGACACTTTTACCTGCCATATTAGAACTTGGTGAAAATTTGGTCACAACATCAGTTGATTGGGTGGGGTTAGGCAAAATTAATGAGGCTTGACTAGAAGGTTGATGGATCTTTGGCTCATGTATGTTCAACTGAGATGTCTGAGCATTAATCAAAGCAACCAGTTGCTGAATCTGAGCTTGATTAAGAGGCAACTATGATAAATTTCCCAAATTTTCCTCCTGGTTCAAAGATTGAACCTGATTTGCAGAGTGACTAGCACCAGAAAAACCACTAGAATACCCAGTTTTAGATTTAGTAAATTTGAAATTTGGTGGAAAACCAACCAATCTAAAACACTTCTCCTTAGTGTGTCCAACCTTACCACAATGACAACATGTTACATCGGGTTTTTCTTTCCTTTTGGTATTGTGAAAAACAGCAAGAGCTAATGGCTCAGGTGAAGATAGTGTTATAGTACGTATTTGTCTTTGCCTTTCCTCTTGCAAAACCAAGGAGAAGGTCTTGTCAAGGGAAGACATGGGGCTCATGAGTATGATCTGCCCCCTTACATTATCATATGTATCATTTAACCCCATCAAGAATTTGAAAACATTATCTAATTGCCGTGTTTTGCCAATGTTATTCAAAGCATTACAGGTACATTTTCCATATAAACAATGAGGCAAAGGTCTGTAGCTATTCAACTCTTCCCATACAGCACTGAGTTAGGTAAAGTATTCACTTACAGAGAAGCTTCCTTGCACAATAGAACTCAACTGCTGCTAAAGATGATAGATCCTTACGTTGTCAAGTTGTGAAAAACGATCTTTGAGTTTCTCCCAGACATCCTTGGCTGAACTCATGAACATAACATTTGAACCAATCTCCTTTGAAATGGAGTTGAATATCCAGGTGAGAAGAAGATTGTTGCATCGCAACCAGGGAATATAGAGAGGGTCAGAAATATTTAGTGTGGGAACAGAGCCATCTAGAAACCCTAGTTTATTTTTAATGGAAATGGCCAATGTGAAAGACCAGATAATTCAAACCTATTAAAGATGGAGTAACTATCACAGTGTGAGCATTGTCACTATGGTGTATGAAGAAATGACTATTAGGATCTTCTGAAGGAGAATCATATTTGGGTTTTTTGGGTTGAACTTTTTCAGCCATTGAGACAGAGAAATGTAGATATGAAATATTAAAAGAAGTGAAGAATGAAACAATAGCAAAATGATTTTTCAGACAACCAGGGCTCTTGATACCATGATGAATTTTGAGGAGTTGCAGATAAAAGAAGAAAATATCAAGAAAGACCAAAGATGGAGAGAATGAATTCTCATTGAATTGACGCCTCTGAAAGTTTACAACGACAGCTATATACGTACAATGAATCAAATAATAAAAAAAAGAATAACAAACTAATTCTAAAAGCTGCTACAAAGGGAATATTCTAACAAACTTTTGCTAAACTGTCAACAAGATTATATTCTGACATTACGTGGGACAATCTATAGGTAGAGTCAATGCATCCTCAAGTAACTCCTCTGATCCTTTTGATGAAGTTTGAGAAACATAGATAAAATAGAACTGTGAAACATTGAGGACAATCATTGATTTCTTCCTCCACCTGTTTTCCCAGTTCCATCAGAGTTCACAAGCATTGAGAAGGAATAATGAGAATGTTGAATGGTACACTTGTGCAACATGAGGAATGAGTATGTTACAACTCTTTTACAACTATTTTACAATCCGTCACGCCACCTCATTAAAAATGAATTTTAATATTACGAAGTTATTTTTAACTCTCTATGCCTTTGCTTATTTTAATATAATGAAACTTTTCAAATAATAACTATTTTTTGGCATATTTAGTGACAATTGGCAAAGAAGTAAAGAAAATATTATATTTCAAGATGTATTTAGAACTAAAAATTATGGTTAGAGTTGCTTCGTTGGTTATACAGATGAAATGAGATGAGATAAAAGTTGAAAGTTGAATAAAATATTATTAGAATATAATTTTTTAATATAATTTTTATTTTAAAATTTGTAAAACTTGAATTATTTATTATATTTTATATGTGAGTTTAAAAAAGTTATAATTATATGAGACACGATAATCTACCAAACCAAATCAAGCTAAAAGAAAATATTTTCATGTTACATCGTTGAATTTTTTTAGTACAAATAGTAAATTTGTTTGATCTATTAGGTTCTGTTTAGATAGTAAAAGTATTTTATCTCATCTCATCACATCATTATAATTTTTTTAAATTTTCACATAAAATATAATAAATAATTTAACTTTTTTAAATCTTAAAATAATAATAATATTAAAAAATAATATTCTAACAATATTTTTCTCAACAATGAACTCTGATCTCATCTCAATCAGGACACCGTAAGTTCCTTCTTGACGCATGCCCATCAAAGTCTTACCGACCAATTAACTGAAATTTGAGAGACCAACGATAATAACTGTAAACAAGATCCGTAGATAAACCCAGGTATTGATGCCCCGGGTAAGGTTTAGCGTCAACCCGCATCCCAAACAGAACCTCTTTTCTCACTGCTAGGTTTTGTTCTCGTCTAGCGAACAGAACACCTACTGTGCTGCTCCTTTGTTCTACTCTTTCCATCCCCGCAGTTGCAGAGACACATTCACTTAGAGAGAGAGAGAGAGAGAGAGAGAGAGAGAATGCTGGACATCAATCTCTTCAGGGTAGAGAAAGGCGGCAATCCCGACGTCATCCGTGAATCTCAACGGCGTCGTTTCGCCAACGTCGACCTCGTCGACGAGGTCATCAAGCTCGATAAAGAATGGCGTCAACGTATTGTCCCCCCGCCCCCTCCCCCACATATCTAGATTTTGTTAACTTATTAATGTTTCTTTTTAGTTTAATTTAGCTTTTATTTCGTTATCATTTTTCAGTTCAATTCGAGGTCGAGAATCTTCGCAAGGAGTTCAACAAGATCAACAAGCAAATCGCTCAACTTCGAATTGTGAGTCTTTCCTGCATTTCCCTTTGCCATTTCTCTACAAGTTTTTTTCTCTCGATTTGCTTGCTATTGTTTGCTTGCAAATGAGCCAACTTGGAATTGTTGAAAACATCATTTTCTATAGAAGAGTTTTGAACTCCAGAACTCAGGTATTGAATCAGATTAAATTGTGCGATCGTAATATGTTTGAATTGAATTTTTGAGTGTTTCAGTGATTTAAATGTTGTCATTTTTCTTTTTTTTTATTACGTGATTATTTGGCTGGTTTGATGTGTAACCAAATTGTGGGCTTGTTTCCTAAAAAGGCGGGTAAAGACACCACCAATATGATTAAGAATACAGAGGAAAATAAGAAGTCGGCAGCAGAGAGAGATGCCGAAGTTCGGGAAGTTTTAAAACAATTGAATTCAAAATTGGAAACAATTGGAAATCTCGTTCATGATTCAGTTCCAGTCAGCAACGATGAGGTATATGACTTGGAACTTTTCGTTTCTTTTCATTTTACCTAATCCTTATTCTGAAACTTCTGGATTTTGTAAATGTGCTTGCAGGCAAACAATGAGGTGATCAGATCATGGGGTGAGAAACGGTTGGAACCAAAATTAAAGAATCATGTCGAGCTTGTTGAGCTCCTTGGGATTGCAGATTTGAAGAAAGGTATTAAATTGCAGTCGTCCAGCTCTAAGGCAGCAACATTTATTCCTGGATTGAAAGCATTATGGTTTATTGTAGTATACATATGGCGGTGCCATGTATTCTTGCCTCTGTTACCATTTTTAGCTAGGTGTTCCACTTGTATACTTCCAGTGTCCTTGGACCACCCCTTTTTCCTCCACTTTCACCTGTATACTTCTTTTCCCAATAAAATCTTTAATCACTTATAGGAGAAAAAAGCGTATTGTGGTGGATATAATGGTATAGAACTTCACATTTACTTATAAAAAAAATGTTATAGAATGTAATTGATGCATGACACTGGTGTGGCATTGAATCTCCTGGGCATGCTAAAGGTTCTTTTTTATTTTTATTAATGCATTGATTGAGCTGGATACATGTTTTCACTTTGTATTACAGTTATTTTGGTAAAACCTAACTATGGCTTTGCACACTTTTAGTACCAGAATAAATATATCAATTCTTCTAGGTACAAGCAATCACAGGTACCAATCGCGTACCAATCGCTGACGTGGTTTTTCATATTTTTTTATTAAACAAAAGAGGAACGAAAATAACAGACGAATACGAATTATATATGTATATTGAGATACAGGGAGTCTACACTTTACGACCACCACCACCCTTGCAGAAACTGTAAGCCAACCACCGCAAACCACCTCCCACGGCCCATGGGAAACAGCAACCCCAGTTAAATCGCCACTATTGAACCACTGCACCTTCCAACGTTGCCCTCTCCCTCTAATCCCACGAATCGGTTTCTCTTCTCACCCGACGCAAACGTCTCTATTTTCTGTGAGTCACTGAGTTTCGCCACCTCCCAACACCTCCTTGCATAGCCACACATGGTTGCTTCACGGAGACATCTCTAAACCTACAACCACGTGCCGCCCAAAAACACACGACTGGAAACCAACGAGCACCGTAGCTAGTCTGCTGCACCAGACCACCAGTGCACAGAGTGAGGATCCCGACCAAGCCAAGCAGAAAACCACCAAAAGAAAACCTTCACCGCCGCACGTCTTCCACACCCACGGCATTCCTACACCCACAACACGGAAGCCTTTGTTTTTAAGAAACAAAAACAGAGCATGGCCCACTCCCACGTACGCTGTCCGTGATTCTTCCATCGCCACACCGGTGGAAGCTAGCTTTACACCGGATGCTTCACCACCACCATCCGCTAGCACCTCCAAAAGCCAACCACTGAGAGCCACTATCTTACACAGCCACCTGCACCAAGAACTCAACAAGCCTCTGTTTTTAGCAACCTTAACAGAGCAAGCGGAACCCTACATACCACCAACTTTGCACCACATCCACATGACCGTAAGCCACCTAAATCAACCCCCACGTCTCACGGCTTCACACCAGCTCTCACGGCAGCCACCACTGCCAAGACTACACGATAAGCCTCTCGCTCTCCACGTTAACTCTCTCTAAGTATCGGTTTTGCCCTCACAGTACTCTCTCTCTCTCTCTCTCTCTCTCCCGGAATAGACACTGTCGCTCACCCACGCCGGAGGTTCACGGTTGAACCCACGACTCATGCCGCATGCATACTCTGCTCGTAATTATTTGTAATTACCAGAAATTAAAACCATGACTCGTACAAATTACAGAACTAGAAGAAAAGGACCAAAGCACCAAGGATTCGTGGCCACCGAGATTGAGAAACTCGACACATTATACAGAGATGAGTGGCAGTGAGAAGTTAACTTCGTCAAGATCCGAGCTGGACTTGGATCGACCCAACATCGAGGACTACCTCCCTTCCGGATCGTCCATACAAAAGCCTCACGGCAAGCTCTGCCTTTAGATAAAAACTAGGAGTGGAGACCACGGGTATCGACAAGAGAGGAGAAGAAATAGCAGAGGATGGAGAGGGAGAAGGAACGACGGGAGAGGAGAAGAAAATGAAGGAGAATGGAGAGAGAGGAAACAACGGAAGTGCCCCCAATTAAAATGGGTGTTTAATTTGGCTTCTCCCACTAGTCTAAAATTCGTTCCCGCCCAAATTAAAACGCACCGTTTAAATAAACGGTACACGTAGATAAATTGGTGCGCATCGGTGCACTAACTCGCCTGAAGATAGAGTTTTCCTTTTCTAAATATATACTGTATAGAAAAGCATCTATATCTACATGAAGTGTCTGATTACATGAAGTCTAATTTTATTCATTGTAATTTGATCATCTTTCAGTTTTGAATATCTGTACTTCTATGAAAAAAGTAAAACTGCTTAGATTCTGCAATAGGTGGTCACTAATATTTATGATTCTATAACTGGACAAAACTTTAATATATGCTTCTTCATTTTGATCTGAGTTTAGGAGGTTCATTCTCAGTATTGTGGCTAACTTGTTTCCTTTTGTCTTGGATTAGAATAGTAAAGTTATCAACAAATTCTTGTATGTGTCCTGTGTACTTGGGTTATGCCTATTTATATCATCTATAAAATTCTTGTTTACTGATAAATAAAAAAAAAAAAAAAAAAAAAGTAAAGTTTTCAACAAATTACCCTACTTACTCATCTAATGCGGTCAGCCTCTTGAATTTGTATAATAATATTAACCGAGTCCAGAAAGGTTAAGTGGTGATTTTAAGTTATACGAGTCTCATTCACATTCTCTTGTTCCTTCACTCTTCTGTATGGATTTATTACTCTTTTGCACTGTGATAGCTGGGCTTCATAGCACTAAATCTATCTCAATCTGTCATGGAACTGGTTTGATTGTTAATCCCAGTATGCTCGACATATGTAGACGGCTTTGCCGATTGTTTGATCAATAAAATTTGTTTACTTATAAAAAAAAACAATAAAAAAAAAAAAAAAAAAAAAAAAAAAAAAAAAAAACTAAAGATTGTTAATCCCAGTATGCTTGACATATGTAGGTGCTGATGTAGCTGGAGGTAGAGGTTTCTACTTGAAAGGAGACGGAGTGCGTCTTAATCAAGCTCTGATTAACTTTGGTCTTGACTTTTTGGAGAAAAGAGGATATACAGCATTGCAGACTCCATTTTTTATGAGAAAAGATATCATGGCAAAGTGTGCTCAATTAGCACAATTTGATGAAGAACTTTACAAGGTAATGTCTGTTTACTTCTGCAAATATCTTTAGTACTATGGTTGAAAAGAATTATTTAATGTCTAAGCTTATTTAATGTCTAAGATTTAATGTTTTTGGTTTCATTTGGATGGGTATCTGCTTGGAAATTTTACAGTATACTAAGTTGGTTTCTTTAAAGATAGTCTCTCAGTAGGTGACTTCTTATGCATCTTATTTTCTGTGCTCTAATTTTGTCTCTTCGGCATTATTAATTTCTTGGATTTTTGGAATTTTTCTTTTCTTTGTTTTTGTTTTAACATTGGAAGTTGGCTCTTGTATATTTTTTTGTGTGCTCCCCATCCTCTTGGCACCTTTTTTATGTAAGCTATTATGAGAAAAGAAGAGAACAAAAGAAAAAAAAAAAGAGAGAGAGACTGTGCCAGAGAATCTTACATCAGAAAAAGATGAATCATCCATTAAAATTCTTTTCCTACAATATATCTTCCAGTGTAAGACCTAACTGATATAGTTAGCATGTGATAGGTAACGGGTGAGGGAGATGACAAATATCTGATTGCTACAGCTGAACAGCCACTTTGTGCGTATCATTTGGATGATTGGATCCATCCTTCTGAACTACCCTTAAGGTTGTAATAGCTCCTTGAAGCTTGTTCCAATGTCTAGAAAAGTATGGTTGTTGCCTCTTGCTCATGATTATTCAATTTTTTCCCAGATATGCTGGATATTCATCCTGCTTTCGTAAAGAAGCTGGTTCACATGGTCGAGATACTCTGGGAATATTCAGAGTTCATCAGTTTGAGAAGGTGGAGCAGTTTTGCCTTACTGGCCCAGATAACAATGAATCCTGGACAATGCATGAGGAAATGATCAAAAACTCCGAGGATTTCTACAAGATGGTATCATTTTCATAAATATTAGAATGTATTTAATTTTACATTCATTTGAAATTCTTGATTTGCATACTAATAATTAGGTTAGTTGTGTGCCTACCACTTGACCTTTGGGATCCACAGATGAACTGATGGATCCCAAGCTTTAGCTTCTAAGATTTTCTTGACCTCTTTACTTTCTCTAGTTAGGTGTATCTATGCATATCCCATGTGTAATCGGATAGTGCCTTTGTGATAATTAAAAGAATTTATCTATCTTAGAAAAAACTTCTGTGGTTTCCCAGTTAAGAGATGCCATCAAGTGTTTAATCTGTGGACATGCTTTTTCGGGGAAAATTCCATCATTCAAAAAGGGATGGTCTTGGGAGAATGCTGCTTTAGAAAGTAAACAATGAAGAGAAAACTAATTCCATGAATTAGGAGACTGAATGCCCCTGACCCAAATTGACTTCTTATTATGGATCAATCTTGGGAAAATTCCAAAGGAAGGTAAGATATGGATCTGGATTCAATCAGCAGTAAATCTCAAGCTTTGTCATTGGTTCCTGCATAGGAATTCCTCTTGCTGGTGTGATGATTCTCAATTTAATAATGCCTTGCTTTTTTCTTTCAAAATCTGATTCGGTTGTTCATATTGCAGCTGAACATCCCCTATCAAGTTGTTGCTATTGTTTCTGGTGCCCTGAATGATGCTGCTTCAAAGAAGTATGATTTGGAAGGATGGTTTCCTGCCTCTCAGACGTACAGGGAGCTGGTGTCCTGCTCAAACTGTACAGACTATCAGTCCAGAAGATTGGAGATTCGATTTGGGCAGAAAAAGGTTCATTGTGCTAACTCTCAATAGTATCTTGGAGCCAAGCCATAGGGTCATTATGCATTCCTCATTATTAACAAGGATACTTTAAATAATAATATGGAGTGTATTCAATGAAATAGAGTTAATAGAAACATACAATTTACTTGTAAGTCTTATTTTTATTGAGGTATAAAAACTTTAAAAAGGAAAAACTGGGAGTCTCTAGTAATTCAAGACATTGTTCATATAATGCTGAACTTTCTCTTTTAAGTTTCTACTATCATCAGAAATTTTAATCATGGGTAAGAAGCATAGTTTTTTTTTTTTTGATCGGTAAACAAAATTTTATTGATCAAAAGTAGGCAAAAAGTCCAAGTATACGGGACATATACAAGAGCAACGCCTGTGCGTACTAGTTTAGAGATACAAGGAATTCATGAAAAGACATGCCATGGAAATCAATTACAATTGACCAATGAAGCAAGGTATTGAAAAACAAATTTCTAAGCTCTTCCATCGATCTCTCTTGATCTTCAAAGCTTCTTGCATTTCTTTCCCTCCAAATGCACCACCATAGACATATAGGTATCATTTTCCATATGGATGCAATTTGAGGGTAAGAAGCATAGTTGAAATTGCTTTGGGCTTTTTTGGTTGATCCAAAATGAGGATTATCAAAGAATGAGGGAATACTTTTGTATTGGAACTGTATGCCTTAGACCATGTCAAATATAAGAAACATCAGGGTATGCTTGCTGCTACCAGATGGATTATAATAATGCCTTGTTGATAAATCTTACTTTGGCAAGTGAATCCCACTCTTAGACACTGAAAAAAAGATGGTATGCAAAAGAAATGTTTTGGCCATTGAATCTAGATTTGACATTTTTTCCTTCTTAAGATGATGATTTCAGCATTGAATGCAATCAACTACTTCTATGATATGGCTTTATAAGAAAGATTTATTTATTTATTTTGCCCATTCTTTCTTTGAACTGTTGCAGAGCAATGAGCAAGCAAAGAAATATGTTCACTTATTGAACTCAACACTCACAGCAACCGAGAGAACAATATGCTCTATACTTGAGAACTACCAGAGAGCGGATGGTGTTGAGATACCAGAAGCCTTGCGACAATTTATGGGTGGAAAGACCTTTCTACCTTTCAAGAACAAAACGGCTGATGAAGCCAAAGGGAAGAAACCGAAGGCCTAGTTTATTGCTTTACTAAGCTTTGACTGAGATATTATCCACGCCACCCTCTTTCTTCAAAAAAAAAAAAAAGGCAAAAACAAATGCATGTAAACGCCACTAAATTATATCGTTTTAATGCATTTTCAGAAACTGGAAAAACATTTTTTAACCAATGTCCTAAAATTTTATTTTATATTTTGGCATTGTCTTAAAGTTTATTTTGCAAGGACAATAGTTCTCACATTTATTATATGAGTGTTTGTATTATTTGAATCCGGCTTGTAAAATATCATGCATTTTTCACCATTGCTTATGAGCCTTCACAGCCTTGGCTACTTAGCCTATCTAAGCATAGAGTTAATGATTGGTGTGTAAATATGGATTGGTTGGGTTCTTTTGGTGTTTGTGCAAACAGGATGAGTGCGATCACTCTTGATGAAAACCCTTGGGAAGGTTGTGTTTTGGGATGGTGTGAAGAAATCTAATTGCCTTAAATTGATTGAACTTGGAATTAGCATGTTTCCACTTTAATTGTAATGTATTACTCTTCAATTTTTAATGGAATAAGCACTCCAAAATTCTGAAATATCCATTTTTTTTTTCTCAAATTTTGCAGGATGCGCAAACCCATTCACGAATATGGTCAAGCTGGCACACAATTCACTTCAATCATGAAACTGTTTCAAAAGAGGAAAATGGTGTGGAACCTTGGGTATAAAATATTAAGCAAATTTTTGTAACGAGGAAGTCGTTCTTCAAGCCATCTTTTTCTAAAGCGTTATGCTTTGACTTGTTGCTAGCTAGCTAGTAACCAATCGATGATATTACTGTCGAAAGCAAGACTTTTTGAACTAGAGTCCACAACGTTCTAGTGTTTGGCTTTGCCCTCCAAAGGATCATATTTATCCAAAAATCCGATATATATCTTACCCTATGTTGCTGTATTGTAGGTTAGGGGGGTGACATTTGAAGCATTGCTAGCCATTTAATTGCCACTCTCTCGTCAATATAATTGAATAACAGTACTTGGTGGTCCACAATCACATTATCTTTAGTTGGCATGGAGAGATTTTCTTTTGCTATCTATTCGAGCATGCATTTATCTCAAAGCCTCTTACCTCTTATTTTTTATATTTCTAATACTGCAATCAATATGAAAAATTATACTTACAAGACATGAGGAGCATGTTGTTTCATACTGCATGCTGATATGGCATGACTTAATTTTTTTTTTAAAAAAAAAAAATCCATCAATATTCAAGTTTTTAGTACTGTTGAACATGCTGTTGGACATCCTCCCTCATTGACCAACTTTGAACATTAGGCATACTGCGCCAATAATCAGCTTCCACACACAACCCCAAGGACAAGGCCATTGCTTCTCCCTCTCCACAACTCCCTGTTCTTTTTACAACAGGCACTTGTTGGGATCTACGTACTGAGACCGCTTTTTGTCTTACGTTTCTCATAGATCATCAAAAGTACTCATGCGCATTAATATCACTTCTATTCAAAAAGCCATTTCTGAATTAACTGCGCATAAAAAGTCCTACAGATCATAGACCTTGACTTGGGTTTTGAGAGAATATTTTGCATGTAGATATGATTTGAAACCCAATCCAACACAACTTATATATATAAACAAATTAAGTGATGGATCGAAACTACAAGTGCTGTAGGCAATATTATTAATTACATCGTTATTTTGCATTAATGACATAACTCATGCATGATCTTCGAACAAACGTTATAAAACTTCCAAGTATTATATGGAAAAATAAACATCCCTGCTTCCCTGTATATTCATTGTTGTATCACGCAGAAGCTCTCGACCAATCTCCCATGTAAACAGAACTTTTATATACAGCTCTGATAGAATCAGTACTTGTATGCAGACAGACTTACCTGTTGTGCAAGGGGTCGGGAGAAGAGGGCACTTCTCTATTTATGGTTGCAAAGGAGTCCTCATCTTCTGTATTAGAGCCTTGTTTCCAAACTTGAGGCTTCTCTAAATTCTCCGCCTTCTCTTTTGGATGTCTAGCTCCCAAAACTTCACGGTTTAAGGCTGAAATGATTAAAAAAGTGAGCAAAAGACACCCTAGTACTTGACTCCTTGAGATAAACATGTTGGCTTTCCAAGATCTAGAAAAATGTCTTTCTTTCCCTTGCTTTTGTCCCCTCTTTTAACTTCCTCTACAAGCTAAATCTAGAGATCAAGGATGAAGAGTTGGGGAGAGAGAGAGAGAGAGAGAGAAGCTGAACTTATAGGGCAATTTGGTTAGGTTTAAAGGAGTACTGAAGGGTGTTATTCAAAGGGGTGTATAAAAGGGTAACCATTTCAGTCAAATCCCCAAGCATGGATTATTGGGGATAGGTGATCGATGCACCGGCCATTGTTTAGACTGGTGTGTTGGTTATTGCTACGTAATATACTGGTCCGTCTGATCTAGGTTTTTTTTCCTATCGTTCTAATATTAATGATTAATGATGTTACGTTGTGCAAATGGTTAACGATGTTAATCCAAACAGTTCATTGGGTACGACTTTTATCGACTGATGTTTTCTTACTGATCTGGACGGAAAAAAGGTTCATGAAGTTCGATTCTCAACAACCAGTCTTCTCAAGAACTCTGATAAATTTCAAACACGCTACCACTACCAGTAATCTAAACCAAGTACTGCATCTGACGTATCATCTCCAAGAGTACCTCAATTTCAGGATCTTGGTTTTGACTTTTCCTTTAGATGTTTCTGGCTTTCTTCGTTTCTCTCTTATAAATGTATGAAATGCTAATGTACGTCCATGTTAATGCACTTATCTAGGGTTAGCTGTTTGTACTTTTTTCTGTTTTCTTATCATAGTTTAATTTGTTAACTATGGTTTTTCTTTCACAAACTTCGGTGCTTGCCTTTTGAAGTAACAACATGGTCTTGTTCAAAATTATTATTTGCTTTGGCTTTGTTGGGATTTAGGTTTCGTGTAATATATTTTTCTCTAGTTTGTTTCTTGTTTTGGACTGCCTTATGGCATTGCTCTGCTCTCCTTTCTTTAATATTTAACTCGGATCTCTCTCTCTCTCTCTCTCTCTCTCTCTAATCTAAGTAAAGTCTCGTGAGTATCTGAAATGGCCATGCTTTTTCTTGTGAATATATATTATCAAGAATGGGAAGAAAATATTCAGTTGAATTTACTTAGATTCAGCAATTCAATAATAATTATTCATGCCGTCTTTTTTTTTTAAATTAATATTTCATTCATTTTTCATCTCATCTCGTTATCCAATTTTCAATCGGATTACATGCATGCTTGGCATTTGAGATCGGCATGCCGTCTTGTTTACATAGATAGTTGGTTTCTACATTAGTGGTCTCTAAACTAATCCACTTGATATCTCAATTACAATTCGAGCAAGAAAATGAAGAAAAGGAAACATGACAATTTTCAGACTAAGAAACTGTTGCCACTTATGCAAGATAGACTCCAGTCAACGTGGAATTTTTCGTACTAAGAAAAGGAAGCACAATTTTCAACCTAATACAGGGAACCAAACACTTTTAATTGGACTTTGGAGATACGATCTCTTTAGGGTTGGAAATTTGACTGTAAAAGTTACAAGTCAGGCAAAAGTTAGGCTCCTGTTCTTGACACGCATTAACAAGATGATGAAGTTGGCAGGCAGCGTCGACAGGCAAATTAGTCCAAACTGCCGCCAACATCTTTATCATGATATTAATTGCTTGGACTTTTAAGGTCCCTAAGAAAGATTAGGGACCCAAATTTTGACAAAGTGTAGTTATTAAATGCTCTCTAATTACATAGTGATCGCTCCCTTTTGACAAAATGATTTCAAAATTACTATAAGGCTTTACTTTTTTCAAATTCACTTGTGATGTATGGGGGTAAATTAATAGTTTTTTTTTTTTTTTTAATGTTGGGGAACTCTCCAAAGTAGGTCCTTCGAACCTATCCGTGCAGAGTAAATCTCAATCCCGTGCACCACACCTCACTCCCTTTTGACAAAATGATTTCAAAGTTACTATGGGCTTTACTTTCTTCAAATTCACTTGTGATGCATGGGGCAAATTAATAGTCCTTTTTTTGTTTTTTTTTTTTTTTTTTTTTTTTTTTATGTCGGGAAACTCTCCAAAGTAAGGTTCTTCGGATCCATCCCTATAAAGCAAACTTCGGTTCCATGCACCGCACTTTCGGAAGTTTTCTTACGCAAAACTGGTTAAATCGCTGACTTTTTACCAGGGGTGTGGCCCCAAGGATTGTTAGCACCTATGAGGTGTTGAATCTCGGACCTTGAAGGGAGTGATATCCCAAGACCAAAGCTTTCACCACTTGGGCCAACCCTAACAGATGAAACTCTTCCATTAGGTCTACCCAAAATTCAGGCAAACCAATTCCAGCAACTGCAAATGCCTATGACCATAAAGAGCCTTCAATTCATGTGAATCATGCATGACTTCAGCTGGCCTTCAAATGATGATGATGCAATTGATCAAGTAATGATAACCCTAAAGTTATCCAGAAAAATGAGCTATGCCGGCACCTTTCAGGGAGCCCTCAATCCCCTTTTTTGTTTCCATGTCCGAATTGTCTGCAATTCAATATACCCAGGGAATTGCATTCATCCTTGTACCATGACCCATCCATTTTATTCATCTAAAAGCTGGGCAAGATACAAAAATTTCCGTTATGATTATAATATCCTGAGGAACATATCCATTTGCTCCAATGCAATCTCCAAATTATATAATTAAAGTCTGAGGCTCTCATATTTGATCTGAGAAAGATACCCGAAAATACTCGTAAATGTAAACATTCAATCAGTACATGATGCAGAAAAATATTCCCGTACTGCATTATTTCTATCACTCGAAATACGGCTCTGCAGAGGATTGGCATCTTTCATGTCTGATGCATACGTAATTGCTCTCTAACTTAGAAGAGCCCCACCTTTTCCAAAAAACAAAAAGATTAGTAAAAAAGAAGTTTCTACGGGGAATTAAACCCACCTCCTTAAAGTACAACTGTTCCAGCAAAACCTAATAAAAACTCACTCTTTACATCTGGTATTATGTGAATTACCATCCATATGTTACCATCAAGTACTTTTTTGTCTCCCCCTTGTGAGCAATAGATACCTTCTGGTTGCAAGTATAAGAACCCAAGTAGTTGCAGAGATTTTCTCCTTAATCATCAAAAGTAGTGCTGAGCTCAGAACAGTCTTCAAGATCTGAGCATGCAAACCCTTGAAAAAGCCAGGTACTCCTTCACTTTTCCATATAGCATAGATAACTCCAGGAACTGTTTTTCTGGATTTTTGCTGAGCTTTCTTAGTTCCATCATCATTTGAGTCCACAGCTTGGATCATGACCTTACACCTGTATGCAGTAAAAATCCCAAATAGTTCGTAACACCCAGGTTTAACATGTAACAGCATGAGAGAGAGAGAGAAGATTTACATTCTTTACAGAGGAGTGGGAAAAAATTTGCTTTATACTAGGAGTGAAACAAATTATGCACCTTATTGCGGGGTATGTCAGAAATGTCGCAATACTCTTTGAAATTGCACCTAACAAAAAGGCCGAGAAGGCAGAAAGGGTTTCTTGGGACGAATCATTCCTGGCTATATTGTGTTTTCCCTTCAAGAGTCTTTGTTTCAACTGATCGAATACTGTATACTGCAGTATTACAAAATTTTAAGTCTGTTTTATTCTCTCAAACCAAATGTAACTTATGAATGGCACATCCATGTGAAGTGAAGTGTCAAGTGTTTGAGATGAAATTAAATATATTTCTAAACCAGAAGGCCACGTCAAATACCTGAATTGCAGGGTTTGAGGTCAGCAGAAGAGAGATGCCAAGGCCATCAAATGCATCACTCCAAGTGCACTCCGCAAGGGTCTTCCAAAGCCCTTTGGATTTACCAAAGGCGCTTGTCTGCATCCTAGAGGAAGCTGTATCCAGGGGCTACACAGTGATACACGAGATAGTGTAACATACGGGTCTAAATTTAGGGTTTAAAACTAGTATTTTATTTATTTATTTATTGGTATTTTATTTTCTTTACATTTATTTATTTATTTTAGATTTTGTGATAACAGATAGATCGATTTAGTGATTCCTTTCCTTTTAAAACTTCGAATATTCTATCCACTTAGTCCCCGTGCTAGTTTCGGTTTCCAGAGTATGAGCAACTCCAAGTCAAACTTTTCAAACTCTCTCAGAAACGGTATCCACGTGAGAATAGGTTCCTAAAGTCTAGGCAATTTCAAATTTCAGCCAATCTCTTCACGTTGCTTCCTCCCATCGCCTATAAAAGACTCTCAAGCCTCTGTGATTCACACGTTGATATATCAAGAGAAACAACATTCCCGCATAAACCATACCTCTGCCAACCATCGTCGACCACCCCGGGATGTCGGAGCCCTACCCACGGCGCCAGAAAACGCCGGCCAACTCAACCCCGTTGAACCCACCCCCTCAGGTAAGCCCCTGCCGCTGCGCGCCACCTTCCTCCCTTTCGGTTGTTTGAGTTTCAAACCCATCTCTCTCTAAACTCTCACTGTTTCTCTCTCTCTCTCCCTCTCTCGGTGTCACACCACCATAGGGACCCCCCAGTCACGTCGCCGGTCACTTCTAGCCACCTAGAGCCGCCGACGCACTCTGCTCTCCCTCGGTGAGCATCGCACAGCTCTCTCTCCCGTAAGCCTTTGTTTTACTTCTTCTTCTTTTATTTTCTCTTCTTTTCTTTCTCTTTTCTTTTCTTTCTTCTTTCTTTTTCTTTCTTTCTTCTTGTTTTATTCCGTGTGCTTCAGTTTCCCAAAAAGCCCCCCATTAATTCTGTAATTCCATGCATGCCCTTTTGACCCGTGAGGGTGTAATTTCCTGAGCCTCTACTTCTTGGGGCCTTAAGTCAGTCAGATAGTATTTTCTTTAAGTGGTTAATCTCTGGGTCGACAGAAACTGGTTTACAATTTTAAAGAAGGCTAGTATATTTTCAGAAATACATTACCTTTACATGGGCTTTATCTAATTGAACAATTATCAGCATTTAGACACAATTTTTATAAAAGATTTTTAAAGGATTTCAAAGCATTTGTTGGAGTCTATTAGTAGTTAAATTCCTTATACGTATTTAATTACGTAGAGTATTACGACACGTTTTGCTAGGAAGTTATTAACGTCTAGAATCTCGTTTAGGTAACGCGCTACAAGTTGGAAATCAGGAAGCAGCGCTAAGAGGTAAATAGTATGATCATATTAATAAATGCGTATTGTGAATATTATTATTATGTATAAAAAAATGTGATGTGCTTATGATTGTTAACTACGCTACACTAAGAGGCAAGTCAAGGTTAGTTTACTTTTCGATCTTGATGAAATATGAGATTATACTTGAGTGAATGAATTTATTGTTGATTGATTTAATGTTAATAAATTCACATGAAAGCCATGAAATGTTGAAGT
Organism: Juglans microcarpa x Juglans regia; assembly: GCF_004785595.1. Classification (NCBI taxonomy): domain Eukaryota; kingdom Viridiplantae; phylum Streptophyta; class Magnoliopsida; order Fagales; family Juglandaceae; genus Juglans; species Juglans microcarpa x Juglans regia. The sequence goes on along the minus strand of NC_054601.1, from coordinate 26,121,856 downwards.
AGTAGTTCAAAGTCAAGTATGCCATGTAATAGTCAGATTATGCAAGCCATGTTCATGAAATGCTTAGGTTATATATATGCCATGTTTGTGTAATACTTAAACCATGTATGCCATGTTCAAGTAGTACCTGGATCATGTATGCCTTGGAACGTCATTCATAGCATGTTATGTAATATCACGTTATACTATGCCATGCTAAATCATACAAGAATATGCCATGTACAAAGATATGCCATGCTAAATCATACAAGAATATGCCATGTACAAAGATATGCCATGCTAAATCATACAAGAATATGCCATGTACAAGAATATGTCATGCCATGTCATGTTACGCTATACCATGTACAAGATTATGCCATGTTAGAGATGTTCATGAAGCAAATCTCATGCATTAAGAAAGATAAGAAATGTAACGGTACCACGGACTCAAGCGTGGTTAACCACAAGTTTAAATGAAACACGGACACAAGCGTGTTTCACTTCATGTTAATACAAGATAACTAGGACGTTATGCATTCACAATGACATGTTTTGATTATATATGCTTCCGCTTATGTTAATAATGAAAATGTGTGCCATGTAAATCTGTGATGATATATGTATGTAAAGTCTTCCAGAAGATCATGTTACGTATTTGATTGAAATTCATGAAGTTGTATGTACGTTCTGAAGGGTATCCTAGAAATGAATTGTATGTTAGGCAAGGACTATATTTTACGATACGATGTACTACTTACTGAGTATTCAACTCATTATTTTTGTGTGTTTCTTGTTTTCTTCCATGTCTGATTCTCGCAGATGATGTCTATGATGATGAAGAGCTGGATGGTCAGGAATAGATCTAGTACCAAGACTTAGGAATGAATAAGTGATTTTATCACCAGAATTAGATTTCTTTTATGTCATGCATAGGATTAGTTTATGTTTCTTTATATTTCGTTCAGTTTCCAAAACAATCATGTTCAATTCAGTTTTAACGTTTTGATGAATTTCAATAAATGAAGTAATTCAGGATATGAATCTCTTTACCGGGCATTATGTTTTAAATGTTGGTAATATCTCTATCCTACGGGAATGGGGTGTTACAGATAGTCTACCATTAATCTTCAAGATCTCTACATGTTTCAGCCATGAATGATAGAAGAGGAAAATGAGAGATGAATGTTGGCAATAAGATTACAATATTCATTATCCCTAATGAGTCAATGACATTTGATTAGTTTTTTTTAATAAGTAAAAAAAACTAATGAGTCAATGACATGCTGTATATTATTCACAATTATGTAACACAAGATAAGATAGAAGCTGAAGTGAACAAGTGTTTGTCTTAATATCGAACTACAATTCCAGGCTATGTATTCCAAAACGAAAGACCAAGGTTCCGCAACCTACTGGCAGAGAAACTCATTTGTGTCCCATTTCTTTCCATATTCCAATTATCACACTTTGTTTGCACCATCTTTATAGCAACCGAATGGAGCATTAGGTGAAAATATAAAGCATACATATATCTTCATATAATTGATTTTGGTTCCAACTCCATATGCTATGATCATGATGTGTATATCATATGATGGTAGTTTTGATGCCTTAGTTTTCAATTTAAAATTGTGTACTAAGGGATGATTCTCAACCAAAATCAAGAAGATGTGCTGTAACAATGGGCTTATACCTGCGTTACAATGGCAGTACAAGCTCCAGCTGCAGCAGCAAGAACTAAGTTTGCTGTCGTTCCAATTCTTTTGGCACCACTCCTTACCAAATATAGTCTTTTGAAGTAGCTGTACCCATAAAAGTAGACAAACTGTGCAATGAAGGATTGCAGGTTTTTTGTTCCTAGGCCCTGGTACAGTGAAAGTACCTGATGGGTAGATATTGCTTCCCTTAAGACATCCAATAGGTTCCTGCATAAACCAGAAAAAGAACAATCAATATAACTATGAGCCACTTTTGACTTAAAATCCTCTTACAGGATAAATTTGGTCTGAGCTTTATCCTATAATTTACTGAGGACGCTGAAACTATGGAATGATCTAGATGCCAGATAAGTATAATTGGGGACCACACAACAGAATTTGTGGATGAATTGCTACTAGAACATGTAATAAGCATATTCCATACCCATCTTCAATTCAGCTAAGAAAACAAATAATAACAAGAGCAAAGAGAATATTGGACGCTACACAAAAAAGGTTCAAATCTATTAACTTTTCTAAGGAAAGAACAGTAATAGAACTGAACTTAGGTTGCATTCGCTGATATAACTGTAAAAGAACCAGAAGAAAATGGCATTCTGGCAAGCAAAAGACAATTTAGAAAGCAACCTCAATACGAATAATCTATAGAAAGCAATGTTACATGCACTTGGAACAAGTGATTAACAACTATTTATGTGTTTAACACGAAGATCATAGGTGTTGCTTAAAGAGTCAAAAGTTTAAGAATTTACTAGATACAGAGTTAAGAGGCAAAAGGAGAAAAGTCTTGAAGTTACGTTTTATTTGTAACTTTTTTTGTCACAGGACCATCATGGATCTACAGTGCACCGGGAGAGTCATCTCATATCAAATGATAACCATTGGTGTCCAACCGTTTTCCCATTGAATGCCAAATTTTGGTACCATAGGCATATGACCTAAAACTAACTTCTCCATCATAAAGCAACTGAAATGATATCAGTAGAATGGCTTCAGATCGAGATGGGGAAACCATAAAATGCAACTCTAGAGAAAAGTAAAAACCAAACAAGATGATATCACTCTCGAAAATAACCAGATGAAATGGCTTTGGACAAAGTCTTAATGTCAAAGCTTATCACAGAGCAATAAATAACATATGAAAAAAAAAAAAAGGAGGAGAGAGAGAGAGAGAGAGACTAATGAGTCAATGACTATGAGTTGCGGGTTGCCTAACAAACAATAATCACAAAATAATGGAATGATCCATTATAATCTGAATACTTTTTCCTTTTGCTAGTTAGATCATAGATGGATGTATTCTATGTTTTGTGTGTACCAGGATTACATCTCTTTTGTTATTAATAATATATGTTTGGCTTGTAAAGATTATATGTGGGTGTGTGTGTGTGTTCCGAACAACTGCATCATAAAATGCAACATGATAACTTTAAAATCACTCCTAATATAAAATCCACCCTTGTTTGATCTAGGAGACCTTTTAAGTCCACCTATAGAGCGCATCACAAAAGCATGGAATTTCTTTCATTTGCCCACCGATCATACAAAAAATGAGCATGAAAAAAAAACATGCAGCGTAAGAGCTTAATTGGAGCTATAAACAAGAGTTGCATTAACACATAAATATCGAGGCAATATACAAACAATAGAATCGTAACAAATAAGCTAAAATAAGATTTACCCAGATAAAGAATTTTCGGGCCATGATGACAGGAAAGACTAAAAAATACAGACCCAGATCAGAAAATGACAAATTATGATGAATGAAACAAGGAAATGATAGATTTAGAAAACGCAGAGATGGGTAACCTGTATTTTTGCTGGCCATGGGTCCGAACCTCGGCTTGGTACTTGGTCTTACAGGTGTCAAGTGGGTACAAGATGGTGGTGCTCAATAGGGATCCTATAGCCCCTGAAGTTGCCTCTGATAGAGATTCCAGATCAAGAGCCATCTCCAATGTTCAAGATTCCACAATACTCGAGATCAAAAAATACACACAACAGTGCATGTTTACATTTGTATAGAGAGAGAGTTGGGGTAATTGGTGGAAGAGAGAGAAGCAGGAGCAGAGTAGAAACGTCCATTGTGTTTGTGTTGCTGTGTATAGAGGAAAGCGACAGAGAGTGTAACACCTGGGCCACCACGAAGCCGACGTTCCAAAATTGTTTGACAGGTGAGACAAGATACAAATTTTTTTCTTATCTAATTATTATAATTTTATTAAATTTTTATATAAAATATAATAAATAATTCAATTTTTTTACATCTTAATTTAATTTTTAAATTCTAAAATAATAATATTATTATTATAAAATAATATTTTAAATTTTTATCTAAAATAAAAAATTTTCATCTTATTATCCAAACATATGTATAAAAAGCTACTTTAGAATTTAATGACTAATTTGATACAGGTTAAAGGCCTAAAAATTATTTTAGCAGTGATCGAACTTGATAATAAAGTTAAAATTTATAGACTAAATGGGCCATTTCTAATTATTAGTGGCCCAAAAAATGTTACAAAAAGTCCAAGCTCAGTTATTCAACATTATGCACGTTTCTACTCTCTCTCTCTCCTCTAGGTTCTAACTACCTATATATATACACGCAAGTATAGCCATGTACAGTGTCCTATTTACGTAGAAAAAAAGAAGAGAAACCAAGCAATTGCTAGGATTGCTGTCAACACTCCAGTGCTGCCAAACTTCACGCCACTGCCAAGCTCCTCTAGTCTACACCAGCAGACCACCGCCACTATCTTTATTTGGAAGCAGAAACATAAACCACCCCCCGCCCCTAAATCCCACGGTCCTAGACCAAAAGGACAACGCCACTGCTGCCACTTCCTTTGCATCCAACCACAGCATTTTGCCCAACTGGCCGTGACCACCAAACCACAACACCATCATAGCCAACTGCACTACCGTAAACCCACAAATTAACACCTTTGTTTTTACACTCCCAAAACAAAGTTTTCGTTCCCCACCGTGAGCTACAAAGCCACTGCCACTCTCCTCCATTTCTTCACCGCCAGAAATAGCCGCACAACACTGTCAAATTTCACCGTTGTCGATGCCCCCTTAGCCGTTAGTAGTTGGTTACACCACAACCGCGTCGAAGATCATGTGGCATAGGGGTCCTCTGTCTGACGCCAAGCCTCGCCAGCCACGACACCTAACTCCACGGGCCACCACTCACAATACTTTCTCGCTAGAAGAACCCGGCCGATGCTCTAGCCATAGCCATGGCCATCGCCCAATTAACCCAAAATGTTATTTAACAGAAAATATTTAAGGTTTTATATTATATTAGTTGGTATTAAATTTTAAAGAATTTAGAGTTTATGTCTTAGTCAGAGAAATTTAAGTGAATATTAATGAATTTGAGAAATAATGATATTTTAAGGTTACGTGAATTTTAGATTTTTAGGAAAAAAATATGTTATTTTAGTATTTCAGGTTTAAGTATTGAAATACATGTTCAATTAAAATTTTACGGAATTACATGACTATTTTATAGGTGACAATTAATATTCATTCGTCACTGTTGTGAAAAGATTTTGAAAAGTTAAAAAGTACAGGTAAGCAGAGTTCCTATCTTAGATTTTGCATAAAATGATTGGACTGAGGTTGATTTTATGAAAAATGTGCATGTTATCTTATGAAAATATAAAACTTAAAAACAACCTCGATCATTTTATCTGCATTCGCATGAAATTCCATTTAAGAAGAGAAAAATATATTGTCATGACTGGTGTAAACATAAGTTATTTTTGACATTATGTTTTTAAACTGTGCAAAAAAGAGAAAATAATAAATATGAAGATTTGTGCATGATTATATGAAAATACTCTGAATCTGTTTTGATTATGAAGAGATATGATTATATTCAGTACTCTGTTTTGATAAAATGTAGCATCTCAAAACTTTTGGCATGGCATTTTGATTCTGTATATGCTTCTATTTCTATTCTGCTCTGACCTTACCACGAATGTAAAACTGTGGCCTATGTTTGGATTTGTACCAACTTTTTTGTTTCTATGCATCCAATTTGAAAGCAAAGTAGTTTTCTGTGTGGTCTTTCCAGTGTACACAATTGGGGTCCTAGAATAAAGAGGGAATATTTCACATTCTAATCGTAGAGGAATAAGTGTCAAAGGATACAAATATTTATTGGAGAGTCTTATTTAGTAGATTTATTGTTTTCTATTATTTTGGTATTTTAAATTATGAATATTTTTGAGTCTTTGTGGAGATTTTAATTTATTTTATTGAGGTATTTTTTTAGTGTCCTTGTGGAGGAACATGGATATTTGTGTGAACAAATAAGTTAATTTTTTATAGAGTCTCTAGATTATATACAACTGTGTTTTTGGAGATAATTTTAGGTAACAAGAGCTAACTTTTCGGGCCTCTGGAATCGGGGCGTTATAGTTGGTATCGGAGACAATTTTGAGATTCTATAGACTTTATGGATTGAGTTTGTGGAAATCCGAGGTTTAGAGATTTTGCAAACTTTACAAATGATTTGAGGATATTTTAGGTTTTAGATTTTGTGAAATTTGGAGAACCGGTTCGAGATATTTGAGGTTTTAGATAAGAATTTAAGGCTCAGATGTTAGAGCTATGCATAAGCTCAAGCGAATACTAGGCTTTAGATTCAGCAGATTTTAATGTATGAACTGATCTAATTTGGTGTTTAGCTTCCGATCTAGTAGGAAACGCCTTGATGTCAAGTTTAAGAGTAGTTGAGGTAAATTTTTGTGCGTAGGCTTTAATCAAAATAGTTTGGTTTAGATGGAATAAACTATTAAGGAGTATGTTTACTTTAAGCTAGTTTAGTATATGAGAAAGAACGAGTAAGACAATAAATTGCTGATTCGTGATATATAAATTAATTGATAGTTACATTTAAGCTTAGTTTATTATTTTTAATATTCCATTTGAAACGTTTAACCAAGTATGAGTCTTCCAGGATGGCAGCTCGTCATCGTGTTCAAAATCTTAAAGACTTGAACGCGAGAAATGATGAGGGTGGATGCACCATGAAGTAGTTCAACCAAATGCACCCTTCTACTTTTGATGGGCGTGGCGACCCAACCTTAGCTAAGGACTGGATCTAGGACATTTTGGAGATACTTCGTATCTTGAATTATACTGATGAACAGAAAGTACTGTACTCTGCTTTCAAGTTAACAGGAGAGGCAAAAAGATGGTGGATTTCTGAGAGATCTAGTAGGAAAGCTGAAGGGACGGAAGTAGTCAATTGGCCCCATTTCAAGCATATTTTTCTTGATCCTTTCTTCTCAAGCTCGGTTAGAGAAGATAAGGCTATGAAGTTTGCCAGTTTGGTGCAGGGAGTTATGATGGTACACTAGTACGCAACCAAATTTGTTGATCTATCACGTTTTGCCACATATCTAATCCCTGACAAGGAGAAGAAGGTCTGAAAGTTTGAGTAGGGGTTGAACAATAGGATTTATAAACGAGTGATGGGTTTTCAGATTCAAAGTTTCTCAGAGTTAGTGAATAAGGCCACAGTATTTGAACGAAACCTCAAGAGAAGTGCATAACTTCAAGATCAGAGGAAGATAACTACCCTACAAGGATCCTCCTTTAGTATGGATCAAGGGCCGTGGAAGAAGAGAAAAAAAGGGAGTAGCTCAGGTTAAAGGCAAATATAGGGAAATCAACGAAATAACCTCTATAAGTTTTATAATCGTGCACACACGGGAGGGTGCAGAAGGGAGGTGGGGTCATGTTTTCGATGTGGTAAGATTGAGCACTTCATCAGAGAATGCCCATGTAACACCCCGTATTTTAGTGTATTTTTACTGAAGGAATTATTTTTATGTAATTAAAATAATTTCTCTTATTTTAAATTGGTTGGATTTTTAGTGAGTTTATTTCTATGATTTTTATTTGGTGGAAATTATTTTTATATGCTTTCTTAATATTTATTTATTGTTATGCATTTAAATTGCTTTTAATATTTAAATTAATTACTGTGGAATTTAATTATTTCAATTTGACTTTACCATTACGTTTAAATTATTTTATTTAACTTGTGGTTTTAAAATCGTTTCCGTTGGATCATTTTTGTGACCCAAGTTATCAGGATTGGACCTCATTTCTTTTCCCTCTATTTTTTCTTTTCCTTTTCTTTTTTTTTTTTCTTTTTCTTTTTCCTTATTTTTTTCTTTCTTCCCGTGCGGACGTTTCTCTCTCCTCTTCTCTCTCTCCCCGCGTCCGTTTCTTCCCCCCACCAGCTGCGCCGCCGTCCGCCGGCGGTGGTCGACACAGCCTGGCTCCACCGCTTCCCCAGCCGCCGGCCGTCCTACCCCACCAATATCACCGCCGTTCGTGCCGCCGTTAGCCTCCACGAAACCCGCGACGCCGCGGCACATTTTCCTCCATTGCGCCGCCGTCGCGCCACCTCCGGCCACCATCTTCCTACCACTTCATCCCCGGCCTCTTGGCAACCCATTGGACCCAACCCCAGCTCCGATCCGTCACCGGTGAAGCCCCACCAAGTCCATCTCCGATTTGCACTTTTTTGGCCTAAAACCACCCCTTGCGCCGCCACCCACGGCAAACCACCACCACCACTAGCTTCACCGACCTCCCTAGGCCCTACCCTATCAATCTTGGGTCTTCGTTTGTCCTCGTTGAAAAATGGGTATCTGTGACCCACGGCCACAGTGTATTTTACACTGTGGTGTTGCTCAAACGTCGCTTTTTTCTACTTTGCGATCCTCGGAAAATTATTATATTGCACTGTAAGTATTTCTCCAAAGAATTTTCGTAATTTAAATGTATTTTTGCACTAACCCATTTCACTGTGTTTTTTTTGGCATGCCGGACTGAGTCCGAGGAGTTCGGGGGTCGGATGGATTTGTGATTGGAGTTGTTTGGTTGGATTTGATTGGATTGGTATCTGTTGGTTTGGACTTTGTGTTGGTACATGTGCATTTCATTATTTCATGCATGATCATGTTTGTAAAAGAAAACTGGGTTTTCGTGTATTGCATTCATGTTCATGTGATTTGTAAAGCTATGATTTTATGTGTTAATATTTTTGGTGCGTGTGTATCACGACCCCAAGCCGAGATGGGGCATTAACTCGGTGGAGCTCCTCTGGTTACTCGGAAGCGGAATATACTGAGTAACGTCCCCTGGATTGTCGCCGGGCGACAATGGGATCGGACGAGATGGTCTCGTGCCGACTCCGTGGTCCTTCTGCTGGCGGGGACTAGAGGATGTCTGGCCACGTACGCGCTGGGCGCGGAACTGGGCATCGCTCGTTGCGTAGTGTGAGTGCTTGGCCACGTACGCGCTGGGCGCGGAACTGAGCACCGCTGCGAAGCCAGGACGTGCGGATGGTCCATAGGGGAGACCATGGTGCATATGGAAATAATGCATGGTGCATTTGGGATTAATGCACTATTTTCTGGGAAAATAGTGCGAGTTGATTTTTGGGTAAATCATTTTCTGGGAAAATGATTTACGGATAATTTGGACCAAAATGGGATTTTGGTGTGTGTTGGAAATTTATCATTTTCGGGGAAAATGATGTTTTGTGGAAAAATGCATGTTTTCATGTGCATGCATGTTAGTTGCATTTAATGCATTTTGTATTACATTGTTGTTTGGGTTATACTTACCTGCGAGACCATTTTGTGGTGTCGCAGATTTTGATGCTGATGAGGAGGAGGAGGGCGAGCCGGAGGAGACGGCTCCGCCTGAGGAGTGATCTGGGATCACTCGTTTGTACATTTTAAAACTATTGTAAATTATTTTATGAATGACTGTATAACTGCTATTTAAATCTTTACTGATGTTTGATTGTAATTAAATTCTGGTACTTAGTTGACTATCCGCTGCGTTATTTTATTTGAACACTGTTGCATGTACACACACTGGCACTTCGTTGGGATGTGTGACCGTGTTGTCACCATCCTGGCGTCTCGATCCTTGTGTATTTATATAAGGGGGATTGGGGGCGCCACAGCCCATTACTATTGGAAGAAAACAAGAAGCCCAACACACCTCCAAGTCCCCAACAAATGATACAGTTAAACAACTTGCGCAGAATGAGACAGGCTCAAGTGTTTGCATTGACATCTGGAGATTTGAGGACGACAACGATATGATCACAGGTACCCTACTCCTTTTCTCCTTGAAAGCAATTGTTTTAGTTGAGTTGGGGTTAATCATTCTTGCATTTTTAATGGAATTTTGCTAAGTTTCATTGCTTAGAAGATTGAGGTTTGGATTGCAGAGGATGTGCTTGATCTCAAAAAAAAAAAAAAAGAAGAGATGATTTAGACCGCATAGAAATGTACATGAGTGTGCATTCTGTAATTGAAAGCTTGGTAAGAATTCTTTAATAGGCATTGAAAAGGGATTAGACACAACAAAGTTATCTTTATGAGACCCTAGCCTTAGACGTTTGGTTTGAAAGTAAATTTAGTAATATGATGGTTTGAGGGTAAACGATGTGAGGGTTCAGAAATTAGTGAATTGAGATCTTTTAGGACTTAATTTTAAAGAGTTTTATAGGAGGTTAATTTTATGTTGAAGAGTTATTTTTAATATTCTATATGAGGTTTTTTTTTTTTTTTTTTTTTTTTTTTTTTTAAAGAGATGGAATTATCAATAGGTTTTAACTCCATTGTTAAGATTTATATTTTTAGACTTGACCTGGATTTCGATTGAAACTATATGCGTGAATGCATATACCAAGAGGATTAGGAGGTAATTAAAGCATCGGGTGAAAATATTGAAAAGTTTGAATCTTGAAATATTAGGTTGAACATAATTATCGAGGATTAAAATAGGCATGGCATGGGTACGAGAGATTAAGTATTTCAGACTTTGTCTTAGGAATAACAAATTTATGGACAAAATTTTTTTAAGCCGGGGAAGATGTAACACCCGAGCTCAGCACGAAGCCTACGTTCCAAATTGTTTTTTAGATAAATATGTATAAAAAACCCACTTGGGATTTAACGATTAATTTTTAATAGGCTAGGGGCCCAATAATTTATTTTGGCTGAGTATGAATTTTATTGGACTTGATAATTAGATTAAAATTTATATACCAAGTGGGCCTTTTCTAATTAGTAGTGGCCCAATAAATGTTACAAAAAGCCCAAGCCTAGGTTATTCAACATCTTGAACTTGCATGTAAGTTACATGCACGTTTCTTCACTGTCTCTCTCCTTTAGGTTCCAACTACCTACACACACATGCAAGTATAGCTGCTTATAGTGCCCCATTTATGTAGAAAAAAAAGAAAGAAAAAAAGAAAGAGAAACCAAGCAATTGCTAAGGTTGTCGTCGACCCTTCAGTGCTGCCAAGCTTCACGCCACTGCCAAGCTCCTCTAATCTACACTAGCAGACCACCACCACCACCTTTGTTTGGAAGCAAAAATAGAAACCACATTGCCCCCAAAGCCCATGGTTCCAGACCAAAAGGACAACGCCATTGCCACCACTTCGTTTGCATCCAACCACAGCCTTTTGCCCGCCTGGCCGTGGCCACCAAATCGTAGCACCCCCGTAGCCAATTGCATTACGTAAAACCACAAAATTAACACCTCTGTTTTTACACACCCAAAAAAAAGTTTTTTTCCCCACCATGAGCCACAAAACACTATCATTCTCCTCTGTTTATCCACTACCGGAAATAACAACACGACACTACTAAGATTTCACTACTATCGACGCCCCTTAGCCGTTAGCCGCTGGTTACACCACAATTACGCCGGAGATCACGTGGCATAGGGTCCTTTGTCTAACGCCAAGCCTCGCCAACCACGACACTCAACTCCACGGGCCACCACTCACAGTGCTTTCTTGCTGGAAGAACATGGCCGGTGCTCTAGCCATAGCCATGACCATCGCCCTCTTGATAAGCCACTGTCACTTCTCTGTTCCTCCCTCTCTCTTTCTCTCTCTCTCGTGCTCAACCGCTCAGCTCGATGGCGTCTTCGCTGCACCATCCAGATCTGCCATGTCTCCATTCTCTCTCGGTAAGCTTCGGCCGTGCAATCCCTGCTACATGCAAGAAGCCTACTTTGGTTTTAGAAAAATAGAAAGTAATTGTTGAGCCCCTTGCATATTTGGTTAAGGAGTAACATGTTTGAAATGATATTACATTTATACCGTTTGAGGTATAAGCCAAAGCATGAGGTGTTTGAAAATTATATTTCAGTTGGGTTTGATTTTACGATGGGCTTAAACTTGACTGTAGGAAACTATTGGGTTATTTTAAATGGGCTCTGACTTACTTTAAATTAGCCCAAAAAGTTGTTTAACATAAAATATTTAAGATTTTAAATTATATTAGTTGGTATTAAATTTTAAATAATTTAGAGTTTATGACTTAGTCGGAGAAATTAAGTGAATATTAACGAATTTGAGAAATTATGATATTGAAGGGTTATGTGAATTTTAGATTTTTTTTTTTTGGAAAAAATAGGTTATTTTAGTATTTCCAATTTAAATGTGTTCAATTAAAAGTTTATGGAAGTTACATAACTATTTTATAGGTGACGATTAATATTCGTTCGGCACTGTTGTAAGAAAATTCTAAAAAGTTAAAAAATCGAGGCAAGCAGGGTTCTTATGCTAAATTTTGCATAAAATGATTGGACTAATATTGATTTTATAAAAAATGTGCATGTTTTGTTATGAAAAGAAAACTTGAAAACAACTTGGTCATTTTATTTGCATTCGCATGAAATTTCATTTAAGAGAAAAATATTTTATGTCATAACTAGTGTAGACATGAGTTATTTTTGATATTCTGCTTCTGAACTGTTAAAAAAAAAACGAATACTGAATATAGAGATTTGAGCATGATTATATGAAAATGCTTTTAATTTGTTTTAATTATAAAGATGATATGATTCTATTAAGTACTCTGTTTTGATAAAATGTGGCATCTGAAAACTTTTAGCATGACATTTTGAACTGCATATGGTTCTGTTTCTGTTTTGCTCTAACCTTACCATGGGTGTAAAACTGTGGCATTTGTTTGATTTGGTATCGATGTTATTTTATAAAAAATTTGCATGTTTTGTTATGGAAAGAAAACTTGAAAACAACTCGGTCATTTTATTTGCATTCACATGAAATTTCGTTTAAGGAAAAAATATTTTCTATCATGACTGGTGTAGACATGAGTTATTTTTTGTATTTTGTTTCTGAACTGTGTAAAAAAGAGCGAATAATGAATATAAAGATTTGTGCATGATTATATAAAAATGTTTTGAATTTGTTTTGATTATGAAGATGATATGATTCTATTAAGTACTCTGTTTTGATAAGATGTGGCATCTAAAAACTTTTGGCATGACATTCTGAACTGTATATGGTTCTGTTTCTATTATGCTCTGACCTTACCATGAGTGTAAAACTGTGACCATTGTTTGGTTTAGTACTAACTTTTCTGTTTCGGTGCATCCACTTTGGAAGTAAAGTAATTTTCTACATGATTTTTCTTGTTTGCATACTTGGGGCTTCGAGAATAATAATGAGAAGATTTCACATTTTATTTCTACTCGGTTGGCTATTGGGATTTGCACAACCTTACCATGGAAGTTGAACATGGAATTTTGTTATGATATGATGCTTAGTTATGCTATGCTAAAGGATTTTTGAATAAAAATATTTTTGAACTTTCGCTCTGATATTTTTGATAACATATTCTGATTTTGCATTCAAAAATGAAAATGTTTTGTTTTGCATTATGAACTTTGTAAATGCTCATATTTTCATACTAGTATATGCTTTCTGCTTACTGAATTATTAATAACTCACCCCTTATCTCCATAATATCTTTTAGATAATTTTGATGATTCAGCTTGAAATCAAAAGTAGAAAGTATTAATAAGATTTGATGATTGTAGATGAATAAGTGACAAATGGTACAAGTATTTATTAAAAAGTCTTATTTAGTATATTTATCATTTTCTGTTATTTTAATATTTTAAGTTATGGATATTTTCGAGTCTTTTGTGAAAAATCTTAATTTATTTTATTGAGATATTTCTTTGATGTCCATTTAGAGGAACAAATAAGTTAATATTTTTATAGAATCTCTGATTTATATATATTTATATTATTGGAGATAATTGTAAATAATATAGGTTAAGGTTGCGTTTGAATGTTGAAGTGAGTTGAGTTGAGTTGAGTTGTGATGATAAAATATTGTTAGAATATTATTTTTTAATATTATTATTATTTTAAAATTTAAAAAAATTAAATTATTTATTATATTTTGTGTTAAAATTTAAAAAATTATAATAATAAATTAAGATGAATTAAGAGTAGTTATAAATCTAAACAAAGCCTAACTCTGCAGACATCGAGACGTTATAGAGAGACTGATGGGATGGCTTTTCTTGGAAACTGGAAAACATCTTCTTTTTATTTTATTTTATGCGCTATATTACACGTTCTAAATTATTAACATTCTAAATTATTAAAATTAATCATTTCATAGCTCAAAATAGTAGTTTATTAATTTAAATTTGTGTTTCATTTAGAAATTTGTGAAAAATATAACTAAAGACAAAGGAGATAAGAAAAAAATATCAAACATTTCAGAATAATATTAATAAATAATTATTAAGAAATGTGAACAATTCTCATACGTTTGTTTTTATCAATAAAATAAGATAAAATTAGATAAATTAAAATTAAAATTAAAAATTGAATAAAATATTATTAAAATATATTTTTTAATATTATTTTTATTTTAAAATTTAAAAAATTAAATTATTCATTTTATTTTATATAAAAAATTTTAGAAAATATAATAATTAAATGAGAAGAATTGGAATCAATTGAAAAAAAAAAAAAAATCCCTTTGATACGATTTCAAAATCTAAATTATTGGTTCAAGTTAAGAACAAAAGAGTACGAAAATGCTGTGCTTTGAACGCACGCACGCTCACTCTCCTAAACAGTCGAAGCCAAGATTTTCTCCAGTTCTGAAGCTTCCTTCCTTACCCTCACTGGCCGTTGGGCTTTCTTTTACAGATATTTTCTCCGTAGCCTCCACTCCAGAGCTTTCTAGCTAGTGTCTTTTTCTGCTTCGCTTTTTTTTCTTCTTCTTCCAGTTCTCCAGCATAACGCTCGGCACCAGGTATTATCAATCTTCAACATCCACCCACCGCCCCGCCCCGCCCCCTCCCCGATTCCACGTTTGTTTACATCTGTGCCTTTATTGCCTTTCTTTCCGTCTAAATCTTCAATCTACTCAAATACACAAGGGTTTGGCACTTTCCCTTCTCTACCGTTTTACATAATTCTCTCGCAATTTCCATGTTCCAAGTCTGTGTCTTCACATTTCTGACGTCGTTTTGCGCGAGCTTTTTTATGCTTTAGAGTTTCTTGGGGACGAGGGCTGTGAAGCTTCTTCAATGGCAAAAACTTGGGCCGGACCTACAAACCCGTTCGGCCGGACCGGTGTGCGTATCGTGGTTGCCGGAGACAGAGGTACCGGGAAATCGAGCTTGATTGTGACGGCCGCGGCTGAGAACTTTGTAGCAAACGTGCCGCCGGTGTTGCCGCCTACGAGGCTTCCAGAGGATTTCTTCCCCGACCGCGTGCCCATTACAATCATAGACACTTCGTCTCGGTATCATTTCCTCCATTAATGATTGAATTTCATTTTCTAATGCTATGTTTGGAAGACGAGAATTTTCAGGAAATTAAAGGAAAATACAGGTGTTATTTTGGTGTTCGATTGTAAAAGTTGCATATATAATTGATGCGATTCAGCTTATTCTTGCATTATTCGAAATACCTGTATGGTTGCTGAGGAATTGTAGTGAAAGGAAAGAAAAGAAACTAGGATTCCAAATCATGGTTAGGTTTTTATTATTTAGGGCACGTGGAAATTGTCAAAGCTGCAAGAATTTGAGGCTCGTGAGTCTTGTTATCAATGTGTCTTCTTGTCAATTTGGAGAGTGAAATATGTATATTCTCTCTTAAAATAGGAAAAATGCCTTGTTCAATCTTAAGTTGTGTGATTTAGGAGAGAATGTTGAAATGGATTACAAGGAAAAATCTTGTAGGCATTTTTTTTTTTCGGTTTTATTTTTTTGGTCAGCAAGAAAACTAGAACTGAATCTTATGAAATTTTTCATTTTAGTTTTGTTAGTGTTCAGAGTATTGGAGTGGCTTTGAAAAACTGCACTAAGTGGATTTATCATGGCCCTACTACTGATGCACAACATTTTCTGGAACCAGACAGCATTAAGGTGTACTTGATGATTTTGTCTTTTTTTTTTTTTTTTTTTTTTTTTTATTTTTTTTTATTTTTTGGGCCATTACTGTTATTTTTTAATATCAGTGTGGTTCCTGACAAAAGTTAGAGATTCTATTGCAGTATTTGACATATGGAAAATAATGCCTCTGCTTGACTGACCTTATAACAATTGGATTGATTTGAAGCTGGAAATTGTAAAATCGGAAAGGAATTATATCATTTTGGCTTTTGATATGTGGCAATCACACAAATTTTCCAGTTCGATATTGGATCGCTAATTGTTTTTTTCTGTTTTCTCAATCAGTGTGGAGGATGATGGTAAAGTGGCTGAAGAATTGAAGCGGGCTGATGCAGTTGTGTTTACTTATGCGTGTGATGAGCCTCCTACACTTGATCGATTGAGTACTTTTTGGCTTCCTAAGCTTCGTAAATTAGAGGTCTCTATTTTTCATTTCATTTAGTTTTCATGTCCTCTTTGCTATTGCATCATGGAGAACTTATCATGGAAGATAAAAATACCCTGCTGGAAACCTTGAGGTTGATTACATGATCATGCATTGTAATAAATTGAGCCCCTTTGGTTTTCTTGCTTTTGGGGGTTTTTTGGAACTTGTTTTGCATAACAATATGTGGAGTCACCATGAATTTCGCTATTATTTATCTGTGATTTGTCCATATGAAATCAAATGAGCAGGTGAAAGTCCCAGTCATAGTGGTGGGTTGTAAGCTGGATTTGAGAGATGAGAACCAGCAGGTGAGCCTGGAGCAGGTGATGTCACCAATAATGCAGCAGTTTCGGGAGATTGAAACTTGTATTGAGTGTTCAGCACTTAAACAAATTCAGGTGTTATGCATTGATGTCCTTTCTGTTATTTTTTGTAAAATTATTTGGTACCTGTGTTGTTGATTTCATTTGTGGTTTAAACACACAGAAGCATAGCCCTTCTACTTGGGCCAAGCCTTGGCACTCTTTGATAAAAAAATTTATTGGTTATTAAAAAAATCTACACAGAGGAGTAGAGACACATATGTTTGTCTTCCATGCATATATTATCGCCTGCTTAATTTTCGGTATTGGGCAACATATTTTAGGAGATGATAATGAGACAATGTTTGGGGTCGTAAGACCACTGTGATTTTTTGTGCAAAATTTCCTGTGGAAGATTGGTTTTTTAACTCAAAAAGCAATATGCCAGCTGCTACTGAATAGAACTTTAATGCTAGAGTGAAATGCCTTATTGATGTTATTTTCTGATTTGTCGAGAATTTTCCTCTAATACCATGCTCTAAAAATTTATATGGGTCCAATGGGCTTTTGAGCACAAATCTACTTCGTAAATGAAATAAAAGCCATGCTAGAGGAGACATTTAGCTTTGTTCCTTGTACTGTTGTTGGGAAAAAAAGTAATGATTGAACTTGAGAAATTGACTTAAAGATTGGGTATTGAGGATTAGAAAATTTTGAAGTGGTCTAATTTATGTAGTTAATCGCAACAAATATTGTTATATGAATTCTGGCTTGAGATTGGAGTAGGAGTTTATATTGAGGAAGTTCAATTCTAGGAGAAATTTAGCTATGTTCCTTGTACTGTTGTTGGGAAAAAAAGTAACGATTGAACTTGAGAAATTGACTTAAAGATTGGGTATCGAGGATTAGAAAATTTTGAGGTAGTCTAATTTATATAGTTAATCACAACAAATATTGTTATATGAATTCTGGCTTGAGATTGGAGTAGGAGTTTATATTGAGCAAGTTCAGTTCTAATAAAGTATGTAAATCACTCTCATCATCTGAAGAAATGCATGGAATTCTTACTTATAAAAGAAAAATATATGGAATTCTTTGAATTCTTTCATTGTCATTATAATTTTTAGAGTTTAATGTCAAAATGTTTCTACTTGTAGATTCCCGAAGTTTTCTACTACGCACAAAAAGCTGTGCTTCATCCAACAGGTCCACTATTTGATCAGGAAACACAGACTTTGAAGCCTAGATGTGTGCGAGCCTTGAAGCGGATATTTATTCTTTGTGACCATGATATGGATGGGGCCCTCAGCGATGCAGAGTTGAATGATTTTCAGGTTTCTTTTCTTTTCCGCTTACAGCAGGTTTCTCATCTATCAAAGCTATAATAATTTTTGCTTAAGATAAATGAGGGATCCAAATACTTGTAAATAGGTCAAATGTTTCAATGCTCCATTACAACCTTCAGAAATAGTAGGTGTTAAGAGGGTTGTGGCAGAAAAGTTGGCCGAAGGAGTCAATGAACGTGGGCTTACTTTGACGGGATTCCTCTTTCTTCACGCTTTATTCATAGAAAAAGGTCGTCTTGAGACTACATGGACTGTCCTCAGAAAATTTGGATATAACAACGATATTAGACTTTCAAAGGAACTCATCCCGTCGTCTTTCAAACGAGCCCCTGATCAGGTAATATCTTGTTTATTTGTTTGATGTATTTGTTTTCTTGAAGTTTTAGACTTTGAGGTGAAATTAACTGTCACGTATAGCCAAGCTGGGTCTATCAGTAATTAGCTGACCAAGCCCTACCCTTAAAATATATTGTGGCTCCCTAGTCTTGTTGGCCTTGGCATTGACATCCAGGATTATTCATCTTGCTAAGGTTTTGAGGTGGGCAAGCCTTGAATTTCCCACCCTAATCCCCCTATGTGCACATAATTTGAAGTTCTATTAAACTTCTTTGCTTGAGTATAACATACCATTTAGTTCTAATATCATGTAATATGTCACTAAATCATACATGAACCATATCCACCCTCCAACCCCCCCCCCCCCCCCCCCCCCCCCAACAAAAAAAAAAAAAAAAGCTGTGAAGCATACAATGTTTTTTTTAAAAGGCTTACTGCTGTTTCTCTTTTGTGTAGAGTGTGGAGCTGACAAATGAAGCCATTGAGTATCTAACAGGAATCTTTGAATTGTTTGACAGTGATCATGTATGTCTTTTTATGTACTCTCTGAGTATTTTCTATTCCAAGTTTGTTAATTATATTATCATATAACTTGTGCAATCAGTATTTACTGTGGTAGCCACAGTTTAATCAAGTTGCTATTTATCGATCACCAACTTGAAATCATATATGATATTTATTTTTTCTACTAGGATGGGGCCCTTCGACCTCGTGAAATTGATGATTTGTTTTCCACTGCTGCAGAAAGGTAGTTTTGTTTCTGTTAAGATCATTTGTGACTATGTGGCTTGTTTTACCTCGTTACAACTCTTATGGTTCATGGGAAATCCTGTACAGCTTCATGTTCATTTAATTTATCTGCATGGGGTTCTTTCCTTCCGTTTATGTTTATTAAGTGGTTCATCATGACAACCCTCATTAATCTTGTTACCAATGCATCTTCTGTTAATTTTCAGTTACTATTGGTCATAGTCATTGTAACTTCATAATGCTTATGGCTTGGTTACTTTTAGAAGTGATGCTTTATGGCTAACAGTTAATTGCCTTGCATATATGCAAGATGCATTATTTATTTGCATGTGCAGAAGAAAACGTGCTCATTTGTTACACCAGAAATGTAATTTCCTGGCCATTTTAAATTGCAAATACTTTTTTCTTGAATTTTGTTTATTGATTTTGAAATCCTGGATTTTGTTTGTTGATATGATAATGTTTGAGATCCGGTCTGAACAATCACGCATAGGCGATGCTCTTGTATATGTCCCATATACTTGGGCTCTTGCCTAATCTCATGATCTATAAAATTTTGTTTACCAATAAAAAAAAAAAATAGAAATCTGGTTACTATGGAGATATATTCCTGTTGCCAGAATGTAAGACCAAATTTCTTTATTTTTGGTAATGTTGAATTGTTTAAATTTTACTTTCATTTTCACATGTTTTATTTCCATTTGCTTTACTTGTCTTTAGAAATATTTTTTCAGAAAGATGTAATTATCGTCTAAAATTCCATCATTCGGAAGTCTTTCATCTCATAAGTGAACAATTAGGAATTGGAAATTATGGCTTTGATTATGAGTATAAACCTTTTACTTCAAATTCTTATTTATTTTTTATGTTATCTTTCAGTCACTTCTCTTCTTTTTAACTTTTTTTTTTTATAAGTATCTTTTCTTCTTTTCTTTTCTCTCATTTTTTTAAACTATAGTCTGGGCATTTCAATCTTTCTGCGAGTTTGAGATAATTCTGATATGAACATATCCATGCATATCATGTGTCTGCATACCCACATCCCATCACCTGTGAAGGGCCCTCCTCCTCGGGGCGTTGTGAGGTTTTTTAATGTTTAGACATATTTTTGGTATCTTTGATTTATTCGAGTCAAGGAGAGGAAAGGGCTCAACCTGTATATTTGATTTTTTATTTCTTAACAACTATTATGATTAGCATCTGAAAGGTTTGGATGTTTGACATGCTTTTTTTGCCAGTCCTTGGGATAGAGCCCCTTATGTAGATGCTGTAGAGAGAAATGCATTTGGTGGGCTATCACTTGATGGGTTTTTGTCAGAGGTATGTCTTTCATTTGTTCGTTCTTCCCTTTTTCCTTTCTGTTTTTCATAGTGGGGGGTTTGGGTGGAAATGTCCCATAATCTTATAAGACAACTTCCAATTTATTATGGTCTCAATGTAGCTAGTTGGCTGCCTATTCATAGGTAAAGTTTTAAATTTAACATACTTATCAAAAAAAAAAAAAAGTTTTTAACATTTTTCTCTGGAGACCTGTGCTTAAATTTTGTGACACGTGTGGTTGCAGTGGGCCCTTATGACTCTTATAGACCCAGCTTGGAGCATGGAGAATCTGATATACATTGGTTATCCTGGTGATCCTTTGTCTGCTTTCCGTGTAACCAGAAGGCGGCGTGTGGATCGCAAAAAGCAGCAGACAGATAGAAATGTTTTCCAGTGTTTTGTTTTTGGGCCCAAGAAGGCTGGAAAGTCTTCACTATTGAATTCTTTTCTTGGAAGGTCTTTTGAATCATCCTTTTAAATATAATATATCTCAATAATTTTAGTTGGTGATTACTTATAAAAAAAAAAATAAAAAATTAGTTGGTGATAAAATAATATCACTTATTTTTTATGAATTGGAAGTGCAGGAGTTTCTCTGATAATTATACTTCAACCACTGACGAGCTATATGCAGTGAACGTTGTTGATCAGCCCGGGGTGAGTGCAATTGCATCACGCACCCCTGAAATTAGTGTTGAACATGTGCATTGGTCAGGCCAGTTTTGATAGGTCCCATAGAGGAGAAAGTATTCTTAAGCGACACCATGATATAAGCCCCGTCTTCCATTGGTTGGTTGCAAAATTAAATCAAACAAAAGACCTATTTGAATCAATAACGTTTTTGTCTAAAAGATGGGGAGCTGCTGTCACCAATGTAATTCTTACCGAGTCTTACGTATCAAGTTGGCATTACATAATTATGCTATGTTGATAGCCAAATCATGTTGAGGTGTATGTAGATTTTGCATAAGCTTTTCTAGATGTGACAGACAGCAATTTTATGAGAGTTTTTGCAGCCTTGAATTAATTCACAACTGATGTCTGAATTATTTATCAATGGAAAAGTTTATTTTGTGTTTTATTTTTGGGCTGGTTGAAGAGGGTTTCAAATATGTAGTCATTGTTTTCTCTCTGATCAACTTAAATTACTGACATCTGATTGGAATTTGTAGTTTGATTTTATTACTAAATTCTGTTTTCCCCTTATCTGATGTTTGTTATTTCTTTTGTGTAAATCAAAATGCCGTCAGTTGCCGTAATCACTAATCTTGTTCATATTTAGATTAGTTGTCTGAGTATTTGTTTGTTATTTTCTTCCCAGGGAGCAAAGAAAACTCTTGTGTTGAGAGAGATACCCGAAGATGAAGTTTCGAAACTGCTATTAGAAAAAGAATCTTTGGCTGCTTGTGACATAGCCATGTTTGTTCATGACAGGTAAATAAAAGGCTGCAAATATTGTTGTATTTAGTGATAAGATGAATTATGAATGTTATTTCAGTGTTCTGCATGGGATGAATTTTTATAAATGTTATAAATAGGGGTTAAGATGAATTTTTGACCCCTAGTGGTTGGCTCAAGTGGTGAAGGCCTTGGGCTTGGGGGTATTCTACCCCCAGGTCTAAGGTTCAAATCCCCTTGGGTGCAAACAATCTCTAGGAGCCATCGGTCTGGGGGATTTTCCCCTTGAATTACCCGAGGTGCACTTGCGGAAAACTCTTTACTGAGGGTCTGTGCACCCCTGGGATTAGTCGGGACACTGTTCCCAGACACACGGTGCCAATAAAAATATAAAAAAATAAGAATAAATGTTATTTCAGTGTTCTGCATGGGATAAGTGTTTAATCATCTTTTTAATGAATTTTAATTACTTATCTTTGAAAAATAAGTGCTAAATTTTCTCACTCTGGATTCATGTTTTTTTATTCTAACTTGGTTTCACTGTATTTTTTAGCTTGATATATTCTTTTAACATTGTTCTGTTATATGTCGGTTTAGGCCTGTATATTAATGTTACTGGTAATCTTGAGGTGCCTTTAGTGAAGGTTACAAAGTTTTATGGATGGGGATGCTGGATAGCTATTATCTTTTTGTTATCCTTTTTATTTTCTGAATTTCATAGGAAATTAAATTATCTTTACTGGTAATCAGGACGTTGACAACATGGTGCAGGTTTCAACTTAATAGCATTTTAACTTGTCTGCATGCTAGGCTCATGTTATGTGGATTTTGGGTCTTTGACTATATACTTTGGAAGCTACTAACTCTATTGACAAGTGAACTTGAAGTTTGCTCTAATTATATTTCGACGTGTATATATTTATGACCTGTTTTACAGTTTGCCCTTGCATTTGGAGATTCCAAGGATTGATTCATTTTACTTTTACAGTTCTGATGCATTCTCATGGGAGAGAGCGACTGAGTTGCTGGTAGAAGTTGCTAGTCATGGTGAGGATACTGGCTTTGAGGTGCCTTGTCTCATAGTTGCAGCTAAAGATGATCGGGATTCATTTCCGGTGGCCATACAAGAATCTACCAGGGTATTTATTCTGTTCAAAATTTTGCTTATCCGAGCTAAACCAGCCCTTAAAAATATTTACTGAGGCTTGTTTTACCGATCAAAAAAGTTGTTTGCTTGTTCTGAACATAATGGTTTCTATCATTGGCGTATTGGTGTTACTGCCCTTGTTTATGCATGTTTTTTTTTTTTTTTTTCTCTGTAATGGGAATGTAAAATTAATTAAACCGATTCTTTAAATCATTGAGGAGTGTTGGTGGCAAGAACTTGACATACATGGACAACATTTTATCAATTCTAGATTTTACATAAAATTGTCATAATTAAAGGACTTGAGCACCTAAAATCTGATGTCTAAATAATGACATAGTAATACTATAATAGTGTTTTTCTTTCCCTAGACTGTCAACATATTTCAATGCAATTTTGTATTTGTAGGTTAGTCAGGACATGGGAATAGAGGCTCCTATACCTATCAGTGTGAAGCTGGGTGATCTGAATAATGTTTTCCGAAGGATTGTAAGTACTTCCGAACACCCACATTTGAGCATACCTGAAACTGAAGCTGGGCGAAGCCGAAAGCAATACCATCGGCTTCTAAATCGCTCACTTGTGTTCTTTTCAGGTTCGTCTGAAACTGTTGTTTTACTAATATCTTAGATCTTGTCATCTTTGATATCTTGTATAAGTTCTCCAAGTTAAGTTTGTGATATCTTTCCAGTCATGCGTTTTCCCGTGCTGCTAAAATTTGCTTTATCCTTGAATCTGTTGGCCAATTGTTCCTTATGGATGATCATTTTCCTATGACAATGAAGCTGAGTTATGTTGTTCTGTGATCTTCTTGTTTAAGTTTGTCTCTCTGAATTATCTTGTGCCTTTGACAGTCGGAGCTGCCGTAGCCATTGTTGGGCTTGCAGCTTACCGTGTCTATGCTGCAAGGAAAAATGCTTCCGGCTGAGGGTTGGAAGTTTGCACATCAAACAGCATACTTGTCGTCTCACCAGTTTATATAAAATTGGCTGTTCAACTCTTGGCACCTTGTTGGGTTTCTTGATAAAGTTTCTACTGAAAAATCAGAACCTCAATTTTAACTTATCTTCTTCTTTGGCTTGTACTTAAGAGGGCTGTGCACCCTGCCCCCCTGAATTGTTCCTTGTAGGATTTTTTCTTCCCCTTCTTTGGGAGGCTTTTCAAATTTTAGAATTGAAAAGTAGTAGGAATTGTGTAAAATATGAAGAGTTCTGCTAAAACTCTTCCAATGTGTATATGAAGCTTCCTAAACCCATTTTGTTGATAATTTCATTTTTTATGTTTCAAGCTTTCTGGTTTACCATAATGGAAAGGCATTAGGGCTATTGCTGTTGGACCCTCTATGCTTGGGTATTGGAATCAATTGAAGAAAAAGAAAGCAAATTTCCTACACTATTATCGTGTTATTTCCTGGATGCATAAAAAAATTTAGGAAGCTCCTACATCATCCTCAACCTCTCCAAATTGGTAGCAATCTTTGATCCACAACTGCCAAAATGCATTTTTGGGTTCCAGGGTTATTAAAAAAAAAGAAGCATTGGTAGGTTGTAAAATAGTGGAAGGACAAGGAAAATAAAAAATATAAATTATTCCTAGCAAAGGTTTTAATTTGTTTGCTTTGTTGCCATTGATTTTGGTGAAATAATGCAGCACTTTTGTGGGCAAATTTATAGATGATTTCTGCACGCTGACAAGGGCACGCTAGGTAAGGACAAGGCTGTTCTCTAAATAATTCTTCATTAAACTTTGTTGCCTATAGAAATTAAAAGGAAAATAAAAAGGACATAGCATATTAATGTGTACCACAGGAGCCTTTGCAGCCGGAACCCTCGGTGCAAACTTGGTCTCATCAATGTGTATTATTAATGTAAAAAATCGCATAGCAGGCTAGAATAGGAGAAAAAATCATTCTCGGCCACCTTCGGACTCGATGAAGTGATTTAAAGTCCATGGTGGCAGTTCTACTGTACTCAAACGTACATTCGTATCAATTAATAGAAAATCGTAATGCTAGGTATAAACTTCAAATAAACAAAGTTTTATATAAGTCATTTATAAAAAAAATGGGTCCCACAAAAAGAGGGTGAAACATGGTATGGTACTAACAGGTAGGGCTGTTAAAAAAAATGGGGAAATAGGTGAACCAAGTGGGTTCCGTCTAGTTCTAAATTGGTCTGGTTCAATACCAATTCTTATTTAGCAAAATCAATTGAAAATCAATTTGGTTTCTGTTTTAATTTTTAGAACACCAATTCGAACTGAATCAAATCGATACACACATATATACTATTTTAAACTTTTTATATTATATAAAAAATATTTTGTATATGATTTTGTATATTATATTATATATATTACATGCTAAATTGCTAATTAATATAATATAAAATTTTAACATAAATTGTTAAATTGCTAATATGAGACATGCATTTTAACATAATATAATATATGCTAAATTGCTAATTAACATAAATTAATTTTATTATTTTTAATATAACATTTACGTTTTGATATAACATATAAATTTTAATTTTATAATATAAAATTAATATAACATAAAATGAAGATATGGGTCAATCACTTATTAAAATTTTGTAGGAGTATGATTCGTTTATCTATAAAATCAAAAAAATGGGACCGAATTAGACCAAAATCGAAAGAACCAAAAGTTCTAGTTTTAGTGGTGAATTGGTTTGGTATCGGTTCTTAAATTTTTAAAACTGGTATATATTGATTTGGTTTTAAAATCATTCAAAAATCGGACTGATCTAGACAAGTTACATCCCTACTAACAAGGCCTAAAGGCTAAAGGGAAGATATAATAAAATATCTTAACTCAAAATATTTCATTATAATTTATAAATTATTTTATTATTATTCACAAATTTCTCATCTCAACATCTAAACAAGACTTGCTGTAAAGTCATGATTTTCTATATAGTTAAGAAGGGTTTCTCCTCTTGTTTTGGCATAAACTTCTTCAATTCATATTTCTTTCCAATACAATTCCGCAATACAAAGATAAATCGATGAAATTTTAATTTTCTGAAAAGGTTGCATTTTTTCATTCAATATGGCTCATAGATGACACGGTTGCAGAATTTCTCGGCTCACATAAAAAAAAAAATATATATATATATATATATATATGGATATGTCTATAATAAAGTTTGAGTTTAATAATATTATAGTCTTCAGATAGTTAATAAAATTCAATGGGAATTCCGACATTTTAATACTACAAGCCCCATTCCTTTCTGAATTTCATTTAATTATTATTTTTCTTTCTTTTGAAAAAACAGTCTTCTTCTACCTTTTTCCCTCCTCAGTCCTCTCTCTCTCTCTCTTTCGCCTCTCTCTGTCTCCCCTTCTCTTTATTTATTTTCTCTCGTTTTCTCGCTCTTGACCAGGGACTGAAACCCCACCAATCCCAATACTCTCTCTTTGTCTCTCTCTCTCTCTCTCTCTCTCAAATGCAAGATATATTTGAATCAGTACGCCGATCGCGAGTATTTCGAACAGCCCCACCAGACAATGAAGACTCACCACCGTCACCATCACCATCAACATCACCATTGGCTCCATCAACCCTAGTGGACAAGTTCAATTCTTGCATTCGCAAATCCAGAGTCTTCTCGAAATCCTCTCTTCCACCGCCACCCATCCGATGGCGAAAGGGCGAGTTGATTGGATACGGGGCATTCGGGCATGTCTATATGGGCATGAATCTTGATTCCGGGGAGCTACTAGCAGTGAAGCAGGTTCTTTTTCTTGTTCTTGTTGTGTTCATGGGGTGTCATTTTTGGTTTAGGAGTGCGGTTTTATGGTTTTTGTGGATAATGGCAGTAGCTTTTTGCTAGTTATGGTTTCGGTGGGAAGTTTTGGGGTTTTTTCTTGTTATTATATCTCGATTTTTGTTGGTTTTTTATTTGGGAGTTCGATTCTTAGTTCTTTTTCTTGTGATTTTATATCTGATTTTTGTTGTTTTAAAGTTTTGGAGTTTGGTTTTGAGTCTTCTTCTTGTTGGTTGAAAGGGGTTTTAGACCTTTGGTTAATTTGATGTTAAGAGCTCCATTTTGAGTTTTTTTTTCTTGCTCGATTTTAATGGTTGTTTAATAGTTTCAGCTTCTCACACCTGTTGCTTCTAATTGCATTCCTTACTTTTGTGCCTGAAGTTGGGAGTATGTAACGGTTACTTGGTGGTGTTTCTGGGATTTGAATAATTCTGGTTTGGAATCTGAATTTAGCTGTGTTGTGCTTATTCTTTTCCAGGTTCTGATTGCAGCAAAAAGTGCTTCAAAGGACAAAGCCCAGGTTTTGTTTTCAAGTTCCTGCGTTTATTGTGATGACTTTAATATCAATGCTAAGATTATGACTAAAATCACAAGAAATCAAACTAAATTTTTAGATTTCATTATTTCTGACTATCATGTTAAGAGAGGTAAAAAAATATAAATAGTAACAAAATATACAATTTCAAGTCTGAAAACTGAAAGTCAACATCATGTAACACAATATTTTGCGGTTGACATTGTTGTTGTTTTTTTTCCTAGTTTCCTTTCTCAATTTATTTTTTCAGCAGCCAAATGGAGTTCATAGCAATTTAGAAATTTGAAATGTCTGAGGTCTTTTTGTTTTGTGAAGAGTTTGGGGTTTGTGATGATTGATCTCCTTATTTTGTTGTTTAATATCGATTTACTGAATACTAGTTTTAATGTTATAAGTAGGCTCACATCAGAGAGCTTGAGGAAGAAGTGAAGCTTCTAAAAAATCTCTCTCATCCAAACATTGTTGTGAGTATAATATGCTATTATGCATTTAATTGATTAAACCTATCACTCTTCTGACGGTGTGCTTTGTTTGGGTTTATTAGAGATATTTGGGTACAGTGAGGGAGGAGGAAACCTTAAATATTTTGTTGGAATTTGTGCCTGGTGGATCGATATCTTCACTTCTGGGGAAATTTGGATCTTTCCCTGAGGCTGTAAGTTCTTGCTTACTAAACTTAAAATTAGGTGTTTCAAATGCAAACTTTATGGTCTAATCTTTAAGCAGGTTATAAGAACATACACAAAGCAATTATTACTAGGGCTGGAGTATTTGCACAAAAATGGAATCATGCACAGGGACATTAAGGTGCCATTTCTTACCCTAATTGGGGTATACATGTGAAAAAGCATCTATTTTCCTTGACTCATTATTTCCTCGATTTCAGGGGGCAAATATTCTTGTAGATAATAAAGGGTGCATTAAACTTGCAGATTTTGGTGCATCCAAACAGGTTGTTGAGCTGGTACTACTGCTGTCTTTCCCATCACTTTCCGTTTAGATATCCACTTTATTTTGTGGAAATGCTCATACTTCTCGTACTATCTAATTGGAGATGTACGCTAGTGTAGGCTACTGTTTCAGGTGCCAAGTCTATGAAGGGTACTCCATATTGGATGGCTCCTGAAGTCATTCTCCAGACCGGGCATAGCTTGTAAGTACAATCAAAACCTTCTTGTTGTCTAAATAATTAGCAGCACGCTAATTTATTTTCCGTATGCTTTGAAAAAAGGGGTTTCCTGAAGTTGGTAGTTAGAACTTTTTTATTGCTAAAACTACACGTGCACCTGGTGCGTATGGAATCCATGATTACACCCTTCACACTGTTAGCTCAGGTGACAAGTTATCATGGAAGTCTTCTTTTCCTTTTCCTATGTTGGTTTTTATTTTTTAGTTTGACAGTTTATTGAAAGGGTTAGAAAGCATAGGAAGGTAAAGAGGAAAGCGTTCCCCATAAAAGATGCAAAAGAGGTTTAGATTTTAAACAAATAAAAACTTATCCCTTGCTGATAAAAAACCTCAAGTTTAAGGGCATTGATTTACCTGACTGATCCTAAGTAAATGCAGCATTTCTAACATCTGTAGGCACCATGATAGCTACATTGAGAAGATTTGATTAACACAGTTTACACTCTACGTTCAACAATTTATTGATGTCAGGGTTATATCATTTCACAAGAATCCATTTATTTAATGGATCATCTCCCTCTGTCTTTGCTCTGTCGCTGTCTCTCTCTCTAATACGTAAGAGATCAGAAAAAGTCTACATTATTCATAAAAAGCGTTATAGCCATCTCGTATAGATTTGAGAAACCAAAATCTTTATATATATATATATATATATATATATATAAGTAAAATAACAAAAACCATGGTAGTAAGCAAGGAAAGACCTTGGAAAGCGAGGATGTGTCGTTCTTCGACAAACAATAAGTACTCCGCTTATTGGACCAACTCAATTTGGCTGGCAAAATCCTTTCTTATTTGGTTGCTTAAAGGCATCCTCACAGAAGAAGCACGCTTATTGTTAGTAATAAATTAGACTTTCCTTGGTCCTCTGGGTCTAGGAGGAATGGAAGGAATGTGGATTGGGAATGAAAATAGGGTTTTCTATTTATTCTATTTCTGTTACGCTTCCAAAGATCTCACTCCACCTCTGGATTTTGCCTAACTCAAACAAAGTATACTCTTGAATTCTTATCTCGTCCATCCTGCCCTGCAATGTGCCTATATCTCCAGGTGCCAAGCTATCCGTCCCTATGGTTATTACCATACCAGTTTAACATCTAGCAGAACTGGATACTTTATATCATTCATGCTCCTCTATATCAATATAAAGGAGGTTTTTTTTTTTTTTTTTGTACTTTTATTTGAGTAATATGTATTAGCTTATGCATGCACCTTTCTCTTATTTGGGTCATGTTTACTGTATCTGTAACTCTGTCATAGTCTTAGTTATATGGTCTGGGTCATGATATTATATTCTTTATAATGACTCTTTTGGCGATTGAAAGTTTCTGATGTTGTATGAGAACACTCTCTAGCTCTGCCGATATATGGAGTGTTGGATGTACTGTAATTGAGATGGCCACTGGAAAGCCTCCTTGGAGTCAACAGTACCAAGAGGTATCCATTCTGCTAGATTGTAGTAATCTTTGTGAGGGCGTTCTCACATACATTGTTTTAACAACATGTTCAGGTTGCTGCTCTCTTCTATATCGGGAAAACAAAGTCTCATCCACCAATCCCTGAACATCTCTCTGTTGAAGCAAAAGATTTTCTGCTGAAATGTTTGCAACAGTATGTCATCTTGATTGCCTTCAACTTCCTATCCCATTCAAATAGTTTTGGTCTGAATTGAAGATGTCCTTAACATATGTTGCACTTGGAAACTTTCTTTTTCTTGACAAAAATTATTTCTTGAGTAAATTTTGTGTGATCTTTACATTGAGAGGGGTAAAACTCCAACTGCAGATTTGAGTTTCTTCTTTTTCTTATCTAATACTTTGTGATGCACAATCGAATGTAGGGAGCCAAATTTGAGGCCTTCTGCGTCTGAGTTGCTGCAGGTTATTTTAATTTTATTCACATATCTTGGTAATAATTGCAACATTGTAGGTTGCAGTATCTGTGGTAACTTATCCAGTTTACTGTTTACACGTGCTTCTGGTGATTGCCACAAATTTGACCATTCCATTGTTATATTTCACTAAGGTTTGTTCTTATGTGCTATTTATAAGCAGCATCCTTTTGTAACTGGTGACCAAGTCAAATCTCAACCTCTTCATACTTCTGTCATGGTCAGTACTGCTCAATGATACCATGTTATTCATACGTTTCTCTGAACCATTTTCGTTTTAACCTTTTTTCCATCATCAGGAAAATTCTGAAACCCCTTATCTGTCAAGTGTCGCAAACCTGGAAACCTCGTATGTTCTGTAATTTCATTTTTTTTTGAATTTATAACTATGTATAGTGTCTTTTATTATGCTAGTATTCTTTGACATGATAGCAATTACTCTGTCACCAGTAAAATGTCAGCCTGCCCTGGCTCAACACATATTTGTAATTTGGATATTCTGCGCTGCACAGCTGAATATCCTGTGAAATCACCAGAAAATAAACATATATGGGGACTGAATAACAGTGATGATGACATGTGTCGGATTGACAAAGATGAATTTACCATGGGGGAAATCAAGTCCAGTTCTTTGATTCCTGAGAACCTCAAGGTAACTGCTTTCTATGTCCTCATTGTCAACTTTGTATGAGCACTTGAGAAATACAGATTTAGCTGTTTACGTTTTTATTCGGATGTAATCAGAGTTTTAACCCCATTTCTGAACCCTCCAATGACTGGAGGAGCAAACTGGATGGAAGACCAGAATTGGAACAGAGGGGTACAAATTTGGACACTGATGAACAGATTTCTGAGCTTGCTGGCTGCTCTGGAGTTTCTGGCGAGGGGGACAAAGATTTTTCCTTTTCCTGTGGACAGTCACTTTCTGTGGATGATGATGAACTTACTGAGTCAAAAATTCAAGCCTTTTTGGACGAGAAGGTACTGTTTTCAGTTGAAGAGTCAAAATTAGCAATCGTGTTTATACACTTTCAAGCACTGTTATTGCATGTTGAACTTGAATTCAATATGTTAGGCTCTTGAGCTGAAGAAACTGCAAACGCCTCTATATGAAGAGTTTAACAACAGTTTGCTAACCTGCTCACCAAGTTTTGTCAAGAGCACATGTGATGAGGCTACCCCAAAGTACTTGAAATTGCCCCCAAAAAGTAGGTCACCAAGTCAGGGTTCAACTGGTGTTCCATCTCCAGCAGTTGATGCTCTTAATACAGGAAGCCCAGGAAGTAATAGCAGGTGTGTGTCAAATAATATCAATGCAAGTGATCACAGTTCACAGGACATCCCTTCTTCTCCACTCAATGATTGGAAAAAGCGTCTAGCTGATGATCAGCAAGAACCAAGTAGCCCAAGGTTTGTTCCTCAGTTAGTGGTTTCCATAGCATGTCTTGGTGTGATGTTCTGTTAGATGTGGATTAACCTGAATTTCTATATGCTCACAGTATGAGCTTTTCGGAGAGACAGAGGAAGTGGAAGGAAGAGCTTGATCAAGAACTTGAGAGAAAACGAGGTAAATATTTCCTGCCTTGCTTTGTATAATTTCAAATGTGCTACATATTGTTCCTCCCAATGATTGCAGTTTTGCAATTCGTTGATTTACTTTTGGGGGTACCATCTTCACTTTCAGTGACACCATTGCTTTGCTTCAAAAAAAAAGAAAAGAAAGTGACACCATTGTTTAATTTAATTTGCTCAATTGTTTTAGGAAATTGTACCTTTGGGGTAACATCTTCGCCTCAGCATACCACCACTAAGTTCTGTTTTGTTTTACTTTGGCTTAAAGGTTCCGAAAGTCTCTGGATTTCTGGTCGGCGTTGTGTTGAAATTGATGTACCCTAGTCCGTCTGAAGTTATTCCGTAGGATAAGTTTATGTGCACATTGCATAAAAAAATTAAAAAAAAAAAACTGTTTTGCATACTTTATTTTATAATTTCTAATCTGCCTTGCAGAGATGATGCGCCAAGCAGGTGTGGGAGGGAAAACGTCGTCACCAAAGGATCGAGCTCTAAATCGGCAGAGAGAACGGACGAGGTTTGCATCCCCGGACAGATAATTCGTGCCTGAATGTTTGTGCTGGTTCATTGATGGTTGAATTTTCCCACCTGGCGTTCCACACGACCTGCAGTTTTGGCCAGTGGTACACTAATACTTGAGGTTGCCAGTTTGCCAGCTTTGAATGAATCCACGATGCATCTCGCGTACTATTCAATTACTGTTGTTCATACCATGAATCAGTCCTTTCATTAGTGAGGCCTGGCTAGTGTATGTTGGTGCTCCATGTAAAGCATTGTTGAAGGTGGCGTTTTGGAATAATTGTGTTTTGTAATGCTGGTTGGTCCTTGATAATTGTCTTTTTCTGAATTTGGTCTCAAATGCATAGAAATTGTAATACTAATATAGAGATATAATATGGTCATAAACAGAATGGCCAAAAAAACATTTTATTATGCCACTCTTTCTGTGATAATTTGTGTTGAATGAACTCCATTTGATTATAATCTATTACGTGTAGTAGAGATACATGCACCACCTGCTTACATTATAGTTACATATAAGCTAAGCAGGTTATATAACAAATATAGTTTTCAAAGCAAGAGTTGTTCTTATTGAGTCGTATTATCCATTCATTTCTCAAATAATCATAAATTTAAAACTATCTGGAACAACACTTGGTATTGTTTTATCTATGTTTCATCTTTTTTCCTTTATATATAATATTTGAAATGGCAACTTTGTTCATGTTGGGCCACGTCATTAATTTTTGTATTAAATGACCATAAATGTCGAATAATTTGAAAGATGGTAGAGTTTAAAAGGTCTTCTTCCACTACTTTTTTTTTTTTTTTTTGAAAGGAGGTATTGGCAGCACTACTTCTTTCATCATTTAACATCTTTCCCACTATATAAAGTTCATTAAAATTAGTAATAAAAGAAGCCACATGTCATCTTTCCATACATGTCACTTCAAGTTGCCTCAGGATTTTGAAGACAATGCAGTTTATGGTATGGGTGATGTACTATTCTTCTTAACATTATCGGCCAAAACTGCTTTCAAGTTGACAGTAATAATAAAGAACTATATATGTTAGGAAAATGAAGGTATGTGACTATCAAATATATCCATTAAATGTGTCCATTTATATATTTTTATTTATTTTATTTTTTCTTAATGGTCAAGGGGTTAACTCGTTTCTTGACGTCGGTATTTGACATTTATGGTATCAAAAGATCTTTTATATCAACTCCTTTTTTTCAATTATTTTTGAAACATCCTTGCTATCCTTAACCATTGATATCGGCAACTCGTTTCTTTCTCAGATGAATCATTGCAAACTTGAATGTCAACCAATACAATGGAATGCTCAGACACACACCACACCAAAGTGAAAGAAAAAACTATGGACAGCAAGAAAGAATCACAGACTACTTACCCAAAAACTATGCAAAAACAAATCGATTGCTCAAACAAGTTTATAATCGCATTGTTGTCAAAGTTGGACGCTGTCTCAATCCACTCATTAGCCCATCACTCTTCTGGGCACCTCCTTTTCTACTCCTCAATGGAGACGCCAATTTGGTTGCCAGTCTTGAAGGAGAGAAAGAGCGGACACCCTTTGTGCTCCTCAATGGAGACGCCAATCTGGTTGCCAGTCTTGAAGGAGAGAAAGACCGGCGAAATTTCAAGGCAGCTGACATCTTTGGTGACTTCTGGGTCAAGCTCTTAGGCCTTGTCGGAGAAAGAGACCCCACCACCGGCGGGCTCTTGATCTTGACTTGAAACTTGGAAGAAGCCGAGGACGGGGACTTAATCAAGAACTTATGGGGTGTCTCTTTGTTTCTTGCTGTAACGGGAGACCTTGTCTTGCAGAAATTCTGTTGCTTTGCAGAAGCTGTAGACAGGAACAATGGGTTGGGGAATAGAACGGTCTTTTTCACCCACGGCCTATTCTTTGGGGATACCCTATTTGCCAAGTATCGGTTGTTTTCTTTTCCCAGTTCTCTGACCTTTGGAGGTGAGGAAACCTTGAAGTTGATTCGTGATCGAGCCCTTTGGAGTGATGGTGAATCAGACTCCGATCGAATTAATTGCAGCTTGTTTTGCTTCTCCCTCTTTCTTCTGCTCCTTAATTCCGTGTTTTCGAGTTGTGGCTTCTGGTTTCTCCGATGAGTTACCGGAGTTTTTGGATCTTCAAGGGTGGTTTTGTTGGCAACTGCTGCTGCTATTTCTCTCGCAAATTGGCTTGCCTGTAGAATTTCTCCAACTGTTTCTCCTACAAGCATTGCTGGTAATGACATCCTGCGCCACTCCCCTGTTAGGAAACATTAAGTTTGTCAAATCCAATTAGTCCTCGGCTTTGGTTTTGTCAAAACTATATGGAAGAAAGGAGAATTGGGTAATTTTTTTGTCTGATAACCAAGAAAATGTATTCTCAACACAAATGGGCTTATTACAACGTATTCAACTTAAGAGTTATTTTCTTTAGGAAATCCCCCAAAAAAAAAAAAAAAAAAAAACCTACCGAGGAAAAAAAATGTTCTTTTCCTCCGCTTTCTAAGCAACCAAGGGAGTCCTAAGTTCACATATTGGGAAAATTCCCGACAGTTGAAAACTAATGTCTCTAATTTATTCAATGTGTGGGCGCGTCTGAGAGTGAGAGAGAGAGAGAGAGAGAGAGAGAGAGAGAGAGAGAGAGAGAGAGAGAGAGAGAGAGACCTGCTGATTGAGGAGCTGGAAACTTCCCTGGAGATATCTTGGAAGCAGCATTCTTGATCCTGTAAATCCATGGGAAAAAAACCCAGAAGAACACGTTTAGAGTATTGCTAAAAAACAAAGGAAAACTGTGTTTCAGATAAACAAACAAAACCGACGCAGACATAAGTGTGTACCTTACAGACTCTTGCTTGCATCTGAGACTAGTCCTCAGATAGCCTCTGGTACTTCGAGGGCTGAGACTCACCCCGGAGATCACCTTTGTCCCGCCTGTCACGGTATACTGCAGCTCCTGCAACCTAGCCATACACCTATCCACCTTCACAGACCCATCAGTACACGGAAACCCATCAGTTTGAAAGAAGATCGTCCGCCGAGAAAATGAAGGAAATGGAAAGAAACATGAGTTTTTGAATCGTATAGGTTAAATGGAGCTGATTTTTCATTGATTCAAACCCGAGATACCATTAAATTCGATAACCAAGATCAAGTTTTCTTGTTACATTAGTATAGAGGATTTGGACTACTACCCATTGATCAATCAACAG
The DNA here is from genome assembly GCF_004785595.1 of Juglans microcarpa x Juglans regia. NCBI lineage: Eukaryota > Viridiplantae > Streptophyta > Magnoliopsida > Fagales > Juglandaceae > Juglans > Juglans microcarpa x Juglans regia. The sequence continues at coordinate 26,086,098 of NC_054601.1, read as the reverse complement.
CTAAAAGAAAAGATCGCTTTTCTAGGAAAGCAAAATGATTTTTATATTGTATCGTTTTCCACTAATTTATCAGAGGATGGTGTAATCTACCTTTTTTACAGTTTCTCTGAGTAGGACCGGATTGAGAGGCGCTGCCATTTTCGTCTGCTTTGGTGGGGTTCTCGCTACCATTTTGCAGTACTGAAGAAAACCCGAAGTGGGTCTCAAACCTATTTCTCTATATGCCCCCCCATGAGTGACCCAGAGATTGGAAGTCGATTACTTTCAGCTACGCAGACGCTCTCTGTCTCTCTCAAACTCTTCTTTTCCTTTGCTTTTACTCAGTCCGTTTCCGAAGTGGAGGAGTCAAAACGGGTGGTTTCGACATAAACTCTTTTAACGGATCTATGTTGTTCCAACGGTCGACTCTATCTTCCGAAAACGTAAGCACAACGGCTACTTTTATTTTAAACCCGGGCATTATTCTTTTGTTACTTCAATTCTCATCCTTAATTACTAGGGACTAATACACTACGCAATTATCCGTGTTTTGCACTTTATACTTTATAGTACTAAAAAAGTTGAAATCTACATCAATCCCAACCAGAGATTTGACTGTCAAAATCATATCACATACACCTATTGTAAGGGATTTTTTCCCTTATAGGCCACGGGGTAAGCCCACTAGGAAGGGGGTGAGTAAGAGAGCTCGGCCGGGGTCAATAACCCTCTTCTGAAAAGAGTCAGTGGGCCTCTGCAGAATACTCAACCCATGAATGAAACTCACTCGCGAAGCAACTCACACTTAAAGAAAGCAGACGGTAGGGGCAGATGAGACTCGTCACCCTGACACTTCCCCGACGACACTCTACACTTCAGAACCTGTGCAGACAGGTGAGCGTGAAATGTAGAGAACCCTTGATTTCCTAACAGTTTGCATAGAAGGGCTTAACAGGGAGCGTCAGCAGGGAAAAGTGAACCAGTGAGCCACACCACATTAATGGCGTAACTCTTCGTACTCTATGCCGTATTAATGACGCCGACCCAGAAGCCATGCCACATTAAATGATTCTGATAGAACGAACAATGAAAATGACATAGGCTCCTTGAAGCCAGGTATGAGCTGTCCCCACCAAAAACATAGTATAAAAGTCGATCTCCAGGTACGAAGAACTTTCTCTGATTCCTCTAAACTAACGTACAAACTACTAAGGAGATATACTGACTTTACCATCAGAGACTCCTCAGCCACTACCAAGGTCCTCCCAATTCTCTGTGTTTACTTTAAGTATGTAAGTGAAAGTTCGAAAACCCAAGTTGCTGAAATCCGACCCAAAGACTCGCGAAACACGACGTTAACACCTATTTTTGTCAAAATCATATTAGATCACATTAACACATTAATATGATAGCGAAAAATGAGTTTTTTCTGAAACCTTTGTACATAATAAGAAGAAATGATATTTATAGTTTTAGAGTGTGCAAGTCCCTTACACTTTATTTGAAAAATGTGAATGCATCTAAGGCTCACATGAAAAAATTATTTTTTTAATGGTGAATCTTTTTTTTTTTTTTAAAAAAGTGCACGAGACTTGTACACTTAGAACTTAATCCAACTTTACTCAAAATAAATATGATCAAGACATGATCAAGACTCTAATAACTTATTGGTCTGGTGTTGCAAAGTAAATTTAACTTGTTTTCGAATGTTTGACAGTAGTTTTAGGGTGTTTTTATAACCTGTTGTCTAATTCCCAGTTGGTGGGTCCTCCAGAAATCTACCAAGAGAAAATTTATCATCATATTCTATTGTACTAGCCACTTTTCTCCCCTTATGTTAGCTGGTGAGCACAGAAGATTGTACATGAGCTTGTTTTCAACCAACTAAGAAAATCCTTGCAATAGAAGAGGAAAAAAAAAAAAAACTTATACAAGTTAAGCAGAACAGTAGGAGATACATGAAGGTTAAGAAAATGCTTGATATAGGGGGGAGGGGACAGAAAATGCAGTCCAATCTCATTGGTAAGCGACCAGCGTGCATTTTGCAATAATATCCAAAAGAGAACTAACAAAAGAATACGATATTTGAAGACTGTATGAGCTGTGAAGAAGCCATGGTTCATTATTGCATAGAGGGCCGAGAAGGCAATAATGAGGGTTTCCTGTTAGTTTTCAAGCTTCTCAACTTCAGTGGACTCCACACCAATGCCTTCCGTTGTAGTGCAACAACTGTTGGATTCCCCAATTTTGATGAACCGGCATGTGTTGGGGGACTCCCCATAAACTTACTACTGCTCCTCAAGGCAGTCGGGGTTGACTCTACTGCTCTTCTTGACTCTGGCAATGGAGAGAACAACCTAGAATATCGTGCCTTCCTTGAGTCCCTCACAAATGACTGCCTGCCTATTGCACTGCCATGTTTGAATCGAGATGCAGAGGGGTGGAGTGGTGTTGTCATGTGAGAGCTGGATTCCGGGCGGAGGGTAGCAATGGATACCCGTCTCCTTGGCTGAAGAACCTTTGTTGTTGTTGTTGTTGTTGTTGAAAAAGGAGGTGGCCTCACGGCAACAGAAAACCGTCTTGGTTTCATGAGGCTTTTACTGTTTGTTGCCACCATTGTTGTTGTGTAAAAGTTCTCTTTTCCAGCAGTTGAAGCTGGGACGATAGAAGTGGTTGAGCCAGTCTTTCTGGGTGGTTTCGGAGATGGTGGGGGCAGGAAATTGGTAATTCTTCGCAGTGGCAACCTCAGCTTTGAAGGACCCAGTGGTGGCTTCTTCTCTGTTATAGACTTCTGTGCTGCTTGCTTTAAAGATGACAATGCTGACAGCTGAGCAGAACCGGTAGACAAAACTCTAGTTTCCTGTTTTAGTCTGGTTTTCCTTTCCTCTGCCAGTTGGTTCTCAAGGTCTCGAACCTGTTGAAACCCAGTTGAAACCGGTCAAGAATCAAGAAGTAGAAAAAATCAGTAAGTTGATAACTTGAAGAAAAGTAGCTACCTTCTCTTGAAGATTCCTGCAGATATGTTCTCTGGCAGAAAGCCTTAACTGCACAGACTGCAAGTTATCCTGTAATTTCTTTGTTTCCTTCTCATCATGCTTGAGCTTTTCTGCCTGATTAGTTTAAAAATCTTACATAAGCAAATCCAAAACTACAAAGAAAGTCAGCTTTTTCAACACTTGACTTATTGAACGTGAAAAATTCTTTTCAAAACTTGACTTATTGAACATGAAAAATTCTACTCATCATTCCTATACTACACACTACACTTGATTTTTTAATTATTTTTTCCCTTGGCAAAAATGTGTGTTGTATAGGATGATGAGCAGAAGAATTCCTTTAGTTTAGCCAGAATAAAACAAAAAAATTAAATAAAAAAATTAAATAAATAAGTGTGGTGTGTAGTGCAGGGATGATGAGTAGGACTCATTTGAACATACCATTTGCTTGTACTTGAAAAGCTCGTTAATGTCCACCTGTTTGCGAGCAGGGCCACTCTCGATTCCACGGACTCGGCTGGCAAAATTCAGTGAACAAAGAGTTTCTCCTAGATCTGCTGCATTTGGGCTGATCTGGACAAACATCAGGGTTTTGCAATCTCCTCCTACAATTCAAGCTTCAGTTAGCATGGGAGTTGAGAAAGAAAGAATATTAATTTTTATTTTCTTTCTTTTTGATATTGAGCAGCTGATCCTGGTGATTCCAGGACCTAGGATTAGCAGCATAACCAATCCTCAAGGATTGAGTTGCAATTAACTAATATGATATGATAGTGGAAAAAATACTAACCTAGAGAGCTTTGCAGCATATGAGTAAGCTTGGAGTTCCTGATTTCAAACAAAAAACATCAGATATCATATGTCAATGGAAGATTGATAAACATGTGTGAGGGTGAGAGAGAGAGAGAGAGAGAGAGAGAGAGAGAGAGAGATGCCTGTAAGGAATGTGAGCTGTTTTTGAAGCGAGGGCAGAAATAACATCACCAAGCGCTGAGAGGGATTTATTAATGAACTGAGATTCTTTCAATCTTTCACCTTCAACTTCAGTCTTCCCCACACGCTCACTACCAGCCAAGTCTACGAGCCAAAGATGACTTTTTGTGCACTGTCCATTTATTAAATTTTCCGCCTTAACTGTCACTCTCAACAAGCTACAGTAAAAGAAAATTCGGTCGATACCACAATAAAAGGAATATATCTAACACAAGGACTGCATCGTAACAGCATCAAAACACATTATAATATTCATTCCCATTATAAAATTCAAAGGAGTGAGTGCTCAAGTTCTATAGATGAATTTTATTCAGATTCTTTGTCTCCTTTTTCTTAAAATCATAGACAGATATAAAAGAAGAGAAATCAAGAGGGTACAAAATTTACCAGTGAGAACGGCTGCTGAGCTCGTTAGCATTGGTGGACCCAACAGATCTCACTTGGCTTCCAGACTTCAGCATTTCCCAAACATCCTCAGTACTATAAACACGAGCTTCAACGAGTCCTGGGACTTCCTGTGTTCCCTCTGCTGCTTGCTTTATCTCCAATCTTCATTCACACAACATTAAATATCCAATAAAATCACCTTATAAATCATGAAAAAACCTCTTGGATTAGTTTCTAAGAGAATATAGTAGCCGGGGGAAGGGCTTGCTTTGGATATTTTCACTATTACACCGATCTTATTTGCAGAGTAAATATTCTATATAAGGTCGATCAGTGATATGGCTGCTGGTTAAGCTTAAGAGATAACTATGACATCCATTCTTTCTTTTTTTTGATAGGTAACTATGACATCCATTCTTCGAGCCCATTATGGTAATCATCATCCTAGTCCACAGTCATGGCGATAATACTATTCTTTTCTTATGCATAATTTTTCATCTGGCAATGCAATATATTTTGGTAGCACCACAGCTTGTAACAATCAAATTAGTCATCTGACTCAAATGAAAGTTGCAAGGCCAAGTCAGTAGATAATAAAGTTGAGAAGAACTCACTTCTTTACAGGCTGATGGGTGTTTTCAACCAGTAGGTCCCGTATCTTCTCATTGTAAACTTCTAACATGCTAACAAACAATCCATATCTCATAATGCCACCTCTCTCTTCAGAAATCCGAAACAACTCCTCTAGTGTCCTGTAGTTTACTCCCCTATCTTCGGGTGTTCCCTCCATTGTAAATGTCTTCCCCGTTCCAGTTTGTCCATAGGCAAATATGCAGACATTATACCCATCCAACACCGAAGCAATGACAGGCTTAGTTTGAGCGAAAACAGCATCTGCATATTATAAAAGCCCAGAAGAAAAAATTCAAACGATTAAAATCTATTAGATTATCTTTCCAGTAACATGATCAGAAAATTTTATTTTTTAGCAGTGACAGAATCATCAGTTATTTCCAAGGTACCTTGGTTGTCCTCAGGCCTAAAGACACGATCAAACTTAAATTGCTTTTTTGAAGAATCAGAGCAAATAACCTGCAGCTCATTATCTTGAGATGAGTCAAATTCAACAACGGAGGTACACCCATCAGTAATTTCATTGTCGTTTAATGGTCTACATCTGCAGAAGACCCTGATATTGCCTTTAAGCTCAATTAGTTCATTGTAAAGCCTCTTACGTTCAGATGACTCCTCGGCGTACTTCTTCTTTAAACGCTCATAATCAGTACCTAATATACCACACAAGGCAGCAAGACAACCCATTACATCTTGATCGAGAAAAAGGGTTGGAACAAAGATTTCATGAATCAGTATTGAAGGCTCACTTAGAATACGAAGAGTGTTCTGAACTTCAAAGCCAGGGAAAGAATCTGTAGTGAGCTTCACTTGATCAGATAGGATGGTGTGCTCTTTCTTCAGATCCTGAAACATGAAGAGCAGAATCAAGTGACAAACCAAACAGTACAAAAGTCTTCTAATACAAATCAAGGCCAAAGTTTGGTAGCTAAGAAACTATGATGAAATTTTAACCAAGCCGAACGCATAGATGGGCAGGTTCTTATGGTCACTAATATTAGAAAAATATAATTTAAAAAAATGTTATTTATAAGTAACTTTAAAAAATTATATTTTCTATTCAAACTTTGAGTTTCTCATAAAAATAAAGGGGAATTGGTTGTAACTAAATTTACCTGCACTTTGGTGCTCAAATATACGATTTTCTGCAATATGGGAAGTGTCTGCCCCGGGTCTGGAGAAGTTTCTTGGATTCCATTTGACAAGCTATTCTCATTCGGGAAATTAGAATTTCCCTCAGTTTGTTCTAAAGAAATATTTCAAAGCCCCCAATTAATAAAACAAAAAACTCTAATCATTATTTTTTATAAGAATAAAGCAAAATGATCGAAGTAAATGATTACCACATCCAGTCGTTGAAAAATATTTTAAACGTGTATATAACACATATCATTTTAATTTCAACATTAATCGCCACTTAACTTTTATCTAGCACGGCAGATTGAAGTAATTCGAACTTTCAGGGAACAATAACCCCAAGGAACATAGAACTTTATTTCACATTTTTCAGCAATCAAACTAATAGTTTGAACGAAATGACCTTGTTGTGGCACTAATAGTTTGAAAATGCATTAATGCATTTTTAAATAAAGCAAGAAAAAAAAAAGCAGCGAGAGAGAGAGAGAAGAAAATACAAACCGTCATCAATGCCTGATTCGCTAGTTTCAGTCTCTGGAGTTTGCTCTGAAGAAAAGAAAAATCCAAACACGTTGAATCTATATTTCTTGAATTTTCTCTATTAATAAGCCATTTTCTTGATAAAGAACAGAAATAATAATAGAAAAGGCCTAACCTTTGTCACAAGTTTGAGTTTCTTGATTTGAAATGTAAGCAGAACTTGAAGTTAATGTTTTAATGAATTCTGAAAAAAATAAAATAAAGAAACAGAAAAAAACTAACCCGAGTCAGAGGTCGAATCCTCCCTAAGGTTTGAACTCAAACCAAAACAGACAAACCTCAAAGCAACATTTTCTTGAATTTAAAAAACTAAATAGAGAGAGAGAGAGAGAGAAGTGAACAAAACTGAAATGATAACAGAACAGAAGAAGGCAAAAATATTTTTCACACAATGCTGCTAGGGCTTTAATTAAACACAGATTTGCTCGAGAACTCATCTTATTTTCCAACGTTGAAGAAAAGAAGTAAAAGCAAACTTGAACCTGAAGGAGATGGGGACGAAGGCTTCAAATCACAATTAGATGCGAAATAATCACAGTTTTCTGAGACCATTTCCACGGTTCGATCTGATTATAAAACACCGATTTTTCGCATTTTAAACAAATCGATCGAGAAAAAAGAAGTAATTAACCATGGAGAGAGAGAGAGAGAGAGAGAGAGAGAGTACCATCCATGGCTTCAAATCCAAAGCAAGATTGTAGATCTCCGAGAGAGAGAGATTAAAGAGAAGGGAAGATCTACTAGAGCTAGAGCGTGAACGAGATCTAGAGAGAGAGAGAGAGTTGGTGCTTTACGTTTAACGAAGACGGAGGGTTTTGATTCAGTTCAAGTTTGAATTAAGAGAAGTGTGAGCCGTTAGATTGAAATATGGAGGACCTGCTTGTAACGGCTATAAAACTTTCCTGAACGTTGCGCCATATAAATCATCGTTTTTATATCGTTTTGTCGAGAGAGCGCAACCGGAGAGTAAGCCGGAGCCCCGATCCACGGGTCAAAATTTCCACCCCTCCAACTCCGTCCGTCTTATTTTCACTCCGATTTCAACTTCAAGAAAATCAGAAAAATTAGAATTCAAAATCGAAATCGGAATCCCGATATCTAAACTAGTCACAATCGGAGTTTGAAGTTTAACAAAACTCCGACTCCAATAGTTATATTTAATAAATTTTAGAGAAATGCTATTATGCTGCTTCAGTTATATTGCTCACTTTGTCGTCCTATTGACGTAACACAATTTTTATGTTTTTGAATGCTATTTTATTTTGAATATATATATATATAAATATATGTTTTAATAAATCAGGATACCATATCAACGTAGTAAGATAAAGGCTACATAATAATAATACTCTATATTTTATATTATAATGTTAGAAGGTTGAGTAGCCTAATGGTGATGCTAGATTTTGTTAAATGCATGAATGGCGTTCGAGCCCCACGAGACCAAAATCATTCCAAGTTTTTATTATATTTTTTTAAGAAAACCTCAAAATGACACCATTTTAATCATCCTATACATTTATCTCCTTCAACTAACCCTACATCTTTCGTCCTCAACCGCTGTTGTCATTTTGTTTTTTCTCTCTACTTCTTTGTTCTCTCTCTCAGCCTTGCCTTCTTTGTTTCTTGACATAATGATTTTTGCTCTTGTTATTGTCTAGGAATGGGGTGCAGAACCATTTCAACTTCTCATCAAAGATTGTTATAGAAAAAGCAAAGATTATCAATCTTTTGAATCAAATGATTGAATCAACGAAGGAGAGACTGAGAGATAAGCTAGTTGAAAGTAACAACGTCCATATTTCATTGACGCATTTTAATTATCGTCTTGAATCTATTGTTATATTTGAAATCTGAGGCTCTAGTTGTTTTTAGTAGTGTAAAAATTTCTTAATCTTTGTTTGGATGCTTGAAAAGTGCGAGTAGGTAAGAAAGTTGAAAATAAAGTGCGATCGGAATGGACAAGAAAATGGGAAAAAATACCTTACTGTGAATGGGAACTTCAACTCCATTTTGATACCGATCAAATGAAATGGAGTTGGAGTTAACTCTCTCATAGTATAGGAATCGGAGTTTTTTTTAGACTATGACTCTTATTGAACTTATAACTCGGAATTGAGGAATCTTGACTTCGAATCAGAGCCCACGCCTACTCAAATGGTCCATCTTACTTTATGTTTTGGATTAAATATTTAAATAATCATTCTACTCATTATACTTACATCACGAACTATATTTGATTTTTATTTTTTAAATATTTTTTTGTTTTATTCTTACTAAACTAAAAGAATTCTTTTACTCATCATCCATATACCACACAATAGGAAAGAAAAAAAATATAAATAAATAAAAAATTATTTGTGGTGTGTGATGTAGGGATAGTAAATATAATTTATCATATTAAAATAGTTACTAATTTCGTCTTTGAAAAATACTATTCAATAAATTGGTTAATTTTTAGCTTTTTCCATCCATATGTTGTCAACTTTAAACATTTTAGTCCTACCGTTAGCAAATTATTAGTTATTCATTAACGCAGGTCATTCTGCATTATGTCCGAATAACAGCAGCCAATGTTGTCCTCCACGTCGGCCACCCACAGAGAAAATAATAGATTGTGGCACTCAGAATAATTTTGCTGCTCGCCCACCTCACTCATCATTTTTGTATGGGAACTTGCTTCAAGAGTTTCACCTGCAACTCAAACGCATCATCTCCCTGAAGTATGTCGTGAACCCATGTGACTTCGGTCTTCATTGATGCCTAGACATTGTGGAAAATGTTGCAAAACTATTTTGAGCACCATGTACATACACAAGCTACATTTATCAAGATGCAATAAATCAGAGCAACAAGCACAACCTTTTACCATAGCTACATTTATCAAGATACTATAAAACAGAGCAACAAGCACAACCTTTCTTCTTGACTTGATAAATTAAAAACTCATGTCTTGAACCAAAATGGAAAAAAAAAGTACAAAAATTAACTGTCAGACGGTGCAAATCAAATCAAACCAATGACTATGGTATTTTAGCTCATTGTCCATCTTACCCAACTATAGACTATAGTTGGGCAAGATGGACAACTATGGACAAGATGAGATATGGTATTTTAGCTCATTTATCTCATGAGATAAATTAGTTCATTGTCCATCTTGCCCAACTATAGACTATGGTATTTTAGCTCCCTCAATTAGATCATCTTCTTCTTGAGCAACCTCTCGAGGAAGACAACGTCTCCAACAGGAAGAGCTCCAACTTTCTCTGTACAATGAGATATGAGGAACTATGAGTGACTATAAACAAATATATTATATAGTGGAGACTCCTCTCTCCAAAATCCCGTGGACGTAGGCCTGTTGCCGAACCACATAAATCTTGACGTTTATCTCTCTTTAATTTCTCTACACTTATTTTCTATCATCTGCATGGGAAAGTTTCCAATGCTCGGGACAGAGTCCCTCAGCTCTAAAGCCACTGCATGGAAGCACCTGCAAGTGAAGCACCTGCTTAGAAACCATCGCACAACTACGTCCACCATGCACGACGTCCGCCATGCACGGGAAGAGCATGCTCAGAAACCACTGCACCGGAAACTCATGCATGGCAGCCCACCAACTGGGGACAAAACCACCTGCTCAGGGACCCCATCTTGGAAGTCACTTCTTCCTACTCGAGGTCACAGGCTTGGAATTCACGGGCATGACATCCATCATGCTGGGAAGCATCTGCATGGGAAAGTCTCTAATGCTCGTGACAGACCCTCGTTAGCTCGAAATACACGACAACTACATGGCTACATCCACCATGTCGGGAAGCATCTGCATGGGAAGTCCCCAATGCTCTTGATAGACCCTCATTAGCTCGAAACACAACCATTGCATGGATACGTCTACATCGTTCGGGAAGTCAGCGGCACCTCGTCTACATGAGTTACGCGCTTGCACCATATGCGGTGAAGTACATCTCCCACCACATGCGAGCTCAGTTCTCGCGTCATACACGGTCGAGCCAGCCTCCCACCACATACAAGCTCCGCGCTCGCGTTATACATGGTCGAGCAAGCCTCCCGCCACATACGAGCTCTGAGCTAGTGCCATATGCGGTCAAGTATATCTCCCGCTACATATGAGCTTTGTGCTTACACGATACGCAGTCGAGCTAGCCTCCCACTATTCGAGCTTCGCGTTCACATCATACGCAATCGAGTACATCTCCCATCACATTTGAGCTCTATGCTCGCACCATACGCGATACCAGCCTCCCGCCATAAACTAACACTCTGACTATACATGAATGAGCAAATGAAAGGAAAAGTGGTGGACAAAGCGAAAGAAAAGAAAAGGAGCAAACGAAAAGAAAAGCTATAGAAATGTGAATGAAAAGAAAGTGGCAGAGGAAATAGGAACGGAAGGAACAGAGCTAAAGGAAATGGGAATTGGCGTATTTTATCTTTGAAGATTCTCAAGAACTTTTTGTTAGAACAATTGTCCTTAAGAGTCACAGGCTTCTGTGGAGGGATAAAATACAATAGCCCATAGTTAAGCCTAAGCCACCACTAGAGGACAAGATAAAGGGATAAGAGTGGAGAACAAGAACGGACATGGAGCAAGTAGGGGCTAGCAGGACAAAGGGAAGGTAGTAAGAGAAGGGAAGTTGACACACGTAAAGGGGTCAGGTCCCATCACTGCAAACTGACACACGCAACATGGAAATGTATAAAAAGCTTTTAGGCCCGAGGACTTCTACAGACATCGACTCAGACTCTCCCTCAATCAGATCATCTTCTTCTTCAGCAACTCTCGAGGAAGACAGCGTCTCTAACAGGAAGAGCTCCAACTTTCTCTATACAGTGAGATATAAGGAAGCATGAGTGACTGTAAACAAATATATTATATAGTGAAGACTTCCCTCTCCAAACCTCCGTGGACGTAGGCTTGTGGCTGAACTATGTAAATCTTGGTGTCCATTTCTCTTTACTTTCTCTGCACTTATTTTCTATTTATTGTTATGGATGTACGCATCTCCAATGTATAGCCGCGCTGGAACACTGCCGGAAGTTTCAAATAACACCTATCGAGGCCTAGTTAAACGTTGTTGTCCAGGCCAGCGAAACACGACATCAAGAGAACCCAACACCAGCCACCTGCTATTTCTTTTGTTGGACTCTAGCTAGAGCTAGCTCAGCCTCATGGTGGTATTCAAACCTAATTTTTTTTTTTCCAAAAGTACCTGTACCAACTAATGTTTCTCTATACCACCTCTCCCACTACTTGGGACTTTAAAAAAAAAAAAATCCAAAAGGTTGAAATTTCAGATCATTGGTGTAACCTTTTGTCATTATAAGAAAAATATTTGCACACTAATTTCAATGTAATTGTCTCACCTAATTTGGTGGATGTTGAACTTTTATTTATAGAGTAAACTTGTACATAATTTTTTATTTACATGATAAGTTATATACATTGATTTTTCAAATATTCAAACGAGTAAGATGCTATCTTTTGCTGCTCTGATTTGCTTTATCTTCATCTAATTGTTTGTTGAGCGTTATCTTCACGTGTTTGTTGAACTTTATCTTTATCTGATTGTGTAGTTGACTTTGAATTGGTTTCTTCATGATAATGTGTTCCAATAGTCACCGAGCTTCTCTCACCACCAACTTGGAACTGAAACGATGACGCAGATACAGCAACCAAAGCGATACAAAATATTGTGGTAAAAATTATGACATGATAGACGACGCAGATACTAGTTTTGTTACTAAAGAAATTAAAGCCATCGATGATCTGTATGTAATTCCTCTGATCCAATATGCCCAAGTAATGGAGATAGATAGCTAGCGAAATGGGAAGTGAAGGAATTAAGAGATCAGTTTATTGAGCAGTTAACTCAGTTATTTCGTACATGGGGATGGTGGCCGGGGCAGTTAAACATAGTCGCAATGATCGGCTGGAATTACTTTTTGTTCTTCCATTTCAAGAAAGTAACAGATACATATTGTTAAGAGGTGGCTTGAATTCAGATTGAACAGTGCATGTGTCGTAGGTTCGCTCGAAAGGAGGTTCACTCGGCTCGAGCGAAGTCAGACAGAGAGCTTCGCTCGAAATTCGCTCGACACTCAGCTCGAGCGAATTCAAACAGAGAGCTTCGCTCAAGCATCGCTCGACATTCAGCTCGAGCAATATGAAGACAGAGAGCTTCGCTCAAGCATCGCTCGACATTCAGCTTGAGCAATATGAAGACAGAGAGCTTCGCTCGACATTCGCTCGACACTCAGCTCGAGCGAATTCAGACAGAGAGCTTCGCTCAAGCATTGCTCGTATGTTGGCTTGAGCGAAGTGTGCAAAACCTACGCTCGCTCGACACTCGCTCGACGTTCGCTCGAGCCAATGTTCACAAAAGTGAATTCTCACTTTTCCTATAAATATCAAACGGCGCCTCCTTCTTTGTACAGATTTCAGAAATTATTTTTTCTCTTGTTTTAAGTCTTTTCTTGAGAGAGAAGTCTAGAGTGAATTTGAGAGATAACTTCCTTGTGAAGTTTTGTTATATTCATCTGTACTCCATCTCTGTTGATAGTGAAATCTTCGATACCGACCCCACCAGTGGACGTAGGCTCATTTTGAGTCGAACCACTTAATTCTTGGTGTTCTTTCTGTGTAATTGTCATCAATTTCTTTCGTTTAGTTCCGCTACTATACTTCGAGTTGGTCTTAGATCTACAGTTATTCCAACAAATTGGTATCAGAGCTTGGCTCAGGGTGATCTGGAGGGATGGCTATGGCTAAGTTCGAAGTGGAGAAATTTGACGGTCAGAACAGTTTCAGTTTATGGCGCATCAAGATGAAGGCTTTAAGGCGACAACAGGGCTTGTCAAAAGTATTAGAAGTGTCGGTATCTGACGATTCTCCGGCTCCTTCGAAAGAAGAAGAAGAAAAGGTACATAGTACTATTCTTTTGTCACTATCTGATGGAGTTTTAAGAGAGGTTGCTGACGAGGAGACTGCAACTGGTCTCTGGTCGGCACTTGAGAATCTGTACATGAAGAGATCTCTCACCAACCGTTTGTATTTGAAATAACGGTTATACACTCTCAAAATGAAGGAAGGTACTCTTATTTCTGAACACCTAGATGAATTTAATAAAATCATTATGGATCTGAGGAACATAGATATTAAGCTTGAAGAAGAAGATCAAGCGTTAATTATTTTATGTTCATTACCCACATCTTTTGAGAACTTTGTGAATTCCATGTTGTATGGTAGAAATACAATTTCCTTAGTAGATGTAAAGTCTGATTTGAATTCTAAGGAGTTGAGGAATAAATTAAGTGTGAAGAACACTAATGAACAAGCTAGTGGCTTGTTTGTTAAGGGGTCCTCAAGCAGGGGTAGATCGAATGACAGGGGTTCAGAGAAGAATAAGGGGAAATCCAAGGGCAGTTCACAAACAACGTTTAGTAAGAAAAACGTCAAATGTCATTACTGCCATAAGTGGTCACTACAAGAACGAGTGTCCAAAATTGAAAAACAGAGAGGACGGCACTAGTTCATCTAATGCCGTTAGTGTTGCTGATGATAGGTCTAACGACCTAGATCTTGTTCTAGCAATTAGCGACTCCAATAGTCGCTTTAGTGACAAGTGGGTCATGGACTCAGCTTGCACTTTCCATATGTGTCCCAAGAGGGACTGGTTCACTAACTATGAATCAGTCAACGGAGGCTCCGTTTTGTTAGGGAATGATATGGGTTGTAGAATTGCTGGAATTGGTTCATTCAGAATTAAGATGTTTGATGGAATTGTCCGGACATTGTCTAATGTTCGACACATTCCAGAGTTGAAAAAGAATCTTATTTCTTTGGGTACTCTTGATTCTCTGGACTACAAGTACACTGGTGAAGGTGGAGCTATCAGAGTCAGTAAGGGCTCTGTGGTTGTGATGAAAGGAGATAAGACAAATGGTCTTTATTTCCTTCAGGGCTCTACAGTGACAGGTGCAGCTGTAGTGTCTATTTCAGATGATCCAGATTCAGATGTCACCCATTTGTGGCATATGCGTTTGGGTCATATAAGTGAGAAGGGGATGTCAATTTTGAGTAAGCAGGGTTTGCTATGTAATCAGAAGATAGGGAAACTGGATTTCTGTGAACACTGTGTGTTTGGAAAACAGTGCAGGGTTCAGTTCTCTACAGGGGTTCACAGAACCAAAAGTTCTGTGGACTATATTCATTCTGATCTTTAGGGCCCATCTTCCGTTCCGTCAAAAGTGGAGCTCAGTATTTGCTTACGTTCATTGATGATTTCTCACGGAAGGTTTGGGTTTACTTTTTGAAGCAGAAAAGTGATGTATTTGTTAACTTCAAACAGTGGAAAGTTTTGATTGAAAATCAGACGGGCAAAAAAATCAAGCGACTTCGCACTGACAATGGTATGGAGTTTTGCGGAGGTGAGTTTGATGAATTATGTAGAAATGAGGGTATTGCCAGACATCGTACAGTTAGACATACTCCACAGCAAAATGGGATAGCTGAACGGATGAACAGGACTCTCTTGGAGAGAGCCCACAACATGCTTTCTAATGCAGGCTTGGCTAAGGATTTCTGGGCTGAAGCAATCAACACAGCCTGCTTCTTGGTCAATCGTTCTCCAGCCACAGCGATTGGTTTGAAGACTCCGAATGAGGTATGGTCTGATACTCCTGCTGATTATTCAAATTTGAAAGTTTTTGGTTGTCCTGCATATTTCCATGTTAATGATGGAAAACTTGAGCCAAGGGCAAAGAAGGGCATATTCATTGGGTATGCCAGTGGGGTGAAGGGATTCAGGTTGTGGTGTACTGATCCTAAATCACCCAAGTTTGTGATCAGTAGGGATGTCACTTTTGATGAAAAATCCATGCTTAATCCGAGAAATGAGATTACTGAGTCTACAGGACAAGAACAGGATGTTAGAAAGCAGGTGGAGTTTCAGGTGGAAGCACCACAAGGGCTGCCCAGTGGCGCCCAAGATCATGCTATTGTAGATGAGCATGATTCTGATTCGAGTAGCGGCGCACAAGGTGAGCAAGACTACAATATATCGACTGGTAGACAGAGGAGGCAGATTAGACCACCTCAGAGATATGCTCATGCAGATATGGTGATGTATGCTCTTACTACGACAGAGAATATTGTTGGTCAGGAGCCTTCCAGTTATTCAGAAGCTGTCAAGAGCGCAGAATCTGCACAGTGGTGCGCAGCTATGACTGAAGAGATTGATTCTCTTCACAAAAACCAAACATGGGATTTGGTTCAATTGCCAAAGAAGGTGAAGACTGTTGGCTGCAAATGGGTCTTCAAAAGAAAAGAGGGAATCCAGGGTGATACAGATGCAAGATACAAGGCACGCTTAGTTGCTAAGGGCTTCAGTCAGAGAGAAGGCATCGACTTCAATGAAGTCTTCTCTCCAGTGGTGAAACACAGTTCGATCAAATTACTACTTGCTTTAGTAGCATTGTATGACTTAGAGTTGCAGCAACTTGATGTTAAAACAGCGTTCCTACATGGTGAGCTTGAAGAGACCATTTATATGCATCAGCCAGAGGGATTCATTGCTGAAAACAAGGAAGATCATGTGTGTAGATTGAAGAAATCTTTGTATGGTTTGAAGCAGTCGCCAAGGCAATGGTATAAGCGGTTTGATTCCTTTATGATTGATCATGGTTATTTGAGAAGTAACTATGATAGTTGTGTTTATCATAAGGAATTATTTGATAAGTCTTTCATTTATTTGCTATTATATGTTGATGATATGCTTATTGCTGCTAGAAGCATATTTGACATAGGTTTGTTAAAGACCCAACTCAGAAATGAGTTTGAAATGAAAGACTTAGGTGCTGCGAAGAAGATTTTGGGAATGGAAATCTTCAGAGATAGGAAAGCTGGCAAGTTGTACTTGTCCCAGGGAAAGTACATTGAGAAAGTGCTTCAGAGATTTAGAATGTTTGATTCCAAACCAGTAAGTACACCACTTGCTACGCACTTTAAGTTTTCAGCTAGCCTATCTCCTTAGACAGATGAAGAGGAACTGTTCATGTCTAGTGTTCCTTATTCAAGTGCAGTTGGCAGCATCATGTATGCAATGGTTTGCACACGCCCAGACATTTCACAGGCCGTGAGTGTAGTTAGTAGGTATATGGCTAATCCGGGTAAGACTCATTGGCAGGCTGTGAAGTGGATACTCAGGTATCTGAGGGGAACCCTGAACTTTGGGTTAATATTTGATAGAGATGTCGATCTTAGTTCCAAAGTTACTGGTTTTGTTGATTCTGATTATGCTGGAGACTTAGATAAGAGAAGATCATTGACAGGTTATGTTTTCACTCTGTGTGGGTCAGCTATTAGTTGGAAAGCAACACTGCAATCCACTGTTGCTTTATCAACTACCGAGGCAGAGTACATGGCAGCAGCATAGGCTGTTAAGGAGGCCATTTGGTTGAAAGGCTTGGTCAATGATTTGGGTTTACAGCAAGATGGGATCTCAGTATTCTGTGACAGTCAGAGTGCAATACATTTGACCAAAAATCAAATGTATCATGAGAGAACGAAGCACATTGATGTCAGGTACCATTTTCTCAGAGAGATTGTTATAGAGGGTGCTATACAGATTTTGAAGATTGCTACTACAGAGAATCCAGCAGATATGATGACTAAGCCAGTTGCAGTATACAAGTTCAAACTTTGTTTGGACTTGATTGGTGTTTGCATTTTGTTATTCCCGTAAGGGATTTGATGGTGGGGATTGGTTTTGTGGTCGGAGGTTTTTTGTGTTGAAATTGGCAGAGTTCAAGCCAAGGTAGAGATTTGTTAAGAGGTGGCTTGAATTCAGATTGAACAATGCATGTGTCGTAGGTTCGCTCGAGCGGAGGTTCACTCGGCTCGAGCGAAGTCAGACAGAGAGCTTCGCTCGAAATTCGCTCGACACTCAGCTCGAGCGAATTCAGACAGAGAGCTTCGCTCAAGCATCGCTCGACATTCAGCTCGAGCGATATGAAGACAGAGAGCTTCGCTCAAGCATCGCTCGACATTCAGCTCGAGTGATATGAAGACAGAGAGCTTCGCTCTACATTCGCTTGACACTCAGCTCGAGCGAATTCAGACAGAGAGCTTCGCTCAAGCATTGCTCGTATGTTGGCACTCGCTCGACGTTCGCTCGAGCCAATGTTCACAAAAGTGAATTCTCACTTTTCCTATAAATATCAAACGGCGCCTCCTTCTTTGTACAGATTTCAGAAACCATTTTTTCTCTTGTTTTAAGTGTTTTCTTGAGAGAGAAGTCTAAAGTGAGTTTGAGAGATAACTTCCTTGTGAAGTTTTGTTGTATTCATCTGTACTCCATCTCTGTTGATAGTGAAATCTTCGATACCGACCCCACCAGTGGACGTAGGCTCATTTTGAGTCGAACCACTTAATTCTTGGTGTTCTTTCTGTGTGATTGTCATCAATTTCTTTCGTTTAGTTCCGCTACTCTACTTTGAGTTAGTCTTAGATCTACAGTTATTCCCAACATATATGGTGGCCTGTGTAAGCTTAATTGTGACTGAATTAATCTTATACATGCATGCATATGACATCAAGCTCTTATCATTTTTTCCAAATTCCAGACGGTAGCGAAATGGTCCCAGCGACAACGAATGGTTAATGGTGGTAGGAAGAAAAAATCATTGAGGCCGAGAATAGAGTAAGAAATCGTCGGGAGTTAGTGAGCTGAGAGAAAGGCAAAATCTGGGAAGAAAGCAACTCCTACACCTGCCCCCATCTACTTCAGAAACCCTCAAACCATCGTTTTACTTTGCCAAATATCTATGACCTCCGGACATAAAAATAAAAAAAAATAAAAAAACAATAAAAAACGACCCTCATGCTCTCTATCTTTTATAATGTACAGCTTACATCGAGGCCATATCAAAATTGTAAAAAATAAAAATAAAAATAAAATAAAATATAGAAAACAGAAGGGAGAGAGAGATAATGAGAATGATTTTGAGGGCTACATCTTTATTGTCCTCTATTATCTGAATACATAACATATGTTACTATTTATAGGTGAATGAGGTTAGAAAAATAATAAAAATACAATCAATCAATATTATTAATTGATACTGATTGATTTACATAATAAGCTAAATATGATAAAGAATAATTCATATTACCATACTTACTAGAATATGAATATCTTCTAAGTATGGTGATATTCTAACATAACATTCCAACACATCCCTTTAAAGTCAGGATGAAGAAATTTGAAATTTTGAATTTAAAATTTGAGTATAGCCTTCATATTCATTATAAATTGATCATCAATGAGATTGTGAAAATGGTATTGGGAATATGGCAAATAGAGCATCAAATATGGAGCTATGACCAATGACGGGCTTAATGTGGAGCAAGCGATTGACTTCCTGTGTGCATGGCAGGATGGTTGCTCGTGTGCATGGTTGAGTAAGGGGTGGCCAAGCTGGACTGGGGCCACGAAACACCCCGCCAGCTATAAAAACCACTAGCAGCCTTGGTGGTAGCCAGTGGTTGCCCCGCCAACTAGCTCCTGGGTGTGTGGTTGTGGACCATCACGATAATGGGCTCATGACTGGCCGCCGTGAGCTTCTGGGTGCACATTATGTGCACAATATGTGTGGCTGTGGACCACTGCATGCTTGGCCATTGTGGTCGGGGACCACTACGACAATGGTAGAAGGGGATGGGGGCCACCATGCCAGGCTCACGGTTGGCCTTCGTGAGCCTCCTAGGTGCACAGTAACGTGCACCCGTAGTGCCCTTGTGCATGGTGCCATGCACAATAGGTGCATGCGTTCTACGCACAGTGCAAATGCACTGTGCATGCCACAATTATGTGCACTTAAATGCACAGTAAGTTTAATCTTGCTTGGCCGAGAAACTTTCTTCTTGGGCATGAAAAGCTGGCAATTGAAGTGTTTTATGCACTGTGCACTTAAGTGTGCAGTGTTCTTAACCGCAAGGGTGAGGAAAGGTACACTCGTCCAATTTTTGTAACAGTATTACTAATGAAATAAAAATAAGAGGTGAAAAGTTGAGAATACTTATCTAAGGAAAAATTTATCTGCTTATTCGGAGAAGGTTTCATAAGCTAGAAAATCATCATTCTCCAACTTTTGGTGTAGAGAATAAGTCGATCTCACAAACAACACCAACTGTTAATGCCAAAAATCGCACAATAGACTGAAACGGGAGAAAAAGTCATTCCCAACCCATTGAGGTGGTCTAGGTCTTGAGGTTGCTGTCTAAAGTCCATGATGGCGGTCTTGAATGGTGGTATGGTGCACATACGTACATCCATAGCAGTGAATAGAAAATAAATACAGGAAATGTAAATAGAGGTGAAGATACACAGATTTACTTAATTCGCCACAGGGCCTACGTCCACGTGTCATTTGAAAGGTAAATCTACTATAATATGAGTATTTTACAATCTCTCATTTCTCTATGTACAATGGAGGTCGAATACTTCTTTTCTGGAGAAGATCCCTTCTCTAGAGCTCTCGTCGTCGCGGTTGAAGACGATGTTATGTATTCTCATAATAGTCGCCCTTCCCCTCCCTCAAATCTCAGATCCCTTTTGTTGTGGCCTTTGTCAGTGGTTGTACATTTTTATGTCGCTTCATCTCCGGATGAAGATGATGCTATGTATTCTCGAAATAGTCGTCTTTCCCCTCCCTCAAATCTTAGATCCCTTTTGTTGTGGCCTTTGTCAATGGTTGGTGAGAAAGTCAGTTTTATGCCGCAGCATCCCTTTCTTTCTGCCTGGCTTTACTGAGCGTTTGACATTTTTCTCTCTTTTCCTCTCTTTCCCGTCATCTCCCTCTTTTTCATCTGACACTTACTTTTTCTTGTTCCCTCCTTATCTCTTCCAATTCCCTGATCATGGCCATTTGGACTGTGCCTGGGACGCCATATGGGCCAGGAGGATTTTCCCCTTAACAATATCCTTGTTCCTTCTGAATATTCTCCAACCTTTGTGTCACTGAAGACATGAGTGGACGTTTTTGTGGATTCTCCTGTGTGCACATCAACCTTGAGTGAAGCATTTCCACGCAGCATTGCTCAAATGTTTGTAAAGCACAACTTCAATCCCCTGAATTTGCCTCCTGCTTTAATGAGGTGTCCAGAACATCCATAATATGATCTGAAAATGTAGAATCCACCCAATTCCTGAAATCAACCCCATTTGAAAACAATTCGCTTGTGGGCTTCTTTCGAGTCATCATCTCTAGTAGCATGATACCAAAACTATATACATCTCCTCTAGTGGAAACTTCAATTCTCTGTCCATATTTTGTTTCAAAGCAATTGGAATCGTTAGTATAAAGTGTTTCAAAATTTAGTTTGTAAGTTACTGTGTAAACAATTTTGAGGCCTTGACAAATCTTTTCATCTTAGAAACGATATGTTGTTTAGGATTCATGTTCACATAGATCTTGTCGTAATGGACCCTATTTTGACAGTAATCTGCTTGAGAAATCTAAACAAATTTTGAAGTAACATTACTTTGAAAATTGACTTATTTCTGCTTAGAAATGAAAATATGTTGGGAAGAATTATGAGATGAAAAGCTTTCATGAGTAGAAAGAAAATAATCGAAATCGTTTACTATAAACGAGGCATATAAAGAAACGACATCATCATAGCTCATCACATGCACACCTGGGGGTATATAACCAATTGATCCTCGTAGGAAATTTGTTGTGCTAACATGTTCTCTTAGTTTGTCAGCTAAAATGAGCTTTCCAACCCCAAAATCTGCAACATGAGCAACCATATCAGTGTCCAGAAGCACATTTTGTGGCTTCAGATCACAATGTATGACTTGATCTGAACAATACTCGTGTAGATATTCCAATCCATGGGCAACATCTATAGTTATTCCCAGCCTATCCCTCAATATCAATATACAACTGCCTATCTTTGATCCATTCGGATAAAGATGTTGTTCCAAGTTCCCATTGCCCGCATACTCCAGAACTATAGCCATGAACTGTGAACTTCAGGCGGATCCAATCATTCTAACCAGATTGCGGTGCTTGATTCTAAATAATATTTGGCATTCTCTTTTACAGCTTTTTAAACTCTGAATAGACTCTGCATGCAAAACCTTTACCGCCACAACAGAATTTCCATCATCAATGATTGCTTTATAAACTAATACATAGCTTCCCATTCCCAGTAAGTTTGCCTCATCGAACTCAGCTGTTGCAATTTCGAGTTCCCTTTGAGTAAAAGTTCGGTTTCCAAAGTTTATTGGAGAAGACATTAGTTTTGAATGTGATAGATTTACAATTTCTTTCTTGAAGAAGAAACGGCAAACAAAGACAACAACCAACACAAAAAATAAGAGGGTACAACTCAATGTAATTGGTAAGAAATAGTAGAACTTTTTGTTTCACTTTTGCTTTTGCTTCTGAGCTTCATAGCAAGGAAGACCAAGTAGATCAGAGCCACCACACAACCCCAAATTCCCCATGATCGAGCTTCTATTGAACCTTATTGTATTTGGAACTTCTCCTGTCAAACTATTGAAGGATAAATTAAGTGAACCTTATAGCCTATGATCAATAGAACGAGCTTCTATTGAACCTTATAGCCTATTATGTGTATAAATACCACAAATGCTCAATGAGAAATTAAGGAAGTTTCTCGCGTATCTCCTTCTATTGATAGTAGGAAATACCAACAACACATTCTTATCCTGATTGGTCGAGCTCAATACAGGTTCATGATGAAAATATGTTTAATATTTTCGATAGATTCTTGCAGCTTTGTTACATGAATTTTTTTCATTGTTTATCAAGATTACTTTGAAGTATGGATGATCAGTGTTAGTAGCTTATAATTGAGATTTTTGTTTAGGCTTATGATGGTCCTAGACCCACTCCACCTCTCTTTTTTGCCTCAAATGTTGCTCTGTGATACCCTATATGGTAAGGATAAGTGTAGGTGGTGTATGAGATCCCACATTGCTTGAGAATGAGAAGTTCTTGCTCTTTATAAGATTCCAATGAAGTTTCAATTGTATCATTGACTAGTCTTTTTAGAGTATAGGCCATGTAATTTGGATCTTCAATTGGGGCGTTACATGCTTTCCCTACACCCCATTTTTTGGATCATTTAGAGGTGTACATTCTACTGGATTGGAGATTCTTATTTTGCTTTTGTGTCGGCATTTCAGCGCCCTCTAATCCCACCCTATGGAACCCCAGTTCCATAGCCCAGCTCTATATCCTCCGGGGGGAGTTTATGCTCATCCTAATATGACAATGGTAATCCTAGTGTTCTTTCACTTTCATTCTAAATTAGGTTTCTATATTCTTTTTTATTTTTTTAACTAATAACTCATGTGCCTACATGTGTGATGCACGTACGCATACTAAGAAGTATTTAAATTGGTCATCTTAATTTGTTTTTACCATTTCTTGTGTAGACCCCAAACTCTGCACAGACAAATGCAGAGTTGGAAGGGATGGGCCCTGATGGGAAGGATAGAGCTTCAGCTAAAAAATTTATCTGTTGGCAAATATACAGATGACAATCTATGACTTGAAGGTGCGCGGTTTGGATAATGAGTTAAGATGAAATGAGTTGAGATAAAAGTTGAAAATTAAATAAAATATTGTTAGAATATTATTTTTTTAATATTATTATTATTTTGAGATTTGAAAAAATTGAGTTGTTTATTATATTTTGTATGAAAATTTAGAAAAATTGTAGTGATTAGATGAGATGAGTTGAAATCGCTCTTGTATGGGCCTAGTAAATGATATTGTCTTTGACAATTGTAAAAACTAAAACTTTGATTTGATAATTTTGAAAAGTAAATGATGTTATATTTGACATATGAATCATTTTAAATTTGAAAATGAAATCCCATATGCCTATAAATAACTCATTTGAGATATTCAAATCAAGAACACAACAACAAGAGCATATACACATCAATTGTAAGTTTTACAACATCCATTCAAAACTTTCAATCTGTCTTCTTTAAGCATTGAACCTTAACCATGTTCATTCTGAGAAAAATATAGTTTTGCGCTATATTGTTCTTATTCCACTCATTGATGAGTGTTTTCTGATAACCTACCCACTATCAGCTCTTGTATCTGTAAAAGGGAGTGCATAACCCTTGTGTGTGTAGAATGTGTTCTACACAGGGAATAGACGTAAAATCACCTCGTGTATGGTGATTGCAAGTGTAGAGGGTGTTGTACATGGATTCTTTGCAGCAATACTGCTCAAAGTTGTAATAGGTTTCTATCTCCACCTGAAGGAGATTGGATAGTGAATTTGAGAATTCTCAAATGGTAGCTTGAGGCGAGGACGTAGGCAGTGTGACTGAACCTCATTAAAATACTAAGTTTGCTTCCTCTTACTCTTACTCTTTATATTTACTGCTACTTCGTATTTTGTTCATATTTTATATTGGGTATTTAATTTATAATTATGGATTTTTAAATACAACTCAATTCACCCCCATATTGTGTTAGTCATCTGGCAACAAGTGGTATAAAAGCTAGTTAACCTGTGCTGTTCATACAGACAGATCACTCATGGGAACTCTCGTTTGTGACTGTTTCACCGAAGCAAGACTCTCCGACCATGGGTAACAGTGCACCAGTGGAAACGATGGCCGGCTAGTCTAGAAGGTACAATTGTTAGGTGACATAGGTGCTGCCTATGATTAGTAATAAGTGGTATCAAAGCGGTAGCTCTTTTTATAAAATTAACTATCTTTTGAGTTAAGATCTTATGATTAATATTACAGTTACATTTGGTAAGACCAATCTAGCAATCGGCCTCCACTATTTTGCGAAAACAATTACACATTTTGGAAAGCTGAAATGAGAATTTTCCTTGAATTTCAAGGTCGAGAAATTTGGAGATGCGTTATAAATGGATCTTATATTCTAACAAAAGTTGTTGATGGAATAAAGGTCAAAAAGGAAGAAGAAGAGTTCGATCATGAAGACGATAGAATTACAACATTGAACTCAATGGGTATAAATCTCCTATATTATGCTCTCAATGGGAATGAGTTCAATAGAATAATGACTTGCAAGACAGCAAAAAAAAAAAGAAGGGAAAACTTGGAAGTTACTTATGAAGGAACTTCGCA
Source organism: Juglans microcarpa x Juglans regia (assembly GCF_004785595.1). Lineage (NCBI taxonomy): Eukaryota > Viridiplantae > Streptophyta > Magnoliopsida > Fagales > Juglandaceae > Juglans > Juglans microcarpa x Juglans regia. Next base: position 26,061,245 of record NC_054601.1, on the reverse strand, counting down.
AGTCAATGAATAAAAAATTCATATTTTTACTCATGAATATGAAATGTTTAAAATGAATGACGATGAATCTATTTCTACTATGTACATTCGTTTTACTAACATCATAAATAACTTGACAGCTCTTGGCAAAGTCTATTCCAACGTGGAGATAATAAGAAAAATTTTCAACTCTCTGCCAAAACGTTAGGAATCAAAAGTGACGGCGATTCTTAAAACTAGAGATCTCAAGAAACTTGAAGTAAATGAACTCATCAAGTCACTTACCACCCATGAGTCCACATTGAAAAGAGGAGAAGAAGAAGGAAAGTCAAAGAAGAGCTTGACATTTAAAGTTGTTCCTCATGAAAGTAAAAGTGATGAAGATGAGGAAAGTGATGACAAAGTGAAAGCAAAAGCAATGAAATTTACATGGGATGATGATTCAAGCAGTTCAAACAGTGAAGCAAGCAATGGAGAATTTGCAAATCTTTGTCTTATGGCTAAAGACAACATTGAGGTAACAAATCTTGACAATATTAAAAATCTTTCATATGAGGATTTGCAAAATATCTTAGAAGAGGTATTTGAGGAACTTGAGAAATTAAGTATCAAATATACTACTTTGAAAAAGAAAAAATATTATTTGACAAACAAAATTGATATTTTAAGAAAAGAAAACATCATTTCGAAAGATGAAAATCAAGAGTTGAAAAAGAAAATGATTGATTTAGAAAAGATTGTTGAAAAATTTACAAACCGGAAAATAAACTTTGAAAAACTTCTTGTAGTCAAAGATGCGTTTTTGACAAGGCAAGCTTGGGATACATGCCAAAACAAAAATACAAATCTTATAAAAACTTCTTTAATAATCCTTCTAAATCAAAGTCGAGTATTCAAAATTCTTTTGATAAAAGAAAACTTTTCAAAGAAAGATACTATTATAATTACTCAAGTTTTATGTATATGTCACATGCTATCTGCAATTTTTGTAATAGAAATGGTCATAATTATTATGCTTATCCTATTAGAAGAAAACATACAATAACTATTAGGGTCACATGGGTACCTAAAAATCTTATTTCTTCTAATATTAATAAATGAAGGACCTAAAGAACATGGATACCAAGAAAAGCTATTTTAATTATTTTTGTAGGTATGCATGTAGTCCTCCATAAGCAAAAGCAAATGGTTTTTAGATAAGTGGTTAGATTGCAAAATAAGGACTTGCAATCTGTCCATGTTCTTCAAATAACATGGGAAGGTATCCTGAATGCGGTTGTTCTCGACGTCCAAAACCTCTAAATATGTATTGCACTTGGCTAAGAATTTTGGTAGCTCTCCTTCCAGTTGATTTCCGTTCAGAACCAAAGTTTGTAAATAACATGAGTGGTGATCTGAAAAGGAATCAGGAATTACTCCAGTAAGATTGTTTCCCCCTAAATCCATCACCGTTAGATGTTTACTCATTTCAATTAAGCATTGGGGAATCGTGCCAGTCAAGTGATTATGGGACAAGTCTATAGCATCAAGATTGGTAGAGTTGAACAGTGACGTAGGAATACTCCCGTTAAATCTATTCCTTGAAATAGAGAAGAAAATAGAGAGTGGGTTTCGATGGGAGAGAGCGGGTTTGAAGTTTTGAAAATTCAGTGGGAGAGTTGAAAGTTGCCCTTGGAGCTGGTTGGAGTGAAGGTCTAGGATATTCAACCTGGTTTGGGAAGTTTGAGAGTTTAAATTCACGTATAGAGTCTCTAGACAATTATGAGAAAGATTCAAAATCCGAAGATGGGGAAGTCTCCAAATCCAACTAGGTAGCTCCCCATAAATCTTGTTGTCAGAAATATCTAACATAATTAATTGAGAATCGTTTCTTGAGAAAATGTAAAACTTACCGGTTGAATATCTTAGACCTTCAAACACTAGAACTTCGTGTCTGAGCAACTCCATTGCTGAAGAGTTGTGTGGCCGAGGGACCTGTTGGCTAAGGAACTTGTGGGGCCGAGGGACTCTCCATGGTTGGGTAACGTTGTGGTTAGGGGATCCATGACTAGGGGACCCATGACCAAGGAACCCATTCTAGCTGAGTAAGCGGTTGCCCGCCAATGTGCATGGCAGGATGGTTGCTCTCGTGCATGGTTGACCAATGGGTGGCCGAGCTGTGGTCGAGGAATGGAATAGGGCCAAGGAACACCCCGCCATCAATAAAAATCACTAGCGGTCTTGGTTGTAGCCGGTGGTTGCCCAGCCAGCTCACAGGTGCCACGACCATAGGTAGCAACATCGGGCTCACGGCTAGCCAATGTGAGCTCTTGGGTGCACATTATGTGCACAACATGCGTGGTTGTGAACCACCTCATACTCGGTCATAGTGGTCAGGGACCACTACAAGGATGGCAAAAGGCATCGACGATCCACCTGGTGGCCGCTGGTAACAACAGTGGGCTCACTGTTGGCACTATGTATGCCATGCACAATGGGTGCATGCATTCTACGCACAGTGCACATGCACTGTGCATTTAATGCACAATAAGCTTAATCTTGCCTAGCCTGGAAACTTTCATCCCAGGCGTGAAAAGCTGGCAGTTGAAGTATTTTATGCACTGTGCACTGAGTGTGTAGTGCTCTTAACCGCATGGGTGAGGAAATGTGCACTCACCCAAATTTTGTAACAATGTTACTAATGAAATAAAAATAAGAGGTGAAAAGTTGAGAATACTTATCTAAGGAAAAATTTATCTGCTCCTTTGAAGACGGTTTTGTACGCTAGAAAATCATTATTCTCCAGCTTCCAGTGTAGAGAATAAGTCGATCCCACAGACGACGCCAACTGTTAATGCCAAAAATTGCACAATAGGCCGAAACGGGAGAAAGAGTCATTTTCAGCCCACTGAGGTGGTCCAGGTCTTGAGGTTGTGGTCTAAAGCAATGTTTTGAATACCGTACCGGACGCCGTACCGGTCAAGGCACTGGAACGAAATATTTCGGTACCGGTACCATTTCGGGATAGCGTTTCGGGATAACGTTTCGGGATAGTTGATATATGAATAAATTATATATATAAATATATATAAAAATTATATTCCAAAATAATAGTTTATATATAAATAAATTATATATAAATACATATATATATAAATTATAAATAGTCTAGTCTAAATTGGGGGTTAAAAAATAAGCTTGTGGTTTGAAAAAAAAAAAAAAAAAAAACACAGTCCGAAATATCGGCCGGTACCGGCCGAAATATAGGCCGGTACAGGCCGAAATTCAGGCCGGTACCGGCCGGTATTTTGGCCGGTACGGAACAGGTATAGTAATTGTACCGGTCGGACGGTCGAAACGAAAAATTTCGACCGTACCGGCCGGTACGGTACGAAATTTAAAACACTGGTCTAAAGTCCACGATGGCGGTCCAGAGCGGTGGTATGGTGCAAGTACATACATCCATAACATTAAATAGAAAATAAATACAGGAAAAGTAAATAGAGATAAAGATACAAAAATTTACGTGGTTCGCCACAGGGCATACGTCCACACGTTATTTGAAAGGTAAATATACTATAATATGAGTATTTTACAATCCCCTAACAATATCATTGCTCCTTCTGAATATTCTTCAGCCTTTTTGCTACCGAAGACATGAGTGGTCGTTTTTGTGGATTCTCCTGTGTGCATATCAACCCTGAGTCAAGCATTTCCACGCAACATTGCTCAAATCTTTGTAAAGCACAGCTTGAATCCCCTGAATTTGCCTCCCGCTTTAATGAGTTGTCCAGAACATCCATAATATGATCTGGAAATGCAGAATCCACCCAATTCCTGAGATTAGCCCTATCTGAAAACAATTCGCTTGTGGGCTTCCTTCCAGTCATCATCTCTAACAGCATGATACCAAAACTATATACGTCTCCTCTAGTGGAAACTTCAATTCCCTGTCCATATTCTGTTTCAAAGCAACTGGAACCGTTAGTGGAAAATGTTTCACAATTTAGTTCATAAGTTACTGTGTAAACAATTTTGGGGTCTTGACAAATCTTTTCTTCTTAGAAATGATATGTTGTTTAGGATTCTTGTTCACATAGATCTTGTCGTAATGGATCCTATTTTGACAGTAATCTGCTTGAGAAATCTAAACAAATCTTGAAGTAACATTACTTTGAAAATTGACTTATTTCTGCTTAGAAATGAAAATATGTTGGGAAGAATTATGAAATGAAAAGCTTTCATGAGTAGAAAGAAAATAATCGAAATCATTTACTATAGACGAGGCATATAAAGAAACGACATGATCATAGCTCATCACATCCACACCTGGGGGTATATAACCAATTGATCCTCGTAGGAAATCTGTTGTGCTAACATGTTCTCTTTGTTTGTCAGCTAAAATGAGCTTTGCAACTCCAAAATCTGCAACATGAGCGACCATATCAGTGTCCAGAAGCACATTTTGTGGCTTCAGATCACAATGTATGACTTGATCCGAACAATACTCGTGTAGATATTCCAATCCATGGGCAACATCTATAGCTATTCCAAGCCTGTCTCTCAATTTCAAGTTACAGCTGCCTATCTCTAATCCATTCGGATAAAGATGTTGTTCCAAGTTCCCATTGCCCACATACTCCAGAACTATAGCCATGAACTGTGAACTCCAGGCAGATCCAATCAATCTAACTAGATTGCGGTGCTTGATTCCAGATAATATCTGGCATTCTCTTTTACAATTTTTCAAACTCTGAATAGATTCTCCATGCAAAACCTTTACTGCCACAACAGAATCTCCATCATCAATGATTGCTTTATAAACTGATCCATAGCTTCCCCTTCCCAGTAAGTTTGCCTCATCGAATTCAGCTGTTGCAATTTCGAGTTCCCTTTGAGTAAAAGTTCGGTTTCCAAAGTTTATTGGAGAAGACGTTAGTTTTGAATGTGATAGATTTACAGTTTCTTTCTTGTAGAAGAAACGGTAAACAAAGACAGCAACCAACACTAAAAATAATAGGGTACAACTCAATGTAATTGCTAAGACATAGAAAAACTTTTTGTTTCTCTTTTTCTTTTGCTTCTGAGCTTCACAGCGAGGAAGACCAAGCAGATCAGAGCCACCACACAACCCCAAATTCCCCATGAACGAGCTTCTATTGAACCTTATAGTATTTGGAACTTCTCCTGTCAAACTATTGTAGGATAAATTAAGATTCATGAGAAATTGACCATTAGTGATCCATATTGGAAAATCACCAGTTAATTGATTGTGAGCCAAGTCCAGCACTTTAAGATGCGTGATCATCTTCAAAGCCTCAGGGATTGTACCGTCAAGCATGTTATGGGACAGGTTCAAATGCTCCAATGATATGCAACTTCCAATTAAACTTGGTATGGCACCGGAAAGCCTATTCTCTGACAAGTCTATTGCCAGCACATATACCAGTTGCCCTATGCCTGAAGGCACCTCTCCTTGAAAGTTATTGTTTGACAAGTTGAGTGAGAGAGACAACTTGGAAAAGCTGCTGATCTCTCTGGGAATTGACCCTTGTAGGGCATTGAAGGATAAATCAAGAAGCATCATAAGAGAACATCTGGTGAGTTCAATGGGAAGGTTTCCTGACAAGTGGTTTTGAGACAAGGAAAGATACCTTAGTTGAGAAAGATTACCAAATGTAGAGGGAATCGACCCACTAAGCAAATTATCACTAGCATCCAGCGAACCAAGATTAGTCATGTTCCCCATGTCCTCGGGAATTACCCCAAAAAGCCTGTTTTTTCCCAAGACTAACGTCTGCAACTGCCAAAGCTTTCCGAGTGTTGCTGGTATTCTTCCATCCAAAAAGTTGTACTGCAAAGTTAAGCGCACAAGGCCGCTCAAATTACCTATACTTCCTGGTATCTCTCCTGTTACTCTGTTATTCAAAATGTTGAAGTAATAAAGTTCTTTTGAAAGAGCGCCAACGGAATCAGGTAGATTTCCTGTGAACAAACATGAACCCAAGTGTAATTTCTTCATAAACGAACAGTTCGTGAGTGCTGTTAAGAAACTAAAGGAAGGGTTGCCAGATCTGCCTCCCAGGTTATTGGTATGAAGGTAAAGAATCTCAAGGTTCTTTAACTTCCCCAACTCCTGTGGAACTTCCCCACTGAAGTTGTTCACGCTAAGATCAAGGAGTGTCAGATGGGAAAGATTCGTGAGGGTCACTGGAATTTCCCCAGAGAGTTTGTTATCTAGCAAGTACAACTTCTGCAAGTTTTGGAGCTTGTCACCCAATTCTGAAGGGAGGTCTCCACTTAAAAGATTCTCAACCATCGAAATTTCACGTAATGCGGTGCAGTTACTCAACGAGTTAGGTATCGTTCCCTCAAGAAAGTTAGTGTGTAAGTACAAAATCTCCATCTTTGCGAGAGCTCCAAGCTGTGGAGGGATCTTCCCAGTGAAGAAATTTACGGCCAACTGTAAATTTATTAGGCTTGTCAGGTTTGATAGAAATGATGGTATGACTCCAGTGAGGTTGTTTACAGAGAGAGCCAAGTGCGTCAGGTTCTTCATCCACCCTAGTTCTTTCGGAATTCCAGATAGATTGTTGATATTCAAATCTATGATTTTCAAGCTTTGACAGCCTTGAAGTGAGGGTGGTATGTTACCTTCAAGCAAGTTTGTGCTGAGATTCAAATATGCTAATTTCGAAAGCCTTCCCAAGGTAGTTGGGATTTCTCCATGGAAACGGTTGCTGCACAAAGACAGGGTGTTGAGAAGGGAAAGATTGGATAGGAATGGTGAAATAGTTCCCTGTAAGCCCATGTTAACGAGCTCAAGAGCTATGACACGATCTTCGAGATGTGGATGGCATGTAATTCCAGTCCAGTTGCACAAGGAATTGGCTTTGTTCCAATCTTGGAGATAACTCTTGGGATCACTTGTTATGGCTTCTTTGAACTTCAGAAGAGCTAGGCAATCGGTTAGATCTTCACAGACAGATGCAGATGCTGATGGAAGAACACGAGAGACGAATAAGATTAACAAAATCTTTGCTGTGGTGATATAGATCATCTGATTGCACTCCATACTCTTTATCTCTCTTGTTGGCTTATGTTCTTGTGTTTGTGGAGGCTTCTCTTTAAGATACTTAACGTGGGAAAAAATTATCAAATTCTTATACGATTTCAGAGATTCAAACAAAAAAGTGAGAGAGCTTCAATTTTGACTTCAATTTGAATGCTTGGTAGTTGGTACATGTATTAAATGCGAAACCCAGACTTTTGTGTTCTAGCTGGAATTCAAGGCTTTTGTGTTTCAAATTTCAATTATGACTTCCATGAATCATACTTCCAGTCATATAACATAACATTTTGATAAATGTAAAATTCCCATCAGATGTGACGTATGTAGAAACTCTGATCGTTTTTAGCTTTGAAATAAAAGAGATATTTATTTTCCATTTAATTTCTCATCAGAAGGAATGGGTGGAAAAACAAAAAATAGAGGAATTGTAACAGAAAAGGGAAAAGATACGTAGCCAATTTATTAAACTGGAATTTGTTGTGTGCTTGCTGAACGCTTCATGCTCTGTTACAACTTATTTGAGATGAACAGAATACCTTCAATCTCTTGTTTATTGTGGATGCATGTAAGATAACGTCATTAATAAGTACTTTTACTACAACTCATTTTCATGTGAATTTAGAGAAATTGCTTTTGTTTATTTGAAAAAAGTATCAATGTCAAGTATATTTATCGTCTTCTGAAAATTCTTCCACTCACATAGATATCACTTAGGATACAAGCGATCCGGTCATAAACTGCAGCACTTGAAGGTGACTTTCTGAAACAACCTCGATGGGGACAGGGGAAGAGAACACACCCACTAGGAATTCCCCTCGATACTCTTATCTCTCTCGTTGAATCAACTGGTCTTCTTCCCCTTCTGGCAGTTCAGACTCAGAGAGGTAGATCTGGTTTTAACCATTTCAGACTTCGAGAAGCAGTTCAGAGTTCGGGACAATTACAGGCTTTACTACGTTCATATCAATTTTTTTACATTTGAATTTTTTTTTAAATTATATTTTTCTAATTTAGAAGATAATTTTTTAATATAATTTTTATTTTAAAATTTAAAAAAGTTGAATTATTTTTTCTTTGTTTAAAAATTTGAAAAAGTTGTAATACTGTGTTTATGTTTAAGTAATGTTTAAAAATAAAATAAGATGGAATGAGATATGATAATTCAAACCTAATTTTTGTGCAAAAGTACATGTACCAATTAATGCTTCTCTATACCACCTTCCACACTATCATTGGTGTAACCTTTTGTCATTATAAGAAAAATATTTGCACACTAATTTCAATGTAATCGTCTCACCTAATTTGGTAGAAGTTGGACTTTTATTTACATGATAAGTTATATACATTGTTTTTCAAATATTCAAACGAGATAAGATGTTATCTTTTGCTACTCTGATTTGCTTTATTTTTATCTGATTGTTGTTGAGCGTTATCTTCACGTGGTTGTTGAACTTTATCTTTATCTGATTGTGTAGCTAACTTTGAATTGGCTTCTTCTTGATGATGTGTTCCAATAGTCATCACTAAACTTCTCTCACCACCAACTTGGAATTGAAATGACGACGCAGATACAGCAACCAACACTACAACACAATCCACTTTTTGCGTCGGATATAATCGCTGCAATAGCTCAAATCTGTGTCGCAAAATCTTTTTCCCGTCTAAGAAATTTCGTCGCTAGATGGTAGATAAAAATTCATCTCAAAAAGTTTATAACGGCACACCAGCAGAGATACTCGAATAAGATTATATTTCTGGCAACATCGTGCGTCGCAAAATGTGATTTTTCCCTATGCAATAAAGTTAAAATGGCTGGAGAATGCATCGTTAGCGGCCATTTATAATCATCACGAATATTTAGTAACGCTGCATGTGAATTTTTGCGACGCTACAACTAAAGTGGCAAATACGTATCATTTCGCGCCGCAAGCTCAACGACGCAAAAGTGCGGCGAATATTTTGGGACGCAAATATATATCTCTTGTGTCGAATATTTGCAGCGAGAAACATCGTAGGAATAGAGGTGAATATTTGCGTCCATGAATTGGCGTCGCAAATGACTGGGCATCACTGATAAGATACACAATCAATCGCCGCAAACTCTATTGTTTGGAGACGCAAATATAATCTTCTGGGGCTCTTTTGTGACACAAAAACTTTTTTTTTCGTAGAAATAGATATATGTATTAGTATTTGCAGCGTGGATATATGGACGCAGATTCTTTTGCGTCCATGCGCGGCGAGATAATCTCATCTCTACAAACCGATCAACTACCTTCGACGCATTGAATGTCTTTTTAATGGCCTTCTTGCTTGTGGCAATATATATATAGAAATATTTTCTATGCAAAATTTAAGTCCCAATTAATTAATACCGCAATTTCAGTACATATATATATGCAGCATGCATGCCTTTCAAATAATCTGGAATATTCATGCTTTAAATTTGCCAACATCACAGATTAATTTGTCTAATTAAGTACGTAGCAATATGAGCAGATCTTAATAAATATTGTATGATCTAATCATGATCATTCATTTTCCCTTCACTATATAACAGCCTGCAAATATTATTATAAAGACCTCAATAATAAGCAAATTATAAATAGTGTTGCACAAATCATTAACTATTCATTTCATCATGACCATAATCCTGACTATATATATATATAAACCCAACCCGCATTCTATGAGTAATTAAAACTTGAGTAGGAGCAGAAGAATGCAGCAGTGGATACATGCACAATATTTCATTTGGAGGCCAACCATCTATGCATGCACATAAATTAATTACCTCCCTTTTAACATTTGAATTTTTATTTTTGTTTTTAAATATTTTCTTAAAATTTTTAATTATTAAAAAATATATATATACAATTTTATTAATAGTCATTTTTGTAATAATTAAATTAATAAATAACAAATAAAAATAAATAAATAAAAACAAATAATATATCCTCCAATGCCTGATAGCCCTAGCAGTGTGTGAGGTCGATCTCAAAATTCAAATCAACTTTTTTTAAAATAGATTAATAGCATAGGGAACTGGGAAGGGCCATCACAGTCTACCTTTGAACTCGAACATGTGCGGGGGCATCAAAGTTTAGGGAATACTTGAAGGAAGAGATTATACAGAATTTTACTTGAATAATTTGAGTTAAATATTTTTTAAATTTTAAAAAAATAGAGATTAAAAAAAATTAAAGCTATCGCCTCATTCTCTGTGCTCGATCTTCTTTTCCCTTGATGTGGTCGTGACATGTGACAGGTAATGTGATTAAAACAAAAAAACCAAAAAGCTAGAGAAAGGGTTAGCCTTCGTCCCTGAGCTACCGAAATTAACATGAGCAAGACATAAACATCCAAAAGTCACCAACAATAACACCACCGTAATCTCTAAATTATATGCCTCTCAACATGAAAAAGGCAGCTGGTGGAAACCCAATAAAATCCAGATCTAGATTACAAAGCCTAACTTGAAAATTTCCGCAAGCTTATAGATTTAACATCAAACAGCACATTGGGACCATTGGCAAAGCTCCAATTTCAAAGTTTGACATGAGAGAGCCCAATCTCTTTTTTGAGTCCGAGAGGCATTGACAGTAAAAGGGAGAATCCAAAATCAAGTATAAGATCAGGAGGCTCAAGCTTGAGAGCAAAACCCAGACAAGAGAGCTGATGTTGGAGTGCGATGGGGTATTTGACAGATGAAATAAGGGAGTACTGAAACAATAGCACCCGACAAGTAGGCTACGAACACTTTTTTTTCGCCGCATTAAGCCATTTGCGGCATCCCCACTCTTACCGCTGGCCCACAAGCCACCCAATCTAATGTGTATTTTTTTATTAAAAAATTCTACTTATTATTACATACCAATACGTAATTTATCATTTTTATTATTTAATTTAAATATAAATATATTGATGTATAAATATGTGTGTTTAAATAAAAAGATAAAAATTATAAATCACATATTAATGTGTGAAAGGAAGATAATAAAATGACAAATATTATTTTATTTTTATCAAATTTTGTACTTTTAATTATTTGTTGTCTACCAATGTACAATTCTTTTTAATTTTAATTAGATTTTACTTGTAAAACGAAAGACTATAATAACAATTTTAAAAATATAAATGATTTAGCTATAAAGAAATGTCACTAAAGTAAACTTACAAATTAACGTTGTTTGATGTGATAAACTAGTTTGTAAAAAAAACCATTGGGGTGCCAAAGGTGATTCTTTTTCAACATCAAAATCTTTGGTCCATTTTTCAACATCAACATCCATAAAGCTAATAGTCGGTATTTCATTCAGCCCCCACGTTTTCACCACATTAAGCTGTATTTTGTCAATAGATTGGCGGGCTCGTATGAACTTCATCACTAAAGCAAAACGGAATTCCTCAGCAGCTTTCGACATTTTGGATTTCGAAAAAACAAAGCCTATCTCATCATCAATTTCAACTGAAAAACGCATGGGAATTTGAAACAGAGTGCTCTATCTTCTTGTTCACTGCCTGCGCATAAGTTTTCATCACTGCAACATCAGACCCGGCATTCCTTGCCGACGGAGAAGCCATCGGAGGGGTTAAGGGCACCGTCAAGAAGCAACCCTAGCGACAGCAACCAGCCGAATTTGGACGAAATTGGAAATCCCATAAAAAAACGGATTTTCCAACTACCAGCAGAAAAAATCACCTAACAATCGCTCTCTCAATCGCCTCTCAGATGATTTTAAAAGATAATTGCTAAAATCAGGAGGTTAAAGCTTGAGAGCAAGACCCAGACAAGAAAGCTGATGTTGGAGTGTGATGGGGTATTTGACAGATGAAAAAAGGGAGTACCGAAAACAACACCTGACAAGTAAACTACGAACACTTTTTTTCGCCGCATTAAGCCACTTGCATGATCTCAGAGTGATGCCAAACTTGTTGGGTTTGCTCCTTTGGAGTCCCACACTAGTGGGAGAGAATTGAGGAGCAGACCTCAAAGCCTATAAATAGGGTATTTGGCATCTTAGTTAATTACACCAAGTTATAAGTTTTATTAGTAACTTGTGACTCTAGTAAAATTCATTTATTAGTCTTTTCTTGTAAAATGAAAGAGGTGAGAGTTAAAGTTTTGCTAGTGAGAAAGCTTTGTAAGTGTCATTTGGGGTGAGAAGAAAAATTGTGTGATTGTAATAATTTTTCATATAGTGTATTTTCTTCTCTGGGTCTGGTGATTTTTTCTCCTATTTTTGGGAGTTTCCACGTAAAATTCTTATGTTGTTATTATTTCTCTATTTTTCTTCATATTTCACCAAAAAGTAGATCCTATGAGTGAATTTGAGAGGTCCAAATTCTTAACAAAGTTCACCAACAACAATGGCTAGTGGAGAAGATTGGTTTGGACGGAGTATTTGGTTTCGGTAGCTCGGGGATGAGGGTTCTATTTCTCTAGTTTTTTGTTCTTAATCACCTTAATTTAAAATATAATTTTATTTTGAAATTTAAAAAAAGTTTATTATTTTTTGTTTTTGTTTAAAAGTTTAGAAAATTTGTAATGATTAGTTTGAAAAAGTTGTAATGAGTAGTTTAAAAGTGTTTATATTTGACTAAAATTTAAAAATAAAATGAGATGAGATGAGATAGAATATATGAAAATTATTTTCAAACAAACCCTTTAATCACAAAACGTGAGCGTAGGAGCCATACATGCAATCGTTGGCGTAGGAGCCATACATGCATCAAGCAACATATGTTCATGGACTATATTATATTTTCTTTCCAAAAGTATTAGATATTTGAGAGTGCATGTGAATTGTAAATTACGGAACCAAGGAAAAGCCACAAAACACAGAGATACTATGAATTTCTTCTTCTTCTTTGGCTGGAAAATATCTACCAACCTCCACCAACGCCACAGCTAAAAACTGGGTCCCATATACCCCCAACGAGGCTGCGTGGGCGCACAAGCCACCCAATCTATTGTGTCTTTTTTTATTGAAAAATCTTACTTATTATCCGAATATTACATATTAATACATAATTTATCATTTTTATTATTTAATTTAAACACACGCGTATTGATATATAAATATATGTATTTAAATAGAAAGATAAAAATATTTAAATAGAAAGATAAAAATTATAAATTACATATTAACGTGTAAAATTAAGATAATAAAAGCACCTATAAATTACAAAGTATGAAGGCTTCTATAAGAGGAGAACCAAAGAGCAAATTAAAATCCTCATGATGAAGTAAAACTTTTCACAAACGAGCAGGCTATTACTTGAAACTTCCAACTGATTTGCATGATTACGAGCTGGTATGGAGAATGCTAAATGCATCCTATATATACACGGCTACCATGATAACATTTTATTTTAAAAAAAGCATTCTAAAACATTTTATTCTATAGTAACAATACTAGTTTAGCTTCTAATATTTTTTTTCAAAATGGTAATGCGATATATTATACTATATTTTATTTTTATCTTACCATATGTATCGTATAGTAGAATCCAATAATTAAGTTATGTTTGGATGGCAAGATCATCGCAATTCATCTCAAATTAATTACTAATGATATCTACTATTTTTTCAACTTAACATATAAAGTTAAATTCATCTCAATTTATTTCATAAGTGAGAGAAGTAGATTTTTATTTCCAACATGTAACCACACAATGACCATTAAGGTTGCATTTGGATGTTGAACTGAGCAGAGATGAGTCGAGTTTTTTTATAAATAATAGTGAGTTGAGATGGTGGAATGAGTTTTGTAGAATTCACCTAAGATGAGTTTTTTTTTTTTTCTAAGCATCCTAAGATAAATTTAGATGTGTTTGAATGTTAAACAATGACCACTATTTCGTTCCTTTACACTTTTTTTTTTCTTTTTGCCTGTTGTAGTTGGGTTCAATATTTCAGATTTAGGATTTTTTTTGGGGGTATTTGTGCTTTGTTTTAGTGCTCCCAGGGCTGGGATTTGCTACACTCTAGAAATATTGCTCTATACTTATATTAATGTATTTTTAATTTTAAAAAATTAATAGAAAAAAAATTGAAAAAAAATTTATTAAAATTATAATATTTTATTATTATTTTGATTAATGGATGGATAATCCAATATATGAATAAATTTTGAGTGGAATAGTTAAATACAAAATCATATCATATTATACAAATTTTATATTTGCATTTACATAATTCAATACTAATGCTCTCAGAGCATTCCTATTGGGTTCCCCATATCTCCTCTATCTCTATAATTTAGAGAAAATTTTAGGATTTTGAAGAAAAACCCCTCCTCATCCCAATCCTCATTTTCCAGTTAGGGTTTACAGTGTGTACAGTCGTTTCCCAGATTGTACATCTCATCACATTCGGTTTGGCTTTCGTCCTACGTCTTCTTCTATCTCGGTTGGCCCCTCCCTCGCAACACCAACAATCGTAGCCCCTCTCCATTGACAATTTTTGTAAGTTTGATTTTGGTTTCTTTAAAATCGTTACCGTTTCTCTCTTCTCTCATTTTCTTATATTTTTCTTTTCCTATCTCTCTCCTTATCTGTTTCTCTTTTCAATTTTTTCTTCCTCCTGATGCCATGATCAAGGTAAAAGTATGTAATGGAAAGCCTACAACTCTCTCTCTGCGTCGGCAATCTCTTCACTGTTTAGCTTCCGAGAAAGTTGAGATGTTTTCACCAACTTCATTTTTTTTTGTCACTCTCATTTAGAATTTTTATTTTGGGCTTTATTTGAGAAAATCGCTTCTCATTTTTTCTTGCGTTGCCATGGCAGGATGGTTGCTCGCGTGCATGGTCAACCAATGGGTGGTCGAGCTGTGGTCGAGGAATGGACTAGGGCCAAGGAACAACTCACCATCAACAAAAATATTAGCGGTCTTGGTGGTAGCCGGTGGTTGCCCCGCCAGCTCACGGCTGTCATGACCGCAGGTAGCAACATCGGGCTCACGGTTAGCCAATGTAAGCTCTTGGGTGCACATTATAAGCACAACATGCATGGTTGTGGACCACCTCATACTCAGTCATAGTGGTCGGGGACCACTACAACAATGGCAAAAGGCATCGACGATCCACATGGTGGCCGCTGGCAACAGCAGTGGGCTCGCCGCTGGCACTATGCATGCCATGCACAATGGGTGCATGCATTCTACGCACAGTGCACATGCATTGTGCATGCCACAGTACTATGCATTAAATGCACAGTAAGCTTAATCTTGCCTGACCTGGAAACTTTCTTCCCAAGCGTGAAAAGCTGGTAGTTGAAGTGTTTTATGCATTGTGCACTTAGTGTGTAGTGCTCTTAACCGCATGGGCGAGGAAAGGTGCATTCGCCCAATTTTTATAACAATGTTACTAATGAAATAAAAACAAGAGGTGAAAAGTTGAGAATACTTATTTAAGGAAAAATTTATCTACTCCTTCGAGGACAGTTTTGTAAGCTGTATATCATTATTCTCCAGCTTCTAGTGTAGAGAATAAGTCGATCTCACATACGACGCTAACTGTTAATGCCAAAAATTGCACAATAGGCCGAAACGGGAGAAAAAGTCATTTACGGCCCACTAAGGTGGTCCAGGTCTTGAGGTTGTGGTCTGAAGTCCATGTTGGTGGTCCAGAGCGGTGGTACGATGCAAGTACATACATCCATAGCAATGAATAGAAAATAAATACAGGAAATGTAAATAGAGATAAAGATACACAAATTTACGTGGTTTGCCACAAGGCATACGTCCACGCGTTCTTTGAAAGGCAAATCTACTATAATATGAGTATTTTACAATCCCCTAACAATATCCTTGTTCCTTCCGAATATTCTCCAGCCTTTGTGCCACCGAAGACATGCGTGGTCGTTTTTGTGGATTCTCATGTGTGCACATCAACCCTAAGTCAAGCATTTCCACGCAACATTGCTCAAACCTTTGTAAAGCACAACTTGAATCCCCTGAATTTGCCTCCTGCTTTAATGAGGTGTCCAGAACATCCATAATATGATCTGGAAATGCAGGATCCACCCAATTCCTGAGATCAGCCCCATTTGAAAATAATTCGCTTGTGGGCTTCTTTTGAGTCATCATCTCTAGCAGCATGATACCAAAACTATATACGTCTCCTCTAGTGGAAACTTCAATTCCCAGTCCATATTCTGTTTCAAAGCAACTGGAATCGTTAGCGGAAAGTGTTTCACAATTTAGTTCATAAGTTACTGTGTAAACAATTTTGGGGCCTTGAAAATTATTTTCTTCCTAGAAACGATATGTTGTTTAGGATTCTTGTTCACATAGATCTTGTCGTAACAGACCCTATTTTGACAGTAATCTGCTTGAGAAATCTAAACAAATTTTGAAGTAACATTACTTTGAAAATTGACTTATTTTTGCTTAGAAATGAAAATATGTTGAGAAGAATTATGAGATTAAAAGCTTTCTTGAGTAGAAAGAAAATAATCGAAATCATTTACTATAGACGAGGCATATAAAGAAACGACATCATCATAGCTCATCACATGCACACCTGGGGGTATATAACCAATTGATCCTCGTAGGAAATCTGTTGTGCTAACATGTTCTCTTAGTTTGTCAGCTAAAATGAGCTTTCCAACCCCAAAATCTGCAACATGAGCGACCATATCAGTGTCCAGAAGCACATTTTGTGGCTTCAGATCACAATGTATGACTTGATCTAAACAATACTCGTGTAGATATTCCAATCCATGGGCAACATCTATAGCTATTCCCAGCCTGTCTCTCAATTTAAAGTTACAGATGCCCATCTCTGATCCATTCGGATAAAGATGCTGTTCCAAGTTCCCATTGCCCACATACTCCAGAACTATAGCCTTGAACTGTGAACTCCAAGCGAATCCAATCATTCTAACCAGATTGCGGTGCTTGATTCCAGATAATATCTGACATTCTTTTTTATAGTTTTTCAAACTTTGAATAGACTCTCCATGCAAAACCTTTACCGCCACAACAGAATTTCCATCATCAATGATTGCTTTATAAACTCATCCATAGCTTCCCCTTCCCAGTAAGTTTGCCTCATCGAACTCAGCTGTTGCAATTTCGAGTTCCCTTTGAGTAAAAGTTCGGTTTCCAAAGTTTATTGGAGAAGACATTAGTTTTGAATGTGATAGATTTACAGTTTCTTTCTTGAAGAAGAAACGGTAAACAAAGACAGCAACCAACACCAAAAATAATAGGGTACAGCTCAATGTAATTGCTAAGACATAGTAGAACTTTTTGTTTCTCTTTTTCTTTTGCTTCTGAGCTTCACAGCGAGGAAGACCAAGCAGATCAGAGCCACCACACAACCCCAAATTCCCCATGAACGAGCTTCTATTGAACCTTATAGTATTTGGAACTTCTCCTGTCAAACTATTGTAGGATAAATTAACATTCATGAGAAATTGACCATTAGTGATCCATATTGGAAAATCACCAGTTAATTGAT
The DNA here is from genome assembly GCF_004785595.1 of Juglans microcarpa x Juglans regia. Lineage (NCBI taxonomy): Eukaryota > Viridiplantae > Streptophyta > Magnoliopsida > Fagales > Juglandaceae > Juglans > Juglans microcarpa x Juglans regia. Next base: position 26,043,745 of record NC_054601.1, on the reverse strand, counting down.
TGTGAGCCAAGTCCAGCACTTTAAGATGCGTGATCATCTTCAAAGCCTCAGGGATTGTACCGTCAAGCATGTTATGGGACAGGTTCAAATGCTCCAATGATATGCAACTTCCAATTAAACTTGGTATGGCACCGGAGAGCCTATTCTTTGATAAGTCTATTGCCAACACATATACCAGTTGCCCGATGCCTGCAGGCACCTCTCCTTGAAAGTTATTGTTTGACAAGTTAAGTGAGAGAGACAACTTGGAAAAGCTGCTGATCTCTCTGGGAATTGACCCACTTAGGGCATTGAAGGATAAATCAAGAAGCATCATAAGAGAACATCGGGTGAGTTCAATGGGAAGGTTTCCTAACAAGTGGTTGTGAGACAAGAAAAGATATCTTAGTTTAGAGAGATTACCAAGTGTAAAGGGAATCGACCCATTAAGCAAATTATCACTAGCATCCAGCGAACCAAGATTTGTCATGTTCCCCATGCCCTCGGGAATTATCCCAAAAAGCTTGTTTTTTCCCAAGTCTAACGTCTGCAACTGCCAAAGCTTTCCGAGTGTTGCTGGTATTCTTCCATCCAAAAAGTTGTACTGCAAAGTTAAGCGCACAAGGCCGCTCAAATTACTTATACTTCCTGGTATCTCTCCTGTTACTCTGTTATTCAAAATGTTGAAGTAATAAAGTTCTTTTGAAAGAGTGCCAACGGAATCAGGTAGATTTCCTGTGAACAAACATGAACCCAAGTGCAATTTCTTCAGAAACGAACAGTTGTGAGTGCTGTTAAGAAACTGAGGGAAGAGTTGCCAGAGCTGCCTCCCAGGTTATTGGTGTGAAGGTAAAGAATCTCAAGGTTCTTTAACTTCCCCAACTCCTGTGGAACTTCCCCACTGAAGTTGTTCTCGCTAAGATCAAGGAGTGTCAGATGGGAAAGATTCGTGACGGTTACTGGAATTTCCCCAGAGAGTTTGTTATTTAGCAAGTACAACTTCTGCAAGTTTTGGAGCTTTTCACCCAATTCTAAAGGGATGTCTCCACGTAAAAGATTCTCAAGCATCGAAATTTCACGTAATGCGGTACAATTACTCAACGAGTTAGGTATCGTTCCCTCAAGAAAGTTAGTGTGTAAGTACAAAATCTCCATCTTTGCGAGAGCTCCAAGCTGTGGAGGGATCTTCCCAGTGAAGAAATTTACGGCCAATTGTAAATTTATTAGGCCTGTCAAGTTTGATAGAAATGATGGTATGACTCCAGTGAGGTTGTTTACAGAGAGAGCCAAGTGTGTCAGGTTCTTCATCCACCCAAGTTCTTTCGAAATTCCAGATAGATTGTTGATATTCAAATCCAAGATTTTCAAGCTTTGACAGCCTTGAAGTGAGGGTGGTATGTTACCTTCAAGCAGGTTTATGCTAAGATTCAAATATGCTAATTTCGAAAGCCTTCCCAAGGTAGTTGGGATTTCTCCATGGAAACGGTTGCTGCAAAAAGACAGGGTGCTGAGAAGGGAAAGATTGGATAGGAATGGTGAAATAGTTCCCTGTAAGCCCATGTTAACGAGCTCAAGAGCAATGACACGATCTCCTAGATGTGGATGGCATGTAATTCCAGTCCAGTTGCACAAGGAATTGGCTTTGTTCCAATCTTGGAGATAACTCTTGGGATCACTTGTTATGGCTTCTTTGAACTTCAGAAGAGCTACGCAATCGGTTAGATCTTCACAGACAGATGCTGATGCTGATGGAAGAACACGAGAGACGAATAAGATTAACAAAATCTTTGCTGTGGTGATATAGATCATCTGATTGCACTCCATACTCTTTATCTCTCTTGTTGGCTTATGTTCTTGTGTTTGTGGAGGCTTCTCTTTAACTTGGGAAAAAATTATCAAATTCATATCCGAATTCAGAGATTCAAACAAAAAAGAGAGAGCTTCAATTTTGACTTTTGTGTTCTAGCTGGAATTTTAAGGCTTTTGTGTTTCAAATTTCAATTATGACTTCCATGAATCAAACTTCCACTCATATAACCTTTTGATAAATGTAAAATGCCATCAGATGTGACGTATCATGTAGAAACTCTGATCGTTTTTAGCTTTGAAATAAAAGAGATATTTATTTCCATTTAATTTCTTATCAGAAGGAAAGGGTGGAAAAACAAAAAATAGAGATATTAAACTGGAATTTATTGTGTGCTTGCTAAACGCTTGCTCTGTTACAACGGAAACAATAGCACCCGACAAGTAAACTACGAACACTTTTTTTCGCCGCATTAAGCCATTTGCATGATTTTAGAGTGATTCCAAGTTCACAGCAGCAATGGCTACAGGAGTGGATTGGTTTGGACGGAGTGTTTGGTTTCGGTAGCTCGGGGATGAGGGTTCTATTTCTCTAACTTTTTGTTCTTAATCACTTTAACACGTGGCAAAAATATTAGATATTTGAAAGTGCATGTGAATTTCTTCTTCTTCTTCTTCTTGGGCTGGAAAATATCTACCAACCTCCACCAACGCCACAGCCCAAAACTGGGTCCCATATACCCCTATGAGGCTGCGTGGGCCCACAAGACACCCAATCTAATGGTATTTTTTTATTGAAAATTTCTGCTTAATATTGCGTACCAATACGTAATTTATTATTTTTATCATTTAATTTAAATAAAGAGATCTTAAAAAAATAAATTTATAAACTGACGTGATTTTATGTGATATATTAGTTTGTAAAATTATTTTTATTATAAAGTATATCTAACGTATTATATTAAATAAAAAAAAAATATTTGCAACCATGAATTGTGCAACCGTCGCGTAATTGCTTTGAAAAAATTGAATAAAATATGAAATATACATGAAAAAAATTAATTTTTTAATAATACACTCCACTCTTTTTCAAAGCGATTACGCGACGTTTACGCACTTTTCGATTGTACGTAAAAGTACTCATTAAATAATGCCAATTTGTACTCTTATATTTGTTAAGTCATTTTATAAATTTAGTATTTCTGTTTTAAAAAAATCTTACAAAGTTTGAAGGCGTCTATGAGAGCTGGACGAAAGAGCAAATTAAAATCCTCAAAATGAAGTAAAAATTTTCACAAACGAGCAGGCTATTCCTTGAAATTTCCTAATGATTTGCATGTTTACGAGCTGGTATGGAGAATGTTAAATACATCCTATATATACACGGCTACCATGATAATATTTGATTTTAAAAAAAGCATTCTAAAACATTTTATTCTATAGTAACAATACTAGTTTAGCTTCTAATATTTTTTTCAAAATGGTAATGCGATATATTACACTATATTTTATTTTTATCTTACCATATGTATCGTATAGTAGAATCCAATAATTAAGTTATGTTTGGATGGCAAGATCATCGTAATTTATCTCAAATTAATTACTAATGGAATCTATTATTTTTTCAACTTACCATATAAAGTTAAACTCATCTCGATCTATTTCATAAGTGAAAGAAGTAGATTTTTATTTCTAACACGTAACCATACAATGACCATTAAGGTTACATTTGGATGTTGAACTGAGCAGAGATGAGTTGAGTTTTTTTTATAAATAATAGTGAGTTGAGATGGTGGAGTGAGTTTTATGGAATTCACCTAAGATGAATTTTTTTCTAAGCATCTCAAGATGAGTTTAGATATATTTGGATGTTAAGATGAGTTTTGATGTATTTATGGAAAGTTAAAAAAGGTTATGGATCCCTCGTATAAAGAGGTCTTCAATTGAAAAAAATTATTAGTTCACGTGTAAAGAGATCTTAAATTAAGTGATATTTAGTGATTTGAGATTGTGTGTTTGGTTGTTGAGTTAGATTTAAATTTGAACTTGCTTCAGAGCATTCTCATTGGATTATGCAAATATAAATATAAATCCAATGAGCAGTTTGGTTAATAGATCCCAAAAATAGTCTATATTAAATTATACAATTTCAAAAAGATATGACTTTTAGCTATAATAATTTGGGATTGGTGATTATATTTGATGGTCACTGTAGCTAAATCAAATTAATTAAAAAATATTTTCTCTCTCCTTCAGGTACTTTCTATTTACTTTGCTTTTCTTATGTACCATTTCTCCATTTTTTTTATTTGGTTCTTTTGCTTTTCTTCTGCACTATTTATTTTGTTTCAATTTTTTTTTTTTTCGCTTGTTATTGTCAGGTTTAATCTTTCAGATTTAGGATTTATTTTTTTGGGGATTTGTGCTTTGTTTTAGTGCTCCCAGGACTGGGATTTGCTGCATTCCAGAAATATTATTCTGTACTTGTATTAATGTATTTTTAATTTAAAAAATAATTAATAAAAAATATTGAAAAAAAATTATTAAATATATAATATTTTATTATTATTTTGATTAATAAATGAATAATCCAATATGTGAATACATTTTGAATAGAATAATTAAATATAAAATCAAATCATATTATATAAATTTTATATTTACATTTGGGAAATATTCTAACTATAAATAGATTATATAAAAGTAATTTCATAAATTGATATGATATAATGTGGTTCGTTAGATTATAAAAATATTTTTATTATAAAATAGATCTAATAAATTATAAAAAATTATGTCAATTTATAAGATTATTTTTATATAACCTCTATGCGACTTTAATCTTTTCATTTACATCATCCAATAGTAATGCTCTCAAAGAGCTAAACTGCTTGAACGTTCTAAATGTAGCCCAACGCAACCGCAACACAGAGCCGAATGCTAGCGGGCGGTAAACTGATCTGATGTCATCATCAGGCATTAAAAAGTGTGCCCCGTCTTTCACTTACCTCGTCAAGACGTAAAGCAACATAAAAAAAAGGCACCAAAGAAGGATCAATCAACCAACCAACTCTCCCACCCTTCGATTTTCCGAGAAAATATCTCCTCGAGGAAATCTTTATTCCCATGGAATCACAGGCACGGCGTCGCCTCCATGCCGTCCAATGCCACCTTCTCCCCGTTTACACCTCCTCCAACGATCCTCACTCCCTTGTTCAACCCAACCTCACTGCTGGAAAGTTCGTTCAAGGTACTCTCCCCACTCCCTCCCTCTTTCGATATACATATATTTGTGTGTGCGTGTGTAAATTTAGATTTCTATGTAGTGCATGTGTCTGAAGCGAATGAGCAGTTGAGCTATGGAAACTCAATCTGATCAAATGAAATTTGGAGCTGCGGTAGAAGTTGTACCTGCCGGTATTTAATAGCTTCTGTAAGCTTGTGATTGTGATTTTTCGGCCACGTTGTTTCGTAGCTCTGGAAGACTAAAGATCTTTCACAAGCTAGCTGTTTCCAAGAACTGATTTGCAGCGAAAACAATGAAAATTCGTCTTTGAGAGCAAGGAGAAAATTAGTTCTTTTCTTCTTTTCCGTGTCTGATCTATAGTTTCACAACCTATTCGTAGTTTCTAAGATTTTTTTGTTCTTTTCTTGAGAACTATTGTCAGGGACTAACCCAACCGTTGGTAGCCAAGTTGTAAGGGCGAACTTGTATGCATCTGCTCCATGTCACACTTTCGATTCCTCCTGAAATCAAACTGTGATTTAAGTGGGAGGCTAGGGCGGTGGGTTCCTGTGCTACTCTCCCCGGTTCGATGGGTGAGTCTTAAGGGCTCTGCCGTGGAGTGGTTCCCCGTCATTAAAAAAAAAAACAAAAAAAAAAAAAAAACTGTTGTCAGGGACTTGCATATTGTTCTGTTTTCCATGTTTTCAACAACCGAATTCGAGTTTCTCTAAGCTTTTGTTTGCTTTCTTCCCCTGTTTTTCATCGAAAGAACAATGCCTTTTCCACTAAGATTGAGTTTCTTTTATGCATTTAGAAATTAGTTGATTAATGTTGTTTTTTTTTTTTTTTCAATTACTGGTAACTTACACACTCCCAATTGATCTTAGAATGTATTTAGGTGTTCTTTTGTATACTTCCTATGTACATAGGTTATGCCTATTTCATTCGTATTAATAAAATTACTCTTTACTTATAAATAAAAAACTTACACACTCCCAATAAGTTGTGAACCCATAACCTCGCTGTCCTTTGTTCTTACAAGGAAAGTAAAGTGAAGTTTCACCTTTACCTATATAAAAAATTGAAGTTTCATCTAGAGCTCATTGGCAGTTTAAGCACGCTTTTATCATGCCTTTTTAGCTGAAGGAATACAAATCTTGGATCTTTTTATTGCTTTGTAATTATTGAAATTAAAATCCTGCACATTTGGCTGAATGGAACTAGTGTTACTCAATATGGCTTCATCAAATTTGTCAACTTCTCTTTTTGTTCTCATGTTTGAATTTCAGTGTCATTCGTTTTTTGTTCTCGTGCATCAAAGTGTTTGTATTCAATTCTGAGCAGGCCAGGGGTATAGTGTAGTTCTTCCAGAAAAGTTGCAAACAGGCAAGTGGAATGTGTATAGGTATGTTTGTTGGTGTTTTTACTTCAACTGGTTACTCATATGTACCCTGCTTCTTTCTTTCAATTTTTTTCCTATGGTAATATGTAACTTTGTTACTTTTGGGTTGCAGATCAGCACGTTCTCCTTTGAAGCTCGTAAGTAAATTCCCTGACCATCCTGAAATTGGGACGTTGCATGATAACTTTTTGTGAGGGTTCTAACTTCTAACTGAGTTTTTCTTTCTTTTTTGTTTACGCATTTCGCTTTTAAGAGAATGATGGCAACTACATGTACTTGGACGTTTTTGCTTTAGCCTAAATTTATTATTGAAAGGGAGAGATAAGATATTGTTCAAAATGTTGTGAAAACAGGCATGCTGTTGAAACTTTCTGTGATTACAAGTATTTGGGTACGCGAATTCGGGTAGATGGTACTGTTGGAGAGTAAGTTAGCTATCAATTACTTTAGCATGTATATCAGGTTGATAAGTTTGCATTCTCCACATAGCATTGTCTGACATGTTCTTCACAACTGAAGGTACAAGTGGATGACTTATGGGGAAGCAGCAACTGCTCGCGAAGCAATAGGTTCTGGCCTATGGCATCATGGGTTACAGGAAGTGAGTCACTTCTAGAGAGAAAAGATTCTCAATTTTTAATCATCCTATTTTCTTCAACATAGTTACAATTGGATAAGCTCATAATTGTTATTTGGACTGAGATCATCTTCAATTCTTTGTCCGAATTGGATGGGTTCAGTTTAGAATAAGCTAGATACATCGTGTGGATCCTACAACATTTAGTGCTATCTGTGTGGCATTCGTGGTCATGGGCCCATATCAGGGCCATATGACATCCATAAGTTGTGTTTATCTTTCTTGGAATTGGAGCATTCAATCCGAAAAGAGAAACAGAGAGAAATGTTAGGGATCCCTTTGTTGCATACTCAGCTAGAAGTCATCATCTCACATAATTTATAGGACTGCAAATATGATTGTAGCATTTGGTCTCTCATGGAACAGGGAGCTTGCATTGGACTTTATTTGATAAATAGACCAGAGTGGCTGATCGTGGATCATGCTTGCTCAGCTTATTCATATATCTCAGTTCCCCTTTATGACACTCTTGGTACGCATCTAATTGTCTAAACATATCTTCCAAGTTTGTTCATCCTATTCTGACAGTATTTTTCTCTGTGTAGGTCCAGAAGCTGTCAAGTATGTTGTCAATCATGCAGACCTACAGGCTATTTTTTGTGTACCCGAGACGTTGAACAGCGTGAGATTGATCTTCTCTTCTTTAAGCTTTGCTTATATGTTAGGGAAACTATACCTATGGATGGGTTTATTTAAATTGTCATGTCTATTTGATATTGATTCTTTTATACTTAAAATAAATTTCCAAAATATGTTGTCTTCTAAATCCAATATTGCACCCTATATATTTCAATTTTTTCTCATAGGTTATTTTTTGAGTAATGCTTACACCACACTCTCATCCTACTTTCATCCCACTATGTAAGATGTGGTACATTTATCATCGTTGGGTGATAAAGAATCATCAACCAATAGTGATAAATGTGTCACATCTTACATAGCGGGATGAAAGTGAGATGGTAGTGTAGTATCCCTTTTCGCTATATAACAGATGTTTTACTGCTAATTTGAGGTTCTTTAAGCTATTGCTTTTTTATGGGCTTTGAATTTCAATTATCTCTTTGGAACTCGAATCCCTTTTCAGATTCATTTTGCTTCTTGTTTTTGTTTGTATCTCAGTTCTGCGTTTTGATTCCCAATCAGCAACATAATTTATATCCTTTCTCTGGAACTTGCAGTTGTTGAGCTTCTTATCTGAGATTCCATCTGTACATCTTATAGTGGTTGGTACCCCTAAAATCTCATGGCTGTATTTTCTCTTAAAAAAGTTAAAAGAATGTTTGATGATTGTCACCAAGTTTTTTATTGTTTTCCCCTGCATCCATCATGACATAGGTCGTGGGAGGCATAGATGAATACTTACCTTCTCTTCCACCAGCATCTGGAGTGAAGGTTATATCATATCTAAAACTAATCAGTCAGGTAAAACTGGAATTTTACGAATAATATTCTGATATTCTGAGGATACTAGTGTACTCATGACCTGGATAAAGGGAACTGTCTGCTTAAGGTTCTTTTGAATTGCGATATTTATTCATTATGGGATAGTAAGCCCAAATCATGGAAAACTCCAACATGAATAGCCATTCATTCAACTGCACTTTTCATGTTGAACACAACTAAATTGGCTGTGTTATAATTGTGGGAGTTTTTGGCTTTACTCCATCACAGGGCATCTTCTGTATATTTCTTGATTCTATTGATCCTATATGAATGTCTGTATGTGAACAAAATACTATAACTTGCTAAGATTTTACCTCATTTCCATTCACAGTCTATAAGTAGTATCATTGATCTGAAATGAAAAACAAAGATTCCAAATCTTTTCCTGACAGATTGTGAATATTTTTTGTGAAGAATTTTGTATGCTTCATCACCTTACAGATGGTTTCCTTTTAGGGCCGCAGTGGTCTGCAGCCTTTCTGCCCTCCCAAGCCTGAAGATATTGCAACCATATGCTATACTAGTGGTACTACTGGAACACCAAAGGTGGCACATTTATTGTATGCGAACTTTTATGCTCTCAATTGTGGCCAAAACGCCTTGTATCATGTGACAAATGACATTTTTGTGTGCTTTTTTTGTTACTTTTCTTTTAATTTATCCTTCTGGAAAGGGAGTTGTACTGACACACAGAAATCTAATTTCAAGTGCTGCTGGTTCTTGTCTTGCGACCAAATTCTACCCCTCTGATGTGTGAGTTCTACACTTGGTTGCAGATACCACCAATTTTAAAGTTACTTTAATTTGTCAATTCTCGAAATTATTTTTCATTTATATGTTTCTTTTCTCAGTTACATGTCGTATCTTCCTTTGGCACACATATATGAACGAACAAACCAAGTTGTCTCAGTGTACTACGGCGTTGCTGTTGGTTTCTACCAAGGGGTATGTGATGCATTACATGACACAATGACATAAGATGTTCAAAGTTTAAAATTGTATCATTGAATTAATAAAATTCTTATTGCATTTCTTACCCAGCAAAAGGAAAATGACTTCTCAGTATTTTCGTATTCAACTAGTGTAAAGGCACCCTATTTTTAGTGCATTTCATGTATTACAACTCTAGTGCCTGAGGTAGTATGACACATTAGTACTTTTCATGCAGCTCTTAAATAAAAATAACTATTCTAGTTTCAGTTATTATGACCATAAAGCAAAGGATAATGTTCGCATTAACTGGAGATAACGAAACCAAATCTAGCAAGGGGATATGTAAATATAAAATAACAGCATAGCTTTGTTCCGCATAGATTCCTCAAGGAATGTAATGTGCCTCTGATGGTTGTACAAAAGTTTATTCATTTTCAAACAGAAAGTTCCCAGTGCTATGCATCCTCAATAGATAGCCAATTTCCTTTGATGTAGGATATTTTAGGCTTTTGAACAAGTTTAAAGAATGTTCATAGGTTTTCTTTGTAAAAGCTTTATGAATGACTCTGTCCTTATTTTCAGGATAATTTGAAACTGATGGATGACTTGTCTTCTCTTAGACCAACAATATTTTGCAGCGTTCCACGTTTATATAATCGAATATATGCTGGGTAATCATTGTTATGTCCTTAATTACTCATTTTATTGTTATTTTATTATGACTCCATCAGGTCTGATTCAGTTTATTTTGACAGAATTATAAATGCCGTAACAGCTTCTGGAATACTAAGGGAGAGAATATTTAGAGTTGCCTACAACTCCAAGAAGCAAGCCATAATGAGTGGTATGTGTGCTAAAATTAGACCGTCCTCACACTTTCAGGAATCTTTGTATGGACTTTCATGCCACCCACCATAATGTTGTGAAGTTCAAATGATGAAAGAAACGAATTGTAAAATCCCAGTCCAAGAGAGTCCCCTCAGGCTGTACTACATAATTTCACTAATGTGAACTAGCCTACTGCCATTAGAGTCTTTTGTTGATTCAAGCATACAATAATTTCAGGCCAGAACCCGTCACCAATTTGGGACAGATTGGTATTCAACAAAATAAAGGAAAAGCTTGGAGGCCGAGTTCGTTTTTTGGGATCGGGTGCTTCACCGTTGTCTCCTGATATCTTGGACTTCTTGAGGGTGTAAGTTGATTATTTTGGATATGCACTGTAGAAGTTTGAATGTACAAAGGTTCTGTTTAAAAGTTAGTAAGGACCAATAATGTTATCATGGTGAACATAACTGCAAATCACAGGTGCTTTGGCTGTCAAGTAATTGAAGGATATGGTATGACTGAGACTTCTTGTGTAATAAGCATAATGGACGAAAGTGACACTTTATCCGGTCATGTCGGGTCCCCTAATCCTGCCTGTGGTAAGTTCTTATGACACAAATTATTTCAAGAAAATTATGTTGCACATGCTTGATTGGATTTCTGTTTCTGGTTGCAAGATTCTTATTTTCCCTTTTCAGTATGTTTGCCTTGCATTGTGCTTAGTTTGTTTCCCTTTTTCGCGTCCAGAAATAAAACTTGTGGATGTTCCTGAAATGAACTACACCTCTGAAGATCAGCCTCATCCTCGAGGTGAAATCTGTGTGAGAGGTCCCATCTTGTTTCAAGGCTACTTCAAAGACGAAGTCCAAACGTACTCATCTTGCATATGTTAATTGCTTTACTTTACTAAAATATTACTTCTTGAATCTACCTGACCATAGAGTTGATTGGACAGGAGAGAGGTAATTGATGGTGATGGATGGCTGCACACAGGAGACATTGGGTTGTGGTTACCTGGAGGCCGCCTTAAGATTATTGATAGGTAAGATTTTACTATACTTTATCATGTTATTTATATTAAAAAAAAATACGGACAGTGATTAGGTTAATATCTCTGAATATCGATGACTGCCAGTTGAATTTGATAAGTATTTCTTGAACTACATCTTAGATCATTTTCTATTAAAGACAATTACCACCAGTACACATGGCTTCTCAAGAAATGACGTTTTTCAGGTGATTCATTGTCAATGCTTGTGGGTCCATGCCTTTGGCTGTACACATAATTTTGTAGGGGATGGTGGAAAATAGACGCAACACAGTGCCAGTAGACATCATCCATATGCTCACAGATTGGAGTTTGAACTTTGGTAACTAGGATGACCGAATGAATAAGCTGTTTTCTCTCACAATAACAACAAAATATATGCCATGAATGAAGGGCATGGTGAGAAAATATTATCCAAGTCCAACTGCATGCTTGGAAAAAATGTGCAGAATACAAAAATATGTAGCATGGTTTCGTACATCAGCTATTAACTAGTTCTGCCTCTGAATATCAATATCCTGTAGTTCTGCACTGGCAAATACAGGCAAACTTATAGAAATAAAGCCTATATTTTCCTATTGTTCTCCCGAACGGAGAAAGTAAATCTCTGTAAGCATCCATCTAATTAGGCCAATGGCTTTGACCATGTCCTTGAGGCAAGTCAAACCTTACAAAAATACATCTTGTTACCCTCCTTTTATGGGGTTTTCTACTGGAAATCATTTTGTTATAGTATGCCAATTTTACAGACTCTGAATTTATACTGTTGAATTTCTGTTGCAACTTATAACAGGAAAAAAAACATATTTAAGCTAGCTCAGGGTGAATATATAGCACCAGAGAAGATTGAGAACGTATATGCCAAGTGCAAATTTGTTTCTCAATGTTTCATATATGGTAAGGAATCGGATGTTACTTTGTATATCATACTCTTCAGCTATGTTCTATGCTAACTGCTTAAATTTGTTTATAGGTGATAGCCTGAACTCGAGTCTAGTTGCTGTTGTTGCAGTGGACCCTGATGCGATGAAAGATTGGGCCGCATCAGAAGGCATCAAGGTGTTAGACTCTGCAAAACTCATTCTCGCACTGCTTTCTCCTTTTAATGTCATCTAGAAGCCCACCAGATGGTGCCATATCTTCTCATCACTCTGCATTATGCACAGCATGATAATGTTATATTATTGACTTATAGGTTCTTGCTAACTCTGGATTTTGAGTTTTTAATTGGTTTAGAAAGTATGTTTTGAGGTTTGCATGGCCTGCTCTTTCCATAATCAGGCAACAATGTCGATGGGTATTCTGCATTTGTTCTATAGGAGGATATTTTTTCCCTGTTTGCTTACATGAGTGGGAGGCCAGATTCATAACTAATTATTACTTCTGTACAGTGCCCACAATTATGAAGCCGGTCAACAATGTAATTTTCAGACTCTTTTTCCTATTTTGAATGGTTTTCTCTTATTGCTTTCTTCAGTTTGAAAATATAGGACAACTGTGCAATGATCCACGAGCGAGAGCTGCAGTTTTGGCGGAAATGGATGATGTTGGAAGGGAAGCTCAGGTGGGTAATTGCGTTGAGAAACACTGATTAGTTTCTGAAGTTCTTGTTTTTTGATGTATTTCTTATGACTCTGTAGCTGATAGGTTTCGAATTTGCAAAAGCTGTAACTTTGGTGCATGAACCTTTCACTTTGGAGAACGGCCTTCTCACTCCAACATTCAAGGTAAGAAGTTGGCTCCTTTTCCTCTCCAAAGCCTCCAGGCCCTGATCACCCTAATGGCACCATTTGAATGTCAAAAGACGAAATGAAAATTAGTTTGAACAGATTTTTCCTCGGCTCTGTTTGCTCCAAACAAAGCAGTAAGCACAATGAGAAGGTAAGAGTATATATCACTGTATTAACATGAATTTTGCTGCAGATCAAGAGGCCTCAAGCAAAGGCATATTTTGCCAAAGCAATAGCAGACATGTATGCTGGGCTTTCTCAATCAGATCCGGCATCTGGAAAAACGTCATGACCTGAAGTTTATAGAAGCAACATAAAGGAAAAATAATTCGTACTTACAGGTTCATGTGAGATCACGAGGCTGATTGTTGTAGTTCCATATGATCAGAAATCGTATTTGCTGATGAAATGTGATTTTCAGTACATTGTAATGTATGGAATCTAGTTTTCATGAGTACATTACTCTATACAAAAACTTCGCACCATTTTCCATAACGAATTGGGTAGCTGCGTTTTGCTGTCCTCGCTTGACTCTGAGGCAGCGGGTATAATAAAACCGCGTAATGCAAAGAAAGAAAAGGGGGAAAATCATATCTCCAACTTTGCCCAAAATCATGCCCGTGTTTCCATCGTGCGTGTTAAGCCATAAGTTAAAGTTGTGAAGGTAAAACCACAGGAGCTGAAATCACGATGTTAAGTTGAGGTACTGCAAACGCTGGTGACCGGTTCGATCAAGGTATTGAAAATGAGAAATTTCAATATCGTTTCAGAATAGTCTATATATAAATAAATTATATATATATATATAAAAATTATAAATAATATAATTTGAATTGGAGAGTTTGGTCTGAACTAAAGGTTAAAAAATGAACTTACAGTTTTAAGAAATGAAAAAAAAAAAAAAGGCAAAGGCCGAAATATAAGCCGGTAATGTCAAAACAGCCAAGATTTTAACCGGTACAAAACTATACCCTTCTTTATACTGGCTATGCCATATAAACGATATATTTCATCCATACCAGCCATTATGGTAAAAAATTCAAAATTTTGGTTGAAATCTTTAGACCCAAGAGTTGAAGGGAACACAGGCATGAGAGGCCTCTGACATAAACTTTTCTTACACCCTGAAGATGGATGATATACCATTAAACAGATCTCGTTACATAATATACAGGCCCTACTTCGGCCATTATACAAGCTTTAACTTCGGCAATTATACAAGCTTGGAATGCAAGTCTATAGTTTCAAACTGCAAAATAAAAGACGATCTTGAATAATTTCTGTAGTTTTTTGTCCGAGAAAACAAACCTACTAATTCCTACAATGTTTGTCCTGTACAAGTTGTAATCTTTTCCCAACTCTGGTAGAGTTCTATATTGTACGTAAAAAGGATTAAAATAAATAAGACAACTCGTTATAAATTGAATTACAAACAGAATAAAATGAGTAGGGAATCACAGTTTGACAAGTGGCCGAGTGTTGTTCCAAAGCCAGTGACGAGCAGAACCATCCAGCAGTGGTGAGACCTGCAACTTGTCTAGGTTAGTTATCATAAATGGAAAATGATATAAGAACAACTATGTTATAATTTGTTGACAACTGAGTATAACAAAATAATTGTTTTTTTAATTACTTTGAGCCACTGCAAGTATAGAACTTTTTAATTCAAGTAGAAAATATTAATATTTTTTTTTCAGAAAATATTAATATTTTAATATGTAGTAGTAGTTAAATTTTAATATAGTTGGTGTTGTATCATTATTCCGGCATAAATTCCACACATGAAGCAAGCTATGCCAGAAAGGCTAATCATCATATGTGCAGAACTCTGACAATTGTGAGAAAAAACAAGTATTCTCTTTTTCCTACAAAAATTCACATAATATTGGGGGCTCCAACCCTCTAAATTTATGAAACCACAACCTTTCCTAACTCATAAATTCCGAAAGCTTAAGGGTACCGTTTAGTTCGTGAAATGGATTTTCTTATTTCCAAAGAGACCAAATGCGGAATGCCCATTCCAATTCCTTTAGGAATGGAAATAGACATTGCTATTCTTTTGTTTGGCAACACATTTTGTTGATGATGAGGAATGCTGAAAGACCGTGTAAACGTAAAATGTCATTTACCCGATTAAACTCTGGGCTTGTGTAAAGCGTCCACATCACACATATCACGTAAATCAAAGGCTTTTCACAGATTTGACGTGGCCCTTAGAAATTGTTTGCAACCACGGTTTGAACCTTAGACATGAAGGGACCATACCACTAAGATCAAAACCCTTACCACTTGAGCCAACCCCTAGGGGTTTGGTGACAACACATAAGGTCTCGTTGGCATAATATCCAACCCCACAAATTTTGTAAAAACAATTCTTTCAATTTTGTAAGCCTAAATATAAAATAAAATCACACAGCGGCCATTCTGAGTGGGGTACAGGCTTTCTGAAGACCCCATTCCAGTAGATGCAAGCCAAAAAGAAAGCATTTGAAAGATAACGCATCCTAGTGAGAACTCGCAAAAAGCTTCCTTGATACGAGTCACTTGGGGGAAAGTTACACTGTGTTTCAACAACAAAGAGGCTATCATTTTCAAAAAGGCCTTTCTTTAGCCTCTTTAGCAGGCCACCTACAAAACCTACAAGGGTGGCCCTCAAAATGGACTTCCCAGGGCTGGCACGATATGGGGCTGATCTGGGCATCATGGGTGTTTGTAATTGGCCAATCACCAGGGCATTTAAAGTTATTCTAAACTAATTAGAAATAAGGAATTTAAAAACTTACTACTCCAATGCACCAGGAATAGCTATTCTTCTCATTTTATGGAGGAATAGTTATCCCTCAGTTTGAAGAATAGTTATTCTTTATTCTTCCTTGTAAAAAAAAAATAATAATAATAATAAAACTAAAGAATAAATATTCCATGGGAAGCTATTCTATTTCAGCATCCTATTCTGTTAACCAAACATACCCAAAAGGCTTAAACTCAATTATGACCACTTCAATCCGGTCCAATAAATAATTTTTGGAAGCTTATAAGCCAATTGCAATTTCAGGTTGATTATCCTATACTTGAAAATTATTGTTTTATTTAAATTTAAGTTTATACAATTTATTAAAACTTATATATAACACCTGAAAAGTCATATGTATTCTTCATATAATTATAGTTTTCTTGCTATAATTTTAATAAAATTCCTATTTTCTTTTCTCTTTACCTATCAAAAAATAATTTTAATAAAGTTCCCATTTACTGATAAAAAAATTTATAGTTTTCTTGTTACGTCTTCTAACAATACATATTCGTCCATAAAGTTATGTTGCAGTCTCTGGGGTTTCTCCTCATCAGGAAAACCAAATAGAACAAACTTAGAAAATATAAACTATTTTCTATATTTTATTTTTCATTAGATGAATTATTTTTTTTTATAGGTAAAAGGTCCATAGCTCAGTGGTAGAGCATTTGACTGCAGATCATTAGATGGATTATACTTCTCCCAACACAATCGAGGATCTACAACTAGTTTCATTCTAAACTAGTGACAAAACTAGGTGACCTAAAGTAGTAACATTTCATCTTTACTAGTTGATTAAACGTACAGTCTAATAAACCAATTGATTTCAATACTCTCCATGTGACAAGGTACATTCAAAACAGATGTGCCCTTGATGAAACCTACTTCTAGGGTACAAAGCTATGAGAAATAAGAGATCATTTTTTTTTTTTTTTTTTTGATAAGTAAATGAGAAATAAGAGATCATTAAAACTCGTTTCAGCAGTTGTTACCAAAATTCTGAGTTCCATGGAAGACAACTGCGTGGAGCTAGAAATAGTTTCTAGATGTGGAATATTACCTTCTCCCAAACTTGTAAATGGTACTCGTTCAGCCAATCAACTTCCGCAGTTGAGAGCAAAGATAAATCGATCAATTTACTCTGCATGATGAAACCAAAAACAAGAAGTAATTAAATAACTTGTTTTAGACAGACTATTAAATAACATAAATCTTTTGAGGATGCTCTTGTCCATTGTTTAATTATAAATCATGCTCTTATAACAGGCAGCTAGCACGAAATCTTAAAATGCTTTCTGAATTATTCCAAAATCCAGGTTAATAATTACTAAGATCTAGATCTCCAGAAAGAAACCACAGGTAGTCATATATATATATATATATAGAGAGAGAGAGAGAGAGAGAGAGAGAGAGAGAGAGTCCTTTTGTGCACTTACCAATTAAACTTGATTAGGGTGGTTGGGGTATGGGGACTTTGACCCCTGGACATCCCTCATGAGAGATGGGGAGCAAACGCCAATAGGCTACAAGGTCATTGGCTACTTATCCCAGAGGAACAAAAGAAGTTTTGAAGATCAAGCGCGGTCAATGGAGGAGCTTAGAAGCCTATTTTTAAATACTTTACTCCATTGGTCAATTGTAATTGATTTTCGTGGCTTGTCATTTCATGAATTCCTTGTATCTCTAAATTAAGCACGCATAGGCATTGCTCTTGTATATATCCCGTATACTTGGGCTTTTGCCTATTCTTTTGATCAATAAAATCTTGTTTACCAATAAAAAAATAAAAAATAAAAATGTTCTTGGGCTATGCCTAATTACATGGTTTTAATAAATTTCTTACATAAAAAAAAAAGAAAAAAAAAAAGAAAAAGGAAAGAACTCCACAACTAGTTACAACCATTTTTTTTTATATTCTTTTCTGCTCATTCTAAGCATGGTATAATTTTATGAAAAGAATTTATTCATAAAAAAAATTATGAAAATAATCTGAAATTTGGTATGTAATAGTCACAAATATTGCAAATGAACTAGAATCCAAGTAGATAGGTTTAGAGATGTCTCGTGCATTAGTGCTGAATATCCATTTATCAGTATATACATGTGTGTGTATGTGCACCCACATATCGTTGTGGGATAGGTGGACTGTTATTTCACTTATCCATGCATTTAAACCATCACTAAATCCCTTCGATTGCCAGAAAAATTATCATTTCTACTAAACTCGTTGCAAAGCCCAGTGGAGCCACAGAACCCAGTATGTATGATCAAATATTTCAACTAAGAGCCCATTGGAAACTACCCAAACCATTGATATTCTACACTGATATTGATTTTTTGCACAACCTTACCAGGATGATATTCATGACAAAGCTACATTTACAGGTTAAACATTAGCATACCTGAATGGGGACAAATGTAAGTTTTTCAAATCCCAGGTATCCAACCCCTCCGAATCGATTAGGTGTGTCAACCTCTTTCACATAAAGGAGGTTCTGCAGAAAAAAGAGAACCTAAGCTACAATGCAACAAGCATGTGCAAGAACAATAAGAGAGAAATAGTCTTACCTTAACCATCTAGAGGATATCTGAACATTTTTAACAGAGATCAACCAGCATTACGAACAAATATATGCATATCTCACCCACACACGCCCACAGAGCTTTCTTTATCAGAAAAAATGTGACTAAAAAAATCAAAGCATCCCCATTTCTGAGAATAAAAAGCTGAACCTCTTGTAAAATCACAAAATAAATAACTAAAGATTTTTTTTTCTAAGTGAAAATTTATTAATACCAACAGGCGTAGCCAACTACACTGGATGTATAAATAACTAAAATTTCTGAACTATTGAAGGTTTTAAATTTTAACATCCAAAATGAAGATACAGGTCCATTCAGAAAAGTATAGAAAATAACAGCTGTAATCAAGTTCACAAAAATTATTTATCCATCCTCTTCTTCACCACCATTTTCAATAAGAAGGTAATGAGAACCCTCTTAAACATAGTTATCCACTTAGAACTTAATATCTATTTATATATATATTTTTTCTTCTCTACCCCGACAAAAACATTGGTTTTCATCCAGCTGCTGATGCTTGGAAGCATATCATTAAAAAAAACCCACGTTCATCGACTAGAACCTTTTTGTTTTTTACTAGAACCTAACAAAAAGGGGACATCACTAATAGAAAGTCCGTAAAAGAGCAGCTGAAAGAGTACCTCAATTCGAATACCAAAGGCATGGTCTTCATAATAGCCAGGTTCGTTGCTTACAATCATTCCTTTCAATAAGGGGGTCATATTTCCATATCTGTAGCTAATACTTTGCGGGCCCTCATGAACATTCAGTGCAGCTCCTACTCCATGCCCAGTTCCTAAAGATGGAAGGGAAAGAGAAATCATTTGATCATGTCAACAGATTCATTTAATTGGTTACTTCACAACTTCATAAACACATACCATGCCGGTAATCAAGCCCAATCTTCCAAAGGAAAGAACGAGCAAATGCATCCAACACAAAACCAGGGGTACATTCAGGGAATACTGCCTGATCGAGAGCTATGTGACCCTGCAACTGGCCACTATCAGAAAAATCCAAAAATAAAAAGTTCATAGACAAAATTGGACCTACTAACCCTCAAGACGTACAAGATGAAAATGAAAACCACAATACATACATTACAATTTATAATCTACTCAGAGATCATTGGGGAACAAAACCCACAACTATAATGCACAAGAGTTCTGCTACTTGCAAGCATGTCTGTAAACACAGCTTACTGTAGAATTCATTACAGTTGTAGAAAAGTCAAAACACCAATACTTTTTATGATTGCTGATGTTAGCCTTTCACATCAGCGGTTTGTTGGGTGTGTCAATAACCAAACTTGCAAATAGATTTTTTCAATGCACCAAATACCAGATTGTTGCCTATTCCTCATCAATAAAATCTTTATTTACACATAAAAAAATATCAGATTGCTTAAATGTTAGATACAAGAATATTCTGAAGTGCAAAAAAGAGTTGTACTTAATATGAGTTAAAAAATGATGTATATATTGGGATAAATACACCTTTCACCTTCTAATTAACAGTTTTTTTTTTTTTTTTTTTTGTTTACTTATCAAAAAAAAAATTAACAGATGTTTTAAACTTTTCACCCTTAACTACCAAAATCGACAAAGTTCACTCTTCAACTGCCATTTTTGTCAAATAGCACCCTATCCAGGTCTAGCCATTAATGGAGAAATAGGTTACATCACAACCTTGGCCACTAATGGTGGGTGCTATATTAACAGGTGTTGAATGATGCAAAGTGTAAAACACCTGTTAGTTAGGGGGTGGGAAGTGTACTTTCCCTTGTATATATTTTTGTCGCATCATGCTATTCTATCATGGTAGTTCAAGAGGCAAAGAAATAGCATGATGGCAGTAAGCAGAATATCAGTGGTTAACAACCAGGCAAACATTTTCCAATCAACATTTGAACTTAAAACCTGGACCCACCCCACCCAGATTCGTTTTAGCATCTGAATTCAGATCGGAGCCAACCTTCAAGAAAAACCATCTCTTCTCTTTACCATCTAAAATAAATAAATAAATAAAATAACAAACATTTAGCTACCTGTAACACTCGAGTGAAGCATTCTTTTTGTCGTGCATTAGGTACACCAAAATGTACAGTCCTCGTTATGTCAGTAGTACCATCAACATATTGAGCTCCACTATCCAATAGGAAGAGTTTCTTTGAATCCACCACAGCGCAACTTTCTGTTTCTGGCTTGTAGTGTATGATAGCCCCATTTGCACCAGTAGCTGGAAGAACATACTAACTGTGAGCAGTGAGGTTTAATAACAGATAATAAAACATCTATAAACATTATTATACATCATTTGCAAAGAAACTAACACAATAATCCTTTGCATAAGAACAAAAGGAATTGAAGCATAAGATTTTAATTTCTACATATCAATAAAAAAAAAAAAAAAGCATGGAAAACAAATTCAAGACACAGCCAAGCATGTTACAGAGATATACACTTTAAGTTCTTTATTCCATAGGAGGTGGGACAAACAAAACCGTACTTCAGAACTACAATGAAAGATTGCACAGTGGACATTCACCGTAACTAATTATTACCCAAGGTGATACACCACTTGGGAGGTTTGGCCCTTACCCTATGACTTGAGAACAGGCAATCAGAACAAAAGAGGTTCACACACCTCTTACAAGGTTAATTCAATCTAAAAATCTAAAAGTAGAAAACAAAACTAATAAAAATTGTAGAATAGGATATACCGCTGATAGTGTCAAAGCTTGTATCAATGAAACCGGCCTGCTTCAAACGAAATTCAAGAAGCTTGTCAGAAACTTCGACCTCTGTTAGTTTCACATCCTTGTGAATTTCATCTTCCAGCCAGACCCAAAACTGTGTGAGAGCAGCAGCATCCCTGCATAGAAGAGATAAGACACGTCTCCACAGTTTTTAGCAAAATTCATCTTTGTAACTGATAATATATCCTTAAGCTTTTGTAGCAAAATAACATGTTTGATACAAAAAAGAGCACCATCATGCATGCCTATGGAGAATGACTACTTTATGCTCTCGCTTACAGGTTCTTTTTCAGAATTTTTTTCCCAATGCTGAGAGAAAATATTGTTCACATAAAGAATTCCCCAGATAACTATATCTATCTGCACAGTCATGAGAAAATTAAGAGACTTAACTAGAGGGTAATAAACCGATGAACTAATGACAGAATTAGTTAATCAGGCATCAACAAGAATTTCATAAATCACATACGAATAATGTGGTATGATCATCGAACCCTATCAAACATGGAATAATTAAAATCTGCTAGCTTCTGGAAACCACAGACAGCACATGGGAGAAAAGACGCAAAAGTAATTCCAAGGGAAAGGGAGGGGGGGAAAAGAGAACAAAAACATTTGGAATAATCTCTATTGAAGAAAACATTACCTAATTTTGTCATAAGTAATGTAAATTTTATAAAGAGGAAAGAGTGTGTTACCCAGTACACACGAAGTATGAAAGAGATGCACCTAACTACAAAGATGAAAGAGGGCATTACCCAGTACACACGAAGTATGCAAGAGATGCACCTAACTACAAAGATGAAAGAGGGCGTTACCCAGTATACAGGACGTATGCAAGAGATGCACCTAACTACAAAATGGAAAAGTGCTAAGAATTCTCAAAAGGTGAAATATAAAAGCAGTACAATTTTGGGCCACAATTTAATGAAAGAGGGTACTAAGAAAGGAAGATTTGAGCTCCGACACCATATGAAAGATCAAATGGATTTAATAATGAGGTTATCTGCATTCAGGAACTAGAATTGATCAAACTTCATTCCAATGAATAATTTGTAGCACTAGAAGAAAACAAGAAATGCGCCAGCACTGATAGTCTGACCAAAAACAATGAGAAAAAGTTTAATTCCTTCATAGTACTTCTATTAGTTAAAAAAATTACTATTCATCAAAATAAGTTTAAAAAAATTACTAAAACAAGTTGGCAAATAACAAACATGCAGACCTTAACGCTTACATTCTAAATCACTCTATGGTCTGCATATACAAAACCGATGATTCAAGCTTAATATTAGGGCATTGAAATAAAATGATAAGATGAAAAATATAAACATTAAATCATCAAAAGATAACAGGTCCCAAAGGAAGCAACGAATTACCTTAAATGAGAATTCCTCATCCCTTCTAGCTCAGCATGATTTTTTACTGCCTTTGCCACTGAGATAGGGGATGACTTATATACTCCACTGTGCCCCCCAGACTGGTAATTGGAGCTATCATGCATCTTACTCTTACCCTTGGTTTTATTCCCATGGCTCCCAGTAAATCTCTCAGAGGAAGACTTATAGGTATTGACAATGGCCGCATTAACAGATGATGTATCCAGCCAAAGGTGAGTATCTTGTGCTGCCAAACTGAGAAAACGTAATCATCTGGTATTTTTTTTCAGTTTGTAGTGCTTATGAACTAAGTTTACTCTAGAATGCATGTAAAAGCAAGCCTACAGACACCATAGTCTCCATATAGGTTGGTATCTGACAGATAAAGCTGAAAGGATGCATTTGCAGCACTAAACATGTGAATAAACCAACCAGAAGGGTTAGAAATTCAATTCCACCTACAGCAGCATTTTTACATGTGCTACACCTTTAAAGGTGGAGTTTTATACACGTGCTGTCCAATGTGAGAACAAACTGATTTCCTCGCAATTTCGTTTTAAAAAGCCTGTCTAATGTAATGATCACCTCATGAATCAAAAGAAGGGATTTTAGACTGCTGGAGAACTTCTGACCACAGCAGTCTCTAATCACTGCTGTTTGGGCCTTTCTAGGATACTTGATATTAAACCTTTGTCCAAGTGCTGGAATAACATTAACAGCATGCCTGCGTGCACACTTAGCAAAATCTTGAAGCTCAAAAGTTTACTGTTGGAGCCCAAATCCAGACCCAATCACTAGGCTTTAATTTAACATTAAACCCTCGGAATAGTGTACAAATCACTTCATTAGAGGGCCTTAAGAATCACCTAAATCAAGTGCATGCTTGCTGGAAATGTGATATGCATACACTCTGCAACATTCAGCCTAGGGTCTGAATGTAACAAAATACAGCAGTTAACCTTTAAGGCGTTAGTAGCCTAAAGTGGTCTCCTTAAACACTTAACAACCGCAGGAAAGTTAGGTCTCAGTGGAGCTAAGTTTAGCACACTAGAGAGACTAAACACAAAACCAAATTGCATACTTCATGAGAAACAAGTCAACTTAGATGTGTAATGTGATCATCTGTGAAAAGAAAAACACAAGTCATAGCAAGGGAATCAGATCTGACATTGTGTACCCAAACATTAGTAAAGAGTATAAAAAGGGTAAGATATTAAGACAACAATAACTATGAATATTTTGTTAAGGTTGCAAAGGAAGTACTGATTTGCAAGTTTGAGGAAGCAAGGCAAGGAGTATGATCATGTCCTTTTCTTTCAAAGTAAAATGCTATATTTTCACAAAAGAATTTCCAAATTATATGTGGTAATATTAAGCCTTTCTTGTATACCCCTTTTGATGCACCCACTATATGATATGTTATGAAAGTGAAGGATGCAGATGTTTTAATGTGTATGCTTCTAGGATATGAAATGTATGTAATTCATATCAATGTCATGAAAATTAAGAGAAAGGAAAGAAAATAAGATAAATGAACGTATAGTTTTCCGAAGTTTTTATTTTGTCCATATGATGATTATGTGAAAGAAATGGAGCAAAAGGATGGACGCGCAAGCCAGTGAGCCACACTGAAGGAAGTTCGGAAAGTGGTCCACCAGATTGCGTATGTTTGAAGAGCGGCTCCCTTTATTGCCCACAGGATGTGGGCTTGGTTCACAGCATAGGAACACAAGGATTAACGTGTATGGTCCATTAAGAGTTTCAAGATAAAGTTTTTATGTTTGTATGTGATGCTTTTTGGAGATGTTTTCAAAGAAAACTAGCTTAATAACATTTTTACTGAATGCTGGGCTATTTACTGAGTATTTGTCTAATTTGTTGTGTTATAACTACCTAGGTAATGATGAGGACAAGTTTGCAGGACAAAATCAATAGAAAAGACATAGATCCAGTCAAAACTGAAATGTGTATTTTTCACATGAAATGTTATGGAGTAACATTCCTAATCTTATCAGGAAGGGGGTGCTTCAAACACACACGTGTAGAGGTAGATAGATAGGAGAGCTCTCAAATTTACCTTTCTATTTCAGAAAGAATAGAATCATATGGCCTCAACTCTATGCCTGCATTCTTCAAGTGATTCATCACATCTGGCGTGACCTTAGAATTATCTATAAATAACTTTGCTCTATCAATCTCCACAATTAAGTATGCATACATGACAGGTGAATGTGGAACGTCACTTCCTCTCTGCAAAACAAAAATTGAGATTTCAATTTAAAGATTAGAGATGTAAAGAGGACCAATCATTGGAAAAATTATTAGAACTTTTAATTTCAATCTTGTGAGGGGCAGGGCAAAAAAAAAAAGTTGATGCTGCAGAGGATGTCCCATGTCTCTAGATTTCTTCCCCTGTTTTTAAGGAGAAGCATGAAACAGCAAGAATTTCCAAAATTTCAGTAAAAATGGTTTACAACATTCATCTCCAATCTAAAGGTGCCCGTGCAGAAACATTACCAAGTTCAACAGCCATGCAACTTCATCAAGCATTGATATGACAATGGCAGATGAACCAGCATCAACAAGTTCAGATCTCAGCAGAGACAATTTCGATCCTACATCTAAACCAGCATATTTAAGGTCATGCATTCTGATTGGTTTGTTTGGAGGTTTAGGTCGTGATTCTCCCCAAATTTCATCCACCAGATTTAAATCATATAAGTAAACCAGCTCATGATTCTTCTTTGCAATGGCCTCCTTCAGTTCCTCTGCAGCATCGGAAGAAAAAAGAAACTGCTCCCTTCACAGTACCAAAGACAGAAGCATCAGAGGCAGTCAAGTCTGGGAAAATGCTATAGTAGGCATGAATAAGTTAAAGCACATATTGCATGCATCAAAAGGTGTTTTCTTTTTTCTTTTTTTTTTTTTTTTGGGGGGGGGGGGGGGGGGGGGGGGGGGGTGGGTGGGTAATAACGACCCGGAGAAGGCCCATCTCACATCAAGGCCATTTACTCCAAAAGGACTAGTTAATAGTACAATCAGAGCCCATTGGAATTATTAAAGAACAAGAAATTCTCCCTCTCAAGTAATGTGGAATCCTATTCACCACCTATACTCACTCATACAGAATATCACAATCTCCTCCCCATAAATTCCCGACGTCTTCGTTGGGTCATTCCATCATAGTTGGCACTGCTCAAGTCCCACATTTTTGCTGGAATTGATTCTTATGCAATTTGTAATGATCCTCCAAAGAAGGCTCAAGCCATGTCTAGGCCATACTCCAAAAGGACTAATCAATTATACAATAGGATCCCATTAGAATCACTATAAAGAGTAAGAATTTTCCCTCACAAGCAATGTGAGATCTCATTTGCCACCTATACTCACTCAATACGGGGGTATCACAGGGGGAGCTGACCATGGGGAGAAAAGCAGTGAATATATTCTAACAGATAGTATAAGGTATAACATGACAGTCAGGAATGAATCAGATTATTATATATAATTTCCTAACTTTTGAAAAAGTCCCATAAATAATGAAAAGATGAAATTCGGCATACTCTCCATGATTGAAAGTGCAAAAGATGACTGGGATCTAAATTTTAATATGAAAAAAGAAACAACCAAATGAGTAGTCAAAATCAGCACTTGAAACAATGGATTGCACGGTGCTAAAAAAGAACAAGAAATATTGTGCAGCCATTTAAGCAGCAATGTATTGCTTACAGGATCAATGCCAACCCTACTACCAGCAGTCAAAACATCATTAAGCCATTCACTTGTGGTAGGAACTCCAAGATTACCAGACCGCATAAGAATCCAACTAGAACTCAGCTCCTTCTCAGCCTAATCATTAGAGAGAAAAAAATATTAAATATTAATATCATCCCCACCACCTATTATTAGACTGGACCAAAGAGAAAATAAGAGAAGAAAAAACATTTTGACTTGCATGTGGCACAGAGCTAAAGCTGAAGAGTTGGAATAGACAAAGATTATCCTATTTCTTAAACCTGGAGGAAATAACGGCCATCCGTCCAAAGAGCTGCTTTATCCTTTGTGACAACAGCAGTACCAGCACTGCCAGTAAAACCTGATATATAGGCCCTCCTCATATAACATTCAGCTATGAACTCACTCTGGAAGCCAAAATGAAGGCAATTAAAATTTGCTGGAGGCAACATTCGAATGCACAAAATATTACTTCTAGTCCCATAACAAAGAAACATAAACCCCATAAATACTAAGAGATTTCAGTTTGTCCTCAACAAATATATGTTTTTCTTTTTATTGGCACCGGGTGTACGAGAACAAACAACAAATATATGCTTGGGCAAATAAAATCTTATCCAATGAGGAGATAGTTGGAGAGGTCGAAAAACATATACTTTTCATCACAAAAACTGAAGGCATTCAAAATAACAGACCAGAACACACCAAATTTATTCGGAAACTCCCCCCCCCCCCCCCCCAACAATCCAAAAAAATCCATCAACAAAATTCAATGATTCAAAACCCAGGTGCTTAGTCTCCATTGACACGATAAAAAAAATTAACTTCATCCATTTGAACCAAAAAGCTCAAGTTTTTCGACACAATCACCCAAAAAAAAACGCGGTTGAATTCGAAACCTGAAACAAACAATCTCAGACCCCCCAAAAACTACAAGTTCGACCATTGCATCTCTTTATACTTTTTTTTTTACTTAGTTACGCCTTTCGCGCTTATCAATAAAGCTGTATTACTTAATTGAAAAAAAGCACGAGTTCAGCCTAATCATTGAAAATCCAGCTGCAACACATCAGCAAAAACCACCAAGACTTCGACTAAAACCCAAGAATCCAACCTGGTGAGCGTCCTGAGAGGGAA
Source organism: Juglans microcarpa x Juglans regia (assembly GCF_004785595.1). Taxonomy (NCBI): domain Eukaryota; kingdom Viridiplantae; phylum Streptophyta; class Magnoliopsida; order Fagales; family Juglandaceae; genus Juglans; species Juglans microcarpa x Juglans regia. The sequence goes on along the minus strand of NC_054601.1, from coordinate 26,016,327 downwards.
TGATATACGCGTCGATGTTAACCCCGGGTATCGAGAAGAGGTCCCGGAGCTTGCGGAGCTTCTCGTCAGGTTGTGAGCCGGAGCTGTGCCTTTTGATTTCGGAAGAGGGCTTGGCCGTGATGGAAGTGCAATTCTGGACAGTGAGGATTGGGGCGTTTGGTGATTTGTTGAAAAGTTTGGGGCGGCTTTTAAATTTTTGGAGAACTGGGAATGAAAAAGAGAGCAAATGGAGGTAGCGAGGGTGTGTGTGAGTACTCATTAATGGTGACGGTAACAAGCCCATGGTAACCATGTTTAGAGAGGGAAACTGAGTTCTAGAGAGAGATACAGAGAAGGCAAACAGGAAAAGAATCAGAGTTCGTGGGGGAGAAGGTGTGGCCTTGGGGTTAGAGAGTAATGAAACGGTGACGTTTGGTGGATAAGGTATCAGCTCCTAATGGCTTGAAACCAGAGGGAAACAAACGACAATCGTTTAGTGAATGTACATATAGTCTATAAAAATATATTTATATTAACTCAAAATTAGTTTGTTGAAATTTGTAACTAGAACTTTAATATATGATATGAATAATCTATATTATAATAAAAATATAAATTTTTTTACAATAAAATATGAAAAACATGAGATTTTTCGTGTTTATTAATACTTTTATCTTAATTAAGTAAATAAAATGTAAAATATTTCTGTAATGTTATTTCATTTTTTAAATAATTTATGAACAAGTTCATATCATTCAAAATAAAAATAAATAGACCATAATCATAACATAGTTGAATCTTGTTCAAGTTTTTTTAAATTTAAACGAAGTTACGAACTGAATTTAAAAGTGTAATAATTATTTAATTCAACTCGACTGTATCCTTGATTATGAACTTAGTTGATTGCTTATATCTCTTCATTCTATTGTGATCAAGTTTACATCCAAATCTAGTAGGAAAAAAAACAAACAAGAATTGTCCCATTTGCTAAGTTTTAACTTGGATTACATGATCTTTAAACAAATCTTAGGATATAGGTTATATATAGAACTAGCTTGGGGGCTTCTCCAAAAAAGAATCATTGACCTTATACATCAGCCATTAGCTTCTTTTATACGAGGGACATACAAAGACAAAATGGGTTTCTTGGTCCAAAATTTGCAAGCCAACACTTGAAGAGGGTGTGGTCTTGAGATTAGGAGCTTATTTGATGAGGAGAAGGCTCAACATTACATGAAGCTAGCAGCTTGGAACATTTTGGTTTCAAATTCACCATGGGCTTTCGTTATGCGGCCAAAAGAAAAATGCTACGTCCAGTCGTGGAGTCCGCAAGCATCATTAGTAGTTTTGAAAAAGAGTAGGGTCTACAATTAAAAAATTAATTTTTTTATGTGGATCATGTATTTATTCATTTTTTTTTTCAAAGTGATTACGCGGTACTTGCACACTTACAACTGCAATTATCATTTTTCTATTTTGGGTACGCATGGTTAATGGTTCACTAGCTAGCATGTAAATTAAGGCTGCTATCCCATAATCTCTCATGAATTGTTGTTGAAGGTAGGGTTTTGTTTAGATGCATGCATGCCGATGGCAGATGTACAAGTTGAAAATGTTGAATACATAATCCATCTTTAATACAATAAGTGATTAGCTCTAATATAAAACTCATGGAGGAGCTAGATGCAGTTAGGCTCTAGAAGCACTCAAACATGATTAATGGGTGTTTCACTTCTAAATCTGCTTGGAATTTAATATTTAGCCCTCATTTGGGTACGTTTACCTTTTCAAAATTCATCTCGAACCCTAATTTTGCCACCTAAAATTTTTGTATTCATATGGAAATTATTGAATATTGCTAGGTCCTTTGGACAATAAGATCCAAGCCTAGTGTTGTGTGTGTATATATACATCTTCTGCTTGGGCTCACTGTACTTGGATTTTTGCAGTTTCCATGAGTTGTATTACTTTGGGTTAGAGGGATAAGCTAGTTACACGGTACTGGTCTTTCTTTAATAATGGTTGCCAGATTATTTTTTTTCCTAATCAAGCATACTTAATATTGATAGAACTAAAATAATATAGTACATATTGTCTCATGGGGATCCTTCCCATTATCAATTTACAAAATACATCTAGGTAGTTTATCTAAATATATACAACCAAAGGTTTGATTGGCTGCTTGCCCATTGCACTACTAAGTGAGTACATCTAGGTAGTTGCCCATTGCCAACCAGGTGAAGAGTTCACATTTTCAATTGTTATTATAACCTCTAGTGCGTCACCTTCCAGAATAAAGGGGCTCTTTTGGAGCGATTTTTCCAATTGTGATGCCAAAATGGCAGCAGATGCTTCAACTATGACTGGAATTGTGGAAAGAATTTTTTATATCCATATTTTTAGGATCTGACCTTATGAATTGTGACAGACTGTCAATTTGTGGAGAATGAATATCTAATTATTGCATCAAAGGAGAAGCTCCTATAGTTCCATGGTGGTGGTTGCCAAATTAGTCTTGGAGAGACTTGTAATTTTTCCTCTCATGCATGTTTATAATCCTGGTAAGACTTTTCCAGTTGGGCATCTGCATTCCTTAAAAAGTATTCTGTGTGATTGTGTAGTATTTCATTTCATTGCTGCCAAATGAAATCTAACATTAGGATTGCAAAAATCTGGAATTAGTGTACCTTTAAAGCTTTTAATCCCAAGATTGGCTCTAGATTGATTATTAATAATATCCAATCTGACATTGAATTGATCGGCAATTATGCATGATTTAATGGCCAGCTACTTTGACTCTGTGGTATCCGAGTGAATGGACATTATATGAAGAGATGGAGCAATGTTTCTTCTTCTCCATTACATATCAGACATTTTCTGGGTTGAGATTTGGAGTGATCCTGCTAAGTCTTGCTTGGGTGGGGAGTATATTCCGTATGATTTTTCAGATGTACAACTTATGTCAATCATGGATTTTCAACTTCCAAAGTTTTTTCAGTATTAGACTTGGAAAATTTTACAAAAATGTTCTATGAGTTTTGGCCACCATATGATAGGTTGTTTTTACAAAGAATTTTTCGTTGTGAGTTAGTGTCCAAATCAAAGAATCTTGCCTTTGATTATTTTGGAAGGGGAAGTTTTTGGATTTCTGTAATATTGTATTGTTCGAACAGAGTTTGCAATTTTGAGGTATTCCATGACCAATGATTTTTTGTAATTAAATCAGAAAACTTCAGGAAAAGGAAGACTTCATTCATATGTTGGTGGGGTCTTGGTTTGTATGGCATTATCCGCGTGATGGTTGCTTTGATTGCAAAATTTGTATTCCTTGTGATAAAAATTGAAGACTTGTTGTGATTTATTCTTTGGCCTGACCAATCCTGATATTGTTCCAGACATTTAGAAACTTGAGCATTCCTTTCATTGGTTTTCCCTAATATGATAAGATTATTTGCAAATAGCAAATGTGAAATTGGAATGCCATTTCTATTTAGCCACATCCCTTCAATATTACCTTGTGCTTTTGCTCTGGCTATTAATCTGGATAACACTTCCGTGCATAGTAGGAAAAGAAAAGGTGAGATGGAATCACCTTGTCTGAGTCTCTATTGTGCTTTGAACGGTGTTCCATTAATGAGGATTGAGAATGTTGCAAATATAACACTCTTTAACCAGGTTGATCCACAGGTTACTGTATTCCAATACTTTCATCACCACATACAGGAAATCCCACTCTATGTAGTTGAATGCATTTTCCATATCGAGTTTGATTGTCATAAGTCTTCTTTTTCCTATTTTGTTTATAGTGGAACACCTCATGGACTATCATTATATTTTCTTTAATGTTACGACCAGGGACAAAAGCAGTTTGAAGTGGGAAATAATGTGAGGTAGGGTGGATTTGAATTTGTCTGCCAATATTTTATGATAATTTTATAGATAGGATTGATTAGACTAATTGGGCGATAATGATGGGGTGCACTTGGGTTGCAAGCCTTTGGAATCAAAACAACAATTTAAAGTGGGGAAATAATGTGAGGTAAGGTGGATTTGAATCTATTTGCCAATATTTTGTGATAATTTTATAGATGGGATTGATTAGACTAATTGGGTGCTAATGATAGGGTGAACTTGGGTTATGGGCCTTTGGAATCAAAGCAATATTTATATGATTTATCTGTGTGAGGAGTTTTTCATTTTGGAAGAAACTATATACAACAACAATGACTTCTTTTTTTATGATCACCCAATAGTGTCTATAGAATTGAGTAGTCATGACATCTAGCCTCGAAGCTTTTTGAGTTTGAATTTGTTTTATTGCAACAAATATTTCCTCTTCATTTGGCATAGCATGGCTAAGATAAGCATTATCCGAATATGTAATTTGCTTTCAAAAAGATTTTCAAGAAGTCCTGAAAAAGATCGATTTCTTTGTAATTTGGCAATGTAAAATACCATCTAAAATCGTTTTCTTTGTATGGAGCGCATCTCTTGGGCAGATCCTCACGTCGGATAATTTGAAAAAACATGGTATTATCATAACAGATTGGTGCTTCTTGTGCAAGAGTTATGGGGAATGAGTGGATCATCTTTTGTTATATTGTGAGGTGGCAAGCTGGTGTTTGTGGAATGAGATCCTCAACAGGACAGGAGTGGTTTGGGCTATGCCCAAAAAAGTTAGAGATATTATGGGGTGTTGGATAGGAATCAAGGGGAATCCACGTAGAGCTATTGTGTGGAGAATGATTTATCATTACATTATGTGGTGCTTGTGGCTAGAAAGGAACAAAATGTGCTTTGAAGACATGGAGCGTTCTTTGGAGGAGCTAAAACAATTCTTCTACAAGACTTTATTTTCTTGGGGTTCGGCTATTATTTGTAATATAAACAATTTTCATAACCTGCTTGTATCTCTCTCTAGTACCTAGATGTAATTAGGTTTTATGCGCTGTTTGTATACTTCCGTTGTACTCTATTACTATCGTTATGTCAATAAAATTTACTTTTACATATAAAATAAAAAAGTCCCGAAAAAGATGGTGTTGAGATTGTGTATATGGATTGGAAATAATTAATGAAAGATGATTCAATAATAGTTTAGTCTATTGTCCAATTACCTAGTTCCAATTTGAGGGAGTTGATGGCGTTCTTGCGTCTCTGGATGGTTGTTGAAAAATGGTTCTTGGATCAATATTCCTTAAAGAGGGTTTTGTGTGATTATGTAGTATTTCATTTCGTTTCCGCTAGATGAACTCAACATTAGGACTGCAAAAATCTGGAACTGGTGTACCTCTAGAACGTTTAATTGATCGACAGTGATACAAGCTTTAATGGTCAACTACTTTGACTCCATAGTATTTGTGATGAAGGGATGAACCGATGTTTCTTCTTCTCCATTGCACATCAAACAGTTTCTAGGTTGAAAATTTGGAATGATCCTGCTGAGTCTTACTCGTGTGAGGTGTATATTCCATATGATTTTCTAGAGGAATAGCATATATTGATCATAGATTTTCAACTTCTAAAGTTTTTTCAGCATTGTACTTGGGAAATTCTGCAAAAATGTTCGGAGAGTTTTGGCCACTATATGGTAGGCTATTTTCATAGAGAATTTCTCATTATGAGTTGGTGTCCAAATCAAAGAGTTTTGCCTTTGATTATTTTGGGAGAAGAGAATTTTTTGGATTTCTATGATACCATCATGCATGTTCAAACAAAGTTTTGCAGTTTTGAGGTATTCCTTGGCCCAGAATTTTGTGTAACTAAATCAGAAACCTTTCAAGAATGGGAGGACTTCATTCATATACTGGTGTGGTCTTGGTTTGAAATTTTCCAATGTGAGAATCCAAGGCTCTAACTATATATTGACTGATAATCTATTAAACATTTGATAGCATTTACCTTTTGTGAGTAGCTGTTGTCTTTAGAATTCCCTTCCATAGCCAAGAATTTGATAATTTTGGTTGTGCATTCCAAGAATTTGTAGTGTTGAGGTATTTTGTTAAGAGAAGCGAATGCTAGATGCCTGAATTGGCTTGAGTCATTTCCTGGCTTGTTTTTGCTAACAGAGCTATATTCATATTTTTCATTATTCTTAAGTCAATTCAATTTTTGGGTTGGCATATTAACTTCCATGACTTCAAAGTCAGATTTTGTTTGTGATCATTTGAGAAACCCCACTAGAAATTTTTAAAGTTGGTATCCAAGGACTTGCACACTGGTTTTGGCAAAAGATACGAACACATTTGATATGAAGGAATGGTGTTTGCCACAATTCTTATTAGCGTGGTTCGTTCGGCTTGTGATAGCAATTTTGATTTTAAACCCTCTAGCTTTTTGTTGATTCTCCTCAGTAGTTCTTTATAATTCTCTTTTTTTGCTCCGTTGAAATATGTCTGAAATCCAAGATATTTCATTCTGGCTAAAGATGGTTTGTAAGGCATTATCTGCTTGGTGGTTGCTTTGATTGCAAGATTTGTATTCCTTTTAGTAAAATTTGAGGACTTCTTGTGATTTATTCTTTGGTCTGACCAATCCTGGTATTGTTCTAGACATTTAGAAATTTGTTGAGCATTCCTTTCATTAGCTTTCTTGAATAGGATAAGATCATCTGCAAATAATAAATGTGAAATTGGAAGGTCATTTCTATTTACCCGAATCTCTTCAATATTACCTTGTGCTTTTACTTTGGCTATTAATCTGGATAGCACTTTTGTACTTAGTAGAAAAACAATAGGTGAGATGGGGTCACCTTGACGAAGCCTCTTGGTGTTCAGCTAATGAGGATTGAGAATGTTGCAATTGTAAGGCATTCTTTAACTAGGTTGATCCGCACATTACTATATCCCAATACTTTCATCACCTCAAATAGAAAATCTCACTCTATGTAGTCGAATGTTTTTTTCCATGCCGAGTTTGATTGTCGTAAGTCCTATTTTCCCTAATTTTTTTACTTTAGATGGTGGAACATCTCATGGGCAATCATTATGTTTTATTTCATGTTACGACCAGGGACAACAGTAGCTTGAAGTAGGGAAATAATGTGAGTTAGGGTGGATTTAAATCTGTTTGCCAATATTTTCGTGATGATTTTATAGATGACATGGATTAGACTAATTGGGCGACAATGATTGGGTGCACTTGGGTTAGGGCCTGGGGGGCCTTTGGAATCAAAACAATATTTGTATAGTTCATTCCTTTAAGGAGTTTTCATGTAGGAAGATGCACAGTAGCAATGAGTTCTTTTTTTATGATCACCTAATAGTATCTATAAAATAGAGTAGTCATGTCATCTGGCCTCAAGACTTTTTGAGTTGGAATTTGTTTTAGTGCAACAAATATATATTTTTTTTTCCATTTGGAATAGCTCTAAGATAATTAGCATTATATGAATTCGTGATTTTCTTTTTAAAAAGATTTTCAAGAAGTCCCAAGAAAGATGGTGTTAAGGTTGTGTATATGGATTAGAAATAACTAAAGATGATTTTAGTAATAGTTAAGTCCATTAATGTCTAATTATCTGGGCCCAATTTGAGGGAGTTGATGGCGTATCTGTGTCTCTGAATGGTTGTTAAGATATGGTAAAATTTGGTGTTGAGATCCGTTGATGTTAACCATGAAATTTTAGATTTTTTATGCCAATGAATTTCCTCATGTATGCCTTAGTTGTTCCTAGAGAGGGATTTCAACTCTACATGCACTTAAATAAGTTTATTTTCTATTATTTTTGAATGTTGACTTGATTCTTCCCATAATGGACTTTGTTCCAATGTTTGAGGCCGGCTTCTTTCGTTTGATTTTTTTGCAAAGTATATAGGCATGGGTTCAATTGAACGATTTGCTCCATGATTCTTGAATTATTATCTGATATAATCTTTTGCAAAGTATATAAGTAGGAGTTCCATTGAACAGCTTGTTGCCATGCTACTGGCTTGGTATACATGATATGATAGTTGAAATTGATTCCTTGCTAGTGGACCAGTACTGGTGAATTGGTTCTAGCAAGGAAAACTACCACCCAAACAGTTTTTTGAGCTTTGGCATAATATTTTCTTGTTCCACAAATTAATATCCTTTGATGTATCATGTCATGTTATTAGAGAAGTCAATGATGTAATAGATGTATTTGCAAATTTGGGTTCTGTTGGATATAATGCATCTTTTTCTGCAGTTTCTCATCAATTGCCAAAGCAACAGCTCCATGGTATTTTCTTGCTTGATATATAAATCTAGTCTAATTTCCATCTTTTAGAATAAGATGACTTGTTTTGTTTAGATTCTGTTTCAGATATTATAATGTTTTATAGATTTTGTTTAGATTATATTGAATACTTGTATAGATCATGACGGTTCAGTTCACATGACTTTCTCATAAAACTTTAGTTTTGGGAGTTTTGTGGCCCTCCAAGTTTCTTTTTGTATATGATATATATATGTAGGATATAGATATATATATATATATATATATATATATATGTTATAATATTAGATCTTTTTACCATCTCATGGCTTAAGAAATCAAGCCATGTAAATCTATAGTCTTTTTTTGCAATTCTTTTTGTAACTCTAGCTAGTACTTATCTCTATGGAGATCATGCAATTAGATCAAAATGTGAAAGAAACAATTAACGTTGTGGATGATCATCCTCATTATACGCTAATGCATACTTAATTCTATGAAGTGCATGCATGGGTAAATTATATATAAGATAAGGACGTTTAAGGTGGTACGTAAGAGAAAATGATCGATGATCAGATCATATATAATATGCAGATATATTAATACCTTTATTTTTCACGTGCATGAGAAAAGAATTTATGATAATTAGTTATATATATCTATGCTATTATAATAAGTAACTGTCTAATTGTGAATAATAACTTTTGTTGTTTTTTCATTAACTTTTCTTGTTTTTTCGTTAAGTCCTGTTTTACTAAAAAATCCTTAAAACACTTGATTATTTGACATGTAGCTCCCTTGAAGAATTTAATGAATGATCATGTTTTACTAAAATGTCCTTAAGACCCTTGATCATTTGAAGTGTAGATCCCTTGTAAAATTTAATGAAGGGTCATATTTTACCAAAAGGCCCTTAATAGCCCTGCGGTTAGATACATTGCTGAAGTTTAGATTTTTTTTTAATCTTTCTTCAATATTGTATTTTCTTTTTCCAGCCAAATAAGCTACTGACTTTTTTATTTATTTATTTATTTAAATTATTATGTCAAGTGCATCCCGAGACTAAAGCACCCGAGACTGTTCCCTAATATGTGTGTGTGTGTTTGTGTGTGTGTGTATATATATATATAACGTGCAAGTAATATTTGTCATTTGAGATGATTTAGTCCGATTCAACGTTCAATTGCATGATTGGATCGGATTGTCATGCATGCATGCAACTTGTTTACTAAAAATCAAGACCAAACGATCTTCAATTACGAACGTACCCTTCTCCAACACTTTATCTTACTTTATTATACCACAAAAAAGAACGTAAAAATTATACATCATGTTTGAAATGGTTTTTATCTCTTTGCCGCCCATGTTTAATTTAGTCCTTGACTTTTTGTACGTAGTCTGTTTTTTTTTTTTTTTTATCCGACCATTCAGGTTTCGTTTGGTTACCAAACTCACCTCAACTCATCTCAACTCATCATTATAATTTTTTCAAATCCTAATACAAAATATAATAAACAATTCAACTTTTTCAAATTTCAAAATAATAATAATATTAAAAAATAATATTCTAATAATATTTTATCATCACAACTCAATTCAACTCAACTCACTTCAATATCCACACACACCCTCAATCTCTTGATTAGACGATTGGAAAAGATTTCTATTCCTGAATTATCTTGATCCGGATAAAAAATAAATAAACAGACTACGTACAAAAAGTCAAGGACTAAAAATAGAATCATGTAAATCATGATTTACATATAAATCATATGTAATATATGATTTTAAGAAGAAACATATAAATCATGTAAATTTACAACATTTAATTAATACTGCATACCATATAGAATATTTGATAATGTATCTATCGCTATATATATATATATATATATATATATATATATATCTATATGTGTGCGCGCGCGCGCATTGCATTTAGACCATTCAATCCATTTAGACAATTTGATCAGCACGTATATACAATATGATCTGATCAATTCAATAATTCAAATACAACTGTTGGTCACACATATGGACAGTCCACCATTCTCCTTGACTTTCGGGTCATCTTGATCCAGATCGATCTAAAGACCCAAAAGAAAGGGGAATAGTACGTACGTACCTAGGCATGATTAAACAGTTATCCTAAGGAATATTAATTTAAAATAAGATATCAATTCAACAAGGGATGATCTGAATGCATGCGCGCATGAATATTTAAAGAGAATTGTTACGTACATAAAGAGATTACACAAAAATAAACTCATAAACTGACATGATTTTACGTGATCCGTTAGATCTATTTTACGTTAAAAATAACTTTACAATCTGATGTACTGTATCAAACCATATCAGTTTATAAATTTATTTTTGTATAATTCTTTTATAACTAAAGTATTTCTCGTATTTAAAACTAAAAGGAGGTAAGGTCAAATTTTATTGGCTGGTATTCATGAATCTAGTACATGTTGGTGAACCACTTAGGCCGCCCTTAATTCTATAACAACAGGACATTTCTATTATATTATTTCCATTTTCTTTTCAAAGCAGCCGGCGTTGTTTGGATTATTGGCATGGAAATGGTTCTTCGGTCAAACTGGTTTTTGGATAAGCTGGTGCTTTTGATCTTATCATCTGATCATTGCAATTGAGTTTTTCGTATTTGATCATCATGATCATGTCAAAGCGAAGGGACGAATCATGGAAACTTCAAAGAAAATTTCTATATATTCTCGATCAATTCTCAAGTCCATGAATAAAGTTACATGACATAATTTAAATTTAAATCTTAACGTTTAAATGATATAAATGATATAGTCTACATATCGATTTAATAATAAAATAACAAATAATGTATCAGATTTAATCTAAATTAAGTATAAAATCAAACAACTACCAACATGTTCTTGAATCGATGGATTATTGCGGTGACAGCAAAGCTAGGAAAGATCCCGCAATACTCGATCGTGCATTAATAAGCCTAGAGATGCCCTAAGCACGCATATTTTCCTAGTTAAATATTATTGTCCTTTACGCTGTGTTTCGTACGTCGAAATTATCCTTCGTTAACGTCTTCGAATTTCAGAATTCTATAAATTATATTAATTGTCACCCTGATCTAACGCGCGCCCTCTTGATCAATTGGGTACTACGTATTCATTTATTTTTTCTAATTACTAGTTTGAAACGAAACCATATTATTAATTCCAGCACGTACGTGACCATCGTCTATAATATTATTAATCAACCAAGGCTTCAATATTAAAATAAGAGGACGTAGTTATCTATGTGTCGCCGCGTTATATGTTGGCATTATCTGACTCGTTTGTTTTCACAGATGAATTAAAATTAAAGTTAAAAAATTGAATAAAGTATTGATAGAATATATTTTTTAATATTATCTTTGTTTTGAAATTTGAAAAAATTGAATTGTTTATTTTATTTTGTATTGAAAGTTAAAAAATTATAATGATTAGATGAGATGAAATGAGATGTTTTCTAAAAACAAACGAGGCCTTAATACACAACATGTTAGACTCCTCCTCCTAGCCTCCTACTCCATATACGTACGTACGTGGGCGACTCATTCTTTATAACGAAAAGTATAAAGATATATAAATGATCTCTACGTCGTAAAATTATCTAAAAAAATAAAAATTTATTATTTATAAGTCTATTTATCCACACAATATCAAGCATGCATGTCATTATAAATGTAAAGATCATAAGAAGAAATTGAAGAATAAGCTCCTCATTTCTCTTATCCGAATTGAATAAACCACACACAAGTGCGGATGGATGAACATTTTGGAAGGGAAAGGAAGTGAAATAGAATCCAAATGATTATACAAAGTGTTTAAAGCTACGGACAGTAAGAATAAAGAATTCCCACTTTGATCAAGAACATGTCGAGAAATCAGATTAGAATAGTAATGTTTACGAAATATAATAAAGTTATTGGAAGATCAAGTGGACTATTAAAAAAATTTATTCTCAAGTCAATGTGGAATATACTTCATAAAAAATTCTATGTGCAGTCACTTTTATGTATTCGTTGCGCCGCACTCTATTAATATGATTGGCTGCATCACTTTTTTTTAATATAAAATAACTATTTTAGCCAATCATATCTGTGGAATGTATAAAGAATACTCAAAAGTAACTGTATAAGTCATTTTTTAAAATTGTACCTATTACTCCTCCACAGTACTGAGACCATTGTAAACATCATGTGCAGCTTTGTTTATAATGTTGGAATGTTATAAACATGTGTATCACACGTATGTACGTACGTCCTTGAATGATATATACAAACTTTGTTTTGAAAAAAATAAAATATTCTGATCTTGTCACCAAATTTGAATTTCCTCATGTGGAAAAATAATAATAAAAAGGAAGTACGTATCCACAACAAGAACAAAAGAAGCTTCATGGGAAATGTCCAGACGTTGCTCAATGTTTTCTCTATAAAAGCAGCACATTCGATGATCTTCTCCTCATGCATTCCTCCTACCAAATTAACTAGCCTTTTCCCCTAAAAAAAATAAAAAAACCTTCTCTATCATTCATATTCTTTGCTTGCTGCTTGAAGATGATTAAGAACATTATCGACGCCATCGCCGGCAAGAAGATCGAAGGGACCGTGGTGTTGATGAAGAAGAATGTTTTGGACTTCAACGACTTTAATGCATCGGTTCTTGATCGTGTCCATGAATTATTCGGCCAGAGGGTTTCTCTGCAGCTCGTTAGTGCTGTCAATTATGGCGACTCAACTGGTTTGTTTCTTTGCTCTTTTAGTGCTTCTTTTTCATCATCATCTGCTTCTTGCATATATAAATCATCATTCATCACGTTCTTTAGCTTGCTTTTGCTCTCTTCTTTTCCATTTTTCCCATCTTTTAGCACGGGCTTTTTGAACGGATCAGTTCTGTCAGTCATTTTAGACTCAACATGAACAGTGAGTCAAAAGACCATATCTTCCATTCAGGGAACTGTTCTTTTATTTCTCATCTTAAAGGCTTAAACTTTACCTACTCCTGTTTCTTTATGGCGATTGATCATGGAAAGAAATGCCCACAATTCACTATTGAATTTGGTCTTCTTATTTTTTTGCAGAGAATGGGTTGCAAGCTGGGAAGCTTGGAAAGCCAGCATACTTGGAAAACTGGATAAGCACAATCACCCCCTTAATAGTGGGCGAGTCTTCATTCAAGGTTACCTTTGACTGGGACGAGGACATAGGAGTTCCAGGAGCATTCTTAATAAGAAACGATCATCACAGTGAGTTCTACTTAAAAACTCTTACACTCGAAGATGTTCCAGGCCATGGTCGGATCCACTTTGTCTGCAACTCGTGGGTTTACCCTACAGACAAATACAAAAAAGACCGGTTTTTCTTCTCCAACAAGGTAATCAATTATATTAGATCATGAGGAATTATGCAGTGCTCGCCCAGTTCGGAAACTCACAAAATTCCAACTAAAATCACAAGAAAAAATATAGATTTTGAAGTGAAACCTAGCTCCTACAAGTTTGTTAAAGCACACATCCTTGTTCATTCTAAAGTAACATGTAGCTGAAATTATTATTCTTTTTTCAGACATATCTTCCAAGTGAAACACCAAGGCCACTGCTGAAGTACAGAGAACAAGAACTACTGAACTTGAGAGGAGATGGAACTGGAGAGCTTCAGGAATGGGACAGAGTCTATGACTATGCTTACTATAATGATTTGGGGAATCCAGATATGGGCTCTAAATATGCCCGTCCAGTTCTTGGAGGGTCTACTGAGTACCCTTATCCTCGTAGGGGAAGAACTGGACGACCACCAACTAAGACAGGTAAGATATTTCAATTCAATTTTCAGGCACCTGCTCTAGTTCGAATTTGTTCGTAGCTTTTCACAAAAAAATAAAAAAAATGGAATGATTTGGGTGCCTATTACTAATTTTCATTTTTATCATCATTAAACCTTTCAGATCCCAACACCGAGAGCAGGGTGAAGCTTCTCATGAGCTTAAACATTTATGTTCCAAGAGACGAACGTTTTGGTCACTTGAAGATGTCAGACTTCCTTGCTTATGCACTGAAATCCATCGTTCAATTCCTTAAACCTGAGCTAGAATCTCTATTCGACAGCACTCCAACTGAGTTTGACAGCTTCCAAGATGTAATTAACCTCTATGAAGGAGGACTTAAGCTGCCTGAGGGTGTACTTGAGAATATTAGGGACAACATCCCCGCGGAGATGCTCAAGGAAATTTTCCGATCAGATGGCGCAGGACTCCTCAAATATCCAATGCCCCAAGTGATTAAAGGTATCATACCTTTTAAAGAAACGGCCCATTTTATTTGAGGGTGCATGCAGTCTAACGACGAATTTCTGAACTTTATGCCTTAGTTAATTTCATTTGAAAATTCAAGAGCTTTAGGATAAGTGCCCCCGAATACTATTTGCATTGAGTTAATAATGGCGTTTTAATGTTTTGGAGCAGAGGATCGATCTGCATGGAGGACTGATGAAGAGTTTGCAAGAGAGATGCTGGCTGGAGTAAACCCTGTCTCCATTCGTGGTCTTGAAGTAATCTCAAGCTTCCACTACTAATTGCATTACAATTTTTTCTCAATAGAATGGATTAAAAGAAGATAAAGTTTGGATTTTTATTCTGTCTCAAACTTATATTTTTTCTTTTCCTTCCATCTTCTCCACGTGCCAAATATGGGATGATCATTTGTCGTCTTTACTCATTACTTGATTCTAATTTAACACAGGAATTTCCACCCACAAGCAAGCTTGATCCTAAAGTATATGGTGATCAAACCAGTACAATAACCAAAGAACAAGTAGAGAAGAGCTTCGATGGACTCAGCATAGAGGAGGTAAAAAGCCCTAGTTTCAGTTCATCCAGAGGAGGACTGAAATCAGTCTTAAGTTGCTTTGCAATTACAGTGTTTTATTCTTATAATCGTTAACTATAATTGTTTAAATGTATTTCGTTGCAGGCAATCAAGAAGAACAAATTGTTCATATTAGATCATCATGATGCTTTCATGCCATACCTGAGGCGAATAAACTCAACTACGACCAAGACTTATGCTAGCAGGACAATCCTGTTTTTGAAAAGTGATGGGACTTTGAAGCCGGTGGCAATTGAATTAAGCTTGCCCCATCCTGAAGGAGACAAATTTGGTGCGTTAGCAAAGTTTTCACACCAGCTGAACAAGGTGTTGAAGGCTCCTTTTGGCAACTGGCCAAAGCTTATGTGGCTGTAAATGACTCTGGCTACCATCAGCTCATTAGCCACTGGTACACCTCTTTCAAATACAGCTTAGAAAATAAATTCAGTCCATGTTTTATGGCGAAGAACTTCTGCATTAGTGAATCTTAATACCATCTGTGTTGGTGACAGGCTAAATACCCATGCTGCAATTGAGCCATTTGTGATAGCAACAAACAGGCAGTTGAGTGTGCTTCACCCTATTCACAAGCTTCTGCATCCTCACTTCCGAGACACCATGAATATAAATGCATTTGCACGGCAGATCCTCATTAATGCAGGCGGAATTCTGGAATTGACAGTCTTTCCAGCAAAGTATGCCATGGAGATGTCATCAATAGTTTATAAGGACTGGGTTTTTCCTGAGCAAGCTCTTCCTGCAGATCTCATCAAGAGGTAAATCTTACACTAGAACATAATGACACATCCTTGGTGCATGGGGTATTTGCCATTAGCAGTAACTGACATCATGAAATACTTCAGAACAGCTAAATGTTGCTCTAAAAGGCCTAACATTCAACGAAAAGTTGAGCCAAATTTCAGGCTTCAAATTTTGGTTATGTTATCTGCCTAATTAATCCCTAACAAAATTTGTGGTAGTGATATTATATGTCTCAAATAACATGCTACACCTTTTGCTGCATTCAGAGGAATAGCAGTCAAGGATTCCAGTTCCCCTCATGGTCTGCGCCTTCTGATTGAGGACTATCCATATGCTGTTGATGGGCTAGAAATCTGGTCAGCGATCAAAACATGGGTTGAAGACTACTGCTCCTTCTATTACAAGACAGACGACTTGGTCCAAAAGGACTCTGAACTGCAGTCCTGGTGGAAAGAACTCAGAGAGGAGGGTCATGGTGACAAAAAAGATGAGCCCTGGTGGCCTAAAATGCAAAAACGAGAAGAGCTTGTAGAAACATGCACTATCATCATATGGGTAGCTTCTGCACTCCATGCAGCAGTCAACTTTGGACAGTATCCTTATGCAGGCTACCTACCAAACCGGCCAACAATTAGCCGCCGGTTCATGCCTGAAGAAGGCACTCCTGAATATGCTGAACTCCAATCAAACCCTGACAAGGCTTTCTTGAAGACAATTACTGCCCAGCTCCAAACTCTTCTTGGCGTTTCTCTAATAGAGATTCTGTCAAGGCATTCTACTGATGAGGTCTATCTTGGGCAAAGAGACACTCCTGAATGGACATTGGATGCACAACCATTGAAATCCTTTGAGAAATTTGGAAAGAAACTGGCTGAAATTGAGGATAGAATTATAAGCATGAACAATGACAAGCAATGGAAAAAACCGAGTTGGACCAGTGAAGTTGCCATATACTTTGCTCTATCCCACCAGTGAAGGCGGACTTACTGGCAAGGGAATTCCCAATAGTGTCTCGATCTAATGCTCCTCTATTGGAGTTGATACCAGAGTCTTGGCAGTGGTGTTTTCCTTAATAAGGATATGTAACTAGAAATTCTATGACGTCAATCACAAGTAACTTTAATTTGAATAAATTAGTACCGGCAGTGCACCCATGCACGGGAAAAATTGTTATTTTTTAATTCTATTTATAAATGAATTGTGGATTAAGTTTTTGAATGTCACATTATTTGATTATTACAAAGTAATAAATAGAAAAGTCTTCTTGCAAGCAAGTTTGCACACCAAACTGCACACCGATGTTGACATATGAGGCATTTGTTTAATGAAATGGTACGAATTGAGACGAAAATGATTTTCGTAAAACAAGTGACCTTCTTCTTCTCTCAAAATTTTCTTTCTTTTTATTTTTCTTTTCAATAATACAATCATATTATCGTCGGTACACACGGTCTTATGCGTTGAACCACTTGTACGGCTCATAAATTATATAAAAAGGGAAGAATATGAAATATTCTTAACTTTTAAAATGTTAAGTCGTTTAATATTTATTTAAACTAAATGATGAAGTTAGCTAGTAATAATTTGAAGTTGGATGACGTGGCACAACAAAAATGAAATCATGCGTATCGCCAATAGTGGCAATGGAATTCCCTTTGGTGTCTCAAATATCTAATGCTGGTTGTCAAAGTTAAATATTCCACTTGTTTTAAAATCAAATATTTCAAGTGGAACGATAATAAATACATGAAATAATAAATTAAATAGGATAAAATATAGAGTAAAAATTCAAAATCAGGATCTCTATTTTAATATCATATGAAATTACTATTTATTTAAAAAATTTAAATTTTTAAAAACAAGTAGCTAGTGATTTAACTCATGTCATTGAAAACCAAACACTTATCTGAACTTCATCCATTTAGTACTAAACACCAACCACAACAACATGACAAAGCTGCTCAAGAGAGGCTGACACACCCAAGTAGAGCATGCAAGAGGCTTAAACCAAAATTGCAAGTGATCATCTCAGTGATGCTTTTAAAAAGAATCTTGATCACCTCGTTGGTTCTTCCTATGAAGTATCCTATTCCAATGCTGCCCCATCCATCCAACACAAATTTAAGATTAATTTCAGACACACACACACATATATATATATATATATATATATATATATATATATATATATATATCTGCCGTTCTCATTGATATTGCACTGTCTCTCGTTTTCATTAACTTATAGTTGAGGAACATAAATCGTTGTACTTTTTTACCTTATCTATTACTTTTTTTCAATGGGAAAGAGGTATGGGGAAAGACATCCTTAATGAGATGGGGAACCCTACATTATTCTATTAGAAATATGTATACATCAGCCTACAGCTGCAGCACACCTCAAAAAATAATAATAATATAAAGGTGTGCTACGGGCTGTAGGCTGATGTATAGCAAACCTCTATTCTATTAAATAAAAAAACAAAGAGCCAACTGGTCCTTAAAAGACTTTTTCTCTTCCCATGATCCTAAATGAACACTATTAAATTAAAGTCTTTTCTTTTCTCTTTTTGTTTTTTTGGTAGGTAGTCTTTAATTTTATAACTTATGGTAGGTGAAGGAAATATACTCACCAGCTTGACCTTCTAAAGTTCAATTTTGCAAATTTGTAGCGCAGAAACTAAATCTTTTTTATTTTCTTTTTTATTCTAAAATTATTGTTTAAGTCATGAAGTCTTGATAAAATGGATACAATTTTGCTACACATAAATCGGTGTATTAACACACCCCTTATAATAGGACATATTATAACTTAAAAATTAACACCAATAGCTTTTTAGCATACTGCTGATCTGGAGCTCCATATCAGCAGTATGTTGGGTGTGTAAAAAATAAGACTTAGGACTGGTTTGGTTACACAAATTAAATTATATTATCACATCTCATCTTATATATATAATCATTATAACTTTTTTAAATTTTCACACAACATATAATATGCAATTCAAATTTTTCAAATTTTAAAACAAAAATTATATTAAAAATTATATATACTAATGTTTTATTCAACTTTTAACAATTAAAATATTTTATCTCATCTTATCTGAACTGCTTAACAAAATGAGGTCTTACAAATAAAAATTAAGTTTTCTACGAGGTAATTAATCAAGAACTCGGCCATCTTTTATTTTTTATTTTTTTAAAGTTTCGGTGGCACTTTTCACTGACAAATATTCATTAAAATGCAATATGGCTTAGATTTCATTGGCATAAAGCCACCAAAATTTAAAAACCAAATGCATGATGATGATCCAACCCCAAAACCAAAAGAATGCTTTAAAATTAGTTTAAAGACCTAAGATCTGATTTATGTTAATTCTTTTTTCTCTCTCTTTTTTTTTTTCAAGCAAGATCTCAAGAATTCGTTTGTTTTCAGGAAACATCTCATCTCATCTCACTTTATTATTACAACTTTCTCAAATCCCACACAAAATAAAATATACAATTCAACTTTTTCAAATCTCAAAAACAAAAATAATATTAAAAAATATATTTTAATAATATTTTATTCAACCTTTTAACTTTAATCTCAACTCATCTCATCTCATCTCTGAAAACAAACGAGCCTATGTTCAATATATCTATCAATTTGATATCATGATGATTTCATGCATGATGCATACGCGTTTTAGCAAGTGGAAATAAAAGGCGAAGCTTCAAACTAATTAATTAATTTCCAGTCATTTTCTTTCTGGATATATATATATATATATATATATATATATATATATTCTAATTTGCTAATTGTCGAGACTTTTCGATCTAATACGGCAGATCAAACGACTTCGAGGATTCGATCTCATGCACTACCTACTGGCACTACTACTGAGATTTTAGAAGAAAGTTAGGAATTAAACTGCATCACTAGCTCGCACATGGGAGTAGACTCATGCATCTCAAGTCAACCAATGATATATATATAAACTTTCACTACTGGCCAAGAAATAGATCAAACCAGCAACATTAATGAACCGAAGTTCAACATCATTTTCTACAAGTGTAAAACCATGCATGGAAAATGGCAAATGTGAACAGTTGAAGCTTGATCTTTAATTAGTCATTAATTCGTCAGGAATATCTACCAATTACCATGTTATATAGCTGTATATTCAACTAGTACAAGCCGAATCAAAATCTCCTCATGATATATATCTACTGTGTGTGTGTGTGTGTGTGTGAGAGAGAGAGAGAGAGAGAGAGAGAGAGAGAGAGAGAGAGTTAATTTTCTCATTTTCTCATATCCAATTTGTTAGAAGTTGCAATATTTTTGTTTTTCTTTTGTAAGAAACACCATGGAAATGGCAAATCCTGGAAACAGTTGAAGGTTCTTAGTTAGTTCTTGTTAATTAGTCAATGAATGCATGCATTTTCAATATTTATCTCTACAAGTATCCTTAGCTCTCTCATACTAACTCTCTCAATTAGCTCAACTAGCTTTATTCTTTATAATTTGCTTACCACTTGAAGCAAGAGATCATGTTTCACTCCACAGATCTGGCTCTGTCTCCTATGAAGTCCCTTGCTGCAGGAACTTCATATGGAGTCAGGCCAATCTCCACCTTCAAAACTGCAATCAATGGTAGAGATCATCGCGTTTTCATCTGTGAATAGTACTATTACTACTACACCATAACTTTCATCTGGAAACGCCATGGTTTTTCATGCATGACTGGTTTAAAGCGATCTCGACGACTGTCAATTACTTCGATGAGCCAAACTCCTCGAGGAGCCAATTACGAGGTTAAGAAAAAGATCAAAGGAAGTGTGGTCCTGATGAAGAAGAAGGTTTTGGACTTAAACGACATCCACGCATCGGTTCTTGATCGTTTGCTTGAGTTGTTCGACCGAAGGGTCTCTCTGCAACTCATCAGTGCTGTCAATTGTGATCCCAGTGAGTTTGCCTTTGCTAAATATTCCTTAGTACTTTTTCAACTTTTTTCTTGTAATTTTTCCTCTCTATTTACAACTTTCTAGTATTGATCAGATCATACTGGAAGGGATATGCATGCCATGTTAATTAGTGAAAAAGTTGAGCTCGGCTTCCAATGGAGGCCGAAAGAAATGAACTCTTACTGCGGTCATGTCGGTGTGATCATATGATTGTCTTCGTTCTCTTTCGAAAAAGTGTTCGACTTTATTAGAAAATTATAAAGTACTCTAAAAATTCAAGATTAGGATCGATTTTTAATAATTTTCTACCGTAAACATCATAGGATTTGAAAAAAAAATAAAGACATTACGTGTAGACCCACATTATTATTTAATGTTAGATCCAAATATATATTTACGCTTTGTTTATATATTGACGTGAGATGAAGTGAGATGAAAAATTTATAAATAATAATAAATAATTTAAGTTAAGATTTTATTAAATTTTAAGAAAGGAGGAGAAAAAATTAAATAAAAATATTATAAATTTAAATATTTTTAAAATATTAATTTTGTTTTGAAATTTGAAAAAATTGAATAATTTTTTATATTTTATATGAAGTATTAAGAGAATTTTAATTATTAATAACGATTAGATGAAAAATATGAAAAAAAATATATTTATATTTAAATAATATTTGTGTATCGGAAGATATGAAGGATAAAAGTGCATCTGCACGAGTTTCATGGGAGACAGAACAAACCCGGGGCCGTTTGCTCTCAACGAAGAGTCAATGACCAACGGCCAGTCAATGAGCTTTTTCTCATGGCTTTTACTTTAATCTCAACATACTTCCTTCTTTTCATATTGACTATATTGAATCCGAGGCTTACCTAATCTAATTCTCAGCATTAACAACGAGACGCATGAAGATCATGTCAAAAAGCTGAACCATTCAATGAATGAGCTAGCGAAGTCATTACCCAAATGGATTACAATGCATTAAATAGAAAATCAGTGATACTGACTGTGTACCTACCATGGCTTGCCAGATGTAGAAAGTAGGTTTTCTCTAAGGTTTAGGGTTCTAATGCCTCCAAAAGTTCTTAAATATTCAAAGGCGAGTGTTGTACAAAGTGGTTGAGAAGACAGTCGTTGGTTTGCTCAATATGCATGCAAAGGTTGAAGCTAATCCTTAAAAAAAGGGAGAAATCATAGAAAAGAACTTACGATAGATAGATGTCAATGTTAAGGAATAATCTTATATTATCTGTGAATAAGGTTTTAGATATGTTTATAAAGAAAGAGTAATTTTTTTTTATTAAACTGGTTTTATAAGATAAATTAGATCTATAAATTTCTTGGATCGATACTTGATGTTTTATTGGGCTGATCTTGATTTCTAATATTACTAAATTATTAGTATTTGATGTGTTTCTTAGAAAATTGGTTGAAAGGGAAACTAGGAGAGCCAGCATATTTGGAAGATTGGATTACAAAAATCACCCCTTAACAGCAAGCGAGTCTGCATTCAAGGTTACCTTTGATTGGGACAATGAGATAGGAGTTCCAGGGGCACTTCTAATAAGAAATAATCATCATAGTGAGTTCTACCTTAAGAGTGTCACACTTGAAGATGTTCCAGGACAAGGTCAGATCCACTTTGTTTGCAACTCATGGGTGTACCCTGCAGACAAATACAAGAAAGATCGCATTTTCTTCGCTAACAAGGTAACTGTTTATACAAACATGGTAGTGAATTGAATTGTGTACAACTATAGCGATCAAACCAAAATAAATTGCTATATATGAAGTTACCAAAAGTGGAAAATCAGAGAGAAATTTGTTGAAACCTGAGGCACATAGCATAGAAGTCAGTCCAAAGTTTGCCTCATATCTGTTTGTTTTGGCTTTGTTAGCATGGGTGAAATTGCAGACGTAGTGTTTGAGCTTATGATAAATATTTGTGTAGACATATCTTCCAAGTGAAACGCCAGCACCACTACTCAAGTATCGAAAAGAAGAACTAGTGAACTTGAGAGGAGATGGAAAGAGTGAGCTCCAAGAATGGGACAGAATCTATGACTATGCTTACTACAATGACTTGGGAGACCTGATGAGGGTCCAAAGTATGAGCGTCCAGTTCTTGGAGGGTCTAGTGAGTACCCTTATCCTCGCAGGGGAAGAACTAGCCGGCCACCGACAAAGACAGGTTAGACATTCTAAATATTCCAGTCACTTTCTCATCTTAGTGTGTGTTTAGAAGCAAGAAATCTCAAATAAAATATCTGTGGGATTATCAAATCTCATAATGTTTTTCCTTCTTTTGTTGGGAGGGTGGCTGTGCAGTATGAATGTAAAATATATGTGCAGTTGGCAAGTATTGATGTTGTTGTATGTTAAGTTTTCTTTTACTATCTCAACAGATCCCTATACCGAGAGCAGGCTGAACCCTCTTATGGCCTTAAACATTTATGTCCCAAGAGATGAAAGATTTGGTCCCTTAAAGATCTCAGACGTCTTTGCTTATGGACTTAAAGCCATAGCTCATATCCTCAAACCTGAGCTTAGTCAATTGGACTGCACCCCCAATGAGTTTGACAGCTTACAAGATGTACTCAAACTCTATGAAGGAGGGATTGAGCTTCCTAAAGGGTTACGTGAGAATATTAGAGACATTGTCCCCACAGAGATGCTCAAGGAAATCATCCGAACCGACAGTGAAGGACTCCTTAAATTCCCAGTACCTGAAGTTATTAAAGGTACTTTGTATATATGAAACTTGTAAGGCATCAATATTATGTTTCAAAAAGATACTATAATGGCTCCTTTCTCCCTGCTCCCCCTTTATTTTCTTTTGTCTGCTATTTATTGAAGATCTTACCTTATTATTATGAAAGGGGGAAAGGGGCAACCAACATAGGGAGATTTTTTTATTTTAATCTTTTATCTGATTCTTTCTTTCACTTTAATTTGGTTCTTTAATGATCGGGTGGAGCAGGGGATGGGTATGCTTGGAGGACTGATGAAGAATTTGCAAGAGAAATGCTGGCTGGAGTAAATCCCGTCATCATTCGTCGTCTCCAAGTAAACATAAGCTTTCATTAATATGTCTATGAAACTCTTTGAACAAGAAACATACAGAAAAATGAATGAAATTGGAAGAAGTTTTGAAATCTATATATGATATGTATGTTTAAGTTCAGTTTATTTTCCTGTCTTCTCAACTGCTAAACCAAGTAGGTCATGTTTCTTATGCCAAAACATACCAATTCTAATTTATCTGCAGGAATTCCCCCCATCAAGCAAGTTGGATAGTAAAATATATGGTGATCAAACTAGTACAATAACCAAGGAGCACATAGAAAAGTACTTAAATGGGCTCACCATAGATGAGGTAATTTAACTGATTATTAGCTCACAATAGTCTTATAGTTATTCCACAGCCAATAAATCATGATAACCAAATTAAATTGGTTAAATAGGCAATCAGGGACAACAAGCTATTCATATTAGATCACCATGATGCACTAATGCCATACTTGTGGAGGATAAACTGCTGCACTTCCACAAAGATTTACGCCAGCAGAACACTCCTTTTCTTGAAAGAGGATGGGACTTTGAAGCCATTGGCGATTGAATTAAGCTTGCCTCATCCTAAGGGATGTCAATTTGGAGCCGTTAGCAAAGTATACACCCAGCCGAAGAAGGTGTGCAGAGCAACATTTGGCAACTGGCTAAAGCTTATGTGGCTGTGAATGACACTGGCTATCATCAGCTCATCAGCCACTGGTATGGTTTTGTTTAAGAAAGCTTAGAGAATAATTTCAGTCCATATTTTGATATGGGTTTTGAATATCTTTCGTCTTGGTCACAGGTTACATACCCATGCAACAATGGAGCCATTTGTGATAGCAACCAATAGGCAGTTGAGCGTGCTTCACCCAATTTATAAACTGCTGCATCCTCACTTCCGTGACACTATGAATATAAATGCATTGGCCGGGAGATCCTCATCAACGCTGGTGGTGGCCTGGAGCACACAGTATTTCCAGCTAAATATTCCATGGAGTTTTCATCAGTAATTTACAAGGAGTCCTGGGTTTTTCCTGAGCAAGCTCTCCCATCTGATCTCATAAAGAGGTAAAGCTTATTCTCCAGAAAGTTGGTGACGATATTGATGGTTTACATAACAATGGAAATGGTAACTCAAGAAAGAGAAATGCACTGTCATTTGTCAACATATCCATCAGTGAAACTCCTAGTACCTAGCTGAATAATAAACTGCTTAATGGCTGGTAAAAGTTTGAGCAAATTAAAAGGGATTAGGATTTTGGTAAATATTATGGACTTGGTCCATGCCCAAAATAAAACACTGAAATTATAAACGATCATGATCATATTTCATTGACATGCTACTTCCTTTTTTCTACTCAGAGGGATGGCAGTTAAGGATGAGAATTCCCCACATGGTGCCCGCCTTGTGATAGAGGATTATCCTTATGCTGTTGATGGGCTGGAAATATGGTCAGCAATCAAAGAATGGGTTGAAGACTACTGCTCCTTCTATTACAAGACTGATGACATGGTCCAAACTGACTCTGAACTGCAGTCCTGGTGGACGGAACTCAGAGAGGAGGGTCATGGTGACAGAAAGATGAGCCCTGGTGGCCCGAAATGCAGACTCGAGAAGAGCTAGTAGAAACATGCACTATCATCATATGGATCGCTTCAGCCCTACATGCAGCTATCAACTTTGGACAGTACCCATTGGGAGGCTACCCGCCAAACCGCCCAGCAATTAGCCGTCAGTTCATGCCTGAAGAAGGCACTCCTGACTATAAAGATCTTAAGACTAACCCCGAAAAGTTTTCTTGAAAAGATTTAGTTCCCAGCTGCTGACTGTTATTGGAATGGCTCTCATAGAAGTCTTGTCAAAGCACTCATCTGATGAGATTTATCTCGGGCAAAGAGACACTCCCGAGTGGACTTCAGACACAAAACCATTGGAAGCCTTTGAGAGATTTGGAATGAAGCTGGCAGAAATTGAGGATAGAATAACAAGAAGGAACAAGGATAAGAAGTTGAGGAACCGTGTTGGCCTGTCAAGATGCCATACACTTTGCTCTATCCTTCCAGTGGACAAGGACTAACTGGCAAGGGCATTCCCAACAGCGTCTCAATCTAATGATTTTCCTGTACTACACTGTTTCTGCGTTTTTTGCCCCCATTTATTTTCCAGTATACCAACTTAGCATCATATTCAATGCTATTTCTATTCATTTATGCTTCATTGATTTCCTACACTGCTTTCAAACCAGTCCACACTTTTTTTTTCTAGTTTTTGCATACCGTCAGCATTTGTTGTGACATTGTTAGAATTATTATTATTATTTTTTTGATAGGTTAAAGAAAGAAGTCTATTGATTCTTCTTAATTTTTTTTTAATTAGCTATGAACAAAGTCCCGACTAATCCTAAGAATGCACAGGCTATCGGCAAGGAGTTTTCCGCAAGTGCACATCGTTAATTCAAGAGAAAATTCTCCCAATCCGATGACTCCTAGCTAGAAATTATTTGTACTCAAGAGGATTTGAATCTTGGACCCGGAAGAGCGACCTTGTTAAAATTTTAAGTAGTTATAGCCGATGAAAACATTAAAACACATTGTTTTTGAGTTGAAACTGGATTAAAGCAACTGTTTTTATTTTCTGGATAACAGAGGATCTGTGCATGCATCCAGTCTTTGAATTATCTATTATGAGGAAAGCTTGGTACGATAGTTGAAACGTAGTGACTTGAGCCAAGAAACTCGATGAATCACAGATACTCAAGGATTACCCTTATTTTAAGTTCTGTTATTATTGGAAGATTTTTATTAAAAAAATTTGAGAATGTTAAAGAAATTTTATAAAAACAAATTTATAAATTATTTTACAATAAAATTACTTTATAATCTAAATTACAATATTAAGTAATAGATTTGCAATACCCAAATGCATAGCATTTATTCCCAGGGG
Source organism: Juglans microcarpa x Juglans regia (assembly GCF_004785595.1). Taxonomy (NCBI): domain Eukaryota; kingdom Viridiplantae; phylum Streptophyta; class Magnoliopsida; order Fagales; family Juglandaceae; genus Juglans; species Juglans microcarpa x Juglans regia. The sequence goes on along the minus strand of NC_054601.1, from coordinate 25,989,561 downwards.
AACCAAGCAAGGGTTTAAGCCTTTCTTATTTTCGCTACCTGTCTCCCTCCTCCATGCAGGGTTTTAACATTTCAACTCAAAACCTAAGCCTCTCTCCGTCTTCTCCAATGGCGCACACCCCATTCTCTCTTCTCCTTCTTAGAAGGCTCTCTCTCTCATCCATAGCCCTCACCCCCTTTCCGCCTCTCACTCTTGAAAATCCTTCTCCACCTCCAAGTCCCCCTTCTCCTCCTCGTCGGACCCACCACCAAAACGCTCCTCACTTTCCGCCCGCCTCAGCTTCGTCTTCGACCAAATCGACGCCATTGAAAAACAACAGCAAAATCTTATCTCCCAAAAGGACCAAACCCTACAGCGCATCCGCTCCTGGCGCCAATCCAGACATCCCAAGTCGACCAACCTCAATCAGAACCATCGCAGTTTGGGTTAGGATCAGCTGTCAATGGCAACGATAAGGTTGATACCGATTCCATCTCGACGAGGGGGGACTGGAGGTGGTCAAGGAGAAAAAGGAGCAGTAGTGGAGGTGGTGCACCCGTGGCGGAGTGGATTGAGTTGATGCAGAGGTTGGTGAAGCAGAACTACTTGATCATAGGAGGAAGGACGAGGACCGAATGATCGAGATTTGGGGTTCGATGCGTCCAAATTTGCAGCGGAGGACGATAAGGTGGAGTTAGATTCACCGACTACAAGGTGGTACAGACCGCGTGCCTCAATTTCGGGAAAGATCGGTTTGACATACTGAGGTGTGTGGTTTTTAGTGTCGTTTTGGAAAATGGATTTTTTGTGCTTTGTTTAAGGGTGTGGGTTTGTGGCTGTGCGCGTAGAGATGGGTTTGAATTGAAACGCTGTTTATGTATCTAGTAGGTAATGTGGATATTAGTGTTGAAATACTCTTAGTTTGCTCTAGAGGGGTGTTATATTGTGCTGAAAAGGATTTAGTATGGAGTTCAGGCTTTTTGGTTTGAAAATTTCTAATTTGAGTGTTCTGTGTAAACGCTTATGTGGGCTTGGCGTGTATAGAACTTTGGAATTTTTTAATTAACTGAGCCTTGAAGACAATAATAAAGGTCATGATCAAATCCCTGAAAGGTTATTACCATAAGAACTGTTTTGTGATCACCAACATCCCTAAAAGGTCATCTTTAAAAAAAAAAATCCCTGAAAGGTCATCACCCAAAATTCCACCTTTTGAGTCTAGAAATTTGTGTTTGGAAAGTCTGAAACCTCCACATGACTCAGGACGTGTTGACCCAGGACTCTATTTGATTATCATTGTTCTTAAACCAAAACGACTTAAATCATATGGATCAAAGTTGGATTCAGCTAGTCAATGAATTCTGTTGTTGCTCCAAAGAAACATGCTGTTGGGGAGCGGTTTGAGGGAAAGGAAAGGTCTTACACCCGCTGTGTGGCCCACAGGCCCAATGGGGCATTCAATGGACCATAAGAAAGCATTATTTTTTTTCTTTTTTTTTAATAAGTACATAGGAAAGTATTACTCCATCACTCATATTCTTTAGTATTATTTTACCTACATTAAAAAATTAAAAAAAAAAAAAAAAGGCTCAATCTTTAATAATGAGTCTTGAATCTACTCATAAAAAAGTATGAGTATTGAATCTGAGAAGTGGCCAGTTTATCGCCTAGGATACTAGGTTAATGTTGTCATGCATGTGGTGCGCAATACTTGTTATTTCATAAAGTCTGCTTTGTAAGTGCTGAGATATAAAAATTAATTTCAGGTCTTTGTCGAGACAGGACATTCAAATTTTGGTTGGTTTTGGATGCCAAGTGTGGACAAGAAGGTGGTTTTCTCTGCAAACTCTTAAGGAAGTATGTCCACCTCGATGAAGGAGATGTGAGTGCTACTTTCTTACCTTATTATGTTTTGTGTTTTGTGTGTATTCTTTGCTGATTTAATATAAAATTGGAGTTAATTGCTGCGGGGTGGGGGGGCTTTCTTTTGCGTCTTTTATGGATTCTGGATGCTCACAACATGCTTTTCATACAATCTAGCTCAATAGAGATTTTCAATTGTTGGTTTCAAGATTATGCTCTAATTATTTGCATCATGGATTTAAACAACCAACTTTTTTAAAAAGATAATATAGTAGTACTTTTGTTTCTTTTTATTTAGTTAAAAAATAATAGTTTTCATATCTATTAAGATCTTTTGTTAGCGATTGTACTTGGGCCACGTCTATTTTTCCTTTCAATAAAATTTATTTTACTATGAAAAAATATTTTTGGTCAATGATTCCCATCTAAGATGCGGGCAGTCTTTATCTGATTATCCTCCAATTTCTATGCACTTTTCTTTTTATTGATTTTCATGCTTCCAGTTCTTTGGCCCATCCTTTGTACACATTTATATGTGTAGACAAGCGTATATAAATGGTGGCCATTCATATGCCAGGTTTTGCAGTTCTGCAGTTTGAGGAACTCCTGTGAAAGAGGATATCTGCTTACAAACAAAGAGGACGAAGCACGGACTATTGATATTATGCGTGTTTTACTGACGTTTGGCTTTGACCCTGTGAATGGATCAGTGATCAATAAGGCTCTTCTGAAACAGAAGTCTGTCAGACTGTTGTCCGTAAGTTGCTTCACGAGGTTGTCAAGTTGAGTTCAGTTCCAATAGACCCAATCTTCCTCCTCCAATAATTAAAAAGCCCCCTCCAAAAGTCAAGCAGCCCCCACCCCCTCCAAAGAAACGAGTTGGGCGTGACGATGTTGAGATGAAAAAAGGAGACTGGCTATGCCCAAAGTATGTCTTATCTGAGACTTTATTATCTGCTCATGGCCAGGACTATTTTTGTTTTTTTTTTTTTGTTATTTTTTTTAATAAGTAAGAAGATATTTTATTGATATAGAGATAGTTTATTTTGTATTGTTATTACACAATGGTTGCTATTTTCATAGGAGAATAAATTCCTTAGCAGATTTATATGAAATATATCTACTACTAGTTTTTTCTTTCTGCTTTATAGGTAACCCTGTTAAAGTGATTTTACACATGAATTCTTTTGGATTCCTAGAAATATATACTACCATTGCAATATACTTTCAAGGCAGATTGTTACAACAATTAAGATGCTGAATACTTGTTTTTCCTAGGTGTGACTTCATGAATTTTGCAAAGAATACCATATGCCTGCAATGTGATGCCAAACGTCCACAGAGACAGCTGCTTCCTGGAGAATGGGAATGCCCGAGTAAGATTTATTTCTACATCTATGTTTCTCTCCTTGCTCTTGTTGATATCATCTTGAAAAAATCCTTAAGATTAGTTGGCTGTTTTGAAGTCTCATTTTCTATATGATTGCATGTTATTTTGTGCAGTTATGTACAATCATAGGTTTTAGGTTCATTGGCTTGCAAGCAAAGGCTTATCAATTTTATATTGGTTTCACAAGAAAACTTTTAACACAATCCAGTAACTGAATTGGATAACTGGCAATGATAATTGCACGAAGTTTCTGACCTTGTTCTGCATCATCTGCCTGCTTTTACTTCAGTTCCCCCCTCCCCCGGGCCCTTTTTTACCCGTCCTTTTTCTTTAAGTGGTATAATTTTACTCACAAAAGTTAAAAATCTTACTATTGTCAAAGAATTTTTCTCTTCACTTTCACCTCCCTGCAACTTAAAAAAGTTGGCTCCCCCTCCCTTCCCCTTTCTTTTTTAATGTGCATTCTGGATGAACATCCATCCACATAGCTAGCTTCTTTGAAGATTTTATTGCATCCCTTATTGTTAATTCTGTTATCTGGCAGGTGCAACTTCTTAAATTATAGGAGAAATATGGCATGTTTCCACTGTGAATGTAAGCGCCCTACTGATGAATTAATGGAGACCAGGATGCAAGAAAAGCAACATGGTCCTAGGACAAGGTTGGAGAAGATTGCTAACCGGCAGAGGTTTCTAATGCATGGAATTTTGATTTTGATGACAACGAATCAGATGGAGCAGATGTTGCTGCTTTTGAGTATGCAGATTCTTCCATTATGGCTAAAGGTTCTTCTTAAATAGCCAGGCCCATGGAGGCAATTTAAGAGGGCCTAAAGGCGATTTCAATCGAACTAGCAGAGTTCCAAGGATCCGTGAAAATGAATATTCTGATGACGATACTAATAGGCCTGGCTTTGATGATTTTGATGATGAAGAAGATGATATTGATAGTTATGAGCTCGACACTCCTAATAACAATTCCACTCAGAAGGCTTCTGCAAATGATTCTCTCTGAGGTTAAAGAGTACTCTGGATCAGAGGATTTTGAAGGCCTTAGCAATAATGTGCATTCTGCTCGCAGAACGACTTCCCCATATTACAATAAGCCATCCAAATCCGCACGTCTAAAAGCTACTTTCTCTGGATCTGAGGATGATTTGGATTCAGATGATGATCTCTCAGTTCATCCCAATTGGAAATCTAGTCATGTTGCTGATTTTAGACAGAGAGGTGGGCGGAGAGGTCAAGTGAGTCCATCCAAGGGATTAAGTTTTGGTTCTGATGAGGAACTTGGCCTCAACTCTGATGTGGATGATGATTTAGATCGGAATTTCAGATCTGAGCATAAGAAAGGGAATAGATTGGGTTCTGAGAGAAGGGATTTCCAGAGGAAAAGAAGTTTCGTCACTGGAGACACTCTCTTTTCTGATGAAGACGATGATGATATACGTTCTTCTAGAAATGAGCGAGACGAGACAAAGTAGGCATTGATACGGGACGAAATAAGTCTCAAGGTCGTGCCAATCAGAACTTCACAAGAGACGCAAAATTCAGATCCAGTGGTAAGATGGGTGGCAGAAGGCACTCTTTCAATGATGATTTTGATGAACCATCACAAGGGTTTCGAGGTAATAGTAGAGGATCTCGAAGACTTCTCATGATGGGTGGAAAGAACGACAGGGAGGGTGATATGCGGACTTTAAGGGGCGTAGAAGAGGAGATAGTTTTGGGAAGCAGCAGCGTGGAAGGCATAATGAATATGATAGGGATATGGACGGTGATGTTGGTGGATTTAAAAACAGCAGGCGCGTTATAGAAAGATAGACCAGGGCTATAGGATAAGCAGAAGCTCACTAATTGCTTATTCTAACCTCATATAGTTTGCAGTCAATTCGGAAAGGGAATGGTTGCAAAGATTCATATTAATGAAAAAGACCAAAAGCAATCAGAAGGGAAACATGTTTAGTTGCCACTTCACCAACACTGAATAAATGTCTAATCTTTGTGGTTCTTATGAATTGACATGGGTTTCCTCCTGATTTGAGTCTTTCGATGAGAATTTGCCCCCAGAAGGTTGCATCAATCCGCGTAAGATCTATGAACTGCGTCTACACTTTTTCTACCTTGTGCTTCAGTTCAATGTTGTTCTTTAGCCTGCTCTGTTGTTCAATCGATTGAATAATTGTTTTAACGCAAGGGGTCCTGTTTCTGTACATCTCATTGACAAATTTTGTAGTATCATTAGCATTTTTTTTTTTTTTTTGGTGTTTTCATTTCTTCCTAATATAATTGATAAAATATAGTTTGTACCTTCTAACTACCGCACTTTAAACCTTTACATTAGATCCTAATTTATCAAAAGAATAAAAATACAAAATTTGAACGTCATTAATGATCAATGATCATCTCAAACTACCAAAACATATTTTCATTCGTTTGTTTAGCTTTGGTTTTTCTCAATTGAGGTACGTACAATTCACATTTCATTAGTTTGTTCGCCTGGTTGTGTTCGTTAAGCAGTCAATTAACCACAACTATAAGTGGACTGTGGGATGCTGGATTTTTGACTATAACTTTTAGCTTAGGCGATTTTAATGGCAATTTTCTACTTAAGTGAGTGCTAGAAAATTTTCCATTGATCATCAATATGTAGTATTTTCATTTATTTTTAGGATTTAGAATGTGAGAACGAATTTTATAGTTTTAATCAATTATTAATTTTTTTTTTTTTTTTTAAAGGAAACTTCAATTCATTGAACTCAAATAATACATGATTTGTCAATAGAGATGATAGGAAGAACCTCAACAGGTCCTCCTCCATCCATACATGCTCATAGTCTAAAGACAATGCCAATTTGCAGCTACATGAGCCAGCTTGATTTCCTTCTTTGCCAACGAATGAGAGCAGCCAACTTGGATGCCATGACAAAACTATCTTGATGTCTTCAATTACTTACCCTGTCCAAGAGGAATTTATTTTGGTAGCATTAATAGAATCCACCACAGCCTTAGCATCCCTTCTATACCACCTACCTAAATCCAAACTCATGACATAAATTAACAACTCTCAACAAAGCGTAACTCTCAACAACATAAGCGATCTGACAAACTTCTTTGGAGCAGCAAGTACAACCTCCACATTTCCATGTAATCTCTAAACCCCCCCCCCCCCCCCCCACTTTGTCAAAGGCAGCATCAACATTCCCTTTAAAAAGATGTAGCTAGTGGTCTCCAAATCTGTCTTTCTACAAATATCATCACCTTTCAGGTATATTACAACTCTTAAAGTGGTCTAGTGTGTAGGCTTCAGAATCCTATATTGCCAAATTGAACACAATAGTAGGACCTCTAAACTTATTTTTAAAAATTAACTCGTTTCTCCTACTCTATAAACGATAGAAACTACTGCAATCAAGTCCAAGTTATTAGAATCGAGTCTAGTAATGAGATCAGACACAAAGTTGAAAAATATCAATAATTTCGTCTCCACTTCTTAACTGGACTTCCTTCCTCCCCCATACATCAGTTGTTGCTGGACACTCCATAAAACATGAATGATTGATTTCTCCTCTGTTGAAGATTGGACAAATTGAATTCTCCACAATTGTTTCTTAAACAGATTACCTTTCCACACTAGTTTTTGACCTTACCTGTGCCTACTAAGTTCCACAGTTTCCTCCATTGTTCTTCATCCTGGACACCTCTTGAGGACTCCCCACCCATTTGTTTTTTCTTCACCAAATCAGCATAATAAACACTTTTCATAGAGAAACCCCATTCTCAGATAAACCCATATAAATTTTATCTTCAGATCCCCTTGCATTGATAGGAATGCTACAAATACTGTGAGCCTCTATGGACTAAAAACTGCATCAATTACCTCTTTTTTTCAAGTCTTGTTCTCCTCATCAATTAAAGCATCCACTGTGGCATTAGACTCAAGCTTGTTAATGGGAGTCTAGATCTGATAAGAAGAGAGACTAGGCACCATTTGTCCTCCAAACTCTAATACTCTTTCCATTTCTAACCCTCCAAACATATCATCCTTAACCAAATCCATGACTAACATATGCTCCTCTAGATATGAGATGGACCATTGTATAACTTGGCATCCACTAGCTGACCATCTTAAAATATTTTTCTTTATATATAGCGCCACCAAAGAAGAGGGCTCCTGAATGATTCTCCACCATTGTTTAGCAAGCAGAGTTCTATTAAAACAATTAAGATCACGAAGCCTAGCACTCCCTTGCTTTTTGTTGTACCAAGCCTATCCTAACATTTCCAATATATACCTTTCTCATTTTTTTATGACTCCACCAAAACTTTGCAAGCATGGCTTCAATTTCTTTAAGTAAGGACCTTGGTACTCGAAATACACTCTTAGTATAGGCTAGAATAGCCCACAATATACTCTTGATGAGTATTTCCTTCCCTGCTGAGGATAACATATTTGTCTTCCAGTTGTTTATCCTTCTCCAAATCTTGTCTTTGGGCCCTCTGAATGTATTATACTTGGACCTTCCTACCACAGTAAGTAAGCCAAAATACTTTGTCACAAGTAACCCCTTCAGTATGTTGAGAAATAAACATCTTTGCAGCCGTTATATTTGAGCTAAAGAGAATAAAGGTATTCTGTTTATTAGGGTCTATCCTGAGGCATCTTCATGTTGCTTTAGAATGTTAAGTATATTAAATAATTCCTCTTGCTTTGATCTGCAAAAAATAACACAATCGTCAGCAATAAAAGATGGTTGATCCTTATGCTCCCCTTGAGACTTCAACTCTTTTTATAAGTCCCTTTAACTCAGCTTATTGCAGCAAGACACTAAGCCCTTAGCACATATCAAAAACAGATAAAGGATAAAGGATCCCCTTGTCTTAACCCTCTTGAAGGCAAGATAACATCACTTGGGACCCATTCACTACCATTGAATAAACTGATAGATTTAACACATTCCATTGGCAACTTATCCACCTCCCACCAAAACCAGCTTCTCTAACATAGCCTCAAAAAATCTCACTCCACCTTGTCATAAGTTTTAGACATATCTAATGTGATAGCCATGCTACCTTCCCTTCCCTTTTGCCTTAACTGCATATTATGGAGAAGTTTTTAAGCTACCATGATATTGTCTGTAATCAACCTACCAGGAATGACAACACTTTGGTCCCAACAAATTATGGTTGATAGCACCTATTTTAGTCTATATGCCAAAACTTTAGAAATCAGTTTATACTACACATTACATAAATTGATTAGTCTGAATTCATGTACTGATTTGGAGAATTAACTTTAGGAACTAAAGCTATGAGGGTATGATTCAAACTCGAGGTATCTCCCCACTTCTGAGAAACTCCAGCACTGCCTGAACCACATCAGTGCCCAAAATTCCCCATTGGTCTTGAACGTATCTTGCACTGAAACCATCAGGCCAGGAGATTTGAAAGGGGACATTTGTTTTAGGGCAACTTCAACTTCTCCTGGTAAAACTCTATCCAACTGCTCCCTCATTTCTAATGTGATTCTTTGATCTATTTCATACATACATTGCTGAATAGACGTTCTGGTGGGTTTGGAGGATTAAAGACCTTAGAAAAATGAATCCAAAACCCTTTTACAATCTCCTCCTTAGTTGACGAAATGTTACCCTCCCATCCACCACCTCCTTAATAAAATTCTTTTTCTTCTTGATTAACACAAGCATGATAGAATTTAGTGTTCCTATCCCCTTGTGCCATTGCTTTTTGGCCCTTTGTTTCCACCTTATATCTTCTGGTCTAACAAAACCCAACTCACTTTGCAGCCTTTTAAACTCCATCATGTTTTTTGCACACTCATTCCTTTGTAACTGATTTAACTATTTAATCTTTTCTCTAATTTCTGTTGTTTTTTCTCTAATTAAGTCTTTACTCCATTTCTAAAGCCCTTTACTACATCCTTCAAGTTTCCTTTGCAAATTCTCCAACTGATTCGACAAACTAACCCATCTCTGTCATTCTGATTCAATTGTGTCACTGCAACCCTCTCTCTTGCTCCAACTAGCCTCATACTTGAAATGAACCAGACTCCTTACATCATAGCCCTCCCATGCACACACTCAAGACGGATAGGCCTGTTATCTGAGCATAGAGCAGTCAAAGTTTCTACTCTAATTTCATAAAATAGTCCATCCATTTTTTATTAGCACGACCTCTATCTAGTCTTTCCTTAGTAAAAGACTCATCTCATGTCGATTACACATGTGTATTTTGACTCTTCCAGCCTAAATCAATAAATTGCCTTGCTAAATGACCCCCTAAACAATCTCATCTGGTTTTCACACCTCAGTCTGCCACCCACCTTCTCATCATTGGACAGTACCTTATTGAAGTCACCTATTACACACCATCCCAAGTTCACAGGCTTAAAAGATTGCAGTAGCTTCCAAGCTTCCTTTCTCTGATTAGTATCAGGATGCCCATAGAAACAGGTGAGCAACCATCTTGAGTCATCATCCTCACTCTTAATAAACACATTGATATGCCTTTGAGAGATTCACTAGCTCTAAGTGAACCTCCTGCTTCCACATAACCATCAAACCCCACCTCTCCCCACTACATCCACCGCTACACAACCCTCAAACTTAGCTTTCCTAGCAATGTTTGTAGCACGCAACTGAGTCAACTTGGTTTCCATCAAGAAAGCCACATCAGGATCTTTAGCCTTCACTTGTAAACAAAGGCTTTGAACTGTTCGGGGTTCCCAAGCCCTGACAGCTACAGCTTAATATTTTCATAATGTTTGGCTGGGCTGGCAACCAGCCTTTGCCGCTTCACTAGACATAACATTAGAACACAAGTTTGCAACCCTCTTACCCTTAGTTGCACCTTCATTAACTGCATGGACCTCATTCGAAACCTCTGCAAGTCTGTTAGTACCAGATAAAACACCTACCTCAGTACACATTTCCCCCTTAACCCGAGATCTATGTTTCCACTTTCTGCCACCTTTGAGAGATTTTGGTTTAGCATTGGGAGAGGTCCCTCCGATACTTTCTGTTTCTCTCTTCACATAACTGACTTTCTGTTAATAAGCTACCCTTCAATGAATAAGTGACATTCGGCCCATTATCCATACAAGTCTTCGTAGTGGCCCTTCCTAGTCACCCAACCCATCTTGGCCATCTCCTTTGTAACGGCTTCCTGCCACACCCTTCCCTTCTTCCCATTTAAAACTTCACCACCCTTAAAACACATAACCACTTCTTGCGATCGTTGCTCATGTATCCCTTCATTCTCGCCTATATTCAAACTCCCTCCAACGTCGCCTGCTAAATCTGCCTGTAACGTACCAATTCAATTGTTTCAACTTAATGCATACATTCCACTAGTTCCATACCTGTCTCTACCATCAAAATTCCTAAATTTCCCTTGGCCTGAATCCTTGACAGCCGCCATCGGTAGTGCTACCAACAGAACCCTCCGCTTCTCTAGTCATCATTTCCATCACTGGATCCTTCGAAACATCCTCACGACACCGGAACTAGCTTCTGTAAAGGTAAATGGAGACCTTCGCCGGTAACTATCCTCATCACGTAGCCAAGGACCAAAACTGAGTACTAAAACTATTATTTGAACTTGTTCCCCAGCCCCCATATACTATCCATCCACAATTACAACAAATCTTCAGAAGTTTTTCATATTTGAAATTGAGCCGTACCTTCTTGCCATGCACCATATAATTCTTCCCCTAGCAATTGCCTTCTACAACTGCACCTCTATCTTCACCCTTAAAAATTTTTCCCAACCAATCCCATCGTCCGCCACATCTACATCTACAACACAACCCATAGAAGCACCTATCTGTATACCCCATTCTTTTTGTCATTTGTTCAGTGGCAAGTTATGAATTGCAGCCAAAAGTTTCATAATCAAAATTTACCTTGCCAGGTTGTAGAACTCCATCATATGGCAGGATCATGAACAACACATTAGCAAAAAGCCATGGTTTCCCATCAAGAATACACTATTTATCTGCATGATTAGCAAAGTTATGACAAAAATATTTTTGTCCACCTCTTGGAAGATTGCACGCTTACTAATTCTCCAAATTTTCCCATAGTATTGGCAATGACATCCTTTCCACAATAAGATCAAAACAAATCTTTCCAATGAGACTTCTCTTCCCCTTTTTGTTGAACTTCATCTTCACTGCCCTGAGGATTCTCGATCACAACCTCCTCTCTTCTGTCAACCTAAGGTTACTCCACAAGTCTTCATATCATCCATGCTACAGACTCTTACCCCCTCCACATCGAGGACCAAACACTAGCACAAAAATCCTCTTCTCACCTCCTCTAGAATCGCCAGACACAAGATGAGACTCAATACATATTCGGATAAAAATAATTATCAATTATTAATGTTGTCTATTAGAGTTGGACAAATAATAAATATGCAAAAATACTTGCTTTATATCTATCTGTATTGCTCATACTAAATCCTAAAACCCCTAATCTCAATCAATGAGATGAATGCAATTCCTTGTATAGAGGATTCCACGTCCTAATGGTTTTGGTTTCTCTTGAACCTAAAATCCACCCGATATACCAAATGCTTTTGTCAGAGGTCCGGGACAAAATGTGACGAACTATGTTCGTATTCTTTTCAATCTTGAAATATTACCTTTTGGAAACAAAATTCATCCTTGTAAATCCATCAGCATGCATGATTAGGATTTGTAGACTCTGATAATGAACGATTAAAAATGATCCACTTTGGTATGTTATATCGGCTTCTGGCCTCCCTCGGGGGGGTGGCTGGAAATCCAAGAGCTGCTTTTTTCTGTAGCACCCAACGTAAAGAACTCAAAATTCCCAGGATACAACTAAGGTCTATGCCGTAATTAGAACTCCGATTGCGTAATCACGCGCATAACGACATTTTTTAACTAAAGTAACTTCTAAGAGGTTGAAAACTGATTCGATATCATAATCATGCTTCACGACATTTTTATACTTGATAGCTTCTAATTGGTTCCACATAAATCAGAAACATATGTTATGTGTAACATCACAATAAAGCAAATTTGGAAAGGCCTTAATCAAGAGAAATAAACAAGCTATCTTAAATTTTATACAAACGTAAAACCTGTGACATAAATTGTCACACACACAGCACCACCAAACGACAGGTCACAATACAAACGACAAGCAACATCTCTTTCTTTACAAGCAAGGATCGGCAACCAAGGCGTTTTAAACTACAGCGGTACAGCCCCACCAAATGGCAAGGTATGACATATCATATTGGTGTTCATGGTGTTCCACAACCAACGAACCTCAGTTTTTTTTTTTCTCTTTGCTTTCTGTTAGCACTTGACACAAACATGGCAGCTACGCACGAACAAGGATAATAATTAGGCCGTGGCGTTGAAAATGAAAAATTGAATCCTCACAATATACATATTTCTTTTTCTCTTTAAATATTTCTATCCTAAAAAGAGGGATTGGCTCAGAGGCACTATGCTTGTCAAATGACGACTTGGAGAAACAAATTAGACATTGCACAATGGGAAGAAGAGAGTAGCTCAAGATACAAGATGTCAAAAACAATGGGACTTCCCCATAACCCTTCAAGTGAAATGGTGATCAACAAAGTCCAGCTAGCCTAGCAAGAAGTGAACACATCGGTCAATGAAATTATACTTCCACACGATTGCTGCCAGCCTCCACAATGACAAGTCTCCTAACCCTGAAAGGATTCAAGTGAACAAGCTACGTCATGAAAAGTGGAGAGCAACAAAAAAAAAATCTTAATGAGCTAGGCAAATTACACGACTTGTCAACCGTTTCATCACTTCGTTTAGAGTGTCAGAACGCAAACACATCTGAAATCTCTGTCCATTGAAGTCATAAGGAGAATTTGCATCTTGCCCCAGTTTCAATGCTATAAGCACAGACATCGCACACTCAGAAACAAGATGGAGCATATATAGACAATTTTGTCGGATATGCACTGCATTAGTGTTCGGCTATCTTGATGACAGAACATTTCACATCCACTTTGGCAAGATACTGCAGCAATTTGTGCAAGTCATTTGGAGAATATGCATTACTAATTGGCCTCAAAATTAGGAAAACAATATATGGAAATGAGGATGATGTGCATTTATTTAATAGATAAACAAGCAATTTTGTAAATAATCCCTTCAATCTACACTTCATGTTCTAAGGACTGCACAGGAAAGAAAATTGCACCAGAGAGCAACTCTCCCCTAAGTTGCCAGTATTTAGTGACACCTGTCTTCAGGATGACAAACAAATTTCACATGTTTCCAACAATAAGCCATTAGTGAAAATATGCACTTATAATGTCTATATTAAGTGATGTTTCAGGCAGATGATGCATTCTCTTAATTTTCCTTGTCTACTAAGCTTTATCAGGCAGACGATTTCTCTACAGTAGAAGTGGTAATAGATTGGACTGGAAGAATTCCAGTTTCAACCCAGGATATATCTATGTTCAAAAGAGGTTGTTATCTACCATACAGCCAGCATGCCCGATGGAGTCAGATAAATACATAAGATTGAGAAATTACCTGGTGAATACTCATTTCATCAAGGCGAATCTGTGCATATGCTTCATCTTTTGCCAAAGCAGTGATATCACTAAGAAAATACAAAGCACCTCTTGATATGGTTAAAACATATGGATCATTCAATAATAGCTGTTTAGAAAACTGGGGAGAGAGAGAGAGAGAGAGAGCCAATTACCTTCGTGAATACATATCCAGCAATGAGCCATTATCATCCACTATTGTATCGAACTAACTCCAGCTGCAAAGGAAGGTGTATTATAATTGAAATAGTATAATACAAGTCCAATGTTATTAAACATAGAGCAATGAGATGAGATCAAAATCACGACACAGCAAGTTCAGGTTTACATAGAGACTTTATGGCTGAGATAAATATGTCAATTCTCACAAGATAAAAGCTACATTTACTTTCTGCAGTAGTTTGAGAAAAGAAGGAAAATCACCTTGAACTAATAAAGTTAAAGCAGCACTAAGAGACGCATATGGCCTTAACATTGCAATGGCTTCGACTCCCCAATTTTGGAACCCATGTACCCAAAGGAATTGAACAAATGGGTTGCTGAAGAATGGGCAACGAGCTTAAAGAATGTCTAAAAAACCTGTAGATACCTGAAAATTAGGCCCATGGATTAGTTTCAAAGTCATGGACCTCAAGTGACAATCCCTCGAAGAAGCTTACATTTTAGTATCCTGACAGCGAAGCAAGATGTAATAGCTGTGGAAAAGAACCATCCTGTGAAGAATGGATAATGGGAACAGTGGCCACCTTGTTTTGTAAAATTTTCAAAGCGACGTCTTTCATACAATCATAAGGGCCAGCCTGCATCATGGAACTAATATATTAGAGTACTCATGATCTTATTCCAACATCAAAATACAAGACACTCTTGAGTTTAAAGAGTTCAAGTTCCCAAAAATCAGAAATAATGATATTATTATAAACTGGTACTCAAAAAAGTGATAAATTTAACCAAAAATTTTAAAATCGTTATCTAACGATCACCACAACAATAAAGATATTCAAATAGAGATTAACAAAAGCATAACAGCAAGAGCCTACAAGTGGTTTTTTTTTTTTTTTTTTTGGTGTTGAGGGGAAGGTCCAAAAGCAGTAAACTCCAAAGCTTATGCAACTTTATCTTGCAGGGAACAATGTTTGTCCAGGCCAGTTAACCCAACCGTCTCTCTCCAACTCCAATGAATCAGATAGGGTGCTTACAGATCTCTAAAATTAATAGTAGCAACAGAACATGCAAATTGGGCACCCTTAAGATGCATACGCAAAAAATTTTATGTCTAAAGCTTTCTATCTGAGCTGCATTTGAAGGATGCTCATTTCACAGAAGAAAATGAAGTGAGAATGAGGTTAAGTACCAACCTAACCAAATTGTTTGATAGAGAAAAGTAATAGAAAAAGTGCAGAGGTGAACAAGTCCTCCGCATACCAGATCCTTTGGCACAAATCAAAAGAAGCACGCACTTACATGGATAAGCTGTCGACAGGGAAATGACCCCCATTGCCATCCATTGTTCTGGTAAGATGTAGTTTTCCCTCTTTCAAGCTGCTATTGTATGTGTCTCAAGTTGTTCCTCTGTCAAGTTTGATCCATGATTCCCAAGCTAAAATGTAAATGGTCACACACGTTAAACGGACAAAGGTTTTGTTCTCATATTGTTTGTGTTTCCAGAAAGAAAAAGAAATGGACAAGGTAAAGAGCATCCAGAAGACAAATGAGCACAGCACTGCAGTCCACACAAAAAGAAAAAAGAAAACCTAAAACTAGGAGAACAAAGGCCAGATAAATAAATAATACTATATACAACTTCAGTCTAACAATTAAGCCATGCATCTTTTTTTTTTGGGTAAAGATAGCCATCCTTCATAAACATGGAATCTGAAGAGCTAAGAAATAACATGTTGAAGAGTGCAAGAAACCCTATCCAAGCTAGGTCAGCAATAAAGGGAAAAAGAATAGTTAAATCGATGGTCTTATGGCATTATTTGGGGTAAGGGCAGGTGCTAAGACCCAGAAAGGATGTAAGCTTAAATGAGTGAATGGTTTTCCATCATTTTCGAATACTTCTTATGCAAATCCTTGTATATTTTAATTTTTAGAACAAAATGATGTTTTCTCTTAATCCATCGGAGCATAGTAAGTCTTTCTGATATTTATGATGTCAGCCCTTGTACATATCATTTTAAAATACAAAGATTTTATTCTTCATAACTACCACAGTTCAACAAAACACAGAAGATTATTCCAGAGATACCTCCTTCAAAATTAGAATGAAGTCCGATGCACTGAGAACTCCAACAAACTGACTCTTGCAAAATCCCAGAGAGGAGCCACAGAGAGTCCCTGGAAGTAGTTTATATAACCAGTAAATCTAAGCTAATACTCAGCAATGAATTACAAAAAGAAAGACAGTCATGTGGCTTTGTGTGTAAAAGACAGTTACCTGTTCATGAAGAATATGAAATGCTTTCTTCACAGGTAAATTGATATCCAAGGCGATGATCTACAGCGTGAGACAATTGGAAGTATTTTAGATAAATTACCGCGACTGTGATGCATTTACCTAGTTAGAGTGGTCAAATCCCAGTTAACATAAATAGCTTCTAAAAAGGGTAAAGCATCCAAACCTTGCCTGAGTCAGGAAGCAACTCATAAGCAGTATGTGTAGACAAGAAATTAGCTACATGGTGGCGAGAGACCTCTAAATCAACTGATGATATCATTGGAATGGCACCATGCGACAACGAGACCTATTTTATATATTTTACATCAGGCATTAAGATAAAACAATAACAGTGCATAAAGTAATAACACCCCCCCCCCCCCCCCACGCGGGGGCAGGTGCACCTTTTTATTAAAGCTTCACTATGATCCAAGAAACTGGAACGGCTAAAACATTACCATGCAACATCAGCAATATTATCAGCAATGTATTAGAGCCAATATGCTCAAAACCCTCTACATTTGGATGAAAGCTCATAACAGCTCATGTTATTCTACTTTTTCTAGAACTTATGACTTTATTCTTAACCTTTCCCCTAAGTGGGTGTTTTCTCTTGTTATTCTATATCCAGTGTACTCGAGTTGTGCTCTTTTGAGTTTTCAATAAAATTGACTTGTCAAAAAAGTCTCTTCGATTGTTCTTTTGGGACCTCCTAGAAGCACAATACATGACAGATTATTTGGCTGAGAAGTGGCTCACAACCTAAAAAGGCTTTCATATTTCCTTGATTTAATCATTTTTGTGATGGGAAACGCTAAGTGCCACATTCTTAATAGTTATGGCAACTATTCAATAATTTGGATGCCACAATAATAAAAAAACAGTCCATCAAAATGCTAGCAGCATTTTGGACGAAGAATTTACTCAAACAGAAAATCCCTTACCGTGGGTGTAATGATATCATAATCCACATCCATGTGGGATCTGCCAGGTGTCAGGGAGCTAGAAGTAGAATTAATCACATCTGGTTCCCTAGCGATAAAGATGGTATTTACTAACCCATAATCCCCCTTGCAAGGGGCTGGTTCTCATCAAGTCGCCACACTCCATCGACAAAAAACTGGTACTGCAAGTGAATTGAAACAACAAATTCGAACATCAGCAATGGATCTGAATAACTACCAGCATTATGCATCATTGTGCATGCATATCTAGGGTTGGTAGTAAATAAACATCCAAATAGCATTCTAAAGTGCATCAAAAACAGGAATAAATGCAAGGAATTTTCCCTTATCAAAAATAAATAAATGCAAGAATTTTCTGTCTCTATGCCACCATAAAATGTCAAATTGCCTCAACAGTGTTGGAAAATAAGGTAAAACAAAAAACTAGGGCTTCGAATCATAATTAATCTAAGCAACAACACAAGGTTCAATATTTTATCATTCAGTCCACAGTCAATGCTTGATTCATCTTGAGTCCAAGGCGGGTACATTATCAGCTAATGTCCTTCCTGATTAGTGTGTACGACTATAATTACACAGCTTATTCTTATTGATATATTGCAGAGATGGGAATTCGCTTTCATCCAACATATCATCCATGTCCATGCCTCATATTCGCTTTAAAGGACATGCTTTGAATCTTTGCCGGCCACAATTCATATCCTTCAAATATCTTAATTGTGTTTGGGCTTGAGAAATAAGATAAGAGATGCTTCTTAGTACATACGAATCTTTTCATGGCTCTTTCAAAAATATATATATATATATTTGTATAAGTATATCTTTCAAAAATATATTAGCATGGTTTAATAAAAACTTTGACCACCCAAGTATTCCATACAAGAGAATTGACCTCCATTTAGCTACTGTGCTTATCCTGAATGGTAGGTATATTAAATGCAGTCATAATGAACACTTTTGTATACTATGTGACATATTGAAATTCCAGCATGATTTTACATCAACCTATATATTCTATAAAAGAACTAAAGAAAAGAAGAACACCAGTTCCTACTAGGCTTGGATTGAGGAGGGAAAAAATACAGTTTGAGTAATATCAGGAAACTTAATTGTGCCTTACAGAAACTCGGTACTACTTACTTTTTTTTTTCTATAGGTAATCAAGAGTTTTTATTCATAAGAAAAGGAGGAGGCATAGTCCAAGTACACTCGGTACTAGTTACTGTGTAGCAATGAATGGCAACTAACAATCACTGGCACACTGTCATCAGGAGCAAATATTGACATTTTCAGCAAATAAGATTCTGAATTATCTTTTTTTTTTTTTTTTTTGATCGGTAGATTCTGAATTATCTATTAAAAGAGAACCATTAATTCTGAGACAACTGTAGGCTTCAAACTTCTCCAATCATTCTCTGCTTCCAATCAGATACTGGCTAGGCTGTAACTCTAATTCCATGATCCAGTTTTTGCTCAATTACAATGGATTTTACCATATGGCTCATCCATTACAAAGATCCATCAATGTCCAAAAAGGCATGCTTCAAACTTCTTCAATCACAACCACTTTAACTCAGACACCAGGTATGCTGTATGTTATTTCCATGATGCCAGTTTTGCATGCTTTACAGTCGAAGGATAATAATTTGTATCGTATATTAAATCATAATAAAAAATTTAGTAATTCACAACAGCTTTGATAGTTGACTTGACCATTAACTATCCAAATGCGCTTTTGATTTTTTTATTTTTGAGTTAATAATGCAACCTTTTTTTTTATAAGAAATACAAACTTTTAAAAAGCTCAAAATGCGTACTCCAAGTACACAGGTTGTATATGAGAGAGAGAGAGAGAGAGAGAGGAAAAATACAAGAAAATCACAATGATTAGACTAAGGGGACGTTTGGAAACAGAGATGAGACACAGAATTCTCAAAATTTTCAGAACTTATCATAATTTCATTCACAAATATCACTCAAACACAAAACACTTTTCAATTTCAAATCTTCAACTTTTTCATCTAATCATTACCTAATTATTATCCAAACACAAAAACCATACAACTTTTACAAACTTCAAAACAAAAATTATATTCAAACAATTTTTTAACTTTATAATATTTCTATTCAACTTTTTCTCTCTCTTTTCCCATAACCCAATAAAACATCTTAACTCAAATTATTTCACTACTATTCACAGAATTTTGAGATACTTCAATTGTCTAAACGAGCCCTAAGGCTCAAATTTTAGGCTCAAAATGTACTGGAAAAGAACACAGCTCAAAATGTCATCCTATTTTGATTTTATATTAAAGCATATCACAACAATTATAGACACAAGGGCAGTTAGACTAAGGCTGTGTCTAGTTGAGCCTCGTATACTACTATACTATATCAATCAAAAGAGTTAATTAACCTCGTGGTGTCCTGATGTTAAGTTCCAAACAACTTGAAATACATCATCGCGTCCCTCCGCCAGAGACATAGGTATACTTTCCGACCACCTGTTTAGACGAGGAATCCAATAAAAACTCCAATCACAGATACAATCTATAATCTGAAAACAAAAAGATATATTGATCACCAAAAAACTATCAAATATCAAGAACAGAACAGTTCAGATCTGTGTAGTAACAAAAAGATCAAAATATGATCATCTTAGCCTCACACCTTGTGAAAGAGCCACAAAGTGACACACTTCTTCCACCATAACGCCACTCGAATAGCCAAGGAATCAGAACTGGTACCGAAACTCCACTGCTATCATGTCCCCCATCCTGAACCGAACCAAACATTTCCACCCAAATCTGTATAACCACGAATGCAAATTTCAACACCTCCTCACTTGATTATCGATCCAATTCAACCAGCATAATCAATTATCGAAGAATTCATGAACCCCCAATAATCACACCTCAAAAGTCAATTCTTTTTACAACAGGGATCCTCCACAACTGAGCAGAGGACCCCTAAAGGCTTACACATGCAGAGCCTACCAAATCAAAACCAAACCATGCAAAACCCTAAATTTCAACCACCAGTCCCCAGTCACAGTCTTCAACTCAAAAGCACTGAAAATTCCACCACCAGCTCCACAATCTTCTACATGCAGCAACCACAAAACCCAGCACCCTCTGATCAGTCACCCCCAAAAGCTCCACAAATATAAAACCCCAAAATTCCACTCGAAAAGCAGCAAACACAATCCAAATTTTCAATAATTTGAGCTCCGATCCTAACCAAAGGCGAATAATTCCCACCTAAAGAATTTCATGAACACAATTTTGAAACTTGGCGGAGTAAAAGAACGCAAGAGAGTGCTCTATTGTATAAATAATAGGAAATTCGAAGGGGTCAAAAAGTGTGAACTAGAGCGAGAAAAACCGTAATTAAGCAAAAGAAGCAGGGAGGAGGTGTGACATTGTTGGAATCTTCGATTGTTTTGTAGTCTCTATGGGCGAAGAATCTGAGAGAGAGAGAGAGAGTAAAAAGATAAGCAAATGATGATAATAATTGCGGTAAAATTATGAAAGTGGTGAAGTGAGAGAATAGACCCGTCGTCGTTTTGAGTTCCCCAGATCCGGGAAGTCCCTTACCTTTTCTGAAAAGTAATTGCAGCGACAATACCTTAAAGAACTAAAGCAACCTAACTCGATGTCATACCCTTTGAGGCAACGTTGCCGTGAGTCATCATTATCAACGACACTTTTAACGTCGGTTTTCACGTTGTTACTGAACGTTGTCAACAAAAGGACAATACTCCCAACTAAGCAACCTTGTACTAATCGACTATTCTTCTTATTTAATAAATATATTTTTTGTTTGTTGAAATTTTTATATTAAATGATTCAATCTTTATGAAAGACTCCCCGGAATATATATTATTTTTATATAAACGATTCGATCATTTTTCAATTAATATTTTGACTCTGTTTATTGTGTTTTTAATTAATTACTTTGATTCTTACAAAATAAATTATTTTTAATTAATATTTAACACTTTCCCTCCATATACTTTTAATCAAGAGATTGATTGCTTTTATTTATTAAAAAAACATCATGTATAATTAGCAATATTAATGTGATACATCCTAATCGCCACGTACGTTTCATGTTAATAAATTAAGAAAATATACATGTTAGTTATCTTAGAATTATGCTCAATAACACTTGGAAAGATCCGAATTTTTCCCTTGATATGCAACATTATGCGTGATGGTTCTTTGAAATTTAAAATACTATTATTATTGAGTAATGATAGATACAGTCTTAAGATATACAAGTCTCGTACATTTAAAAATAAAAAATAAAGTTCACTATTAAAAAAGTAATGTTTCATATGGATCTTTAATTTATTTATTTTTTTAAATGAAGTACACGAGACTTGCACATTTTAAAATTATAAATATCATTTCTCTTTATTATTCTCTCTTTAAGAAGAATATAATTGAATTGCATCTTTAGTATGAATGTAGTGCAAGTAAGGTTGTGTTTAGTTAGTGAAGTGATCTCAGATATTCTGTGAATAATAGTAAAAAATAAATAAATATTAAATAATAAATAAATAATAATAATAAAATAATAAATAACACTACCCAAACTAGCCAAGACTTTACAGTTTATATCATTAAATGAGAATGACACGTAATCATTTTCTAATTTCTTTGTAGCTCAAATGCTTCCCCTTTTGAAACGGCGGGAGGCCAGGAGAGTTTTTGTTTTATTAATTAAAAAAAATCAAACAATAAGACTTTTCAAAAATTGAGCTCATATTTCTTTGCCACGAAGGAAAGTAAAAGTTCAAAAGGCAAAGCGAAAATAACACTTAGAAACGATTAAACCTCGAGAAATGCAACACAAAAATAGCAATTTGAAGAATAGAAGTGTTCCATTAATAGACGAGTAGATTAAAGTAAATTTATAAAATGATTTGATTTTATTTACTATAAAAATAATTTTATAATCTAACGTATCACATCAAATTAAATTATTTTATAAATTTATTTTTATATAATTCCTCTGTAATTAAAGCAGTTTTTGTTGAATAAGTATTTCAACAACCAATAATTCTATCCTAACCAGTTAACCATCCAACTCCAAGCAATTAATTACCGAATTGAAATTTTCTTGCAAGCCTCGCGCATATCATTAGAGTTTAAAAAAAAAAAAAAAAGGTATCGTCCGCTAAATAAAAAATAAAAAAAATAATTCGTTTATGTGAATCTCAAATTTATCTATTTTTTTATAAGGAATGTACGAAATTTGCATACTCTAAGACTATATCTAATAATAAAAGTATTGATATTCTAAAGCTTTTACATTACAAACCATTATTGATATTCTAAAACTTTTACAGTACAAACTATTCACATGATATAATTTCATTTGTAAGATTTAAATGTTAAAATTTATCTTCTAAATCAAATTATACAATGTGAATAATGTATGATGTAGAGGTCTTAAATACGTGGGTGATTAAATAGGACGACAAAACTGATAAATCACATGTTGGTTAAGTGGAGGAGGTGTGTGGTTTAAGGCTCCATTTAGATATTGAGATGGTTTCAACTCATCTAATTTCAACATCCAAACACCACTAAAACACACATATTTCAATTTCAAATTTTAAATTTTTTATCTTATCAACACACACATCTATCTAATCAATATATGATTTGTTATTTTTGTCATTTTATTTTAATGCTTAAATATGTGTGTGATTAAATAAAATGATAAAAATGATAAATCACATGTTGGTTTGGTGGAGGTGTGTCGTTTAAGACTCTGTTTGGATGTTGAGATGGTTTTATCTGATCTCATATTAACATTCAAATACTACTCAAACACACTTTTTAATTTCAAATGTTTAACTTTTTTATCTAATCATTATAACTTTACCAAACTTCTAAACAATACACAAAAACAAAACCACTGATTAGCTCAACACACAACTCCAAATGAATTGCAATTAAATTCTAAATTAAGAACGTGACCTTTCTGCCTTTTATAAAATCAGTTCAAAACCAATATAACCACAAGGAAAATCAAACCCTTTTACCATAAAAAACTACTCATTTCAAACCAAACAACCGAAATTTGAACAAAAAACAACTAACTTGTTAAAAATCCATCTATTAATTCAAAAGCCCTAAAATTATTGGATACTAGTTTTGTTATGTCTTTAACCCTCAATGTTATAACATTCAACCACGCTTTGTATCCAACATCCACGGCGGCCCATCTATTGGAGTGCGGCCATTTTCCTTTTGACAGCTTTACTAATCTATCAGTATTTAAAAATTAAAAAAATCACAAAATACAGGAGTTCTTTATTCAAAACACCAAATTCAAAGCAGTTTGCAGTTTCCTTGATGTATTGGCATCAAAATTGATCATTTTCTTTTAGTTACAAAAATAAATATATAAACTAACGTAATTTAATATGATACATTAGATTATAAAGTTATTTTTATTATAAAATAAATTTAATATATCACGTAATATCATGTCAATTTATGAATTTATTTTCATGATATCTCTTTCATTCTCTTTTCGTTTTATTCTTTTTGATTCCTCTCTCTAGCCTATCTCGCATTTCACTTTAAGTTATGGAGATGATTCGATGCATCTCATTCCTTTTAGTAAAGAATGGAAAGTAAGCCTTTAGAGTTTAGATGATCATTTCAAGTTTCCCATTAGGAGTTTATTCGTATAATTAATAATTAATGAAGCGTGGGATCTTTAATTGAGTGCTAATGGAGCTGGGGTTAACCGTTAATTGGATTGGACGGTGATGAAGTGATGTGCCGTGGGCCCAAGAATCATGGCATTCTATGTTGGGCCAAGGTGCAAATCGTAATTTTGGATATTTCCGCCATTATGGGTAGACGAGCCGACGAGCGAGGATATTTTTTTTTTTTTTTCCCTAAAAAATATCTTGAGAAAATGGGTTTAATTTAATTTCACTTTTTTTAACCAAGACCTCGAACAATATGTTTTATTTTTTTAACCTTAGCGGAAGGAAGGAATTTACGTTGAAAGTAAAAAAATCAATAGATCAACTAAATTATCATTGTCATCACCGTTTATTATTATTATTATTTTTTTAAAACTTAGTGACCTTCGTTGCATCAAACTATTATATGGCCTTCGGCCATTACAAGAGACAATATACATGAATTTATATGATCATATCTATAATTTCAGTACACAAAAAAATAGCTTCCTGAGCCAGTTGATGCGTCACCTTGTTTGCATCCCTTTTGACATGTTTTATTTCCCATCTTGTATAAGCTAAGGTAGTTTTGACATCATCCACTAGGCAACTAAGCATCTCAAATTGTTGTTTGTGTTGTCTCGTAGCATTCACAACTTGACTTGAATCTCCTTTAAACAAAATATTTGCAAATACCTTATTATTTAACAGTACTTTTATATACAAGTCTTTTTCAACGAAAACATTTTTTTAAAATATAGTACTTTTATAAGGAAAATATTTCAGATACTTCAGATATTATATCAAAGTAAACTTACAAATTGACATGACTTGATGTGATACGTCAGATTATAAAATTACTTTTATTGTAAAGTAGATCTAACGGATCCCGTAAAGTCACTTTATTTTGTAAATTTACTTTTGTATAATCTTTTTGTATATGAAGCAATTATCCTTTTATAATAGAAGTAGAGATGGTGTGAAATGTTGCTATGAAATAAAAATAATTCTATATACAACTGTGAAGTAGGTAAATGTCGCGTAATTATTTTAAAAAAAAGTGGGGTCTACTATTAAAAAATTAATTTTTTTTATGTAAATTCTATGTTTTATTCACTTTTTTAAAAACGATTACATAACCGTTATACAATTCACAATTATAAATATCTTTTCTCGTAAAATATTGGAAGGGGTTTCATTCAAGCAATTTGGTCGGGTCGTTGGAGTACAAGAAGAGAGAGACCCTGATTGAAGCTGCCTTTATACCAACTTCTAATTTCATGATTAATACCAAAACCACCTTTTTCTTCTTCCTAAATGATGTCTTATTCCAATCACCATTTTGCATCTCTGCACACAAACAAGCACACGCCTTTGATTAAAAGAAATGTTTGTCAAATATAAATCCTTTGTCTAATTTTTTTAAAAATATTTCATTGTGTTATGAGTTTGTCCGGAATTAAATTGAATTTTTAAAAATAATAAAATATTCTTACTAAAATAACTTTTTCATTAAAAGAATGTTGAAAAAGAGAACACCCATGGTTGTTGGATCGGGCCACTCGTGATATCCAGAGATTGACCGTCTTGTTAGCTCCAATCTGGCGATCTATTCTGCGAAGTTCTAGCCACCACGGCGTAGTCCAAATCTAGCCACTCCGTATATGTCAAAGCACGTGTAGCCTAGCCAGGTGGTCAAAGCTTGTGTGGGCAGCCACTGGGTGCCAAAATTTTTATAAAACTCCTTTGTGAATCAAACATTTCTTTTTTAAATATAAAAGTCATAATTTATTATAAAAAAAAGTTCAATTACACACTCCGGTAACAACGTGTTTCTTATGTATTTGGGCTGGATTCTAATAACTCGGATATTGAGTCTTTCATCTGCACAATTGAAAAAATACAGAGTGAGGAACTTTGGTCGAAGTCGGGGAGTCTCCGATTCTAAAATTTGTATATCTCTTTAGTAATTCATGCATGAACTTAGAAGAATTAAAGAGAGTTTTTCATACTTGGAGATCGACTTTTATACTAAGTTTCTAGTGGAGACAGCTTCTCCTTGACTTTGAAGAGCCTATGTCCTTTCTATTGTTCATTTAGTCAAAATTCTTTAATGCGGTATGGCTTCTGGGACGACGTCATTAATGCGGCATGAAGTCCGGAAAGTTATGTCATTAATGCGACGTGGCTTTTGACTCACTTTTACCCTACAGGTGTTTCTTGTCGAGCTCCTTCATGCTTGCTGTCAGGAAATCAAAGGTTCTCTTTCCCGCCCACCTGCCTATGTACCAAGGGTAGGGCGTCATCGGGGTGGTGTCAAGGCGGCGAGTCCCATTTACCCTAACCATCCACTTTCCCCATACATGTATTGCTTTGTGGGTGGGTTTTGATTGTGGGTCGAGTACTATGCAAAGGCCCACTGACTCCTTTTGGGAGAAAGGTCGTTGGGCTTGGCTAGATTCTCTGACTTAATCCCCTGTGATCTTCCGAGGGCTTACTCTATGGGCTGATAGGGAGAAAACCCTTACACACCACCAACCTACTTAGGCCTAGTTTGTATTCGCAAGTCATCTCAACTCATCTTACTACTATTCATTATTATTCATCAATTTTAACTCACAAATCTCACTACTATTCACAACTCATCTCATTACTATTCACAATCCATCTCAACTCATCTCAACTCATCTTTGAATCCAAACGATACCTTAAAGTAAGCTACTTACAAATTTTTAGTATCATATATATATATATATATATATATATATATACACACACACACACATAAAAAAAAAAAAAAATTCAAATTGCAATTCAGAGTTTGCAAGGCTAAGATTTCTCCAACAAATTAGCTCTCGTCATGTAGTGATAGAATGTTGTTAGAATTATTTAAATGAATGGACCTACTACATAGATTATGAATTATTTATTGTATAATTGTCAAATATAAGGTTTTGAAGATGTTTGCAAGGCTTAATAAGTATGATCAATAAAGTGACATAATCGGGTTATTGACACATCTTTAAAAGCCCATGATTTTAGTTAGATCATGGGCATTAAAGTGGTACATGCCCAATTCATATGTAGAAAGTCATTGAAGACTCAAGTAATTCCACTATTTTATGAATGCCAAAATTAAAACTTGGATATTATATATGGGTCATGATCCCCACTCTATATTCATCATCTTGACTCTACATATTTCCTTAATGTGAGTTTTTTCAAATAGTGAATATTGAACTTGGAAGACCATACAACTGCGCTTGTCTTAATGGCTACATATACGCTCTCTTTTGCTAAATTTTTACACAGACTTGACAAGTGATCTTGGCGATTTCGGATTCTATAAATCCAATAAATGTGTCATACACCTCATTCACTTGCAAGTAAAAATACTGTATGTATTTCCGTTATTATTCAATATTGCTTGATTTATATGATTTTCGTTTTGTTTTGTTAATTTTGGTCTAGCCATGCATGGTACCTCGTTGACTGTTGGGGGTACGCTATGCGCGAATATCTTGCCGGAGGCATCAAACCGAGATTAGCCAAACACGGTTTGGATCGAAATATGTACAAAAATAATGTATGTTGTAGGCGTTTAGCCATGCATATTTATCATCCAGCCTTTGCAAATGTTCCCATGTTGAAGCTCAACTCTTCAATCGATGTTGCGTTTAATCTTGTACCTAACTTCTTGATTCTATTTCCTTTTCTTTCTATTTCCCGTCCGCAAACAGGCAAGAGAAATGCCAAACGGGGTTTATAGCATCCCATTCGTTTCGCTTTAAAAATCGATGTTAGAGTATTGATATTGACTTCATCAAAATCTTAGCAAAATATAAAATATGATAAATTTTATCAAAATACAATTGCAATGAATTAGTCAAACTGATAAGTGAGAAGCTTTGAGCTACAGTTAATGGATGAATTTTTTCAAATTTGAATGGCTACTGTTCACCAAGTAAATCTATTTTTTATTCTCGTTTAATCTCTAATGGAC
Source organism: Juglans microcarpa x Juglans regia (assembly GCF_004785595.1). Lineage (NCBI taxonomy): Eukaryota > Viridiplantae > Streptophyta > Magnoliopsida > Fagales > Juglandaceae > Juglans > Juglans microcarpa x Juglans regia. The sequence continues at coordinate 25,961,605 of NC_054601.1, read as the reverse complement.
GTTTAATCTATATAAATATTCTTTAATTTCGTGCATGCAATATCCCATAATAGCATAGAAATGTGTGATTTTGTCCAGTATCTCAAAAACAAAGACCGTCTTGTAATAATAATATAAGAACCAAATTAAATTTTTAATTAACATATGATTAGTGTAATTATAAAATATGAAAAAAAAAATTAAAAAAATTGTTATTAAAAAAATAATATAATATTATTATTTTGATGAATTCAATGGTTAATCCAATTTGGGGTTATAACTAATGAAGTTTTGGATTTATAAAAAACATGTACTTTTTATCAAATTTTGAAGATGACTTTGATGAAACCAATACTAATGCTCTAACACTTACAAGAGTCATGCCCATTTCTAGATTTATATTTATAGAATCTTTTATAGCTGTAGTACTTCTGTGATCTGCCAAATGAAAAAGGGTGTGATGTAATTGATGAACACAGTTCCAACTTGCACAGATGCATTAGCATTTGGGAACATACATTCAGATGTCGCCTTAGTTGATTTGCAACAACAATCATTGTTCACCTATTCTTCACAAATGTAACTCACAGCAATGTTCCTGTTTTATACCTTCCTTCGATATTGAAGGATCAACAATTTAAAAAATCCAACTTTGCTCAACATGCTCTTAATACCATCCCCTAACCTAACCTAAAATTCTCATCTCTGCGGTTAACCAGTAGATCAGTCTGTCTTTTCAAAAGCTCAACTATAACTGGGCCAAAACTGAACGCATCAGCCTTCATGTGTGTCATATAACCTTCAGTGACAAATTCCAGAGCAAAGAACTGCATGTCCCCCCCATGCGAAGAATCCCAACCAAGCTGGCTCAATTGCTGAAGAAAATGAACACGCATACACAGTAACAGATATCGACTTTTGATTTTAGTATGGAATGATAAAACCTATCTCTTCCAGTCCAAACTATTCTTCATTAACTCGTGAGCAAAAATCAGTGAATTTGGGTTGACAACTTGAATGTTTCATCAACCCTTTCTAATTACTAGAAAATGAACTTTTACTGTGGAAAGGGCCATTGAGTCAATGGTGACACAGAACTTTCCTCTCCAAGGCTCATGCCAGCACATTTTGACAGTAGATCCTACACAAGTATGCATAAATCAGCACAACATTCAGGAGACTGTCGGAACCAAGTAAGCTTTCCCTTTAGAAGTAAAGGTAAGACTTCTTTTAACAAGTAGAAATAAAGACATGTATCAAGTAATCAAGTGGTCAGAACATGAAAAACAAAATCTATGGTTTTCATTTGTCTGAAAGAAGGTGATTAATAAATGACTGGAAAAATACATCTATCTCTGCCAAAAGATGAAAACAAATAGAAGAAACGAAAAAAGATGAGTAAACCCCAGCAAACATTGATGTGGTCATGAATGTGCCAGGGAGAAGAAGGTGGTAGTAACAAATTGAAACTCTATAGTATCAAGAAACCATGATCAGACTATCAAAATAACACATTACTTTGCTGGATGCGAATCTAAGATCTGAATTTCTCAAAGGTACGTAAACATAAAAATGAAGCATACCTGATAAGTTGCTGTGTCATGGTGCTCAGCCTTTTGCTTTTCAACTAATAACTGTGCAGTTTCATCCATCAATTTCCGTTTTACAATCTGAACGAAATGCAGACACAGCAGAACATCAATGGACCAATTTATTCAGAAGAAGGGCCATTCTTTACATAACATGGACTAGATTTTCCCTTGCAATACAAATCAATCCAAAAGTGCAAAACCAATGTGTTCTAAGAGAAAATAGTTCATAAAATGTGCTGGATTTTGTCGTCGTTCTGTGGGATTATAACAGAAAATTCAAGTTATAAATGTTGAGGGCATTTGTGAAAGCACAGAAAATCTCCACATGGTTAGAATATCCTTCCCCTCTCATCATTGAAAATTGACCAATTCCCATAAGAAATCAATTATCTATACACAGTGACAGAGTTGTTTTAACTTTTTACTTGAAAATGTGTTTCAGCCTTTTACTTACTTGGCTGAACTCTTTAATTTCATATATGGTTACTTTTACAGACTATCAGGAGGCCCAATGATTTGTGACTACCTAATGAGAGAGAGAGAAAGTTAATGGAATGATACAAAGACCTCAAGTAACTTCTCTACAGAACCCTGCTGCAAGTACCGGCCAGATCTCTCTCTCTCTTGTATTAATAACCATGCAACCTGAATCATTCAGAACAGTGAGCCCATATTTTTACTTTGTATTAAATGTATGAACTTTTCAAAGCTGCTAACACTTAGAAAAAACAACCGTTTGAATGTAATCTGTATATGATCTGCAGCAAAGCAACTCTGAAGCTAATTGAGCATAGTAACTGGCTGCTTCTTTAAGCATGATTTGCTCAAACGTTTCGTAGTATTCTATCTTTTGCTCTCCAATTTCCGCAAAGAAAGTCGAAAAAGTCAAGACATCTTTTAGCAAATCTTGTTGAACCTGTTTCCCATTCCGATCCTGATTGATCTGGACACACAATTCATGAGCATATTAAAATCCACATTGTAGAAACCAAGAATAATAAACAAAATTAACATAGCATGTCAACATACCAGGGAAATAGCGGCGTCTAGAAAGTTGCCATACAGCTTACTCCAGACCTGAAATTCAAAATGGAAGTAAAACTTAGCCTAACCTTGACCTGAAAAGGCAAGATGAGAAGAAAAAAGGATGCGTGAGAACTACACAACACGGGAACTATTTTATGCATACGAGATTGCGTGCTTACCAGGTTGTGGAAGGAAATAGTTGCAAGATCATTTAGTGAAGGAAGGTTTCTTCTAACAACAAAGTGATGATCAAGGTACAGAAAGAATCCCGATAAACACTTTGTCATCACCTTGTAATTTGTCCACATTTGCTGAAGGTCTGCGAGTAAACAGGCATCATGCTTGTCATTTAGAGATGGCAGCACCTAACAGTACAAATGAAAAAAGACGGGGATTAACAAAGAATAAAATAGAAATTAAATATATTGATGTTTTAGGCTGTAAAAGGCACTGTACACAAGGTTTCTATGTATTGCCTGGTCAATATAGGTTCAGGGAGTAAATCAGGAGGATGGAACAGAAACTGCCAGCTCAAGACTAAATTTGAGGTGGAATGGTCACCTAAGCAGGTGATCATTCCACCTCGGTTTTGGTGAATGGAGCACCGGAAGGATTCTTTAACAGCTCTAGGGGCTTACGGCAAGGGGATCCACTCTCCCCTTAGCTATTTGTTGTCGATATGGAAACACTAAGTTGAATGTTGCGAGCGGCGATGAATGGAGGTTTTCTTGCTGGATGTTCAGTGGGTGGGGTTTCTATATCTCACCTTTTTTTGGCTGATGACACACTTTTGTTTTGCGAGCTGCACAGTGATAATTTGCAGTATTTGAAGGCTGTACTACTTTGTTTCAAAGCGGTGTCAGGCTTGAAGGTAAATCTCTCAAAGTCTGAAATGGTTCCCATGGGTAGTGTATATAATATCCAAGACTTGGCGAATATCTTGGGTTGCAAGGTTGCTTCGTTGACTTTGAAATATCTTGGCCTCCCGTTGGGGGCTGCTTTCAAGACAAAAACCATTTGGGATGGTGTGTTAAAAAGAATTGAAAGACGATTGGCTGAGTGGAAACAGATATATTTGTCCAAAGGTGTCATTTGACTCTTATCAAGAGCACTCTTTCTAACCTCCCTACATATTTCTTATCCTTTTTTTCATTACCTGCAAGTGTGGCTTCTTGTATGGAGAAAAAGTTTCGCAACTTTCTTTGGGAGGCATGGGAGAAGAAATTAAGTTCCATCTTGCGAGTTGGGATAAAGTTTGCTTACCAATTCAATGTGCTGGGTTGGGGGTGCGCAATGTGAGGGTCTTCAATAAAGCACTTTTGGGGAAATGGTTGTGGAGATACCATAAGGAAAGGGAGGGTTTATGGCGAGAAGTCATAGATGCTAAGTATGGGAGTATGATGGGGGATGGTGTTCTAAGGAAGTTAGAGGGACACATGGTGTGGGCTTGTGGAAATATATTAGAGCGGGATGGGGTAGATTCTCCAAGTGCTTTAGATTTGCAATTGGAAGAGGTGATAAAGTTTACTTTTGGCATGATACTTGGTGCGGTGAACGGGTCCTAAAGCAGGTGTTTCCTACACTTTACCAGATTTCCAGCGACAAAGAGGCTGTCGTGGCTGACTTAGTGGTAATTTCTAATGGTGTTGTCCATTGGGATGTAAGTTTCTCGAGAGCTGCTCATGATTGGGAGTTGGATATGCTTGCTGATTTTTTTGACTCGCTATATGCAATATCAATGGGCAGTGAGACGGAGGATAAAATAATCTGGATTTTGAATGGAAATAACAAATTTTCAGTGCGCTCTTTCTACAAGGCCCTCTTGGGAGTATCTAATGATCATAATTTTCCTTGGAATGCCATATGGCAATGTAAAGTACCGTCTAAGATCGCTTTCCTTGTACGGACTGCATCTCTTGGGCGGATCCTCACATCGGATAATTTGAGAAAATGTGGTCTTATCATAGCAGATTGGTACTTCTAGTGCGAGAGTGATGGGGAATCAGTGGATCATCTCTTGTTAAATTGTGAAGTGGCAAGGTATTTATGGAATGAGATCCTTAATAGGATAGGGGTGGCTTGGGTTATGCCCTGAAAAGTTAGGGATATTCTGGGGTGTTGGACAGGAATTAGGGGGAATTTACGAATAGCTACTGTGTGGAGAATGATCCTTCATTGCATTATGTGGTGCTTGTGGCTAGAGAGAAATAAGAGGTGCTTTGAAGACATGGAGCGTTCTTTGGAGGAGCTGAAATGATTCTTCTACAATACTTTATTTTCTTGGGCTTCAGACATTATTTGTAATACGGACAATTTTCATGACCTGCTTGTATCTCTCATTAGTACCTAGATGTAACTAGGTTTCATGACCTGCTTGTATACTTCTGGTGTACTTTGTTACTATCCTTATTTCAATAAAATTTTACTTTTACCTATCAAAAATAAAAATAAAAAAGTCACCTGCTTGCCAAAGGGCCTGTTGCAAGAGCTCAGGTTCAGGTAAGGGATAACTTGGATTTCCGAGTATTGCCTAGTCCTTACCTTCCACCAAGTTACCACTTCATAGAAAATGGAGGTAACGTAATGCTTCACCATAGGGATAGTTAGGGCTATCAAGTTCAATACACAAAAATAACCCATCTAAGTTGAATAAATATGTATATTTCATATAACTTCAACCACCTTGAATGTGCATTTTGATTTTCTACATGGTCTGTGTCATGATAACACAATTAAAAATATTTTTTTGTGTTTTTTGGTGTTTTGCTCTCTCTCTTTTTTTTTTTTTGGAGGGGGGGGGGGGGGGGGGGGGGGGGGGGGGGGGGGGGGGGGGGGGGGGGGGGGAGTTTGGCGGCCAAGAACAAAAAAATAAAATAAAATTCTAAGCATCTAATTTTGTATTCTGCATTAAGCAATCTGATATGCAAATTGGACTAAACCAATGCACAAGTTGTCTGAACATTAAGAATCTCACCACTGAAACAATGCTCTCTTCCAAAGCGGTTTTGTATCTTTCATAAAGCTCCCCTGAATAGTCATAAGGTGGTCTCTGAGAACACATGGTATAAACACAGCTATCCAACAAGTGAAGGACATCCAACATATTTAAAAATATTCCGGAGCACAGTTAATGCAGAAGAATGATACTGTGACAAACGTGAACTTGTGCTTACTAGATATTGAAGTCATTTAACATACGTCCAACCAGGAGCCAATAAGAAACCTTTCATAAAAATCTACAACTTTTTCTTTTTGCCTCGTAAGTCATAAAAACTCTTAAAAAGCTCACATGTTCATCATGAAAAATTATGGTAAGTTCTTTACTTCAACAGCCAACACTGAAGAATAATCTAGTTATGAATGTGTATGTGAGCACACACAATGGATCATGGATGTATCTACATAATTTAAGATACCAAGATGGCACATCATAGTTCAAGAAAAGGATACATATAGATTTTCCGTGAATATTATTATAAACTAATTTGCAGAAAAATAAATTAGAAAGAAAACCACTAGAACCCATTTAATTTTCGAATTAAAAAAAAAAAAAAAATATATATATATATATATATATATATGTATATGAAGATGCATACCCTGGCACAATGCACAAGTGCCTACAAACCAGGAGAAACCAACAAAATTCTGTAAAGGAATAGGATACTTATAGAACTTCATATAGTCTTCACTGGAGAATAATGCCTTGGGTGGGTGTCCAATTAGAATATTCTTTGCCTTCACAATCCCTTCTTCTAGAATACTCAACCCCTCATCCAGCATTACAACCTGCCTCATCTTTTTCTCCTCACAATCTCAAAAATCCACCATGTACCCAGTACAAAATTATCAACCTACTTCATCCACAATTACCTAAAATAGCTCAACCATGCACAGTGAAACGAAGAAAGAAGATGTTGTGATAAGAATAATGAATGACAATGGAGTTTTGTAAACATTTGGAAAAGAGAATGAAAGAAAGAAAACAAAGAGAGGGGCTTCTAGGGTTTTAACTTTTACCTCCAGTGCATGAAACTAGTAACGGAGTTGAGAGCGGAGAGTGAGGGCACTGTGGAATGGAGCCCGTTACAACTTACATCCATCCTATAAAGAAAAATTTCCTCAATTCATCCTCACACTCGTACTACACATACTTTTTTATTTATTTATTTTTATCAAATAATATAGATGATGAATAAAAAAATTTGATTAATTTAAAAAAAAAATGTGATATGAGATGTGTGTGATAATGAGTAAGAAATTCCTTGAAAAACACCCTATCAATGGAGCAAGCTGCAATATAATAGCAGTTCCGTTGGAATTTTATGCCTTTAAAGGTCAATTTAAAAAATAAAAACTTCATGCTAAACATTTTTCTCTCAAAAAAAAATTATTGTATTTTTGGTCTAACAATTTACTTAAAGTCCAATAAAACTTACACTAATATTTAGGGCAGATTTGGGGGGTGGGATGAGACACAAAATTATCATCTCATCTCATTTCATCATTACACATTTTTCAAATCTCCATACAAAATATAATAAACAATTCAACTTTTTCAAATCCCAATTCAACTTTTTCAAATTCCAATATGTAATATGTATGTCAATACATTTTATTTGTTGCTTATTACTAATGTGGTTTTTTCTCTTATTAATTGTTTTTTAAAGTGATAGATTCTGGAACTTATAAGGCAGTGTTAATAAGGGAAGCACGTGAGATGCTCGTAGTTTCTTTAATCTGAAAGGCTGTATATTGAACCGTTGGATCTCTACACGTGGTGGCATTTGTTGATATATATATGTATATATATATATCTCATTTCCTTTGTAACCCTAGACGGATGAATTCATTTTGTGTAAATACGACAGTCTGAGAGAGAGAGCAGAGAAGGGAGGCGATTCTAGGGTTTCTAGGGTTTGCTCTTGGGGGGAAGAAATTAGTACGATTTCTTGTGAGTTCTGAGGGATTTTGTAATTCTGGTGTACTGAGACTTCTCTGTGAAGTATCTTTTATAAATAAAGATCTCTGTGGCTTCTCTGAGGCCATTCTTGCCGTGGATGTAGACCATTAGGGTTGAACTATGTATATTGGTGTGTTATTTCCTTATATCCTTTCATTTCCTTTTACAGTTTATATTTCTATTATTTTCTATTTTTTTTTCTTGATATCTGATCTTTCCGTTCTTGATATATTTTGTGCCTCATTTTATCTGTACGATTTGGTTGTGATTGATATCAAACTGCAAGACTTGTGATAAAACTACTTTTTTGTTTGGGTGAAAAACTGACAATTTTATAACAAAGAACCAAAAAGGTTTTATTACGAAGTTATTTTTAGTTTTCATAATATAGCTAATTTTTTCTAACACAATACAATAATAATACTAAAATATAATATTTTAAACACTAAAACAAAACATAAAATTTTCATCTCACCCCCCAAACCTGCCTTTAATCTCGATAATTAAAATAAATAAAAAATAGATAATATGATACAATTTTATAATTTGTGATAAAAATATTTCATGAAAATAAACTTACAAATTACTCTATAACTACAACATTTTCACGTGAGTTGCAACACAACCTCGATATATAGTATACAGATTTTGCTGTACATCAGTTACTATTCATTTGCACATATCACACCTGATAATATTTTTTTTATAGAGTGTAAGGTGTGTGGTAGTAAATAGCGGATTATGAGAAGAATTATTCATAGTATATTTATCTCAAATATATAACCTACAAATTAATGGCATGATCTTGAGATTTAATTATTCAAATTTAATTCTAATAAAAGGATGTATAGTATATTTATCTCAAATATATAGCCTACAAATTAATAGCATAATTTTGAGAGTTAATTATTCAAATTTAATTTAAGGAACTTTGCAAACACAATTTGCACAAAGGAAGAAAGGGCTTAAGAAAGAGTTCTCCTCTTCCCGCATTCTTTTTGCCTTTCATGTTCTATAGCAAAGGCGAGAACAGTCTCATGAGGAAAAAAGAATAGAAAGTATTGTTTTCTTGGCTTACTGCGTTACTCTGAGCCTGGAAGATTTCTACAATTATCGGAGTTTATCACAAATCCAAAGAAAGATTCGGTGCTAAATAGTAATAATAACTGATACATTTCTTAAAGCAACAGAATTTCGGTTTCCGAGTCGCCATGGCCGATTTCCTGACCTCGACTCACCGAGCTAAGTGGATCTTCACTACTCAAGAGCTGGTAAGCTTCTTTGGTTACTATTCTCTTTCTGCCCTTATCGCTATTCATTTCCCGTTTGGTTGCCCAGAAATCGCAGGAAAAGAAACTTAATTGAATGGTAGAAACGAGGAAATAACCTTTGGAGTCGCAGATTTTGCTTTTGGTTCATGAATATGAAAATTTCACTTCGATTTTGCTTATATGCTCCTATGAAGCTCGGTCTGAGCGGCGGAATTTTATTTTCTCGTTTCTGCCTCGTTGATGGAGAAAATGAAAACTTTTTTAATATATATAAATATACAGTTTAATTGTATGCATATTTTTGTCTATAGGCTGAAAAATACAAAGCCTCTAATCAAAGAGCAATACAAGCACTAGAGAAGGTGTGGTACAAAATTTGCTCTTAATTTGTTTTTTTTTCTTCCTATTTGTGGAGTTCATATTAACTAATGTGTTTTAAAGTATGGAACAACGCTTATGGAAGTTGATGCTGATGGGTCATTATCTTATCCCGAACCTCCGATGAACCCAAAAGATACTGGTAAATGTTTTTTCAAGATTCACATTCTTTGTAGCATTTTCTTATTGAATTGAGTGTCTGGTCGAAATGTGTGTGTGTGTGTGTTTTTTTCTTTCGGGCTAAGACTTCTAACCCTTTTTTCCTCCGATGGTTACATTCTTTTCATTTTAGCTGACAAGCATTCTCGTCCAAAACCCCTTAATATTGAGGAAGAGCGGTATATGCGAGTGTTCTACGAGAATAAACTTCAAGAAGTTTGTAACAACTTCCACTTTCCTCATAAAATTCAGGTATTTGTTTATCTTTTGCATAAAATAAGTACAAAAATAAAGATAAATGTTGGGGTTTACCGTTAAATTTCTGGAATTGGTTCATGTTTTGCAGGCAACAGCTCTTATATATTTTAAAAGATTTTACCTTCAATGGTCGGTCATGGAACATCACCCGAAAAACATTATGTAAGATTACTTTTGCATACGTTTGCTGAAGCTTCCCAATGGCCACATGATCCACTATAGAAGTTTGAATATGCTTTGCATCAAAATATGGTAGAAGTTCATGAGGAAATTATTAATAAAAATAGTTGGACAGAGTAGAAAATCATGCGCTAATGGAATTGCTTGGCATGGTAAATTGTTGGTGGATAGTTCTCAAATGTGACATTATTTACAAAGTTACTTCATGCACAGGTTAACGTGCATATATGCAGCTTGTAAGATAGAAGAAAATCATGTTTCAGCAGAGGAGCTCGGTAAGGGGATCTCGCAGGACCATCAATTGATTCTCAATAATGAGATGATAGTTTATCAGGCATGGATGTGCCTGTTCATATTAGTGTTTTGTCTTTATTGTTTTTGCTTTCTTTTTCTTATGTACATCCTTTCCTTTGCCAAAGTTTGGACCTTGATCTTCTTTCTTTTGTTTTTGCAGAGTTTAGAATTTGACCTTATTGTTTATGCACCGTACCGCTCAATAGATGGTTTTCTGAATGACATGGAGGTTAAGTATTATTAATCCATTCTACAAGAAAGCTCAATAGACTTCTTATTTTCTGATTTGTACAAAAAAGCTCATTTGTTTGTTGATGCATGTGATATATATATATTTTTTTTTCATAAGTAAGAAGATATTTTATTGATATAAAGATAGGCATAGCCCAAGAACATAGGAGTTATACATGTTATTATACCTATTTAGGAACTAAAGACGATTACAAGCAAATCATGAAATTGAGACCATTCAAATCTATAGCAATGACCCACATAAATAAGGTCTTCCAAAAAAAGCTTAAACTCTTCCGAGGAGAGCTCACGCTTCTTGGAATTTCTGTCATTTCTTTCACTCCATATACACCAAAATATACAAATGGGAGTCATCTTCCACACAACTGCAATCTGTGGTATCCCCATGATCCCTCTCCAGCTACCTAGTAGTTCAACCACCCTCCCTGGCATAATCCATGCCTAATCCTACTTTGCTGAAAAAATAATTCCATATGGCCCCTACAAACTCACAATGTAGAAGTAAATGATCCACTGTTTCATCACTATTTCTGCACATACAGTACCAATCGATGATGATAAGCCCACATTTTCTTAAATTATCAATAGTCCGAATCTTCCTTAAAGCTGCTGTCCAAGCAAAAAAAAGCAACCTTAGGAGGTGCTTTACTCCCCCAAATGTTCTTCCAAGGAAAATGATTCCTACTTGGGCAATAAGAGTCTCATAGAAAGAGCGTACATAAAATCTTCCTTTCCTGGAAGGCCACCACTCCAATTTATCCGCCGCTGTAATAGCAGGACTAATGGGGTATAACAAGTGAAGGAACTCCACCAGGACACCTACTTCCCAATCATGGGCCTCCCTAATGAAGCTAACATTCCATTGCTGAGAACCATTAGTAATTTCCCACAAGTTAGCCATGAAAGCATCTTGTTCCCTTGCAATTATGAAAGTAGAGGACAGACAATTAGACATCCTTAAGAGCCATATCTCCAACCCAAACGCCATGCCAAAAATTGATTCTATTGCCATCCCCTATACACAGCCTAGTGTTGCTAGAGAAAGACCACAAACCTTTCCAAATATGCTTCCATAACCCCACTCCTTATGCCCCGCTAACTTCATTAGAGCACCAACCTCGCCTTGTACTCCCATACTTAGTATCAATCACCACCTTCTATAGTGCTTCCCACTTATAATTATATCTCCATAGTCATTTCCCAAGAAGAGCCTTATTGAAGGCTCTCACATTGCGAACTCCCAATCCACCACCCCTCAAGAGAGAGCACACCTTGTCCCACCCAACTAAATAAAACTTAAATTCATCGCCAAGTCCACTCCACAGAAAATCTCGCTGAAGCTTCTCAATTCGAGAGGCAACACTAGCTGGAAGTGGAAATAATGACAAAAAATATGTGGGAAGGTTTGAAAGGGTTCTCTTTATTAGTGTAATCCAATCCCCTTTAGACAAATATAACCATTTCCACCCAGCCAACCTACGTTCTATATTTTCTAGCACCTCATCCTAAATAGTCTTGGCTTTGAATGATGTTCCCAGCGGAAGGCCAATGTACTTCATCGGCAGCGTAGAGACCACACATCTCAATATATTAGCTAGCCCCCTAACATTATGCACATTATCCACAGTAACCATCTCCGTTTTAGAGAGATTTATTTTTAACCCGAAGATTGCTTCCAAACACAGCAAGATAGCCTTTAAAGATTGAAGATAACCTGGATTTACCTCATAAAATAACAATGTATCATCTGCAAACAAAAGATGCGATATAATGGTAGCACCATGGTTAGTATCCTCCACTGAATAACCTGAGAAAAAGCCACCCTCCACTGAAGCCAACAACATTCTGCTTAGGGCCTCCATGACAATAACAAATAAGAGGGGTGATAGTGGATCGGCTTGTCACAACCCCCACGAGCTGTTAAGAAAACCCACGGGATCACTATTTACCAAGACCGAGAAGTGAACCACTGACACAAAATGCCTCATCCACACCATCCATCTCTCTCCAAAACCACATCTCCTCAACAAATAAAAAAGGAATTCCTAATTAATGTGGTCATAGGCCTTCTCCATGTCTAATTTGCATAAAATACCCAGGACTCCTGACTTGATCCTGCTATCCAAACATTCGTTAGGGATAAGGACCGATTCCAATATTTGTCTACCCCTAACAATGCATTTTGAGACCTTGAGATGATTTAATCCATAACGGTACTCATCCCATTAGCAAGAACTTTTGATATTATCTTGTATGTACTGCCCACAAGATTGATACACCGGAAATCATGCACCTCTATTGCACCAGCCGTTTTAGGGATAAGTGCAATTAATGTAGCATTTAAACTCTTCTCAAATTTTCCAAAAGTGAAAAATTCATGAAAAACCTGCATGACATCCCCTTTCACCACCTCCCAACACGTCTGAAAAAATGCCATAGTAAAACCATTAGGGCCTGGAGCTTTATCTTTATTCATTTTTCTGACCACTTCTTGTACCTCCTCTTCAAAGGGTCTCTCCAGCCAAACCATACTAGTCTAATCAATGGTCTCAAAAGGTAGACCATCTAATCTAGGCCTCCATTCAAAGGATTCTGAAAGCAAATCTTCAAAATGTCCAGCAATGTAACCTTTTATTGCTGACTGGTCTGAAGAAACACAGCCATCTATGGTCATGGTCTCAATGACATTATTCCTCCTATGTGAGTTTGCAACCTGATGAAAAAGCTTTGTGCATTTTTCCTCCCCAAGCCACAATGCCCTTGATTTTTGCCTCAAAGAAATCTCCTCCATTAGGGTCACCCTTTCTAATTCTGAAATGACTTGGCCTTTGCGAGTGTTCTCTACTTCTTCACCCTCCATCTTTGCGTGTGATATTTTTTTGATAGGTTTAATTGTTATTCCTGTCGCAATTCCTCAATTCCCATTTCTTGCTTGACTGTGACGCTACATTTATTTATTATTAATCTTGCATATTCTGTGTTGCAATTGGTGACAATTGGTGCTGTTTCCCAGGAATTCTGCCGAGTGAAAGATGACCAGCTTCATATGCTAAAGGTGAATTGCTTGTATGCTACTTAATCTTTTTAGTCTATGCATATTTATTGCTCTCCGATCTTATTCTTGATTGCTTGACTACTTTTTCATGTATGCTCAAATTGAAACTTGAAAAGTCTTCATAAAGATGACAAGTAATTAAGGTTTTTAAAATAGCTAGTTGAGCATATGCAACATCTTAGTGCATGATTACCATGTAAGAATAATTGATATCTAATTTGATCAATTGTTAAATATTTCCAGTGAAGCAAACATTTTAACAGCCTAGCATTTATTGTCACTTCTCATGTTCACAAAGAGTTTCTTCCTTGTGTTTTATCTATCCTTCTGGTGCTTTATGTTTCATAGGCTTTACACGAAACTGCAAGGATGGAAGTTGACAAAATCATGCTCACTGATGCACAACTTCTATTTCCTCCCGGGCAGGTACGGTGATGCTTCCCTGAATATTTAGATTGCAGATAGCTCGTTATTATTATTTTGCCTATCTAACAAAAAAACTATAAAAAAGTTTTGTTTTATAAGTAACAGATTGCACATTAGTAGAACTGTTATGGAAGAAACCTGGTGCTTTGGAATGTTTACAGTATATCTCCGGTTCTGTTTGAGTTCTACATCATTCATGAGGCTTTGTTTTTGTTTGTAATTTTAATTAGTTAATTTATTACTTTTGTGTTTTTATTTTTTTGTAAAGGGAGTAGAATACTTAAAATTTACTTCTATTGTCCTCTGCTTGTGGCTTTAGGTGTTACCTATATACAAAAACTTGTGCTTTAGGTGCAGTAATTTTTTAACCACATGTATACATATAAATATAGTTCCTACACCATATGGCTTTTGGAGCTGAATTAATAGATCTGTCAATAATTTGTGATTGCTTAACCCTCTTACGTGTTGGGACTTAGGATGGTGACTTAGCTGTAAAAAAGATGGGAGTGGGGCTGGAGGGTGTATTTTTTTAAGATTGGGATGAAGGAGAGAGTGGGCATCGTGTTAGATGAAATCAGTTACTTAAAACGTTGTGTTAAGGGCAAGGCTGAGCTGAAGGATATTGTGGGCCATAAGAGTGGGCCTTGTCCTATGGGTCGTGCGTCGGGCCATGGTATGGGTCAGGCCTCAGGTCATGTGAAGGCCTGGAGGGCAGTGACAACAGATGGGTCGGGAAAGGATATCGGGTCCGAGATATCGGACCAAGGACTGCGACATGGTTCTGTGGCGCCGATAAGAACATTACCAGCAACCCTACCGGCACAGAAAGTGCCGATGACCTCAGTCGACCACCCTGGTGAGCCGGTAAAGGTGCTCCGACGGGACGCTTTAGAGGAGGGGGAGATTTTGGTGGAGCCGATAGCACTGGAGAGTTTGAGAATTGCTTCCGCGTCCTCGTTACTAGGGATGTTGGTGGAGAATGGGCATTCTGAGTCATGCATGGTGGTCGAAAGCTCTGAGGCTGTGCAGCAGCAGTCTGTTTCGCGGGAAAGTGGGATTTCATCTCGGGGTGAGGCTGTGCAAGTGCAGTTAGATTATCCGTGTGGTTCCCCATCAATGGAGTTGAATATTCTTGGTGGATATTTTCTGGGGATGACATTCCTCTTAGTACGATGGTTTCAAGTGGTGAAACAAATAATTTGGGTGTTTCGGATCTAATTCTGATTCCCGATAATAGTATTGGGGAGGAGGGGGCTCTTACTCCTCTGTGTACACTCCTTCCCAGTTCAGAGTATGGGAGTTGTTCGTTGAATTGGATTTTCAAAAAGGTAGAGGAGTTACAAAATATTTTTGGGGTCTCTTTCGGAGGTTATGAGGAACAATTTATGGCCCTTCTTGTGGCTATTGAAGCTAGTTGTTCGAAATCAGCTACAAAACAAGACAGGGAACTTAAATGTTTAACATGCTCCATCAATTATGATGTTAAGGATGGGAGTAGCTGAAGGGTTAGACCGAAAGGGAGGGGAAAGTTAAGTTTTAATGAAGCCTAAAATTGTTTCATGGAATGTACAGAGTCTCAATGATAGCAATAAACGTCTTCGTATCAAAGCTTTATTGAGGTCGTGGAATGGTGATGTGATATGTTTGCAAGAAACAAAGTTGGGTTTTATTGATAGAAGATTTGTGCGTAGTACTTGGGGATGTTCATATGTGGGTTAGTCCTATTTGGCCTCTCAAGGAGCATCAGGTGGAGTGTTATTGATGTGGGATAAAATGGTGGTTGAGGCGATTGAGGAGTGTGTTGGTGAGTTTTCGGTTTTGGTGTTATTCAAAAATGTGAGCGATGGGTGGGATTGGGCTTTTGCAGGGTCCTATGGTCCCAACATGGATAGAGATAGGCGACGGTTGTGGGAGGAGTTGGCGGGAATACACACTTTATGGATGTGCCGTGGTGTATGGGGGGTGACTTTAACATTACCCGTTTTTCTAGTGAACGATCGGGGCATCATCGGCATACTTTGGCCATGGTGGGATTCTCTGAGTTCATCTTTGATATGGACCTTATGGATCTTCTCTTGGTGGGTGGTGAGTATACATGGTCTAACTGTCGTGCCTGGTCGAAATTGGATAGATTCCTTGTCTCGCCGTTATGGGAAGCCCACTATCCAGAAGTAAGTCAGAAAAGGTTAGCTCGAGTCAGTTCAGACCATTTTCCCATTCTCTTAGATTGTGGGGACGTTCACGGGGGTCGCCGGTATTTCAAGTTTGAGAATATGTGGCTTAAACTGAACGGGTTTGTAGAGATGGTGAGTACTTGGTGGGCATCGTACCAGTTTAGTGGCACCCCGAGTTTCATTCTTGCAGGTAAGCTGAAGGCTCTAAAACAAGATCTGAAGAAGTGGAACTTGGAAGTTTTTGGTCACATTGACAATTAAAAGTCCACTTTGTTGGAAGAATTGCAGGAGTTAGAGGGTAAGGAATTATTGGGAGGGGCCTTTGAGGAGGAGTTATTGAGGAAAGCCTCAGTTGTGGCAGAGTTGGAAAGGGTTTTGTTGTCAGAGGAGACATCATGGCGTCAAAAATCCAGAGTTCTTTGGTTGAAAGAGGTTGATAGGTGTACGAAGTTCTTTCACAAAATGGCTAATTCTCATCGTCGTAACAATGCGATCGAGTCGCTACATTCAGGTACTCAGGCTCTATCCTCTCCCGCTGAACTAGAAAGTCATATTGCACACTGTTATGAGACTCTTCTTACCGAATCGGTAACTTGGAGGCCGAAGCTTGATGACTTGCCGTTTGAGGCAATTGATCTACAACTTGTGAGTGTCTTGGAGAGACCTTTTGTTGAAGATGAGATTTTCAAGGTCATCTCTGGTATGGCTAAGGACAAAGCGTCGGGTCCGGATGGTTTCTCAATGGGCTTCTTCCAAACTTGTTGGGATGTGGTGAAAGGTGATGTCTTGCGGGTGTTCAATGAATTTCACGCTTTTCAAAAGTTTGAAAAATCACTTAATGTGACTTTTATTGCGCTCATTCCCAAGAAACATGGGGCTTCGAGTATTGAGGATTTTCGTCCAATAAGTTTGGTTAGTAGTGTCTATAAGATTATTTCAAAAGTTCTTGCTAATCGGCTTAGTCCAGTGTTGGAAAGTATTATTTCCAAGCCTCAGAATGCTTTTATTCGAGGGTGACATATACTTGATTCGGTGCTCATTGCAAATGAGAGTTTAGATGCTAGATTGCGGGAGGGAAGTCCAGGTATTCTTTGCAAGCTAGACATGGAGAAGGCTTATGATCATGTAAACTGGGAATTCCTTTTGTATTTGCTTAAAAGGTGTGGTTTTGGAGATTGGTGGATTTCTTGGATGTGACATTGTATTTCAACGGCCCGTTTTTCAATGCTAGTTAATGGCATTCCTGCTGGTTTTTTTGATAGCTCGAGGGGTTTGCGACAGGGTGATTCGTTATCTCCTCTTCTTTTTGTCATAGTTATGGAGGAGTAGGATGGTGCAGGCTACTGTGGGTGGGGGTTTTTTATCTGGTTTTCAGGTGGGAAATGGCTCTGGTAGCCCTTGCACCATTTCACATCTCCTTTTCGCAGATGACACTTTGTTTTTTTGTGAAGCGGATAAGAGTCAACTCCAAACTTTACGTGCTTTATTACTTTGTTTTGAAGTAGTGTCAGGGCTTAACGTGAACCTTGGTAAGTCTGAGATGGTCCCGGTGGGTGTGGTTCCTAATATACGCAGTCTAGCAAGTCTTTTGGATTGCAGTGTGTCGTCTTTCCCAATGAAATATTTGGGCCTTCCGCTAGGTGCAACTTTCAAGAGTAGAGCAATATGGGATGGGGTGGTAGAGAAGATAGAGAAAATGTTGGCTGGATGGAAAATGGTGTATTTATTGAAAGGGGTCGTCTCACTCTTATTAAGAGCACCCTCACTAACCTTCCCACTTATTTTTTATCTCTCTTTCCTATGCCTGCAGGGGTGGTGAATAGGATTGAGAAACTCTTTAAGGCTTTTTTATGGGGAGGCATAAGGGAGGAGAAGAAATTTCATTTGGTTAATTGGAAGACAGTATGCGACCCAGTTGTGTATGGGGGGTTGGGTGTTTGTAATTTGAGAATTTTTAATAAAGCGTTATTGGGGAAATGGCTTTGGAGATATCATTTGGAAGGGGGATCTTTATGGAAGGAAATTATAGATGCTAGATATGGTGTTGCTTGGGGTGGTTGGTGTTCCAAAGAAGTGAGAGGGAGGCATGGAGTGGGGCGATGGAAGTTTATAAGGAAGGGGTGGACAAGTTTTGTAAATCATATCCGTTTTGTCGCAGGTGAGGGTAACCGGATCAGTTTTTGGCCAGACGTGTGGTGTGGAGACCATGCATTGGAAAGAGTGTTTCTGGTGTTATATCGTATTGCAGTTAATAAGGAGGTTTCAGTGGCGGATGTGAGGTTAGCTGCTCATGGTTCGCATCAATGGGATATTCTGTTTAATAGGGATATTCATGATTGGGAATTATCTATGGTTTCAGACTTTTTCAGCTTGCTACACTCCTTAGGGACTACTATGGCACAGCATGATAGCTTGAAATTGAGGTTTCAGGATCACAAGAAATGCACAGTAAATGCGTATTATAAAATCTTGATAACACAGGATCACACGTCATTCCCTTGGAGGAACATTTGGAGGTCTAGAGTGCCCTCTAGAGTTGCTTTCTTTGTTTGGAATGCCGCCCTTGGGAAGATCTTGACCACAGACAACTTGAGGAAGAGAGGATGTGTTGTGTTGGATTGGTGTTACATGTGTAAAAAGAGTGGAGAATCGGTAGATCATCTTTTACTACATTGTGACGTACCGAGAGGGTTGTGGGATGAGATTTTTCGAAGGGTTGGTGTGGCTTGGGTAATGCCTATGAGGGTGGTGGATTTGATGGGTTGTTCGAGAAAATTGCAGGGCAGTCATCAAGTGGCAGCAGTTTGGAGAATGATTCCGTTGTGTATCATGTGGTATATTTGGACGGAAATGAATGCGCGCTGTTTTGAAGACAAGGAACGAACAATGGTGGAGCTGAATAATTTTTTTCTTCATACTTTATTGCTTTGGTTTTCAGCTATTGTATCAAATGGGGATGATATTCATTAATTCTTATACTTAGTTCATCGCTCTTAGAATGTATTTAGGTGTTCTATTGTATACTTCCTGTGTATTTGGTACATGTCTATTCCATTCACATCAATAAAGTTTATCTCTTACTTATAAAAAAAAAAGGAGATTGAAATGACCCTTGAGGGTTGCATTTCAATAAATTCCAACTGCGACTGCTGAAATGTACCCTCATGGTGCTCTAATTGAAAATTGTTGTACTTGCTGAGTTTCTCGATCTTTGCATAGTAAAACTACTTTGCATAGCACCTCGTCAATCACCCTTTGGTTCCTAACCCTAATGAACCTCTCACTGAATTTAGATCAGATGTCTTCTCTTTCTGTATTTAATTACCTTGGTTGACTCCCATGTAATCTTCATCCTGTCTGGCTCAGATTGTGATTTGATCTTGTAATCTGCTTTTTTAACTAGAATACTGACATTGTTGATAATTTTTGTGATGCAGTTAGCATTGGCTGCTTTGCGTTGTTCAAATGGAGTGCACCAAGTTATTGACTTTGAGAGGTCTTAAACTGCTTTGGAGTTTTCTCAACTAATGGTTTTGGCAATGCTTCTTTTGCATTTGATAGTCAAACTATGATGTATTGTATTGCCAAACTGTGATTTGCACAGTGATAACTGATAAAGAAATCTGCTGGGTAGGAAAGAAAGGGATTTGGGGTTAAACCTCTTATTGGCCCAATAACAAATATCACGTTTCTTGTCTGCAGTAATGATTCAGTCTTCTTCTGCTTGCATGCCTCTTTGCAGATACCTGAGGAACATCCTCTCTCGTCAGAGTTCTGCACACAATGTTTCAGAGCTCATTGAATCACTAAATGCAATAGATTCTTGGGTACAAATTTTATTTACTTTTTGCAATGTGAATATACCTTGGATGATTCCTGTAACATACTTCACTGATAGCAATACCAGGGACGGATTCTGTGCAAGGGAAACATTGTTTTATAATATTCAGTGGGTGCTATTCAATATTAGATAGAGCAATGTGTTTTTTCGGTTACCTTTACCATTTTACTCTCTTTGTGGCTCTCTATGCAGGTTAAGAGATATAAATTCCCTTCAGAAAAAGATTTGAAGCACATTAACCGGAAACTGAAATCTTGTTGGGGTCTTGGCTCAAATGACGAGTACTTTCTATTCTTCCTACATACAAGGAAATAAACTGTTAGTCTAATTCCCTGGTCTGTTACTTTTGTACCAATACCCATATTTGACTGCTTGGCAGGAGTAAGAAACGGGAGAAGAAATCAAAGCACAAGTCAAAGAAGAGCTCAAATGAAACACAAAATGTTCTTTCTCTTACTGAATCGTATGTTCAGCCCTGCTTGATTGAACTTTCAATCTGGGTTTGGCTCCACTCTTAAATTCTTTGGACTGACATTATTCTCTGATTTCAGGTAATGTATCTTGGTATTTCTCCCAGAAAGTTGGTTCTTTTCAGAGTCCTCGAGCAAATATTGTTACATTTGAAGTGAAATTTAATTCCTATTCTCTGATCAGTATCTTCTTTACTTAGTTTCTTTATTCATATGTATTTGGTTTGCGTTTGCAACCAACTTGATTAAAATTTTGTTCAGCATTGAAATTTTGCAGATTTTTACAAAGATTCTCACATCTTTGAGAAGTAGCTATTAACACAGTTATTAAATCCGTTTCACGCAGTTTTCTCAATTAGCTTGACTTATTTTCATATAGTTTAGGCAAATTCAGCTCAAAATTCTTGCAAAGAATGCACCGACTTAAACCGACCTCAAAATCATGTACTTGAGGGATCTAGTTTTCAACAATATACATTTGAAGTGAGCTTGCTTATATATGTAGTCTCTCTCTCTCTCTCTCTCTCTCTCTCTCCTTGCTTGCTGAAGTTGATGCAAACCCTAAGCACGTGTTTGGTACCTCTTCAAGTATTCATCTGGTGGCCGGGCTGAAACAAGTTCTGTGCATCCTGCGGGTCAAAGCTTCAGGTTTAGCTAACACAACCTGACCAGAACCTGCTGAATTCTTATATTTATAGCTAGGGATGAATACCAAAGGAGTCTTTAAATCCGTTGTGTTTATGCATGCATGGGTACTTTTAAACAGTCTGCATATAAAGTCCTCCTATCTATGTGCATGAGTTCTAGGTGCCTAGCTAGCTAAACTGCTCCTAATGGATTGAAAATTCTTGATAATGTTTAAACTTAACATAGCTTGTTCACATTTTCGACAAGTTAAATAAACAAGCAAGTCTTCATATAATAGTTTATATCCAAGGAATTCCCACCCAACAACTTGATTATATATCAATGGTAATTCTATATGGAAATATTATAAGCTTTGCTGGTCTACATGGATTAGTATCAACATCCTCATGTCCATTCAAAACCCTGACATCCTTGTAATTAGGATTATCCTTGAAAGTGGATGTTTTTAGCTAGCTAGCTAGGTAGCTTTGATACTAAATAGGGAAAAGCTTTTATGCCCTCCACGTTTGACTGTTCTAGTTGACCTCCTGTCATTTTTTTTTTAATTTTTTAATTTTACTTAGTGGTTAAGGAAGTGATTTTAAGTGTATTGGTGTAGTTTTTTTATTTTTAAAAAAAATATTTAAATATATTAAAAAAATATGAAAAGAAAAAAAAGAAAAAAAAAAAAAAGAAGCTTGGGCAGCACGCCCATCGGTAAATGCTGGCCGGCATAATAGCCTTACCCTACAATATAATATTAGTCATGATCTACGAAGAAAGTGCTAGCCGCATAGAACTTTGACGGATAACCCATGATCACGAGCGATTGCCCTAGCTCCTCCCTGGAAAACGGGTGCAATAATTGTAGCGGAACATTGATTAATTTCTCATAATTAATTAATATCGCAGTGTGTACAATGTAGTTTGAGCTCAACAATAAGTAATGTTGTTCTGCATGCGAGTAGGTTATAACTTAAAATGAAGCTTGATACCGTAAATCTATGGTCGATCTGGCGCAATGCTACACCGGCTTAGAAGTAGTGTACAACATTTATCCGAAATCATTCAATCAAGGAAACCATTATACAATATTATTAATATGGAAAAAGCTAGCCCCACCTCTAGAGCTTTCCGCTTGCACTTTTCGCTTGATGTGGCATCCAGGTGGCTGACTTAATAGAATAAAAAATGCCATGATTGCATCTCCCTTTTTCTCAAAAATTGATCTCTACCTTCTTCTCCCTCCTCTCTCCCTGCATCTCGAAAACACAGTTCATAAAACCCACCTTCACGCTGCCTTCTTCTCCCTCCCCTCTCCCTGCATCTCAAAAACACAGTTTCCACCAACTAGTTCATGAGAAAGTATCATCAACAAAGTTGTGATTAGGACTTAAAAAGCTAATTTAAGATTATGAACTAATCAATAATTTTGCTAATGTTAAAGAACTTGATTCGATGCCGTCAATCTTCATCATAATTCTCTTTGAAATCCTTCGGTTTTACATGACTAAGTAATGTCTGATTCTAATTCTAGGATAATATAAATATTCCCCAATCCCATAGAACAAAGCTGATCATCAACAAAGCATGAAAAACTCAATAGACAAACATGATCGAGTGAAGACAAAGAATGGAGGTATAATGGAGTCAGACCCACCACTTCCTTGCTTTTTTCTCTGCTTTTTTTGGTCTTTTTCTTTTTGTTAGGTGGAATGGAGCCAGCCTTGTTTGCTGCTATAGGCGAAGTCTGAAGTGCTGCAAATAATGAGAAAGGAATGTACTCTGTTGGATCTATTCATGATTGCTTCAGTTCAAAGTTTTTTTTTTTCTCCACTTTCTACACATCCAAATAGACCATGCAAAATCCAAAAATAACAGAGGAGAGAAGGAAATAAATCTAAGGTCGGACGGAGGAGAGCTGCAACTAAGAATGTCAGAAATGGGTCTCTTGTGCTGGACGAGATCTTTCGAGGAGGGGTTTGGGGGGTGTTTTTTCATCCAGGCAGGAAGAAGCTGTAAATGAGGCATTAAAAGAAAAAAAAAAAGCAACGTATTCCATGTCAAGTGGGAATCGAAAACGGGAAGATACATCGGTTGTTGTAGCAGCGCCCTATTAATATCTTAACTAAATATTTGAGGTTTTTGAAATTATTCTATCTGGAAATTAATACTGCATCGGCATATATAATTAGTTCCTAAATCTCACAAGCAATCCATTTTTGGTCTCTATGCAAGTCAAGTTACCTTTCTCTCGAGAGGTATTTTTCTCTCTACCCAACTTTCGGCCATCCTTCCACTTCCTCTGCCCAGAGCGGAGTTGGAGCTTCGGCTTCTCCTTCCCTCCTCCTGTCCGGCCAATGTCGGAGCTGTCTATAGTGTTTTCTTCCAATTTTTCCATCGTTTTCCATCCGCAGCACTAAGATGCACCAATCTACTGCCTACCGGCCTCTTACAACTACCACTTGCCTGGCCAGTAGACTCTCCAACAGGCAATCTATCAGGTGGCTGAAGAAAACTGATCAAAAGAGTGGTGCGTGAGTCTCACGCGTGGTTCATACCGCCCGTGAGTTTCACGCGCCGCCGCGCCAGGGAGAGTTTGCCACTGTCACGCACGACACCACCAGGATCTGTGACTTCGGATCTCTCAGATTTGACCACCCCCTAATTATTTCCTAGAGTGTTGCTTGAACCACATGCGCCTCCACAGACAGTGAAGGTCCTATGCCGGCGTATCGACGCATCCTCTGGTTGCTACGTTCCTATGTTCCTATTTTCCCTAACCGATGATCAAGATAAAGTGGTCGTGAAAGTCTCATACAGCCAGTCCAGACAAACAAGATGCAGCACACATCGATTCACTATGACTTTTAGTTGCAGGCGTATAGTCTGTTTATCAGACTATACTAAAACCGCTTCCAGCGGCTTTCTCTTAGTGGGAAATGGGTGGGAGCCGATTTTTGGCTCCGGATCCCTCTTTTTTTGGTCCACTTGTGTTGCATTTGTTTGTTTTTGGATGAATATTAGGGACTCTCACCTCATTGAATCTAGTATCATGTAACCACTTACTTTATCTATGAATTTGTTTTCTTAGGGAAAAAAAAAAAAAAATAGTTCCTAAATCTCGAACTTTCTTAGTGAAACACCATGAAATTAACGATCGATATACTTACACTGATCATGACTAATTAATGGTATACAAGGCTGGTCCAATAGTACTAGAACTGCCATAAACTAACACTAGTACTCATGACTTCTTGCATATTGTCGGCCAAACTGATAAATTATAATTTGATTAGAAAAAAAGGAAAGGCAACGGCCTTTGTAAACATTGTACAGTTGAGAAAACACAAGTTTTTCCTTGATCCCAAGATAGGATCAAAGATTCATATAAATCTACATGCATAGCATGCATGCATGGTCACCTTCAACATATATATAAGCTAATTACCATGGTCACATGATCAAGATCTTTCATATGTAAACTGCAAATTAAGTGCAAGACAGACTACGTGTACACACACACACACATATTTAATGATCACCCTTCTACAGAAGTTCCCTCAATTCCTCCTTTCATGAACAAAAGAGAAAAAAAAAAAAGGGAAATATGGAAGACGAAAGATAATTTAAGTGGATCGAGCAGATCACAGATGTAAATTTACCTCAAGACTAGCTACTTAACTATATATTGAAGAAAGATTCAATCTTTCACAAATGATCGATCACATCCACATAGCTTGAACCTCTGTTTCCAGTGATCTTATTCATAGAGTAGATCGAGCTCAACATGGTTCTGATGAAGATCATGAGTACTGGTCTTACTTGTCAATAAATCGATCTAAACTCCAACGGAGAAATTAAGAGCTTGGATCTTCATTATTTTGCTTCCCAAGTTGGTCATTTCCGTTGTTTGATTCTTCAAGCTGCTGCTTGTCTTGATCAGGATTACTGCTGCCAGCTTTGTTTAGGTCTGGTTTCTGCCTTTCAGCCTCCCTGTATTTATTTAAGTACCGCACCATGGCCTCAGAATAGTTATCAAACCCTAGAGTACTCAGAGCCCAACAGATATCATCCCCATTCACAGTCTTGCGATTCTCCTTGTGACACTTGTCGGATGCCTCGGCTGTGACAAAACTAATAAACTCTGTCGAACACTCTTGCAAGGTTTGCTTGGCTTTCTTGGAAATCTTTGCAGTTGCGGGAAGAATTTGCTTCATTATCCGACCCACGTTTGCAATTGGCAGCAACCTCTCTTGCTCGTCATCCATTAATTCTAGAGATAGAAAACGCTCAAACTCTGTTTTATCGAAGACACATGCATATTGTTTGTTCTTTGATCTGTCAGGCAATATATATAGAATATAGATGTACATGATCTATATACTGAGAGAATAAACACTGAAGTACCGTACTACTTCAATAAAAAAAAAAAGGATTAACTATTAACGTTTAAAGAACTCTTATGATCTCTGAGCTCAGATCAATATATACGGTAAAAAATCTAGCAAACCCTACATACAATATTGTTGGATCATGTCATCGTGCGGAGTTTTACCATGTTCGTCGACCTACCTAGCTAGAATGATCATGTAATTAATGCTGAGAGACATCATCCTCTTGGTGGCCCTCGCACTAGGCATGCAGCAACGTCAGGTGATCTATGCATGGCCAATTTTTAAGTAATAGTACTAAATTTATAATAAAGTTAAGTTCTGCTCAATCTAGCATGCATGCATCCTGCCGAGCTAAGGGAAAACAAGTCTGGTTTATCTTCTTCTTTTTTATTTATTTTTTTATTTTTTATATAAAACGGATGATAACCTTTTATTAAGAGAGGACTTATAAAGTTGACTTAAAAAATAAGTCAATTATAATCGTTAGTAGCTTCCCATTACACTTTCGTGACTTATATAGTCTAGTCCAGACGGTAAATCTCTAAAAACCTAGGTCTTACAGAAATACCACTTCTGTCCACGACAGAGGTTACTGAGCCCCCTATCTTGACTAAGCAGGATAGGGTTCACCTGTCACAGCAGTGCACAGAGGCTGCTGTGGTGCGTGCACGCGCCACACTGGGAAGAGAACCAACGGTCGATTTTGGAGATCCCGGACTCACAAGCTCCAGAACTGCCGTGCGTGGCGTTGGCAAAGGGCTCCCTGGTGATGCGTAAAAGCCACGTGCTGAACGACGCCGGAACTTCAACCCGCGCGTGCAGGTTACTTGCCGCTCCTTTTGGTGCCACATTCGGTGGTCTTGAAGATCGGCGACTGGGCGCGTGCTGGCTTGTGGGCGGCGAGAAGACCCAGATCTGCGATTTTTTCTTATTTCGCCTAAAAGTATACAAAACAAAATACTACACAGAAGAGGAGGGAGGGAGGGAGGGAGCCGAAGCTCCCACCCCCTCTAGCCAGATCTGTGGAGAAAGTTTTAGAGAGAAGGGAGAGGTATAGAGCTCTTTCCTCGTCTCCTCCTCCAAGTTTGGTTTATCTTAAAACTTCACAAGTTATATCGATACGTGTGTGTATATATTATATATATATATACACGCATGCAGATTAATCTGCTGAATGTTATTGTTTGATGATCATGAGTAAAGCTCATGAGAATCACCTAGCTAGCAATAAGAGTCTCTCGAGTTATATATATTGCATATATCTACTCAGTTATGATGATCATAATGTTCCCAGTACAAGTACCGAATGCAATATCATGTAGATCAAGATCGATCATCAACGCCAGCTAGCTAGTTTAGCTAAGGCAGGCATCTGATTTTGGAAGAATTCATGAACAAAAGTACCCTAGAAACTCTTAAGTCGTACGTACGTATCCATTAAATATGCCCGATCCCCTCCCGCGCGCCCACCAGTACCCATGCATGCATATATATATATATATATATATATATATATATATATAACAATTTGGATGGTATTAATACTGTATTAATATAGATGATCTAACCTCCATCAAAAAAAAAAAAAAAATGATCTAACCTAAAATATTATTGTAGTTTAACACTACTATATTGTATATATATTCAAATGAGCAGTGGACGACACGTTAAAAGTTTTGGATCATTAGCGGATCCAACCTAACAGTACTACCTACGTCGTACCTAATTAAAAAGTACTGATCATTATAAATATATAATATGATGTGTGAGATGTTGATCATATTATAAAGATGATCTTTGCCTTCATTTGATCAATTTGGCGGCAAATAATTTCCTTGAAAAAAATTAAAATTAATTTCCGTGATCGAGGTACGTAGTACGTTTGGGGCTCAAGTTCTTTTATTGATCTTTTAAGTCCTAGATATATCATGATAATTAAGATCGATCATGCTGATTCAAGCTGCACTATAAGAAAATTATTTATTTACAACCAGTTAATTCTATCGAAATGACTATTTGTAGTTAAAATTGATTGCAAATAATCTTTTAGTTGTAATAAATTAATCACAAATGTCTGTTTTTCTAAAAATAAAATAAAATACATGACCAGTACTACTGCAAATCATGATGCAAGTTTATGATTATAGTTGGATGATCCATTAATTAGGACTTGATGATCATGCTTTTAATTAAAAGGCTTGCACTATATATAGTGCTAATTATCCAAGTTAATCTTCCTATAGGAACATTAATTTCCGCCCATATATGCAAATAACAAAGTGCTAGCTTTAGGATTTGATCATTTTATAGGCCGTGGCCACATACATGATATATATATATATAGGACATATCACGCGAGGACGTTAAAAATTAATGGATAGATGTATAGAGTATATATAGACAAAATACGCATGCTAATGACTACTTATAATTAATCATTTAACATGCTGCATGTGTAAAGGCAGTAGTAGTACTATATATACTATAAGAAAATTGTTTATTTATGATAAATTATTTTATGTTAAAATTACTTTTTTATTTATTTGTATATTTTCGTCACAAATAATCATTCTCATCGTAAATAGTTTATCATAAATATTTATTTAATAGTATATATGAATTAGGACGTTCTAGCTAGTTCAAAAGCTTTAATTAGCTAAATTCGATCGAGTACTTCGCATAATTAATAAAACTATACGTTGTCCAATTGGCCTGGCCGCATCACATGATAGATCATGCATGTAGCAGCTCGATATATATATATATATACACACACACACACACACACATACATATATATGTATATATATTAGTACTGATGATCAAGTCTTTTTAGATTGGTTTCTAAGCTTAAGAAGATGAAAATTTCATTGAATGAAGGTTTGGAATAAACAAGTCTTTGGATTGGCACAAGTATCTATTACAGAATTGGAAGCTCGTATTCAGGATTAGAAACCAGATTGCAAGATGGTTTCTCGGCTGATATGGGGTCAAATTTGTTGGCTTCCCAATTGGAGTTATAGGTTTGGATGGATAGGGACGAAACTCGCTTGGCTCAACAAACAAAACAGACTTGGTTGCAAGGGTGAGAGGAATTCTGGCTTCTTTTGTGCTGTGAGTAAAACAAATCGGTTCCTAATCAAAACAATGAGGCTTAGGGATGGGACCATGCTTAGTTCACTTGAACAAATCCATGCGGGTGCAGTTGATTATTTTTGCAATTTCTTGGAAGCTCGCCCGTGTACAGCACTCC
Organism: Juglans microcarpa x Juglans regia; assembly: GCF_004785595.1. Classification (NCBI taxonomy): domain Eukaryota; kingdom Viridiplantae; phylum Streptophyta; class Magnoliopsida; order Fagales; family Juglandaceae; genus Juglans; species Juglans microcarpa x Juglans regia. The sequence goes on along the minus strand of NC_054601.1, from coordinate 25,933,007 downwards.
CAGATTTAGGAGCTTTGGTTCATCACATTATCACAGAAGAGGAAAATATTGTTTTATATAAAATCCCATCATCTCAAGAGGTTTATGATGCACTTTGATCCATTCCTGTGGACAGTTGTTCGGGCCAGATGGTTTCAACTTGGGTTATTTTAGGTGTTGTTGGCACATTGTTAATAAAGATGTTATTGAAGCTATGGTTGAATTTTTTAGGGGTGGTATGTTGCCTCGGTTTTACACTGCTTCCTACCTGGTGCTTATTCCAAAAGTTGAGAACCCGGGGAGCTTTAATAAATTCCGTCCTATTAGCCTTTGCTCGGTCATTTATAAGGTATGTTGAAAAATCCTTGTTAATCGTTTCTCACCGTTGCTTGTTCGTATTATTTCTTCCGAACAAGATGCTTTTATCCCAAGGCGTAGTATTTATGAGAATATTAGCATAACTCAAGAATTAATCCACGGTCTCAATAAATCAACCCGTGGGGGAAATGTAGTGCTTAAAATTGATATGGCAAAGGCATATGATAGCATTGATTGAGGCTTCCTTCTTCATATACTGGAATCCTTTGGATTTTCTCCTTCAATATGTAGTTTAATTAATCAATGCATCTCCACCCCGTAGTACTATATTGTTCTGAATGGCATTATAAAAGGTTCTTTTTTAAGGGTGGTCGTGGCTTGCGACAAGGGGATTCTCTCTCTCCTTATTTATTTGTTATTGTGGAAGAGATTCTCTCTTACAATTGATCAAACATCAGGTTGCAATGAGAAAAATTCAGCCTTTTTTTCATCCAAGAGCTTCCCTGTGATTTCTCATTTATTATATGCGGATGATATTGTTATATTCTCTACTAGGAGAAAAGCTTCTATAAGAGCTATAATGCAGATTTTGCAGGATTATGAAACTTGGTCGGGTCAGGCTGTCAACAAGACTAAATCTTCGATTATCTTCTCCAATAAAATTATGTTGGCAAGGCGACGTATGCTCCTACGCCTAACAGGTTTTATTGAATGTAAATTAGCTTTTACATATTTGGGAGTCCCTATTATTTCTAGGTGTTTGTTGACGAGGCATTTTGATGATTTAGTTAATAAAATTCGAAGCAGATTAGAGGGTTGGAATGCTAAATTTCTTTCAAATGGTGCCCGCCTCCTTTTATTCTTTTATTAGGTTTGTCTTTGTAATTGTTTTTGGTTCTTTGATTAATTTTAGTGTCTTTTGCATGCTTGGGTTTTGGTAACCCTCAAGTATCAGGTTGTAATCATAGTATTCATCCGCTACAAGTGAGAGTTTAGCAATAAAATTAGGGTACCGTACTCTTATCTAATTAAAAAAAAAAAAAGAGTAGTTGGACTTTATTTGCCAAAGATCACAACTTTATATATATTTTTTGTCATTTATATATATATATATATATATATATATATATATATATATATATATATATATGCATGCAGGAGCATTTCATATCATGAGAGGTAGTACTCTAGTACTAGTACTGATCGTGAAAAATTCGGAGAATTTCCCATTTATATTTTTCAAACTAACTAATTCTTATTCAAAATATCATGCACAAAATATATATATATATATATATATATATAAGTTATTAATATCATGCACCTTGTAATATTAATTGGCAAGCTGGTACGTACGTACGTATGGCATATATATAAATTTATAATATGCATGCATGGTATCCTTTTACGTACGTACGGCGACGTATAAAGCTTCTGATCTTTACGTACAATGTGATCTTGATCAGGACATGCTCGCTATATATGATCGATCAAATCATATATTATTCATAATAGTACTACTGTTATTCTCATTGATCTTACCACTTAATTAATTAATTTGCATGCAATATTGTCATGATCTAAATTAATCTGACACATATGAGTTGATCAGTACTACTACTGGGCCTGCATAGAATTATTCTATTTCGTATGTAAATTTACAGAAAGCTACGACTTTAAATATTATATATTTATATATATATATATATAAGTTAATCCTAAAACAACAAAAGCGTCGGGGATAGATTAAAATATATATTAATGCCTGATTTGGATAACAAGAACTTTCTATCTTATTTCAATATTTAAATGTCATAAATATTTAAAATATTTTTTAATTTTTAATTTTTAACTTTTTTTGTCTCATTATTACTTAATCATTTGACAAATATAAACAAAAATCATTTTTTTTTTCAATATATGCTTTATGTTTTATCAAATCAAAATTAAATAAAAAATTTCAAGAGTTTAAAATTTTGAAAAATTATTTTTGTTGATAATTGTCAAATACTGTGTAAAGTATCATTTTCTATTTTTCATTTTTTGCCACTCAAGTGATAATTGTCTATCAAATTATATCATTTGGGATAAATAAAGGGATCATTGGGATAAGCTACGAGGGTTCAATTATATATAGTAGAAAGAATAGTTTAATTAATTAGTGAGAGATGACGTATAATATATATATATATATATATATATATCATCTCTCACTAGGGCTGTGCAGAAAAGTGGTTAACCCATACCGTCCGTATGACCCGACCCGACCAGACCAATAAAAGCGGGTTGAACAAATTTGCGGGTCAAACCCGCTAACTGTCGGGTTTGATCCGATTAAAACTCCCCAAATCACAAATCGTCTACAATCTCCCCCTAAATCTCAAATTGCCATCCCTCCCCTAGTCTCATTCCTATGCCACACCGTATGAGGAAATAGAGTCACCTTCTCCTCCTCCTAAAATGCCCTTATCGACCTCGATTGTATAAATCTTATTTGTCTAGTTGTGGTTTGGATACGGGTTCATAAACCAACTCCCTATAATCGGCATTATGGGGTATGTTGCGAGAGGAAATTCTCTCAATATTTGAGTTCTTTCTCCATCAAGACATTGCTAACTACAAAAGAATCAACTTCGTCAATTTCAAGGAATTTTATCAATGCACAGGAATTGGAGAATAAATGAACAATAGAGTTTAGGTTGTACCCATCTTTGTTCTCGGTGTGGACTGCAAGAAAAGCACTCGGTTTGAGTGTTCGGATGATTTTAGAGACGAGATGGGTTGGCCGGTTCGAACGATCCTCCATTCGTCGACTCCAACAAGCAACAAGCACAGCTTCGAACAGAGGGAAAATATGGAAAAGAAACCAAAAATTCATTCCCCGACGCCGCGCGATTCAACCTGCCGTAGTCCTCGTCCACCAAGCAACCAAAAACTCATCACAAGCTGGCTGATCTGAATCTTTAGGTCCCGGAAAAAGAAATGGTTTTGGGCATGGAGAGTTTCAACTTTTAACTCAACTGGCAGACAGGTTGACCCGACTCAGGTCGGGTCGGTTCTTTGCTTCTTGACTTGAATACCGGGTCGGGTCGGATCGGGCTCAAATCTAGGTCGGATTGCTCGGGTTGCAGGCCTATCTCTCACTACCTTTTGCACTTTCATAGTAATAAAGTAAAAGATGAGTCCACGATAAAGAAGATTCTACACAAATTGTTTTCCATAAATTTTCTTATTATTATTATTATTTTGTAACAATATTGCTATACAGTATTTAGTTTATATAACACATTTAGGCTCATTGGAAAAATTGTTGATGTTATTTTTTAATATATAAGTATACGTACAATAAATTATAAATATAAAAATAAAATAAAACTTTTCATTAAAGAAAAATTCTTCCTTCAAAGTTCAAGGAGGATAAAGATAGTCTTTCCTTAATGGGTAAGGTGTGTCCTTTCCTCTTGAAGGGTAAGGCAGTGGAGCTGAAATTAAAGTTATTATCAAACTTGATTCTGAACAAACAACCTAGCAAACATGGCAGAAGAGTTAGCGAGCTTGTGGGCAAACTTCAATCTAACAGAGACTGAGAAAGATGGGGTAGCTTTTACAGCAGATGATACTAAAAGAGCAGACATGAAAGCTCACAAATATCTATTGATATTCATCCTAATGGAAAAGAACCTCAATAAAGAGGTTTTCAAAGCAACCATGACTAAGGTATGGAATTTAGAAGGTAGTATAGTTTTTCACGAGGTGGGACACCATAAATACCTTATTGAATTCCAAGAATTTATGGATATTGATCGTGTGTTGAAGGAAGACCTTGGTCTTTTGATAAGCACTTAATTTGTATATAACCTTTAGATAACAACAATCCTCCCAGTGAAGATATGTTTACTCATAACCATTTTGGATACATTTATATGGATTACCTTATGCAGTTATGACAGGAGAAGGGAGGAAATTGGGGAATCAATAGGGGAAATTCTTGATGTAGATATAGATGAGGAGGGATTGGGATGGGAAAAATATCTTCGTATCAGGGTAAACATGAACATAACCCAACCTCTTCCAAGAGGAAAGTTGATTCGAGTGGATGGTAAGCAAACTTGGGTTGATTTCAAGTAGGAAAGGCTTCCTTTATTTTGCTTTCAATGTGGAGCTATAAATCATGTTCATAAAGGATGCTTAGTGGGAAAAAAAAAAAAAAAAAAAGATTGATGAACAAGGATTCAATTCCTTCTCAATATGGTCAATGGTTGAGAGCTACTACCTTTAACTTAATGGGAATTGGTGATAAGAGAGAAGGGGGAAAAAGAAACAACCAACAAAATATCCACAAAGCAGCAGGATCCCTATGACTAAACAGATGGCCCAATTACACACTGATAAAGAACTTTTTAAGTCTATTCCTGAATAGCAAACTGAGAATCCGTACCAAGACTTTAAATATGCAGACAAAGGAAAAGAGCAATAAGTTGTACACCAAGAGGACACTAATGATATACAGATGCTACCCTCTCAAGTGGAAGATTATCAAGAAGCAAACCTGTCTACAGAAAAAGCAAACAACAACATGAACAAATCTGTGGAACAAGTAGACATACCTTCTAAGCCATTGGGATGGAAAAGAAGGGCAAGAGCAATTAACTTGCCAAGAGTTCAAGAGATGGACTGTGGGGAAAGCAATCAAACTATCTTTAGCACAAGAAAGAGAGCTTATAATAGAGAGACTAATAAAGACCAGCAAAGAACACAAAAGAAGGCTAAAGAGAGGCTCAATCCTGAGAAGAGCTTAAACCAGGAAATTGAGGTGGAGGCTGCTGTGCAGCCCCACCAACAACAATGAAATGCATGTCTTGGAACTGTCAAAGGCTTGGGAACCCTTGAACAGTTAATAAACTTGATTTTATGGCGAAGCAAGAGAGCTCACAAGTCCTCTTTCTTATTGAAACTAAAGCACAAGAGAGAGGATTGAAAATATTAGGAACAAGTTAGGTTGACAGAAGTTTTGTTGTAAATAGTAGAGGGGCTAGAGGGAGTTGGCAATGATGTGGAAATCTACTATTGATATTGAGGTGGAAAATTACACATGCTCAACATTTCTGTCAAAGTTTCATATCCTCTTTGGGGGAAGGTTTTGACACTCACTGATTTTTATGGGGATCCAATTACTGCCAAGAGAGATGGGAGTTGGCAACTTTTGAGAATGTTGCAACCAAAGGATTTTAATGGTCCATGGCTATGTATGGGGGACTTCAATGAACTACTTTATTAACATGAGAAGTATGGTAGTCCTCTAATATCTTTATCTCAAATGGAAGTCTTTAGATAAGTTCTCCAAGACATTGGATTGAATGATGTGGGATATATTAATACTAAATACAAATGGGCAAATAATAGAGAGGGTTCTAATTTCACAAAAGAAAGGCTAGACAGAGTTTTGGCTAACATTCATTGTATAAGCATGTTTCAAGGTATTTTAGTTTCAAATGTAGCAACATGTTCCTCAAATCATAGTTCTCTAGTAATTCAAGTGACTACTCAAGCAATACCAGCAAAAAGAAGACAAAGGCTATTTAGATATGAGTTAGGTTGGGGACTGAACAGTTCTTGTAAGGATCGGATTAAAGAGACACGGAGAGAAGATGATATGGTAGACAAATCCATGACTAAACTTATCAACAAACTCAATAAATGCAAAAATTATTTAATTGCCTGGAACATAAATCAAGAGAGAGACAGGAACCAAGAAACTGAAAACCTTTTGAGTCATATACAACAAATGAAGGAAGCAAATTCAGGATATGTTCAGCATGAGATTAAACACCTTCAACAACAAGTCAATCTCATATTGGAGCAAGAGGAAGTCAAATGGAAACAAAGATCTAAACATAAATGGCTCACAAAAGGAGATAGAAACACAAGCTATTTCCATAGTTGCGCTACTCAAAGGAGGAAAAACAATGCCATTAATAAAATCATTGATGAGGCAGGATCAGTACACACTTCCTTAGAAGGTATCAGTAAATCTTTTCAGGATTTTTACTCTTGTCTATACACTTCTTTTCAGCTAGTGAATCAACAACAATGTCTGGATTCCACCCCACACATGATTACAGATGAGATGAACTCCAACTTAATCAAAAAATTTGAGCTGGCAGAAGTCCAGGAGGCAATTCAGAATATGAATCCCATGAGCTCACCAGGGCCAGATGGTTTCTCAGCTGGCTTTTATGAACAAAATTGGGACTCAACATGTAAGGATCTTTGTGAAACCATCACAATGGCATTAAACACTAACAGATGGGATAATGCCATTAATGAGACTTTTATAGCCTTAATTCCAAAAACAAAGGATCCTAAAAATGTTACACAATTTTGACCCATTGTGCAATGTTTTATACAAAGTCATGGCTAAAGTGCTAGTAAACAGATTGAAGAAGATATTGCCTCAGATTATATCTCCAACACAGAGTGGTTTTTTTCAAGGGAGGCTTATAGCAGACAATGTTATTGTAGCTTTTCAAGCCCTTCACACTATGCAATGCAAAATGAAAGGAAAGCAGGACTATATGGCCTTAAAAATGGATAAGAGCAAAGCTTATGACAGGCTAGAGTGAAGTTTTATTGAAAGGATGATGGAGAAACTTAGCTTTCATAGAAAATGGATAGAACTTATTATGAATTGTGTAACCACATTTTCATATTCTATTCTTTTTAATGGAATACCTCAGCCTAAAATCACTCCAACTCGAGGCATTAGACAGGATGACCTTTGTCACCTTATCTATTCATCATCTGTTTAGAAGCCCTAAACTAAATGCTCAACAAAGCAGCAAGAGATAACCAATTAATAGGCCTTCTAATAGCAAGGAGCCATATTCATTTAAATCATTTACTTTTTGCAGATGATTGTATGTTATTTTGTAAGGCATCCTCAGTGGAATGGAGCAGGTTGATACATCTCTTATGGATCTATGAAACAACTTCTGGTCAAAGAATGAACAAGAAAAAGTCATCCCTATTTTTTATCAAAAACACTCAAAGCTCAACAAAAGATAGCATATCTTGTGTGGCAGGGGTCAGGATTACAAACTCATGTGACAAATACCTTAGTCTTCCTAATCTGATAGGTAAATCAAGGAACCATGGTTTTAGAGAAATAATTGACAAGGTTCGAGCTAAATTGAGCAACTGGCAGATGAAATTACTCTCACAGGCAGGAAGGGAGATTCTGATCAAGTCAGTGCTTCAAGCTATACCAACCTATGCAATGGAAGTGTTCAAATTTCCCAAAGGTCTGCTACAACAACTTAACAAATTAATGGCATCATATTGGTGGGGTCAAAACAATCAAGATAGAAAAATCAGTTGGTTAAGCTGGGCTAAACTGGAAAAATAAAAAAATATAGGAGGATTAGGATTTCGTGATTTTGAGAAATTCAAACTTGCTTTGCTTGCAAAATAAGGTTGGAGGATTCTCAAATATCCTAATTCGCTAGTATCCAAGATTCTCCAAACAAAATACTTTCCTAACTCAGAATTTTTGAAAGCAAAATTGGGCACATCTCCCTCATTCATATGGAGAAGCTTACTATCTGCTAGAGCGCTACTGCAACAAGGTTTAATTTGGAGGATAGGGAATGGTGGCTCGGTAAGAATCTGGGAAGATCCTTGGATTCCTCAACCTAATTTGTTTAAACTTCAAAGTGGCAGGAATCGATTGGGAAGAGAAACAAAAGTGAAAACACTTATACAGCATGAAACTAGAGAATGGAATATCCCTTTTTTAACAGTCAAGAAGTTGACCTTATTACTCATATTCCCATCAGTTATTGCAGACAACATGATCAATTAATGTGGAGAGGAACTACCGATGGTGACTTCACAGTAAGGAGTGCATATCACCTTCTAGGGGACCTGCAAGACAGAAACCAAGCTGGGATATTTAACAAACTATTCCTAAAAGAAGACTGGTGTAAATTATGGAAGCTCCCTATTCCACTAGCCTCGAAGAGCTTTTTGTGGAGAGCCTGTAGAAACATTTTGCCAACTAAAGATAATTTGTATAAAAAGAAAGTTTTGACAGATTCAACCTACCCAATGTACCTAGAACTACCTGAAACAGTGGAACATATTTTGTGGAATTGTGTATTAGCTTCTGATATTTGGAGTGTCTCCTCCAGAAAGATTCCAAAGAGCTTCATGGCACAAAATAATTTCAAACAGATCATGCAGGTAATGCAATAGAAGCTTATACACTCACGGCGCTTGCGCACTCCACAATTGTATGTAGAATTACTAAGTATGTTTAAGGGACACGTGCGCGGAACCGAAATATGAATGTAAATATATAATCCCACAAATCTACCCACAGATTATGCTAATGTTTCCCATTGATAGTCTGAAACAAGCCTGGGTTTCACAAATTTGGCACCATCTATACATATGTATAGTAAATTATAGGTCTCTCATTTGATAATGGCTTATGCACATCATTTTCATGAAAATCACTAAAGATATACCTCATAGACATAGTTAGCTTGTCAAGCAATTGATCCCATGAGCTTAAAAACACATACTAAACCAACAAAGAGAGAAGCTCAGTGACAGTGACAAGTCCTATAAAGGAAATTACCTTTCCTCTAAAACAAGTTGTTTAGGTATCTAACCCAAGTGTCTATTATCTTTAAGCCTATAGAAGCATTTATCAATAGCTACATGATATTAGTTATTTGGTGTATGAAGAGAGCAAATTGAAATCATGTCATAGGTCTATGATTCATGTTATTTGGTAACTTGATGGACTTGAAGTAGCCTATCTTGATCCATGTTATAGTCAATAGAAATACATTGAAATCCAGTCAAGATTGCTTATCAAGGCCAAACATGATTGGGGATCACAAACTTGTGTGTTAATAACATCATATCAATATATAAAAAATTAACTAAGACACATTATATATGACTGTTGGGCCTCTATGTGTAGAGTCTGGTTGTGTTTATGGCGATCCGGTTTGATGACCCGACATAACAATGATCCATTATGGCTTTTTGGTGGATTTTTAATGAAGTTTTTTGACCCATTTTGGCTCTTATTCTGACCTGACCCGCTCCCTAGGGTTAACGATACATATATTATATTATTATCTTATACGACCGCTCCACCTTATTTATTTATCATTTGAAATAAAATTCTTTGCAACTCCGTAGATTGTCGGAGCAGATACATGCAGTCACCAAAATCTTTTGTATCAGCAAATTGCCAGTAATAAGCCTGAAGTCATGCCCCTTACGTGAAATTGAATCAAAATCATCGATTAATTCTTTGATATCACGATGTTTATTAGTACAAACCTCCCCTGTAGCCCAAAAGGTGTAGGGAGAGGCACAATTCAAGAGGTAACTCATACAAAGGGAACAGAACAATTTAGAGGAGGAGGCTCTGAGCCTTTGTCAAGCTCTGTCTTCATGGCAAATGATCACAGCCATTAACCACAAGACTCTGAGCTACTTTCCAGACATCTTACCCAATAAGAACATTAGTTGTTATTTTATAGTTGTAATTAATTGAGACATGATCGATCTAATATAACTCAATTTATAATATGTATATCATCAAGCTGCCGGAGCTAGCGTTGACCGTTGGAGTGACTGCGGCCCAACCCCAAAATATCTATCAGTTTCGATAGAATATGAACGGAGGAAACAAATTTCTTTATTTTATGGCAACGTCTATCCATCTGCTGTTAATTTTTTTTTTAGTTTATGAAGTGCTTTTTATCTAATAATTTTCTAGATTTTTCTAAAAAGGAAAAAAAAATGGAAACAAATTTAAAAACCCATCTAATCTGATTTATATTGAATAACTTTTTAATTTTATCTTTCCACTTTCACAAATTATAATACAAAATATATCTCAAAACATTTTTATTCAAATAATTACTTTTGATTCTATTTATGTTAGTATGAAAAAATAAAAATCTAAAAAAAGATCTCTAGAACTTTTAAAGGATTTCATTTTATTCTTCAAAACCTATTAATATTGATGAAAAATTCTTCTTATCAATCACTATTCACCATCCCACATCCCGCACTCTATGAAAAAATTATAGGTATGAAGTGTAAGAATGAATAGTGACTGATGCATAATATTCTATTGAGATGCCATTCCTTTTAATTGCAAAGTTATAAATTTGATTTCTTTGTCTCTGTGTGCGTGCAAAGAAGTAACTCCATTGTTTCCACGCAATTCTCCTTATATCTCTTGGTCACTAAGTTTCCTTAAATATCTCTGTCTTCACTTTTGGTCTCATAAACCCAATCGGATGAAGCCCTTTTTGTTCAACCTTTTTTTTTTTTTTTCAGATAAATATTACCAAAATTATGTATACACATGATTGCTAGTCTCCCAATTTGCAATATATGGAACAAACTAATCCAACCACATTGTTTTGAAATACATTTTCTATGCAGCAAATAACTAACATTGAGAGAGATTAAGATTCCGTCAAAAATTTTAAGAGAAAGAGAAAGAATGACGGGAAGTAAACTCTACAACATTTATTTTTCCCTTATTACTGTCCAGAATATTTAAACGGACAACAATAAATATTATAGAGTAAGTACACTTCATATGTCTCTTTCACAAGAAAACCCAAAAATCTATTAATTCATAAATCAAGTTCCTCATATGTGAGAGACCATTCATTCTCTAATATCTTAGTTCTTTTTGTTTCAAATGATATGACACCGAGTAGTACTCCTCATGTTACACATGCCAAGTTGTTACTTAGGTGGGATCACTTGTAAATATCCACTATAATAATGGAGATTAGATTTGAGTACGAGATTTGTATACATTTATGCTTTAATTCAATGGGTATTAAGCTCGAAAGAAAATATCAAATGGGTCTTGGAGTGATTTAATTACTCTTGCGTTCCTTTTATGTAAAAGTCCTACAAGACGTCTATAAGGAAACTATTTAGTATTTACTATCGCTCTGTGACAGACTGGGCTTATGTCCATAGAGAGAAAAACTTTGGTTTCGTTTTATTCCCTCTTCTCTTCCCCTCACTTCGGCCGTAAATTCAACCTCACACACATGAAAACTTAGCTGTCTTCACAGGTACTCACTCTCTTCTTTCTCTTTCCCTTGTTCCTTTTTTTTTTAGAGTGTGTTTGGTTCTTGTTTGGATGTGTTTCGTAGTAAAGTTTTATAGGAGTTCTGAATCAATGCATAACATGAAAGCCCATTTACCCAGGCTTTGTATCTCGCACTGGCTATTCCATGGAGGTTATTGAATACTTAATCTCTTTCTCTTTACTTAACTGCACTACTGTTTATCTTCTCTGATGTCAGTTTATGCATTGGTATTGTTGCGTATGTATATAATGTGTTTAATTATCAGTTAATTTTTTTTCCTAGGATCAATGAGAATTGTTGACACGAGCTTTGGGTTCTCAATGATGTTATTAGTTTTGTTGTGATTTGATTTGAGTTTTCAACTCTGCACAACTTGTTTGGTTTGAGTTTTTTTTTTTTCTTTGTTTATTCGGTTTGATTTCAATTGTTGAGCATGTTCAATTCTTTTTTTATGTTGAAGCCTTATAGGACAATCGATCTGGGGTTGCTTATTTTCTTCTGGGTTTGTGACCTCGAAATTCTCTGCTGCGTGTTTTCCTTTTCTTCTTCTTCGTCTTCTGGTTGAGAATATGTTGCGCCTTGAGTTCACGTATTTGGGATGAGGCCTTAACTGGGTGACCACTTTATGCATGTCTCTTCACAATACCATTTTTATAGAGTGAGGATGTTGGCCTGTTGAGAAAGAGGAAGAGAGGGGATTGTGTTTTTCAGTCTGGAAATAATGATTGATGGGTTTTTGTGTAAGGCTTTGACTCTTGGATTTTATTGGGTGCTCAGCAAATTTATCTTCCTTGCAATATTGGTTGTTTTAGATCGACAATTTTCTCTAGTTGGCTGGGGAAGAGAGACCGTTTTCTTCTTTGCTTTTATTTCTTATTTCTATTGATTAAGAAAGTTTCTGTTTCTTCTATTGCCTTCCAGTTGATTCATGAGGTTTCCCTTTTACTTTTTGGATGTTTTCCTATTGGATGGTCTCCTTGATGCGTATGCCCTATCCCCGTGCCAGCCAGTGTCAAATTACCTTCACACATGCCTTGTGTGAGCTCATCTACGAAAGCTTACACATGGGCAAAAACATGCAAGCTTTTATGTTTACATAATTTCAGAGATGCTGCATTATATTGGCATTGTTAAGTAAATGCCCTTTAATTCTATCCAGGCACAGGACTATGGGTGCTTGAGGGGAAAAAAATAGCGGGATTAGGGTTGACGATATAAAAGAGACTTGTAATATTCATCCAAGTTGTTGAAATCATTAAGATGTTTAGCGTTGACAAGAAAGTGAATGTTGGGCATTTATTGGTATTATATTATGGTGGACACATTGGTTGTTTTTCTTCAGTTCTCTCACTCACTTCCAAATACATTTTCTGCTGATTCAGGAGCATTTTTATCCTTGGTTTTGGTAAGTTATTAACAAAACTCAAGCCAAGGGACTATATTAGTACTGTTTGTTTTCTTCATAGATTAATTGGTTAATAGCACTGTGAAGAAACATCTTATGCATTAACTTCCTGCATAGAATCTCATGTAGTTTGAGAAAACTCAGGGTATAATCCAATATCTTGAGGCATGAATTCTCAAACCCGCTAGGTAATTAATGGAACATTGTGCTTCCTGTTATTTGAGCACATTACTTGCGCTCATATTTGCCTGCTTGTAGTCCTAACTGTTTGTTTTGGGTTCATCAGTCTCATTTTTCTTTGTTTTATGTTAGCAGATGGAGTCAGTTGATCTGGATCATAATGGTAATTGCATTGAAGAAACATCTGACAAGCAGTTATTTCCTCCAAGTTCTCCTGATAGAAGTGATATATTTGGAGATCCACAGGTGAATACACGAGTTGGTGATGATTACCAAGCAGAAATTCCCTCCTTGCTGACAGAATATGAGCATCTTCAGCTTCTACTGAACCCTGCTGATTCAGGTGTCATGGTTGATGATTCCCAATCTTTTTTAACGGGTTTGCCTATCCCAATCATGTGGGTTCAGGAAGTTAATAGCATTGGAGATAAAACATGGGGATTTCCTAGTAACCATGATGAGGAAGTTAATCCAAACAAGCCTGCCGAGTCGAGAAACAGAAAAAAGATATATATTAAGTTGAAGAAGAAAAGTTCAGCAATCAATCTTGAACCCTTAGATGTTGGGTTGGAAAATGAAAAGGAATCAAAAACTGCAAATGTTGGAAACATCATGATAGGGAAAACAAGCATTGTTGGACTACATAAAAGCAAAAGGTATTCCCCAGTTCCAGGTTCTAAATGTGACCCTTGGAGTGATCCTGACGTGAACAGTTTCCTTCTTGGTTTGTACATATTTGGGAAGAATTTTGTTTCAATCCGGAGATTCCTAGAGAACAAACTGATGGGAGAAATGCTGTCCTTCTACTATGGGGAATTCTATAGATCTGATCAATACCGTAGATGGTCAGACTCCCGGAAGGCCAGAAGTAGGAAATGTGTAACAGGAAGGAAAATATTTACAGGATGGAGGCTACAGGAACTGTTATCCCGTTTGCTTCCCCATGTCCCAGAGGAATTTCAAAGTACTTTGCTGGAGGTAAAGCTTCTGTTCCAGTATCATTTGGTTGACTGTGTCACTGAGAAATCAATGTTTAAACTCTCATTAATTTGTTGTTATTGTAATTGAACTCATCCCACGTTTGTTGCCTTATGTGTTAAAATGTGCATCATACCATCTAGGATTCTTTCATAGTTTTGCTTCATGCACTGTATTTACATATTTATTCTCCTTATTTACTCTTCTGCACCTGGATAGGGGAGAAGTGGTAGAAGAATTTTGGCAGTATAGTGGATAACTCGGTCCAGAATTTTTTATTTTTCTTGGGAAAATTCTTTCACCTGTTCCATAACTTTTAATATATAATTGAACAATGCAAAATGAATAAGATAAATGCATATATAGATTGAAACATATTAGACCCAAGGCTTTTTTAAGGGGCAGTTTAGTAATTTTATTAATTTAGTATGTTTTATTTTCTATTTTTATTTTGAATATTCGTAGGTCTATTTCAGTGGGCTTTAAGAAAGTGTTTAGAAAGTTAAATAGGGCCTAGATAAATAAGAATTCGTTGTCAACAAAAACAAGACCGTTTAGTACCACCCAGTCTACCCTTTTTTTTTTATTTATAAAAAATTTATTGAGACAAGCAATGAGGCAAAGCCAAGTACACAGGAAGTATACAAAAACTGAACCTATTACATGTCAGGAACTAGAAAAAGAAACAAGAAAATCATGAACACTAGTTCCATTAAATACAATAGCTGAAGCCCTTTGAAATAACGAATTAAAGAAAAAAAAATCTAAGTTCATCCACCAAGCGCTCCTTATCTTCAAAGCATCGACCTTTCCTCTCTATCCAAATGCACCGCATAAGGCATAAAGGTATCATATTCCAAACAGCGGCAATTTGCACATTACCCCTTAAACCTATCCAGCAAGCAAAAAGGTCCACCACCCTCCAAGGCATCACCCAAGTCAACACCTATTGAACACTTCATTCCATAACAACCTTGTCGCATCACAGTGTAATAATAGATGTCCACGATTCATCAGATTTCTTGCATAAGAAACACCAATCCAAAACAATTAATCCACACTTCCTGAGATTATCCAACGTCAAAATCTTCCCTAAGGAAAGCAGACCAACCAAAGAACGCAACCTTTGATGGCACCTTACTCTTTCAAATAGTCTTCCAAGGAAAAGAATGAACCCCATTGCCAAGACGGCTTCTTATACCAAGAACGAACTGAAAACTTCTTATTACCAGTATGCTTCCAGACCATCTTAACCCTCATATCCCTCCCAAGCTGAGTAGCATACAATAAACCAAACAATTCAGAAACTACCCAGGTTACCCTTAATAAAGTCTTGCACAGAAATAATTTCTTGCTGCAGGAAGAATAACAAGATGGGTGTATTTACTGATGACTGATTAAGTGTATTTTAACTGCATCAGCTGCATCTAAACATACCTCTTTTTCCATTTTGTTTTTAGTTGGGGTAAGAGGGTATTTAATAATTACTTATAAAAAAAAGGGAGGGTATTTAATAATTTATTGTGAGTGAGTGGATCTGGTACTCAAAACGAGCACTGCCTTGCCTACTCTTGATTCTTAACTCCAACTTAAAAACTCTTTCTTAAGTAGTTCATCCAAATGATAAATACCATGGAGATTTTAAATTAACTTTAAAAACCATGAATATACTGCTGATTCTTAGAGACTAAAGAAGCTTTCGTTTTCTCTAATTGTTAGCAGAAAATTAGGTTTGGAAAATAATCTGAAATAAATTTCCCTTTTATTCTCAAAATTAAGCTAAGGTTTAAAATCTATCAGTTGAGATGGGATAGCTGGTTCCTGAATCTTAACTTTGTAACTAATTTTTAATAATTATAGCACATGTAAAATCACAACTTTAGGACCATGCTTAGCAGCTGAACTCCTAAAATCACATGACCTGGAGACCCAGATTTTGAGGAAAAGAAAATGACGAAGGAAGAGGTGAGGCTGGAATGTATGCTACAATTGCAATGGTGGAGACAAACAAAGTCAATAATGCACCTGTCACCTGTATTGCTGAAATCATGGGCACAAAGAAAAAGAGAACAAGAAAGAAAAATGGAAAGGGAATATTAGATCTTGTGGCTCACTCTTTAAAGTATTGAGTGTATAAGGCGTCTAGGTTTGGTGAAGAGAGAAGAACCTTTATGTAAAAGGATAATTTCCCTCTAGGATCCCATGATATGATGAGATGGCATCTGACTTTGAAACCTCATCATATGTATTGGACATTACGTCCATCCACTTGTTAATCCATGGTACAACTCTGAAATGGTAATTCACCTTTCCTAACCTGATGGTTCCTAGAAAGTAAAAGCTTCCCCAAAATGTGCGGTTAGCAATTCTCGTGTATAAACTATAACCATTGCATGCCGCTTACCTCAGCTTCTATGAATATTAGGTGGCTAATACCCATTATACTCATATCTGATTAGATGCTAAAAGGATCTTTGGATCTTTGCTGCAGATTGACTGCTTTTCCAATTACTGTGTTTAGACCCAAGTTGTTGCAGCTATATCTTTTTTACTTTGCTTGACAGAGAACTATATGTCCTTCAACCCTCATTTTGCTTGTCTTCTATAGGGCTTCAAGTCATTTGCGGAGGGAAGAACTTCATTTGACGAATTTGTCTTCTATTTGAAGTCAACTGTTGACATTCAGATTCTTGTGGAAGCTGTAGCTATTGGTAAGGGGAAGGAGGATCTCACAGGCCTTGCCTTAGAGTCTGGAAAGACCAATCAAATATTTCAAGTTTTTCCTAACCTACCAACCGGCAAAGATTGTTCCTCTCTTACTCCCAGTGACATATTAAAGTTTTTGACTGGAGGCTTCCGGTTGAGCAAAGCCCGGTGTAATGATATTTTTTGGGAAGCTGTTTGGCCCCGTTTGCTTGCGAGAGGATGGCATTCTGAGCAGCCTAAGAATCAGGGTTATGTGAGTTCCAAACATTACCTTGTTTTTCTTGTGCCTGGGGTTAAGAAGTTCTCAAGAAGGAAACTTGTGAAGGGAGACCACTACTTTGATTCTGTTAGTGATGTTTTGAGCAAAGTGGCATCTGAACCAAAACTTCTTGAGCTTGAAGCTGAAGAAGCTACACTCAGGAGCTGTAATGAGGATGGGTGGGTTCAAGAAGTGACATCGGATCCAGATGATTCATCAAATCATCAGCGCCATTGTTACCTTAAACCCCGAGTTACTACTTCCTCTCCAAATCCTATGAAGTTCACTGTTGTTGATACTAGCTCAGTCCATGGAGGAAAATCATCCAATGTGAGGGACCTGAGATATTTACCGGTTGAATACAAAATTACTTCTAGTATCTCCAATAATTATAGAAAGTCAATGTATGACTTTGAGGCATATGTTGCTGATATGCCATTGAAGGCTGAAAAAAATACAAATAAGCTTAACCACAATAAGGGTACAGTTTATACAAGTGGTGCAAATGGTTTGAAGTTCACTGTTGTTGATACCAGTTTGCTTCGTGGAGAAAAATCATCTGAGGTGAGAAAAATTAGATATTTACCCATTGAATTTAAAGGTATAGCTGATTTTAGCCATCTTTTGGGAGAAACTGAAGGGACCTCCTCTGAAGATTCACTGGATGCGCATGAGATTAATGCTGTTGACATGTTGTTGAACAGTGGAAAGAATATTGTACCTGCTAGTGATGATACAAACAGAAAGGTAATAAGTAATAATTCAGATATTACTTCGAGCCATCGAGATGATAAGGGCATTATGTCCAATGACAGGCAGCTAAAAACAACTATCAAGCACCAATTTAGTCGGAGAGTAAAATCTGGTAATTCAAAATCTGTTTCTCCTGTCATCAAAAGGCGAAAATTAACTGTTTGTTCTAAGTTGAAGACACAAGGTGTTATTGAGGACTTCTCAGAAGGCTTGGAGTTAAATCAAACAGGACTCTGTTTGCCATCGAGTTCTCCAGATGCAAGCAAGAATGTTAGTTCTCCAATGGATTCTCAAGAGAATGTGTCTTTAATTATTTCTTCACCTAAAGGCAGTCCAGGTGAGGAGACTATTGGAGGCATTCTCATTGGAAACTCGTCTGCCTTAGGCATGTCCTGTGGGATGAATGAGAAACATCAACCTCAGCCATCACTTGACCTGAACCTACCCCAGGTTCTGATAAACTCTGAAGTGGGTGAAGCATTAATGATGGAGGTGGAAGACAGCCATGGCATAAATGCAGACGGTTCATGCCTTCTATCTAAGGGAATGGACCTGGTTCCTGACACAATGACTTCTATGGATGTGGATAATGTAGAGCAGCAACTGATGAACCTGAACCCCAGAAGGCAAAGCACAAGGAAGCGACCACCCACCATCAGAGCATTGGAAGCTCTTGCAAATGGTTACTTAATAGTCCAAAGGAGGCAAAAGGGCACAGAATTTCAGACACATGAAAATCCATTCTCTAGTCCTTCCCGCAAGGCCCGAAGCAGAGTCAAAATAACTTCAAGTCGTGGTAGCACTAGTACCAAGACCAATGAAATGGAAAGAAAAGAAGTGAATGATGCTTGTGATGATAACAAAGGTATGGTTAGCAAAACTGTTGATTGTGTTGAAAAAAAATTGGCTCACTAAATACTCGGGATTTTCAGAACCACCTATCATCCTAGTGTTTTTAAGGACGATCTGGTAAGGTTTTGTTTTTTCCAATTGTGATTAGAAAATGGGTTTTTAATTACTCTGAAAGACTACCAGAGCAGTCTGTACCCCTTGTGGAAAGAAAGACTCTTGCTATATTTATTGCCATGACCTGGAAAAATTGTAGTCCGTTGGATGCTTTACCAACCATGGTATAGGAGAGTCCATCTTCACTTGTTTAGTTCACATAAAAACTAACCGTTCACAGTGCCCTTTTACCAAAAAGCTGAGGGCCCTTCAGCGATTTTCTTATGTCAATGACTACAGCAGAGAGGTGAATTCACTCTGCGATACATATGAAAATGTTATAGGCTACCTAATGGCAGATGTGTTGCTGGTAGTATTTGGAATGCAGGCAAATTGTCAAGATTCTAATCATAACTGGGCTGCTTTGGGATAGGCTTTGTAGATGCATACCAAGTTTCATATAAATGTGAAGATATCAGTAATCAGAATGGAGGTTGAATCACTTTAAAATGGCTGTTGGCGGAAACTCCTTCCAAGATAGAATGCTGTTTCAAGAGGTCACCCACCAATCAAGTTTCTGTATCTTCTCAGTTGAGCAGGTTCCTGTTCTCGATAAATGTCCATTGTGATGAGTACACTCTTCTTCTGGTGATTTTTCTGAAGATGTTTACTTAGTGACTCAGATTTCTTTTGTGATTTTATTGTTCTGTCTGTGTGATGCTTAGTTGAAAATAACGGGCTAAATATACTTTTTACCCCTAAACCACAGGGATTTTAAACTTTATGCTCTGGATTACCAAAATTGATACATTGCAACCTTAAATTACCTAGAATTGGCAAATAGTAGCCTCCCAAGTCTTCCCATTTAAGTGGAGAGAAAATAGGTAATATGACAAAATCTTGTTTATCTAATTTCAATGGAGGGTGTTATTTCACAATTGAGGTAGTTGAACAGGTAAATCTACTTATTTATTTTATATCTTAATACTTCCTTTCAAATGTAGGCTTGACTCCCCTTTAATAAGTAGACTCAACATGTCGAATATTTTAAATAATGTAATTAAGGTTCAAAATTAAGACTTTTGCTCTAATATCATGTCAAGACGTGTATTTACACCAAAGAAAAAAGGTTAAGATGTTAGTATATGCTCTTGTGATGGGATGATTTAGTTATTCTGAGCTGCAACTACATCGGCCTCCCTGCAAGGTGCAATTTTGTTGGGAACTTTGTTTTCCCCTATGTTCTTATGCATGTAGTAGTATGGTTGATTTGGTCCGATGTATCTTAATGCTTGCTCGAATGCAGAGTCTTGGTTGTTTGGTTTTTTGTATAATATGAATGGCATGATGTGAAAAGCAGGCATAAATTCTTTTAAGCCTGAGAAAGCCTGCTGCTGCTGCTGGTGGCATTGGCACAATAATCCATCAGGTATTTTTCAAAGCAATAAATATAGATAGAATCATGAGTAGAAAAAGTGTCAAGTCTGATCTTTATGTTGGTAGCATAAATTCTTTTTGTTGCAGACCTTAAGCAGGTTTTGTGGGCAAAACAGTTATAATGTCAGGTTTGGCCTACGTCCACATCTACCCTTTTATCTGTAAAAGTTGGATCTGGCTTCCTAAATCTGGCCCTGTCTGGTTTTGCAGTCCTATCTTGGCAACTGGGTTTGATGGGTTTCAACCCAAGATCGTGACCCACATCATCCCTATGGGACTAGTAATACATTACTTTTAAGATAAATAAATGCAAAAATATTTCATAATCATATGTTAAAATTAAAACATTTTTATAAAATGAATATATTTTTATAAATTATTTATAAAATTATCCTTAAGAGTTTAAAAAAAAATCATGTATTTATCATTTTTAGTGCTAGTTGCTAAGCATGAATCACGTGCTTTGTTAATTTGGGTCAGGAACCACAATAATGGATAGTTTATGAGAAAATTAAAGGGTTCAATTCCATGTTTTTGAAATTGTCGGCCAACAACCTTGTGGCCGAATGGCATCACACATGGTCTTTAGGAAAACATTGGGTCCATACTAGGGGTTCAAACCCCCCAACTACTAGGACTGATGTCTCTAAAAAAAAACCTACCTAGCAAATAAAAAAAACTTGAAATTGTAAATGTTATATAGTTTATTACCTAACACTATTGGATTTTTCTGATCAAATTTTCATTTGTATTAAACTTATTAGAGCACTGGCATTGGATTATATATCTATATATTTGCATAATATGATCTTAAATTAGGCTGCATTAGATTGTGCATGTCTAAAAATTTACATAGCTATAAACAGTGTTTCTACAAATTTAAAGATGCATTGTTCACTCTTCAAATATTATTTTATTATTTTTTTCTCTCTCCTCCCCCTCTCTCTCTCCACCAACGTATAGAATTTTAAATGATAAAATTTGTAGTGGTGCTAATTGTAAAATATAAAAAAATAATAATAATTTTAGGAAAATAAATCAATAATAATATTTTATTATTATTTGACTAAAAAATGCATAATCTAATGTGAGAGTTTTTCTTGATATGCAAAATCATTCTCTAAAAGCTGTGATTTTACATATGCTGTAGAGAAACCAATACTAGTGATCTTAGATGTGAGACACGTGTTTCTTAACAGGACAGAAGAAACACATATCTAACATTTAACGGGATTGGTTCATAGGCTCCAATTCTTGTCAAACATTACGTGATTAGTACAACTCTTATATATATATATATATATATATATATATATATATATGTACACACACACAATCCTTTTGGATTTTTTCAAGGACTCACATGCAATGCAATGTGGCAAAAGTTAACTCATGATTAAATTAACTCATGATTAGGAGATTTAAAAGTGTATGTGTGAAAAGCGTATAGCAAACAAGGGTAAAAAAAAAAATGTGAATGTCAAAGAACTTCCCACATCAAGTAAAAACAAAAAGAGTAGTTGGTTGGTGTCGTAGGAATGGATCAAAATCTAAAGACCTCAACTTTTTCCGTTCACCATTAATGTCTCAATATTCTATATCAAGATCTTTACTCAAAACACACTACATAATTGCTATATTTATCTCTATCCCCTCCCAAACAAATGGTATTAGAACAGTTTCAGAGCGTTTGAACTTAAAAAATAATAATAATAATTACCCTTTAGGTACATTTCACTGTCAATCAGCATCAATAATGTCATGAAATCTACTTTTTTTTTTCCCTTCATAACAAAAATTGAAACATTTTCCAGGAAATTTCAAAGAGGGAAAGAAAAAGTTTCCCTCTCTTTTTCTTTTTTTTTTTAAATTTTTTTGCCATATATAATAATGCTTGTTAGCCAAGTGATTGAGTACAGTCTTTGTCATTGGCTCCAATTCCATGAAGCAACTTCATTTGGGGCCCCTTTCTCTCTCACTGATGACTATAAAACACCTTATGTTTTCACGGATCATAACATCTTGTCTATATATTAATAAACATTGCAAATCCTTTTGCAAGATTTTATTACTGTACATGTAGAACACCTTTTGCCTGTTTCGCATTTGAGACAGCTAGGATTATTCTTGTATCAGTACGTTACAATTCTCTTTTCTTTTCTTTTCTCTTCTTCTTATCATAAATGATATTTGCAGTGCAAATCTTACTCCCTTTAGAAATCTGAAACTCACATGATACATACAATTATAAAATACATAAATATATACCGCGTAATCGCTTTAAAAAAAAGTGAGATCCACTATTAAAAAAAGTAATTTTTTTCGTGTGGGTCATTACACGGCAGTTACATAATTCACGATTATAAATATTTTTTGTTATTTTTTTAAATGAGTGAACGGCACTTGTACATTCTAAAACTATATATCTAGCACTATTATTATTTTGTTTTTCCTTTTTTTGAGTTTTATTATAAAGTATAGAGTAGATATAAAATATTTAGATTTTAAGTTTTTCTTATTAAGGACGCCCATTGCCATTGGCATCCCATTGCGAGACATTAAATCATGCATGGGATCCTTTTTTTGAAAGTAACTTTCTCAGCAATTTCTTGCAAAAACGATGGACCCATAAAGCAAAACCTTTTATCACATGTGAAAAGATCAGATCAGATCAGATCAGATCAGATCAGAGACAACACAAAATCCCTTCCCAACTTTCTTTCAGATCTGTCTCGATGCTCTAAATTTGAAGATCCATTGCCACATTTGTACCGCCATCAAATAGTTTGAAAAGGAAGCAAACAAAGGGTTTATTAGTTTCTTATAGTTTCAGGAGTAGGAATCTCATGTGTAAGGGAGGTTTACCCATGGAATCCTTAATTTATAATAACCATATAAAATAGAAAAATTATCTTTTAGTACTTCCTAATGTGATAATTTGATATTATCAAATGATTAATATACATTTAAAAAATAATAAATAATTCTCTAATTATTCTATCAACATTATAAAAAAAGAAATGATAGTTGCAGTCGTGAATGCGCAAGCGTCGCACAATCATTTTAAAAAAAGTAAAAAAAAAAGAGAAGACACATAAAAAAAAAATTAATTAATTTTTTAATAATTGACTCTACTCTTTTTCAAAATGACTGAACGAAACTTACATACTTCACGATTATACGCAAAGTTTTAAATTTTGTACCGTACCATCCGGTACGGTCAAAATTTTTCGTTTCGGCCGTCCGGCCGGTACAGGTACTATACCTGTTCCATACCAACCAAAATACCGGCCGATACCGGCCTCAATTTCGGCCTGTGTTTTTTTTTTTCGTTTTTTCAAATTACAAACTTATTTTTTAACCCTCAATTCAGACTAGACTATTTATAATTTATATATATATGTATTTGTATATAATTTATTTATATATAAACTATTATTTTAGAATATAATTTTTATATATATTTATATATATAATTTATTTATAGATCGACTATCCCGAAACGTTATCCTGAAACGCTATCCCGAAACGGTACCGGTATCGAAATATTTCATTCCAGTGTCTTGACCGGTACGCTGTCCAGTACGGTATTCAAAATATTAATTACACGTAGTATTACTTAAAAAAAAAAAAAAAAAAAAAAAAAAAAAAAAAAAAAAAAAAACGATGATTATAAATTTCTAATCAGGAGGGCATGCATGTGCAGCATTCGTGTCCTGAAATTGCACCCTACAAATGCAAATTATAAGTAGGTTCAGGTTCAGTACTTCTTTACAAAATTATTAGTATAAATCATTAATTTCCATCATTTATGTACTAGCTAGCAGCTAGCCCCCTAGCTAGTGTCATCTGTAATGTGTATTTTATATATATATATATATATATATATATATATATATATCTGCTTTTTCGGCCAAAAGGAATTAAACATTTTGCTTTTAATTAAATGATTGAGTATTTCCTTTGATCGATCATGATCATGTCACATGTTTTTTTCTTTTTTCTTTCTTTTTTTTTCCTTCATAGAATTTCATGTCATGTAAGAGAGAGAGAACAAAAAAAAAATGTATGGGGTTGAACAAAATCACCAAGTGTTCTATATATATATATATATATATATATATATATATATATATATATGGACAACCATAATCATGATCACCTTGAAGAATAAACTAATAATGAACAAGTTAATTGTAAAGGTCGCAATCATCATTGCCATGCAGAACAAGACACATGAACACGTCACTCTCTCAACATATTTAAAAATTCTTTTTCTTGTTTTTTAAATTTATCATATACTTCGCAATACTATTTTTTTGAAAACCATCTATCATCTTTCCTTGGTAAAGTATATATCCCTGTCAAGTGATCATGTACGCATGTATAATTACCAATTATTTAAAAATTTAAACCGATGAAAGAAGGTAAATTTTATTATTTATATTTTTAACACTCTTTCTCACGTGTTGATCAGACTCATCTTCAATAAGTAGACCCGGCACATAAAATATTTAATTAATTAAATAAAATATAAAGTCAGTATTCAAACTCAAGACTTCTACTATAATACTATATAAAATTATTACTTGTTCCAAAAATTTCAACATATAGATTTTGTTATTTATATCTTTAATTAACAACTACAAAGAAAGATACGAAGATTTGGCACATACTAGGGAAAAAAATGTCAAATTTATGGAAGGTATATGTCGATCATGATCAAATGTTGATTGATATAAACCCACACCCGTACTATAGATCAGTAATGTTATTAGATATAGTTTTAAAGTGTACAAATATCATTCATTCTCTACGAAAAAGAGTGAGATCCACCATTAATTTTTTTTTTTTTTTTTTTTTTTATGTAGCTCTCATATTTATCTTTTTTTTTTTTTAAACGAGTGTGCAAGACTTATATACCTAAGATTGTAAATATATATATATATGTCACGTAACTTAATTGTTTTTAGGACATAGTTTGTGTTCCCTTCTCCTTAAATTCAGTGATATATTCAGCCAGAAACGAAAACAATCAGTCCAAATATATTTATCCAAGCAAGAAAACTACAAGAATATTAATTTAGCCGTTGGAATATCTTGACCACAATATAAAATTAGCGGCCTAGACCGTATGTTTGATAATTCTACTTTCTGTCCTCTTCTTGTTTCCTATCCTATCGTTTATATCTTATCTTTTAACTTTTAATAATATATGTGCGAATACAATTATATATAATATGTGCATGTAGGGACAAGAACGTGGATCAGATCAGTACTCGACTTTCAAATATTTATTTATATAATGATCAGCGCTAGTGGACATTTTTTTTTCCTTCATTATCATGGGAAACAAACAATTTCTTGCATGGTATGAGTACCCTAGAGCTTGAAAATAAGCAATTTGGCAATTGCTGGTAGCACATCTTTTTACTAAACCCGTTTTCTCCATTTTAGAGGTTTCGGATACTTTTTCATTTTTTTTTTTACCCCCTCAATGCTTGAAAAAGTCAAAGTCAAATAATTAAAGCCTTGTTTAGATCGATGTTGAGATGAGATAAAAAATTTGTAAATAGTAGTGAAATAATTTGTGAATAGTAGTGAAATAGTTTGAGTTAATATGTTTTATGGGATTTTGAAAAATGAGAGGAAAAAAAGTTGAATGAAAAAATTAAAATTAAAATATTGTTAGAATATAAATTTTTTAATATAATTTTTATTTTAGAATTTGAAAATTTTGAGTGGTTTTTTATGTTTCGTTTGGAAGTTTAGAAAAGTGAGTAATGATTAGATGGAAAAAATTAAAATTAAAAATTGTTTGAGTGATGCTTGGATGTTGAGATGATATGAGATTATGAAATGAGTTGAGATCGTCTCAACATCCAAACGGGGCTTTAATCTCAAAGTACTTATATAACTTAGTCGAAGAGGGTTAAGATAATATTACATTAATTCGACTAAATAATTTAAGACAATTGGTAGAATGAAATGGACCAGAAAAGACCACTCAACTTAATTAATTCGACTTTACATGGCTAATTTGCAGATCATTGGACCGATGTCATTAGTTAATTGGTTAATTAGATCATATGCATATGGTAAGAAAAAAGAAAACAATGCGCATCATGATCGGAGTTGTTTTCTGAGGAAAGTTTAGTTGGTTGTTGAAACAATGCTTAGAAACTAAGAAACGTAATACATGCATGCATGCTTAGGACAGAAATAACAAGATTAATTAACCTAGCTAGATTAATTATTATGCACCTGAAGTACTAGATCATGAAGTGCGCGCGAATGAAAATTTTTTTGCTTTTGTGCGTAATTGGTAAAAGTACATCTCCCGATAAGATATAAGCATGTGAAAATTTTTCTCATCAATCACTATTCACCATCTTATACTTTAGATTTTATGAAAAATACTTATACATTCTATGAAAAATACTTCACATCCTATTAAAAACTATAAGTGTAAGGTGTGTAATGTGAATAGTTGTTAATTTGTAGTAAAATTTTAAATATTTTATATCTGTATTTTGAAAAATACATTATAATAATTGTTTTTATTTTAACGCAAATATTGTATTTAGTTTATATGTACATTAAACAAGAGTTTCAATAAGAGTGCTGAAAACATGAATTAAAGAACAAAAAGGAAATAGTACTTAACAAAAGAAAATGGGGTGACACAATAAACGGAATTTAAGCTATTTATCTCAAACAAATAATAAATACGTATTATTTTTCACAACTACATTTTAAAATAAAATATATTTTTATAAAAATAAAATTACTTAAAAAAATACTCTTATTTTAAAATATGTATAGCGAAATCATGTGTTGTAGATATCATTTTTTTTCTTTAAAAAAAAAAAAAAAAAAAAAAAAGAAGAGGAGGGTGGGTTGACGTGCTCATCCCAAAGAGAAGGAAAGTGGAAAGAAGATGAGGATGAAATGAAAATGGTGTACTGGTACGACAGACAAGCATTCACATGATTGCATTCCTAAAATGTAGCGAAGCAAAAGTCCACACTACCTAAGATCTATGCTAAGCTATAGCTGCCCCCACTCAGTCTACATCTCGACTCCCTTGCATGCAAGTAAGCATGCTCTCTACGCGCGCCTCTCTATCCCTCTCCGCCCCTCCCTATTCTCATACTTGTGCTAATTTCCTACGTTTCTTTCTCAATATATGCATGCACGTGTCACGCGGTTTTCTAAAAAAAATATATATTTATTTTGAGATAAGATGAGATGAAATGAAATGAAATGAGATGAGATATTTAAACATCTTCTAATAAAATTTCAACACATGCATTGTAAAAAAATATATTTTAAAAAATTTAAAAACTTTTATAAAACTTAAAAATTGTCCATATTTAAGAAAATAAGTGAAAAAAATTGAAGACGTGGAGTGGCCCTTCTAATAAATAGACATGAGTTTTCACCAAGTCAATCTTTTTAGTGCACACTTGGGAGTGCCTTAATTTACATTTACCACATTGGTTCTTGAACCAACCGCACATTATCTGATCTAATGACCTTTTATAAAGGGTTTGACTACATGTTCGCCAATCGATAAAATTGTGTGTTTATATTTAGTGTTGCAACACGAGATCGATATGCATGCATGAAAGCCCTTCTAAAATGAGAGATCGGAGAATTTATGGTTGAGATATTAATTCAGAAACGCTTCTAACAAGTGTCTCCTACAAAGCCTAATTATCAGAGACTCATGAGGATTTGCCACGTAAGGGGTACATGCAAAACCAACGCGAGACGCACAGTCGGAGATCCTGAATCGAGACCCCCCACAGGCCCACACCCCCTCCCTCTCTCTGCTCTCATTCTCTCTCGTGAAATCGAAATCCTTAACCTCTCTCTATCCTTCCCTCTCTCTCCTTCTCTCTCGTGGCCTGAAGACCTCAAATCCTACAACTTTACCCGTTGAGGATCTCAAGACCTGCAACTTTGTCCTCACATTGTTGGGAATAAGTGTAGCTAGGACTAACACGAAGTATAGTAGCGGAACTAAACGAAAGAAATTGATGACAATCATACAGAATGAACACCAAGAATTAAGTGGTTCGACTCAAAACGAGCCTACGTCCACTGGTGGGGTCGGTATCGAAGATTTCACTATCAACAGAGATGGAGTACAAATCAATACAACAAAACTTCACAAGGAAGTTATCTCTCAAAACTCTCTCTAGACTTCTCTCTCAAGAAAACACTAAAACAAATAACAAATGAATTCTGAAGTCTTAGGACAAGAGAGAGGCGCCGTTTGATATTTATAGGAAAAGTGAGAATTCACTTTTGTGAACATTGGCTCGAGCGAAAGTCGAGCGAGTGTCGAGCGAACATAGATATTCTGCACTTCGCTCAAGCCAACAGTTGTGCGAGAGTCGAGCGAAGCTCTCTGCCTGAACTCGCTCGAGCTGGGTGTCGAGCGAGTGTCGAGCGAAGCTCTCTGACTTGGATATTGCTCGAACTGAATGTCGAGCGAATGTCGAGCGAAGCTCTCTGTCTGAATTCGCTCGAGCTGAATGTCGAGCGAATGTTGAGCGAAGCTCTCTGTCTGACTTCGCTCGAGCTGAGTGAACCTCCGCTCGAGCGAACCTACGACACTTGCACTATTCAATCAGAATTCAAGCCACCTCATAACAAATATATTCGTCTCTTCCCCTTTACATAAACCCAACCGCACGATTTGCACAAAAGAAAAATTTTAATCAACCACACAATCTTATATAAATTTGAAGCATTGTCACAAAAACTTAGTTTTCATTTTTTTCATCAGTGCAGATGGAAGTTAATGATACAAGTATTGCTTGTAAGCAAAAAAAAAAAAAAAAACCTTGCGAACAAAGTTTTTCATTCCCCAGAATAGCAACTCTTGATAGTGGGTTATCCATATGCAGTACAATCGTCGTTCATATTTGTTGTCAAATAAAAAAAAATTCTAGAAATTTTTCAGTGGGAGAGAGAGAGAGAGAGAGAGAGAGAGAGATCGATCTTTGATTGAGTGTGTTTCAGTGGCTTGGTGGCTTCGACAAAGTGGGAAGGAGAGAATTCCTTTGAAAGCGAAGCGCTAGCTCACATTTGCTTCCTTGAAATACAAATCAAACAAGTTTTTAGTTAGTGAATTGAAGAAGTAAAAGAGAGAGAGTATTGGGCTTAGACACAATTGAGAGAGAGAGAGAGAGAGAGAATGGAGAAGGGGGTGGGTTTCGACAGAACGATGACCCAATTTTTTTTCCTCTGCATCGCATCTTACTAATGAGAAGATGTGTATCCCACGTGGCCCACTATGATTGGTTTCTGTTATTTGAAGAACAACGGAAACACGTGTGAAGTTATTCTCATATTACTTACCCCTAGTTTGGATACATAAATCATCTCACTTTATCTCATTTTATCTCATCTCATCTAATCTCATCATTACAATTTTCTCAAATCTCTACATAAAATATAATAAGCAATTCAACTTTTTAAAATTTTAAAATATTTAAAAAATAATATTTTAATAATATTTTATTTAATTTATCTAAAACCATATCATTTCATATCATTTCATATCATCTTACTATCCAAATGAGTTCTAATTTCTTAAGAAATATTATTTTTCTTCATCTTATATATTTTTATCATTTACAGTCGTATCACTTAACAAAAATAATATTATATATATATAAATAAATATATATATATATATATATACACATATTAGGTAAAGAGCATGTGTCATAGAGGAAATGTGACATGGCTTGTACCTAAATCATTAATGAAGTTGAACCGACTTAAAAATGGGTTTAAGTATCTTGTATGCATGTAGCAAACGTAATAGATTCAAAATCTATTAAATTGTTGTCATGTCGATATTATTAAATGGTATCAGCGTAATGCAGGCCAAACCCATCATCAATCATATCATTATCATCTCTTTCTCATTTTCAACGAATACATATCTTTTTTCTTTTCTTTTTTTAATTTAAATTCTACCGTTGGAATATTTGTAATCATTGATAGTTTTTTCTTTTCTTTTTTTTTAACAAAAGACCTTTATCCCTTAAATTAAAATACCAAAATACCCCTTTCTTTCTTTGAAATACCGAAAATACACCTACCCGGTCTGACCACTTAGGAAGTTGCTCCCTGGTTGCACGTGAACAGGAGAATTATTGGACTATTGTCGGGTCCTTTTCGAGAAGGATTCTATCAGTGACCGCCCGTGACAGAGAAGGTTATTTTGGTCAATTATGGGTTCACGGCGGCTCATACCACAGTGGCGGTTTTGTTATTTTAAATCATAAGGAGTGGTACTTCCGGAACATTATTTTACTTTTGTAAGAATATCTCCAGAAAAGGACAAATTTCCAACTACAAGGTCTTGTCGCCAGCATTGTCTGTAATAAATCAAATTGAGGGAGGAAAGAATATATTGTATGCCTAAATGACCCCTAAATTTAAAAAATATAACAAAAGCCCCCAAAAATGAAAAACATTTTGAATCATTCCCTTCCATTTCTCTTCTTTATCTTAATATGCACCCTTTAGTAGAAAGAAATAAGTTCGGTATTAAAAGGAAACAATAAACAAAATCCAAGTTTACTTGGTACTATTAGTTTATCGCTCAACTAAAACCGTCGTTAAAATGATCTATTTTTCGATCAAAAGTTCTAATCGATGTGTATCAAGAAAGTTTAAGATTATCATAATCATTAAATTTTATTATTAACGTTTGTTTGTTTGTTGGAATTATTTATTGAAATTCCTTGGTATGTAAAAAGAGAAAATAATTCATAGATATATAAGATCACCCATGGGGGTAGACTTGTATTGAGGAATAGTCTTAGTACTCAAGCTAAAGACAGCTTTTGTTTGGAGTTATTTATTGAGGTCTCCTATCTAGCTAACATGTACAAAAATAAATAATTTATAGAGACCATAAGAATCATGGGGCACACTTGTATTAATGAGGAATAGTCTTGCTAGCTCAAGCAAAAGTCAGTTCAATGATAAGATAAAAGACTGAAAAGAGGAATGATTGAGGCAATGAGGAGGTAATGACATTTGAGTACATGCTTCAAAGGTTAGTGTTTAACCAAACAGAATTTCAGTAAAACAATTCAGTCTGAGATTTTAAACAAATGTCATTTAATTGGTAGCAAAAATATTTTTAAAATTAACACAAAAGGTCCCACATCTATTAATCTGACTTTCAGAGATTTTTTGGTTCGATATTTACTTGTATAAGTTACTATTCACTTTCACATCTCGCACGTATAGTTTTTTTATAAGATGTGAGGATATTTTCATAGGATATGAAACTGTTTTTCATAGAATGAGGGTGAGATGTGAATAATGACCGATACAAATTCTTCTTTTAGTTTTGCTTGATGCTAAATTAACATATGAACTAACCAACAAAAATAGGGCATGCAAAAGGAGTAGAAGGGCAGTTTCTTGAATATCCAACAAAGTTAGGGGTATATTTCTATTGCTACATCCAACAGTGCCTTAAAAAAACATATTATATATTTTGAATACAAAGCCAGCCAAAGAAGAGTCCAAGCAAGCTCTTGTGTTCATATTGTGGCAGCAAGAGAACTCTCTCCTCCACCAGAAATGAAGGAGAATTTCCTGGTTTTTGTCTTCCCCTAGCTGCAACAAATCCCATCTTTCATGTTTCAGTTGTTTATTTTGTTTTATTATTGTTTATAAACAGTCCTCCCACAGAGCAGCAAGAACAATAAAAAGAGAGAAAGAAACAAGAGAGGTTGGAAAGGAGATTATCAAGGAAAGGAGACAAAAAGTTTGAATAATATCCTCTCCTTTTTTATCTTTTTCTTCCCTTCAATGTCGAATACTACCACAGGTGGTGATGGTGGGAGCTTCACTTCAGGAAATACTGCTGGAGATGAAGTTCAGCAACAACGAGATCAGCTGCTCACTGCAGATCAGTACTTTAACCGCAGCAATATTAATGGTTCCTCCACTAAACAGCAGCAACCTCCATCATCTCTTAAGAAGAAACGAAACCTACCAGGAAATCCAGGTGCTTAGTTTCATATATCTACTTTAATGAACTTTGATATTGGCAGGCTCATATATATCCTCTCTCTCTCTCTCTCTCTCACAGTGTTTTTTGCATCGCCTTCCGGCCATTAGATTTGGATCGATTGGTTTTTGAAGTTTTAATTTGGATTTAATGATCAAATCTGCCGTGAAGCTCTCGATCGAAGTTGGAAAAACTAAAGAGAGTTCTCGGCTTTTACATGCTCTGATCAGTCCAGCATAATTTTGATGATTCCATGTTTTCAATATCTGTTTCTACTTTTTATTTCTTTCTTTTTGTATTTTTTGGCTTTATCTTTTTCTTTTCTTTTCTTTTCGTTTTTTCTGAAACAATCGTATAGTATCAGATGGGTTTTGAGATTTATAAGAAAAATTCTATATTTGAGTTCATGGACCACATGTTTCATGCTAATATTTTGGCATATTGTGCTTAAAAGTTCATGATCATGCCTGCCTATAGATTCCTTAATGAAAGGAAGAAAAGAAAGGATTTTGGAGGAAGATTTCCGATCTTCACTTCAAGGTAGGCATGATGAAGTAGGACGTTTTCCGGACTTCTTCTGGTTTCTTATAACTTTTTATTATTTCTTCCTGGTTGATCACGAAAATGGTGAATTATTGACGGGCTATTTAAGTGCATGAAGGGATTCAATTATTGGCTTGGGATTACTTACAATCATTGTAGTAAACAACTGTTGCATGGCTTGCCTTGGCGGCCCTCCTCCTTTTCTCTTTATTTTTTTTTACTGTTTTGAGGTGAACACTTGAATATCCTTCCTACAGAAAATCTGCAGCTTCTCTCTCTCTCTCTCTCAACCATGTATTTATGATTCCCTTTTCTCAGGCTTTTTGTTCTTTTCTGGCTTTTTCAATTTGCACAAGCTTGATCGCACCGACCGATCATCGAGAACTCGATTGGCCCTCCAGGAAGTTTATTTTTCAAACGTCGCTTCTTAGAGTCTCATCATACTCTTATTTCGGATCAAGATGTCTTTGAAGATTCAATTGAAAAATGATGGAAAATAATCGCTGCAATTGATGATATTATGAACCACATATATAAGAACATATATAAAAAATATTATCTTTAAATAAGCTGAGAACGTTATATTTCGACTTTTACATTGCCTTTTCTCCAGTACTTTTGTTTAATATCCAGGTCCATATGATCTATAAATCAATGAATGAAACTCATGGCATCGGATTCTTTTTCGAAACCTCTTTGCAGATCCAACTGCTGAAGTTATCGCTCTATCACCAACAACCCTCATGGCTACAAACCGATTTGTGTGTGAAATATGCAAAAAAGGATTCCAAAGGGACCAAAACCTTCAACTGCATCGGCGAGGCCATAATCTGCCATGGAAGCTTAAGCAAAGAACAAGCACCGAAATCAGGAAGCGGGTCTACGTTTGCCCAGAACCTTCGTGTGTGCATCACAACCCGGCTCGGGCATTAGGTGATCTTACAGGCATTAAGAAGCATTTTAGCCGAAAACATGGGGAGAAAAAATGGAAATGTGAGAAGTGCTCCAAGAAGTATGCAGTGCAGTCTGATTGGAAAGCTCATTCCAAGACCTGTGGTACTAGGGAATACAAATGCGACTGTGGCACCATCTTCTCCAGGTTAGTACATTTACTTACCTATTCTCACTGTTCTTTTATATAAAAAAAAAAAAATATATATATATATATATATATATATATATATACAATGCTTGTGCGTGAATAATATATATGAACCTCGTATATATTATGAGATGTTTGGTGTGGTTTGACGATGCATATTGTCTTGATCATGAGGAGTGAGAATAAAACGTAGCTTTTGTTCCATTAAATGAATAGGAGATTTGTGTCCATGCCAGAAAGTGCTAGCTAGCTTTACTTGAAGTACTCTTTGTTTTAACTAAACGCCCTCATAAAGTTGTTCAAGCTTAATTATAAAGTCCTTATCCTTAAGTGGTTTAATTATCTAATTCTCATGGGTGATCATTGTATGCAATAAAAAATAAGAACTAGTAATAATGGAGTCTCTCTTTCTCTCTCTCTCTCTCTCTCCTCTCTCTCTCTCAGCTCTCTATTACTTGTTAACTTATAATTAGACTACCGTACCGCTTTGTTATGCAGGAGAGACAGCTTCATCACTCACAGAGCCTTCTGTGATGCCCTGTCTGAAGAAAACAATAAAGCAAAGCAAGGATTATTGTCCAACATGGGACCAAACTTGCAAGGACAGATCTCCGAGCTCATGCCCTCACTGCCCATCAACAACCCCAACCCATCAAGTGGAACATTCGGATTCGACCAATCTGATATCAAAGCAGTACAATTGCCATTGCCCCAAGAACTCATGTCTTTCCCGGCAAAGCCAGCTTTGAACATGACACGAAGCCATCTTTACACCAGTCCAAGAAGCATTAATTCGTCTTCCTCTCCAATATCCCTTCAGCCCAAAAAAACTTCTTCAACCATTTTCGAAGGAAATGGACACCAATTACCTCATGTCTCAGCCCACATGTCCGCTACAGCGTTGTTGCAGAAAGCTGCTCAAATGGGCGCAACTGTGAGTAATAATGGAATGAACTCTCCATTGATGCAGAATAATAACTTTGTTACAAGCATGGCACCGCCATCACTTGGTGCAATGCAGCCCCAAAATCATGATCAATCGTTTGTTAACCAGTTCATCCAGAAAGGCCAACAGCAAGAAACTTCATCGCAGTTTATCAACGCAATCGGCATGCTTAATAACTTGGGAATGACCAATATGGGAATGCTGCACGGTCTTGCTGATGATGAGAACAGTGCATTACTGAAGAACGTAAAGCACGACAGTAGTAAAAGTACTAATGTTTTGCACGGTGCAAACACAAATGGGAGTGGGGATATGATGACTGTGGATTTCTTGGGGCTCGGAGGAGGGTCGAGACGTACTGGGAATTTTTATGAACAACAGCAACAAAAGCAACAAGAAATGGGTTTCGATGGCAATGGTCAAAGATTTCAGGGATTGAGTCACTTTCAGCAACAAGCGCAAGCGTTAATGGAAAAACACATGTGGGAGGCTTGAGAATATGCGCATTGTTTTTTTTCAACTTTCTTCGAAACAATGCATTGATTACTCCCGAGAAAAAAAACTTCCTAGCTAGTACTCCCTGATCATGTAATGAAATTTTTTTTCCCTATATATTCTTCGTTTTATATAATTTTGATCTGTGCCCAAGTGATCAAGTGATCATATTAATTGCGAAAAACAATATATAGTTAATTGTAGTTTCTTGCTAAAGAGTGAGGCATATTTCGCGTTAGCTAGCTATGGTAAAGCAATTAATTTAGAATATTTTAGAATTCATGATTGCCCAGTTTATGGCCGGAGGTCTAGCGCTAGAAAATATGGGGTCTACGTTTTCCTTCTTTTCAGCTTGAGCCTAGGGATAATATGAATATAAAAATGAACGAAAGTGAGCACTGATCACGGGTGTACGTGGTAATACATTAACGAAAATACTCTAAAAGGAAAGACTGATATAACTTGATACGATACATCAAATTATTAAATTAGATTTAACGGATCCAATAAAACTACGTCTCTTTACAGTTATCGTATATTAATGCATCCCGTGAAATCATAGCAAGCGGAACATTTGGTGATTAATGTTTACTGCATAATATATTAATGACATCTGATCTGCGATGATTTTATTCACAGATCAGGATGTGATTACTTAAGGAGTTGGTATAGATAAACACGTCGGCCTTGATGTATCATGAGGATGTGTGTCATGTGTATGTGAGGATATAAGAAAAATCCATGCATGCATGCAGTCAGAACATGATCTAGAATATCAGTACTACTTATATTCTGAAAATCATGTTGTCACTGTTACTATTTAAGCCCTTGATATCATAATAAATCGCAAAAATTTCTCCACCAATTAGTATGAGATTCCATATTTACTACTTGTCGTAATTATAAATCCGATATAATACATTAATTCTGATTTATCAGTATGGGATCAGTGAGGTTTTGAGTGGATGCATGCATGGCACGTACAAGAAGTGCATTGCGCGCTTTGGCCTCTTTAAAACTAGGATCATTAATTTGGTAATCCGGGCAATAAGCTAGCATTTTGGAAGTGATGAAAATATAATATATATATATATATATATATATATATGTATATATGTGTCTGTAAAAGAAATTTAAATGAAAGAGAAATGATAGTTACAGTCGTGAATGCATAAGCGTTGCGCAATTATTTTAAAAAAAAATTAATATATACGGACCCAAATGAAAAAAATTAATTTTTAATAGTGGACCCTATTTTTTTAAAGCTATTGTACGACGCTTGCTTGCGCACTTTACGATTGCATGTAGCATTTTTCAAAATAAATTTAAATAAAAAAAGAATAAGAGAAGAAAAGAAAATGAGGCCGGAGACTAGAGATGTTGATAATTATGAAAATCAAATTAAAATAATAATTAAATCAAATTCTAATGATTATGAATATCAATTTCCTAATTTATACTTACAAGATCGATCCATGCAATTAAAAGAGTATATTGTCACGAAGGAGTGTGGCTTTTGTGCTGGATATTGATATATGTCATGACATCTCATGCATGCATGCAATTATATATATTGTTGAAAAAATAAGAAAAAAGTAAAAGTATATTAATATTCCATGCATGGATGATTCGTGATGTAAAAGATCGACGGTACGTACGTAGTAAAAGATCATGTGCTGGTCAAACACGCTCTAATTTTTTTAGTCAAAATGATTGGAAGTACTTCTCCTGCATATGGAATTTTAGAGAATTTGATGGCCCAAACGAAGAGTTTGGACTTGAGAATCATGCCATCAACTGGGCTAAAATTCATGACAGACAAGACAGACAGACTAATGGGCTAAAGATGGCCCTTATATTGATGGGCCGAAGCCCACCCATACCCACAACTTTCTAAGGAGAGCCCATTAAATGACACTAAATCCGTTACTCAAAACAGACACATTAGCATAATGAAGGTTGCGAGTATAACAGGTAATTCAGATTCAATCGTGGAGTCCAAAGCGAAAGCTAGGATATCGGAGAGTGGTATCTATGGCT
Organism: Juglans microcarpa x Juglans regia; assembly: GCF_004785595.1. Taxonomy (NCBI): domain Eukaryota; kingdom Viridiplantae; phylum Streptophyta; class Magnoliopsida; order Fagales; family Juglandaceae; genus Juglans; species Juglans microcarpa x Juglans regia. The sequence goes on along the minus strand of NC_054601.1, from coordinate 25,895,710 downwards.
CTAATGGCGACAAGAATTTGGATTTAGGGGTTTCTGACGAGGTTAGGGTGTCTTCAGTAGAGATGGATTCTGGAGCTCCGGAGAATGAGGTTCATGCTAGGGTTTCTGAAGGTTGGAGATCTGAAGAGCCTAGGGTTAGGGTTTCTGACGCGATTGACGGCGGTGTTGCAAGAGTAGGTAAGGAAATTGAATCTAGGGGTTTTGAGATTGAGGATGAGAGCATCAATCATTTTGATGCCCAAGATGATAGATTTGATTTCCTAGATGATAAAGAAGAGCATGTGGAGAAGAGTAAGACGTCCGAGTACACTTCTTTGTTGTCGGAGTTTGATGATTTTGTGGCCAATGAGAATGATGGGGCATCGGGTGGTTTTGGAATGTCGAGGGCACTGAGTTTTGGGCTCGAAGTTGGCGACATGGTGTGGGGGAAGGTGAAATCTCACCCCTGGTGGCCGGGGCATATATTTAATGAGGCTTTTGCGTCTCCCTCGGTGCGGCGCGCCCGGAGGGAGGGTTATGTGTTGGTGGCCTTCTTTGGTGATAGTAGTTACGGCTGGTTTGACCCAGCTGAGCTCATCCCATTTGATCTCTATTTCGCTGAGAAATCCTCTCAAACGAATTCGAGGAATTTCGTGAAGGCCGTGGAAGAGGCTGTCGATGAGGCGAGTCGGAGACGGGGTCTTGCTTTGGCTTGTAAATGTAGGAACCCATATAATTTTCGAGTCACGAGTGTTCAAGGGTATTTTGTAGTGGATGTGCCAGATTATGAGCCCGGGGGAGTTTATTCTGCGAATCAGATTAAGAAAGAGAGAGATGGTTTTAAGCCAAGTGAGACTCTTGCTTTTGTAAAGCAGTTAGCGTTGGTGCCAAGGGGTGGCGAGCAGAAAAGTATTAATTTTCTCAAGAATAAGGCCACGCTGTTTGCTCACCGAAAGGCAGTATTTGAAGAATTTGACGAGACCTACGCTCAGGCCTTTGGGGTGCAGCCGGGGCGTCAATCTCGTCAACATGTTCATTTAGATCAGACTGTTAAAGCGCCGCCTAAAGGTATAATTACATTCTTTCTCTCATCCTTGGTAGCAGTTATTTGTTTGCAAATAATCTATAGGGCCAGCGGACCGGGGGATTTTTCCTTGAATTAGCCGAAGTGTAATTGCGGGAAACTTCTTGCCGAGGGCTGTGCACTTCCGGATGATTAGTCGGAACGTTGTTTCGACACCCAGTGCCAAAAAAAAAAAAAACAGTTATTTTGATTCTTCGTTGCCCCAACGTCACACGCTCAAACACTGAATCTGAGCTACCCCTTACAGGGGCCTGCGTAAGTGGGACCGATACTGAGTAATTACCCTCTTGTTCACGGTACAAAAAGGTTTATAAGAGGACATGAAAAGAATGTAATGAACAATCTAGACTATCTGGGTATTTATTTAACATTTGTTCGATGCAGTGGTGCGTGAAAACGCTCGCCAATAAACATTTTTTATGAATAAAATTAGGAAATAAATATAGAAAGTTTTTTTTTTTCTTTTTTGAGATGTAATTTTATAAAAAGTGAAGAGGGACAAAACCCAAGTACAAAGACATACAAAAGAAGCACGACATAGAGAACTTGAATGTTCCAATCATACATAGATGCTACTCAATGGGTCAAATGCAACAGTACTAATGTTCTCATGAGAGAAGTCTATTGAACTACTTGTGTTATCATTTGAATGTTTGTGGGGTTCAGATTTTGTCAAGTAAAAGGTAGTGGTTTTCATGGAAACAGTGTAATATGGGTCTTAACACATCAGTGCATTATAAACTAGAATCAGGTAATATCCAAGATTAGTCGGGACGCTGTTCCCGGGCACCCGGTGCCAATAAAGGAAAAAAAAAACTAGAATCAGGTAATATACTTATTCCAGGAAAAAATAGGAGGCTAGATACTGGCAACAATGATGGTTGGTATTTCTTTTGCATTCACAAGAAGGCTTGATGATTGAGGGTGGAATCCTATTATAACTATCAGAGCAAAGGATAATGTGAACTATCTGTCGTAGTACTTTTGCAAATAATTACTTTGGAAGCTTTGGCATGTTTTATTAGACTTTGTAGGTTTCTTATAGAAAAGAAGGATTTTCTGGATTTAGTTTGTGTCTTGTGTAGATTTTTGGGGTGTTCAACTGGATCATTTAATAGGCAATCATGTCATCAGCATGAACCTCTATTTCCTTGTGAATCTTATCATGAAACAGCGTAGTCATGGCATTCTTTAGACCAAACGGCATCATCTTGTAATAGAACGTGCCCTCCTATCTGATATGGCCAAGGAAGACACAGAGAAAATGAGAAATTTGTGATGAATTGTTGCGATTATCCTGAGTACCTGCATTAAGTTATTAATTTAAAATTTTCTTATGTGCATCAATCTCAGTCATACTACCATGATCCTGGAGACCCTTTCTTTGGAACAACTGGTGACATTCTATTTTTGGAGCATCTGTTTTGATTGGTTTTTTGCCTTTTCCAGCTCCTTTGAGTGGTCCACTTGTGATTGCGGAAGCTCTTGGTGGTGGGAAAAGCGCTGCGAAACCTGTGAAAATCAAGGATCCTTTAAAAAAAGACAGATACCTTTTCAAGCGGAGAGATGAAACCAATAACTCAGAGACTCACCAAGGTAGCCCAGGGCAGGCAGTTTCCTCTGCACCATCAGTTTACATGGATGGGTCTGTAACAGCAGTGGCTGGGGATTATGTTCTGCAAAAGAGGGTGCCTCCTGCCCCTGTGATTCCACCAAAACATGAGGTTGCATATGTTAGCAACGATGTTGCAACCTCAAGTCTAGAAGGAATTGGCAAAGAAGTATCCATAGATCGGGCTGCAGCATACAGCAGTCCTCTTGGCCATCAAGATATTGCTTTTGATAAGGAGAAAGATTTTCTGCAGGGAACAAATGACAGTTTGGGGCCAAGTGAGTTTGTGAGTCCCACAAGCACAGGGTGGTCGGATTTGTCGAGGGACAAGGTATTCACACGTGTAACTGATGATGCATCTCAAGCCTTTCAACAGGAAGCTGAGCAAAAAATTTTGAGGCCATATGAAGGTCTTCAAAAACATGAGCTGAGTTTTCCCAGTGGAATGGAAGTGGGCAGTGGATCAGATCAAGTTAAAGACAGTCGTGGTGTTGCAGATCTTTCACCAATTGATACAATGCGTTCAAGTGGAATGACTGCTGATGGAGGAATTAAGAAGGCAAGAATTCTCAAAAGAACTACGACAGACTTGGGCTCTGAGAACTCTGTTATGGGGGAGAAAAAGAAGAAAAAAAGGAAAGACACTGGTAGAGAAATGAATTCTGAACATCCACAGAAACGTTTGGCTACTGGAAAAATGGGGACCCCAATGAGAAAAGTAGCAGGAAAATCCACCCTAATTGGTTTGGCTCCAAGAGAGGATTTTCAGGTTGAATATCAGAGGAAAAGTGTTAGCGCAAGTAATTCCTCAACCGAGTCTGTTGCAACACTTCTAACAGTTGACACGGGAAATAGTGACATCGAACTTCCCCAACTTTTGAGTGATTTGCAAGCCCTTGCTCTCGATCCTTTTCACGGTGTAGAAAGAAACAGCCCTGCAATTGTGCAGCTGTTCTTTTTGCGATTCCGGTCCCTAGTTTTCCAGAAAAGCTTGGTTCTGTCACCACCAGCAGAGGCTGAATCTGTTGAAGTTGGTCCCACAAAATCTTCATCTGGTGTTGGGGCTTTTGGCAGTCTTCCTGGTGAGCATGCCAGAGATCTTTCATCCTCAAAGCCTGCAAAATCCATAAAGAGACCCATGGATCCAACAAAGGCTGGGCGGAAACGTGGCCCTTCTGACCGTCAAGAAGAAATCGCAGCAAAGAAGTTAAAGAAGATTAATGCAATAAAATCATTGGCTGTTGAAAAGAAAGCTAGCCAGAAATCTTCTGAAAACCGGCGGGTAGAGGGAAGAGATTCAGTGGTACCAGCCCTGCCAAAGTCTTTCAGACCAGATCTTGTCAAGAAACTGGAACCGGTTGCAAAGGCAGTTAATCCCACCATGTTGGTGATGAAGTTCCCTCCCGGTACATCGCTCCCATCTGTTGCAGAGTTGAAGGCAAAGTTTGCCCGTTTTGGGCCAATAGATCAATCGGGTCTCCGTGTCTTTTGGAAGTCGTTGACATGCCGTGTCGTGTTCCTGCACAAGCACGATGCAGAAGCAGCATACAGATATGCTGTTGCTAACAGTTCCTTTTTGGGCAGCATGAATGTGAGGTGCTACACTCGCGAACTGGGAGTTGCTACAGCTGAAGGGTCTGAAACAGGCAAGGGCCGAGGAGATGACAATACCAATGAGTCTCCACGAGTTAAGGATCCTGCAGTTATACAAAGACCAGCATCCGGGCTTGTGAACCAGCCTCTACCAAAGCCAGCAGTCCAGCTCAAATCCTGTTTGAAGAAGTCATCTGGCGACGAGTCTGGGCAAGTAGCTGGTGGTGGTGGTGGTTGTAGTAATAAAGGTATCTCCCGTGTAAAATTCATGTTGGTTGAGGATGAAAGTAGTAGGGGAGAGCAGTTGATGGTTGGTAATAGAAACAACATCAACAACAATGCTAGTATTGCTGATGGTGGTGGTGCACCTTCTTCTGTTGGAATGGATTTTATTAGTAAGAACTTTCAAAAGGTCAGTCCTCCATCTCCATCGCCTCTTCCTCCACAATTTGCAAACGCCCCACATAATAATTTTCATCGTCTGGAAATAGCGCCCTGGAATGCACACAATCCTATTAACAGTCTCCCAGCACCACCTAGTGGTGGAACCTCAGTTGATATCTCACAGCCATTTTTGAGCCTATTGACAAGGTGCAACGATATTGTCACCAATGTGACGGGCTTGTTGGGCTATGTGCCCTACCATCCTCTATGATGAAACTGGCATAAAAATCTGATCGTTAATCTGGGATATAACAAGATTGATTGGCTTGAATATGGGGAGCAATCTCATCTTGAAAGAAAGCTATTTGTATCCTCGCAACGCGTTCGAACATGCATGATAACTCAATTGGAGGGCACCAATTGTCGCAAAAAAGAAAGAAAGAAAAAGAAAAAAAGGACATAGTGGTCTCCCTCCAGTCGAGAATCAGGAGCTTATTTTTTGGGAGGGCCAAGAGCTGTTCCAAGGCGACCAAATTCGAGCACAATTTGGGCTTTAGAGATGAGTATGATTTCAGAAATGTGGATACTCCCAAATGTAATGATATTGATAGTGGCATCTTGTGTATTTTGCTTTCTTTCCTTTTTTTTTTTTTTTTTTTTTTTTTTTTTTTTTTTTTTTTGGGTTGACATATTCGGCTTGGGGTTAACGGGTATCTCTGTATTTCAAAGTGGTGGGGATTTGGTCATTCATTTTGCTACATGGCCAACTATGGCATGACGGCCGCCTTTTGTAGTGCAACCCCTGGCCGTGCAAGTTGCAAATGTCATGCATGGGGGTGAGGGGGGCTCTTGCCGGAGCTTGTGCACTTGCGTCTATGCTCCTGAAACGTAGTGGTTGGTGAATATGATAATGGCCGCCTAGTTGATGAGAGGTAACGTTAATGTTTGCCATTTGGTGATGATATTTTATAATGACCGAGAACACAAAGGTTTCATTGCCATTAGTTCTTCAAAAGTGTGCCTTTACAAGCCACCTACTTAAAACTCTAATGAACATTGAATGTTATTATATTTAAAGTTTCAAGTCTATAACTATTCTTTTAGATTGTTTTTCTGAAGTGATCACAGATATGCTGTAAATAATAATAATAAAATAATTGTAGAATAATAAATAATAATAAAAATTAGTTAAAAAATAATAATAAAATAAAAAATAATAATAATAACAAAATAAAAAGTGATAGATAATATTCTACCATCCAAACTATCCCTTACTTTTGGCCGTCCAAGAGTTTTGGGAAACCTGAGAATAACGGTCCAAATCCAAAGTTGCAGTGACAAGTCTCAATCAATCAGTTCTAACTTAAAAAGGAATGTTATGTGGGGCGTTAATCTTCTCTCCGTAGGTATGTTAGACTTTACAATCCTTTTATCACTATTTTATTATTCTTAATATATTTTTTTAAGTATTTTTTAAATATCATTAATCATTAAAAAAAATTAAAAAAATATATTTTCACTAATAATCAGTTTTTTAACTATTAAGTAAAAAGAAAAAAAATTTAAAAATTAAAGAGAATAGTAGAAGATTAGTAGAGTGGCTATCATTATTCTCCTTCAAATTCCCTTTTCAAGAAGGCTGCGAAAAAGTACCCTTTGTTTTTCCGTCGAGAATATGTTCTAAACTTTGTATGTTCTAAATATACTCTGGCTATTTTCATCTAATATTTTTCTTTCATTCAATAATAACTATTTAGATTAAAAAAATATTCTCAAGCAAAATTACTTAATTTAGAATATAAATTTTAAAATTTAAATCTTCCAAATCAAATATTCATATTTCAATAATGTGTTATTATGCTCTACACATCGATTTATTTATCTAGAATTAAATTATAACGTTGCGACAATTGAACAGACACTCACTTAGGTTGTGTTTAGTTGTTGGACTAAATTTAACTTAGTCCAACTTATCTCAAACTATTTATTGATAAAATCTACTACTTTTTAAACTTTTTATAACAAAGTTAAACTCATCTCAACAAGAAAAAAAGTTAAACTCATCTTGATACAATTTATAAAATATTACTATTTACAATTCAACTCTTCTCAATATACAAACTTACTCTTTCAACTCGTTTGAATAATGAGATAAGATAAGATGATTTTAAATAAAAATTAAAAATTAAATAAGTTAAATTATTTTTTAATATTATTATTATTTTAGAATTTGAAAAAATTAAATTATTTATTATATTTTGTATAAAAATTTTAAAAAAATTATAATAATAAAATAAAATAAAATAAGATAAAACTATTTCTAGGTCATCCCTATCCACACGCACGCTGTCCAAGTCTCGCGAAGTTTCATGATGCGAAAGGGATGAAATTCCTTTCCGTCGAAGAAAAAGCCTTACAAATTACTTGCAATATTCACGCGTGGAAAACACGTATTTATTCTTTTTTATCTCATATTTATTTATAGAAACGATAATACTAAAAAAAAAAAAAATTCTTAGCTAAATTTATTTGAACAGAGAACATCAATCAATAATTGAAAATAACAAAATTCAAATAAAAAGAACGAAATTACTTAATTAAAAAATATATATTCTCAAGCAAAATTACTTAATTTAGAATATAAATTTTAAAATTTAAATTTTACAAATCAAATATTCATATTTTAATGATATGTTGTTATGGTCTATCCATCGATTTAAAAATAGAATAATTTATTTGTCTAGAATTAAATTATAACATTGCAACAATTGAACGGGTAATCACTCAGGTTGTGTTAGGTTATTGAATTAAATTCAACTTAGCTCAATTTATCTTAAACTATTTATTGATAAGATCTATTACTTTTTCAACTTCTCGTAACAAAATTAAACTCATCTCAACATTAAAAAAAAGTTAAACTCATCTTAATACAATTTATAAAATATTACTATTTATAATTCAATTCTTTTTAACGTACAAACTTATTCTTATGGCTCGTTTGGATAATGAGATAAAATGATATGACTTTAAATGAAACTTAAAAATTGATTAAAATATTATTTTTAACATTATTCTTATTTTAAAATTTAAAAAAATTAAATTATTTATTCTATTTTATATAAAAATTTTAAAAAAATTATCGAGATAAAACGGTTTTTATATTCCCTTAAAACCATCCCTATCCACACGCACTCTGTCCCCAAGTTTTACGAAGTTTCATGATGCGAAGGGGATGAAATTCCTTTCGGTTGAAGAAAAAGCCTTTCACGCGTTGAAAACACGTATTTATTCTTTTTATCTCATATTTATTTGTTTATAGAAACGATAATACTAAAAAAAAATCTCAACTAAATTTATTTGACAACGGTTAATTGTCGTCACCTCCGTTATATCCTCCGCTCTTTTCCCGAAAGACACCCTCCCTCACCCTCCTATATATATAATCATTCCAACCACCATCTGTCATCCCAATTTCCCACGCTCATCTTCAATTCCTTGTCTTCTGGAATTTCTTCCCCGATACTCCTTTTTCTTCTTCAATATGGAGTGCAGGCCTTTGGATATCGTAATCGAGTCCGCAAAGGACTTGAAGGACGTCAATCTTTTCTCCAAGATGGATGTCTACGCCGTCGTTAAGATCGAAGGCGTCTACAACCTCAAATCATCCACCCAAAAGACGCCCACCGACAAAGACTGTGGCACCAGCCCCAAATGGAACTTCCCCGTCAAGTTCACCATCGACGACGCCGCTGCTAATCAGAACCGCCTTACCCTCGTCATCAAGATCAAGTCCGACAGGAGCTTGGGTGACAGAGAGATCGGCGAAGTCCATGTGCCTATCAAGGAGCTTTTGGACGGTTTTGGCGATGCCAAGGAAGCGAAACACGCTACTTATAGCGTCAGGACCCCGTCTAGGAAGACGAAGGGAACTCTGGATATCTCCTACAAGTTCGGTGAAAAGTTCACCGCGCCTGAGATTAAAAGCAGGCAGGCAGAGCCGGTTATGGCGTACCCTGCGGGCTATGCCGCTGGATCTAGTGGCGCTGCCGCGTATCCGCCACAGGGAGCATACCCACAGCCCATGTATGCGCACCCACAGGCTGCGCCGGGATATGCTGGGTACCCACCTGGGGGATACCCGCCGTATCCACAGTACCCTCCGCCTGGCGGGTATCCACCTCAGCCGGCTTACGGGTACGGTGGATACGGGGCGCCGGTGCAGCAGCCACATAAACCAAAGAAGAATGGGATGGGAGGGATGGGGTTGGGGCTTGGAGCAGGATTGCTGGGTGGGTTGCTAGTTGGAGACATGATCTCGGATGCTGCTTCCTATGATGCGGGATATGATGGTGGTTTTGGTGATGGGTTTGATTTTTAATTGTTATTAATTTGTCTTGACACTTGTTTTTAATTGTCTTCAATTCGTTTTAGATTAGAGCGATTTCTGGGTACGTAAATGGAAGTATGAGGATGTAATATCATATTTAAAAAATTCTACAGATTTTGCACATATATGTGCTTTTGGGTTTATATATTTTTATCCAATGCAATTTTTTATTTTATTTTTTGTGATCACTACACAAAAAACAACGCTATGCTTGGAGCAATCTGTTTGCACTAGATAAGTCTAGAACTGGTTTGCACCGTCTTTGAATTCATTTTCTTCAGAGCCTCCTCCTGTCAACAAGAATTGTCTTTTGTTTCCTATTCTTTAGATGATTTTTCATAGTACATAATTAGAAAAAAAGATGAATGAACCATATCCTCTCCAGATTATTCTATTCTTGGTCTTTGACGAAGGAATCTCAAAGATGAATGAAAAAAAGATGAATGAACCACATCCTCCAGATTATTCTATTCTTGGTCTTTGACGGAGGAATCTCAAAGCAATTGACCTCCAACTTTCCAACTAGAAAGTGGCTTCAGCCGAAAGTAGAATTTTTGTTGGCAGGGCGTAATTTTATTACCTAAATTTTGATTTTTAAATATATTATCTATCCCCAACAACTTGGACTAATTTGCTTTCAAGATTAAAATTTTAAATTTTTTTATTTTATTATTATAATTTTTTTAAATCTTCATATAAAATAAAACAAATAATTTATTTTTTTAAAATTTTAAAATAAAAAAATATTCTAATAATAACTTATTTTATCTTTTAACATTAATTTCAACACATTTTATCTCATCTTTAAAAATAAACGACACCTTAGTTTTTAAATTCCATAAAGTTAGCGTTCCATTTCCATTGATAAGGTGGATAGAGACAAATCAAACACAGATTAAGCTCACGGTGCTAATAACATTCCCAAAGGTAACGGATTGGATTAGATTGGCACACAAAAGGGAAACAAACTAAAATAACAAAAATAAAAATTATGAGTGAATTTCTTAGCATAAAGAATCGCAAAAGATGTACTGCAACATGTACAGACATTACAGCCAGAGCCAAACGAGATGCATCAACATTTTCTGAACCGGCGTTACTCACGTTGACTCAATATATCGACAGGATTTCTCCGGCATAAAGGCAAATGAAAATCCAACATTTTAGGCGCCAATTCATTCGTAATTTTCATGTTACAATTTATATTAACAAACTGTAATTATAGGGTCACATAAATCCGATGATTTACCGGACGCACGATAAGATTATCGGTTCCCAGTAGACCCAGTGCGGTATGCAGTTATGAACAAACAATAAAGAAAAACGCAAAAGGCAAAGGGGCGCATTTTGGACACCTGCAAAAATAAAGAAAACAGGCAGCTTTCCATTTAACTAATTTTGAATTTACCATCTACAATTCCGCAACAGAAACTTGCGAAAAGGGTGGGAGAACCCAACGGAAATACAAAAGCACTCCAACCACCATCCTTGATGTAATACTAAAAGAAAACAACTACTTCTGTTATTCTATCTTTCTCGAGTTTAGGCTTTCTTGGGCGACTTGGAGACCTTCTCGGATTCGGAAGTAGCTGTTTTCTTTGGCAGCAATATTGGGTTGATGTTTGGCAGAACTCCGCCGTTGGCAATGGTGACGCCTTGAAGCAGTTTCCCAAGTTCCTCGTCGTTCCTCACAGCCAAAAGCACGTGCCTCGGATTGATCCTGTTTTTCTTGTTATCACGTGCCGCGTTCCCTGCCAATTCCAGCACCTGCATTTCATCCCAAGCATTCTGTTAGAACCATAAAAAATAGAAGATGCCGAGAAAATACAAGGCAAACAAATGGGGCTAGGTTGCGAATCTGAGTTTTGGCAAACAAAATAACCTGGATCTGAAATTTAAACATTCAGATTCCTCACATTTACGTTTTCGCCAAACAAAGAGCAAATAAAAAAAAAAAAAACCGCCATTATCTGTTTCCCAAGTTTTCAACAGCCAAACACAGGGAATGGTCAATCGAGATACATGGCACCATGGAGAGAAAGGGGCTAAAGAGCTTGGTAGGATCCGGAAGTACCTCAACGGCAAGATATTCAAGGACTGCAGCGAGGTAGATCGGAGCCCCAGTGCCCGTTCTCTGGGCGTAGCGACCCTTCTTCAAGTACCGAGCGATCCGACCCACGGGGAACTGGAGCCCTGCCTTGATCGACTTCGACACCGACTTCTTCCTGTCTCCACCCCTTCTTCCTCCCGCTCCCCTCGTCGTTGTCTTCGCGGCCTCCATTGGAGAGAAAATCTACAACCTCTGTGAACTAAAACGATCCGGTTTTTAGGCAGAATGAGGTATGGATCTTAAAGCGCTTCTTTCGAATTTGAAGTGAATTTTCAAGGAACTGAAGGCGGCATTTAATTTATACTGATGGGTGAAGAGCTATCCTGACTTCGATCGGACGGCTACATGTTGCCACGTTGGCGATCCGTGTTATGGTCCTAAAGCTTCTCACAAGATGACGGGTGTGTCAGTGAGACTGCCGCCAAAGAAGTGTGACACGCTGGCGATCCGTAGATTTCCCACCTCGCATAGATGGTGATCTAACGGTCTTAATTAAGTCACGTTGGGCATCCATGAGGTATTGGTTTCGGCCAATGGCACCGTCTCTTATACGCTGGCAATCCGTCGTAGCCGAGCTTGGTAACCCTCACAAGTGACAACCATTATCAATAGTGGAGCTAAATGCAAATGTAAATACATATTTAGCTAATAATTTCACTTTTTTTACTTGCATTAGATTAATAATATGCAAATTTTAATAAGATTATATCTCGTATATAGTTGTATGTTTCGTTTTGATTTATTTTAATTGATAGTAAATTTACTGGTATATTCATGAAATGCGAGTATTTTGTAATTTTTTTTGACTATTTGATGGCATTTTTTTTTTACTTGCTTTGTAGATCGGCTGGGTTTTATTTTTTGTATTGGATTTCTTGGTTTTTTATGACTCGTTGGTGTTGTTGGTGGGATATGTGGTTGTTGGTTGTTGTTTGTTGTTTGCTCTTTGACTAATTGATGGAATTTTTTGTATTACATATGTATTCATATAAGGGAATGACATTGATTTTGATACATGAAATTTGTATTGTAGACAACTTTCTAAAATTTGTATTAAGTTGATGAAATTGGCATTGGCAGCACATGCTATCATTTGTTGACGAGATTGGTGTATATTTGTTAATATTCAATTTTAAGACAACACATTTGGTGTATATTTGTAAATCTTTGGTTTTAATTGTAAAATATATTTAAAATAAATTTTAAGAAAAATAATAATAATAGCAAAATAATAATTTATTTTTATTTTTATTAAAATATGTATAATTCAATGTAAGAGTTTTTCTTAAATGGCAAAACAACTTTCAAAATATGTGATTTTACACTTGCATTTAACTATACCAACGTCAATACTCTAAGGTATTAACCACATGAGAGAGAGTGAACAGATTTAACTTAGGCTCATTTGGATGTTGAAATGGTCTCAATCTATCTCATTTCATTTTAACATCCGAATATCACTCAAACACAAATAATTTTAAATTTTAAATTTTAAATTTTTTATCTAATTATTACCTAATCATTATAAACAAAATAAAAAAATAATTCAAATTCTTTTAATTCCAAAACAAAACTAATATTATAACAATATTATTAATCTTATAAAATTTTTATTCAACTTTTTATCTCTTATGTCCAAAAACTCCATAAAAGATTTTAACCATCTCACTACTGTTTATAAACTATTTCAAACTTTCACTACTATTTAGCTTATATATTGCTTGGACTATATATTTCAAACGTTTGCCGATACGATCAAATTTGGCTTAGAAAAGTTGGTAAAAGAGTCAACTATGGCTTAGGTTTGCGTTTGGGTAAAGAGATATTTTGAAATATTTTATAAATAATAATAAAATATTAAATAATAGTGAGAAATAAATAAAAAATAATAATGATAAAAAATATATATACAAAACTGCGCATCCGGGGAATCGAACCCGGTCAGTACCGTGGGAGGGTACTATGATACCACTACACTAGATGCGCTAATTTTGATAATTTACTTGATGTTTATTATATAATGTCTTTTGATCTCTATTAAATTCAACCTCTACCGACTTTTCTCTAAGTTCTCCTCTCCTTTTCCACTAATGGAATATTTTATTGAAATAATTGAGAAAATTCTTTAAAGACATTAAAATAGTGATAATTGTTGTGGAAATTCAATGAAAGCGTTGCATTCAAGAAATATGCGATAAAATAAAGAATCCCAAAAAGAATGACAAGTGTCATCGAATATATTTGATCTGTTTGTATATTCTCTTGTTAAATGATTCTTGTGATCGCTCTCTTGCCATGACATATACTTGAATGCATAAGACACCCCAATGATTTACACAAAGACCTGCTGCAATAACTACAAAGGAATTGCTGGTTTATTTTCTCTTATATATTCACTTTGAAAAAAATTTATTTATAAGCTTTATTTTACGAGAATTGCTACAACCACAAAAAAATTTTACAAAAATAAACTCACAAACTAATATAATTTCATGTAATATGTTAGATCTACTTTAGAATCTGACGTATCGCATCAAGCCACGTCAGTTTATAAGTTTACTTTTGTAAAATTTCTTTGTAGCTAAAATATTTCTCTTATTTTATACACACTCAACATATCATTGGTATGAAAACTTTTTACGTCAGCTATGCTAAAAAATAATTGATTTTTTTTTTTTTAAAGTTATAGTAAGTCCCACTACAAGTGATGATGTGTTAACACATTGACTCGTGTAGCAAAACTAATTTAGTTCCTCATAAATTAGAAGGAGAGTTGCTTTGCATGTACCAAGAATAAAAGGAAAATAAAGGAATTCACATATGGCTATATTAATGAGTACATTACGCCCATTCTACCTCTCAATCAATCTCATTCTGTCCTTCAAGTTTCCTCCATTTTGTTCTAATTGGATTTTCAAATGCGTGAGATTGCAATTGAGGCTGTCAGTTTGAGTTCATGCATTCGATGGCAAAGCAAAATGTTATCGACCTGACAGACAATGACTTGTAAATCCATCCTCATTCCACCTCCACTCCAATGCTACCACACAAGTTCTTGCTTTACTGCTACAAATTCTCGAAATTAACTTCTTCTCTAATTCCATAATTCCGTCAAAAGCCTGTAGCCTCATTGGCATAAACCCCAGCCTCCAAAATGGAGTTCTTGGATTCGAAACCACCCCAACCCCCCCCCCCCCCCCCCCTTTTTCCCTCTAAATGTATAAAAAAAAAAACTTCTCTAATTCCTTTCAAATATGATATGATATGCTCTTTAACATGCAGTGCATATACAAAACCCTGCTTTTCAAAAATTTAATAACTGTTATTGAAGATCAAAACAACCCAATCGAATCTTAAAGATATGTTTTATGCTATCAGATTCAATGGCACCTTGATCACTGATATTTTGAGAGTTTCGATTCTATCCTTCCTCTAACTGTTCTTAAATCTGGGTTGCGTTTACTTGATTTTCTACTTCGTGAGGTTTGTGGTCCTCGCCGCTTTCGTTTCCATGGCCCAGTTGACCTTTCTGGCTTTCTATTCGATTGCACTTGCATCCTCTCTAAGCGCTGGCGTCGGATCTCAGGATCTGCCCAGCCTTTTCCCCATTCTGTGAAAGTTGTACAAGATTTACGCTTGCTCACTGACAGCAGCATATCTGCCTCCGGATAAACATAAAAAAATTGATCCTTTTCAGATTGCAAAAGTTCCAGGCCGAGTTTTGTTGGCTTTGGGAATTGAATCTGAACATGAATCTGCACAAGACAATCGATTTAAAAATGATGGCACACAAGACTAGCAACACACGATCAAGGACATGCATGCATACGAACTCAGTCACAAAAAGGAAATACCAACGCATGAGGTGCTATCAGACGTACAAACATAGATGGAATCATGGAACTTGTTTAGACGTAGCTCCTAGTTTTAGATGGGTGCAAACAAGTACTTTGCTATTTCCATCCCCAGTTGGACTGTGCATGGGAGGGACGTTAATGACCAACAACTTTTGATTTCGGTTTACAAAACACATCTAAAATAATAAAAATTTATGATGTAGGTCCCTGATCAAATATTTAGTCTCGATATAATGTCAAATTCAACCAAACTATGTCATCGCAAATGAGCATAAAATTGCCTGAAGTTCTTAATAACATAAAGCAGACTTGGTCTATAGTCCAGCAAGTCATGCTGGGGCCGACCAGCACAGCTGGTTAAAAACTCGGCCAAATGCAGAAGCTAGAATAGCTTGGTTGTCCATATAATTACCTGGGCATAGAACTTCTCAAGGTGTTGCCACTCACTTGGTCATATGGACTAAAGATTGGAAATTGGCATGGGATAAATCAATTTTTGATTGTATACCTTCTCATCTGCCTCTTGGATGTATCCTTTATCTTCCATAATCCGTGCAAGACCTCGCCACCATAGCAGATCAGTTGCCACAAATTTTTGTGACTGCATGTGGCCATCAGATAAAAACAAACAAATAGCAAGAATTTGAGAAACGTCTTAAACCCCGTATAAAACATCTGGCACACACATTCCCACCCCTGCAGAACACACAGAGGCTAAATTTAGTCACCTGCTCCCTTATTTTACTAACAAGCATTCTGAGATTCGGCATTTCCATAGAGTGCCGTTGCTTCCTGCCAGTGCATGTAGCATCGTCATATGAGCCATCCATAAAACTTTCCTTCTCCTGAAATTCATTGGGTCTCAATTTTAGAAATAACAATACTTATATAACCACCCTCCATCCATGAGGACATGATGTATCCATCAAGAGTTTTGTTATTTACAACTCATTGTGTAAACATACTACTTGTTGTGGAGCTCATTATAGTTATAAAATGCCAAAATACCAATACTACTTTATGCTAGTAGCCGATGTGACAAGCTTCAATATCAGTAGTGTATTGGGTGTATTAATAAGTATGCTTGCAAATAGATTTTTTTTTTTTGTCCATCAACTACTAGGAATTTCAATACTAATTGCATTTTGAAAATTGGCAATAAGTTTTTTAAGAATATTCATATATATATATATATTGATATTATCAGATCATTTATTAAAAGATAATTTTTTTCCTATCAGCTTAACATTTTTGGATAATTTGTAATTTAATAAATTATAATAATTCACATAACAATTACCGATCAAAAAATAATTCACATAACAATAATTCTAAATTCAAACCTTAACTCCATCGAACCTCCTATTTTACTTAAATTGTTCCACATGTTATGCCAATTTATTAATTTCGACATGCCGCTTGAGATAGAGTACTGGAACACTCATTAACAATTAAATTAACCTTTCTCTACTACTGTAAGTTTTTGAAATAATTGATGCATTAACACACATGTACATATGTTCATATGTCAACATGAATGTATATGCATATTTATACCATGGCAGAAAAATATGCTGCCAAAATATACCAAGAAATAGTAAAAAATAATAGTGTGGCACATATATTGCATGCTAAAACCAAATATATATGACAAGTAATGCAGGTAAATCATGAATTGAACTGACATGATGAGCAGCAATAGCCTGCATCAACACGTCTGCCTCCTCTTTCAAATTCTGCATTTCAGGAGGTCCATCAACACAAACATCACATCTGCATATTAGATGAGTATACCATTTAGCCATAACTAGAAAAAAGGAATACTAACCATGGCATTGTAGCATACTCATTGCTTAATGTTACAGAGATGATAATTATAGATTAACCTATATAAAATTTAAATAAAAGAAAAATGTATTGCTGATATCCTGAAATGAAATGAAGAGATACATACAAGAGACACTTCTCATAACTAAAATCCTCCCCAAAGTACTCCACAAGTGTCTTGGCCCGACAGCGAGAAGTATTCATGCCATATCTGTAATTGTATCATAGTATGTCATAAAATTTTCAAGACAAAAGGAAACAAAGATAGCTGCAAGGAAATGCATGTGACATTAACCTGAAACAGTCAGATAGCATCTTATATGCTTGTTTCGTCTGATCTTCACTTCTTTTGCTCGGCAAGAGTGATGGTACTCGTGTTAGATTTGCATACAGAGCTGTTCAGCAAAAACACAACACATTCTATGTAACTCTTTATACAACATATTTGCTTTTATAACAGTTTACAGCACCCTGTTGAATTATCTAGACTTCACAACAGAGACCATGCTCCACAAAGCTGAATAAGGTGAGCAAGGAGTTGAAGATACAGGCATTAAGCCGAAAACAAAAAGCATGTGGGAGCCGTAAGCAATAGAAATAAATTGCTGACTAAGAAAAAGAATTACTGCAATCTGCTAATTTCCCATCCCTGCCAGCTCGACCAGCTTCTTGATAGTATGCCTCCAAACTCTGGAAGCAAACTGATGATTAGAACAAGCTCACGTCACCAAATATCTTAAGATTATATTGCCATGCACAAGAGTAGCAAGTTTACAAACAGACAGATCATTAATTGACAATAATTTTATTCATAACAGTGAGTGCATAAGTCCACCAACAAAGAAATGAGAAACCCAGTAAACATTTTATATATTCAAATTTAAGGGATTACCTGTGGCCAACCATAGTGGATAATTCTTCGGACATTCAACTTGTCAATTCCCATTCCAAAAGCAATTGTTGCAACAACAACCTGGAGGTAGAGGAAAAATATAGTTGAGACATATTGAAATATTCTATCACCAAGTTATGCTTGTGAAATAAATAGAAATAATGAAGTATATAAGATTACCTTTCTAGATAGATATATGATTGATAGGAATAAAACTTTAGCTTCCACGAACCAAAATGGAATACAAATGTTATGAGACCATCTAAAATCTCTCTTGATGAATTTGATTTTGAATCGAAGTTATTTTATATTAACAAGACGTAAAACATTATAGTAATGACAAGAAAAGGCTAAAATGGACAAGTCTTACTTTTCTTCTTGATCTAATATTTGAGTCTCACCAAGCTAGAAACAATATTTAAACAGTCTTTCCATCTGTTAGTATTGAAATATACAGCATAGGCCTATTTAATACGAACTAATAGAAGTAAATTATTCTATAGGCACTATTTGCGCACAAAAGTAATATCCTAATTTCCGATTTGGACACCAACTTGACTCTTAATTGAGAAAAGACATATATAAAGGATATTCCCTTCAACTAAGAAAATAAAATTAAAAAAATTCATACCATTTAGGTACCTTTATCAGTACATGCCTCAAAATATTGCAATATTCAAACATAAAATTCCGCACATATAAAATCCATCTCTTTTTATTGAGCAAATTATATATCACCCTCCAACTTCTTCCAGGGAGAGTAAATTATATTCAAACTAAAGCTTATTGCCATAGGAAGCTATTAGTCATAAAAGATGGCATCTATGGACGTATAAAACAATCCTGACTTATCCATTAACAGTATCATCCATGAAGAATGAAAGCCCATACCTCTAAACTGTTTTCATGAAATTCCTTGTGAACCCGCCTTAAATGTGATTTTGGCAACTGAGAAAAGAAATAATCTCATATTAATCACATACCGAACAGAGAGGGTTCTAAAGTTTAGAGCATGTGATCAACACAATACTATAGCAAATGTTACATGAATGACGAGCTGGTAGAATTAATGAGGGGGAGAGTAGGACAATCATATAGCAAAAATAAAAAAAACAGAAAGAAAGTAAAACAGGAAAGCAATCATTGGCAAGCAGGGCTCAAAAGTACATGATAATCAAGTATATTATTCAATTGCTAATGCGTTCATCCACCTGATTTCCCTGTCTATTAATGTTTCCTCACCATCATATATTCTGCAGCCTTTTCTGCAGTAAATTCTATTTATCTCGCATATAAATTTCAACTTTTAGCTACAAGAAAACTTTTTTTTTTTTATCGGTAAACAAATTTTTATTGATCAAAAGAGAGACAAAAAGAGCCCAAGTATACAGGACATATACATGAGCACATCTATGTCTAGTTTAGAGAAAACTGGGGTTCAGAAATTTGGGAAACCACACATTTCTGCAAGAGAATTCTTTGTTGGTCTAAGAGATTGCCTTAGTGGGAAGACAAAGTCAGTGAAGCACGTTAGGATCATAAATAGAAAAAAAAAATATCACACCATTAGGCATATAAATACACTTATAGTAAATTGTCATGTGCAATACATACTGAAGCATTATAAGCAGCAGCCTTCACACCACGCCCACAAAGATATTTTGTGATGTTCAATGTCTCTTTTCTAGTAGGAACATATATAATGGTCAATCCTTGCTCTAAAGGCTCATTTGGTGGATTGACTGTCTTTGATAACCCACTCGAACCCCAGCATGCACGAGGAGATTGCCCACAGAATTCACCAAAGGCAACTGCAAGAATAAAAGTGATCGAAACATGAACCAAAAATCATTGATTTGCAACAATTTTAAAAGTTTAGTTATGCAACATAGTTAGTAATTTCAATGTTGAAATTAATTTCAAGTTCTAATTTACTTGTACCGACCAAAGCAACAGAACAGTAGTGAAGAAAAAAACCAAACAGTGGAAAAAAAGAAGAAGATCGGTACCATCCCAATCATCCACACCATGAAAGACATCCACATCATTTTCCAAATATTCAATGGACATTTCTTTTCCCTTCATAGCTGTTGACCCATTTTCCTTCATTGAATATGGCTCATCAATATCTCTGTCAGAATTCGAATCCTCAGTGTGGTTTAGATCATTTCGAGAGATTCCATCTGCCTTATATATGCAACTAATATCAGGGCCATCAGATGCACCACCTAATTCTTGTGACATTATAATCTGTTTCTTGTAACCAGTCTCTCTCTTTCTGACGTAAATGTCTATCAGTTCACAGAAATCCTTCCCATAGGAAGATGGTGAAGATGTTCTACTATGTTTTACCTGTAAATAGCAGCAAGTAAATCATAGAGATTTTTTCAATAACAAATATGGATGTTTAGTCAGAGGCAATGTCAAATACGGTGGTAGAACAAAAAACGATAATGAAAACAGTAATAGTCAAATAATGCTTAAAAATACGCCATCCAAAAACACTTGCAACTTTCCTCTTGGAAAGCAAACCCTCAAATTGGAAATCTCATAGAAAGGACCAATCTGGAAATAATGCCTGAGAACATGCTAAAAATACATTAAAAACCTCACCGAAAACTGAAGATTTGACCGGAAAAATGAAGTAAGCACAATCTTTGTCTCCTTTGACATGGATAGAGACTTAAGAATGTCTTCTCGAACCCGTATTGTGGCAGTAGCAGTCAATGCCATCAGTGGTATATCAAATTCTAAAAATTTTAAATTGCAAGCACTGAAGTTCTCCCGCAACACAGACAATCGCCTGAAACAATACATAAGTCAAATAATTACAACAACTCTAATCATCTAATACAAGACCTACATTGATGGGCCTCAAAGGAGCTCAAAGGCACATTCACAGACAATGTAGACATATTGGTTACTAATACGCAATAAACAGGTGATCGTTCTTGCTTCCAAGCCAAGAGGTGAAGGGCAAGTTGTATGCACATGTGAAAAGGAAAGTAATAATATGCAATAGTTACAAACAAATCCGACGACTGCTGCTGATAATAATAATAATAAAAAAGAGCATTTGGGAAAAATGGAAAATCATAAACCTGTAATCAGGCCGAAAATCATGGCCCCACTTGGAAACACAATGGACTTCATCAATTGCAAATAAAGCAATTCCACGACTTTCTGCAAGCCTCTGAAGTGGTTTTATCAATCTGCAATAGTGGAGATTGTATTTTCTTTTAACTACAACAGGAAAAAAATCCAAAGCCTCTTTAAAACACATGTCACATAGGATATGATTTTTACCTTAAAACTGTCTCTGGACAAACATATATTATGTCATACATGCCTCTCATTGCTTTCTGTTCCACAGAACTATCAGGTTGCCCAGACCCAAGAAAGCAAGCAGAGACCCCGTGTTTTGCAAGTTTTAAGCACTGATCATGCATCAAGCTAATCAAGGGGGAAATCACCACTACAACCTTCCCTGTTAATAATGCTGGAAGCTGAAAACACAGTGATTTTCCTATAGAAAGGCAATTATGTCAAAGTAATTAGCACCCACCCAAACAAATAGTAATAGGTACATACAGATAGATACATAAAACATACGAACATTACCAGACCCTGTTGCAGCAAGAACAAGGCAATCTTGGTTAGCAAACCAGGCAGCCAATGCTTCCTTTTGGAAATTCTTCAGAGATGAATAACCAAAATGATTTTGCAACAGACTGATAACTTTCTTCTCCCAATCTGTTCCAATTTCTAACTCTTGAGTGCAATCCCTATGGTCCTCTACATAAGAAGGCGACACATTTGATCCAGACACCAACATATCAGGTACAACATCAACCTTGCTTGGTTTTGGTCTAGCTTTGAATTGGAAATGGTCCAGTATGCTAGACTGTCGCGTTTCACTTGAAGGATGCAAGGAGGAAAAGGCTCTCTTTTGCAGAGCCTTTCTATTGCCCGTGGAACATCTAGAACTACTTGACGTGCCCCCACCATTTCTACAAGGACCATTCAAGATATAGTCAAGTGCATCAACAAATGATGGACCCCTTGCTTTTACACCTTCTTTGACGGCAAAATCCTCAAATCCCATTTCAATCAATTTTTCAATGACTTGGTCAGAAGATGTATCATTTCCATCCATTATATGAAAGTGTTCTCTGAGGAAAAATTGGATACCAAAAAGTCAAGGTTACAACAAGAACAAAGATGTATAATTGAAAAAGGATCAATCTCCTGTGATGTCCATGCAGGTAGATATCCAAACTCTAACATATGAAACCTTAAATCAAATGTCTTTATATGAAAATAAGACAAGACAAACTCCTAAGCAGAGAACTATTCATTCACAAATTTTCCCAAAAGCAACACTGTCTTAGTCTTTGTCCTCAAAGAGATAAATTGGGGGGAATTAAAAAGTCATGGCTAAACATAAATTATCAAAAATTACAGGAAAGGGAAAAAAAGTAATAAAACGCAACGATGAGAGGATTGTCTCGGAGAGTATCAAAGATACAACGTCAAACACCTAATTAGCAGGGAACCAAAATTGAAGATAAATTTCATAAAAATGAATAAATAAACATTAATCACAGCCTAACACTAATTTCAAATGAAAGAAAAAAGGGAAACCCAGTCCTACTAAATTATTCATGTAAATCTAACCCTATATCTTCTTTTTTTTTTTTTTTTTATAAGTAAGAAATTTATTGAAGCCACGTAATTAGGCATAGCCCAAGTACACAGAAAGTATACACGAGAAAACACCTAATTACAAGCTAAAGCTGAAAAAAAGCACGAAATTCATTGGGACTAAACCCATCCATTACAAGAACAGAAGCCCAAAGCAACAAAGAATGAAAAAAGAAAGCCCTAATCCCATCCACAGAGAGTTCTCTATTGTTGAAACAGCGACCATTCCTCTCGTTCCAAATACACCACATAAAGAAAGAGGAACCATCTTCCAAACAGCTGCTATTTGATGATTTCCTTGAATCCCTCTCCAACAGGCCAAACGATTCACCACATTCTTAGGCATCACCCAAGCAATGTCAAGCTTGGCAAAGACCTCATCCCACAAAGCCCTCAACACTTCACAATGAAGAAGGAGATGATCCGCCGATTTTCCACACCTTTTGCACATAAAGTACCAATCTGTTACTACAATACCGCGCTTTCTCAGCTTATAAATAGTAAGGATTTTCCCATGAGAAGCCAACCACCCAAAGAAACGGACCTTAAATGGCACTTTGCATCTCCAAATATATTTCCAAGGGAAAAAATCAGTTCAGTATAAGGCTGTGACACCAAAACCTTGTAAATCTAACCCTAAATGAGGCAGAGGGACAAATCAGTATCCGAAACTCATTGCTAAAGACTTAAGGAGCAAGTGATCTCACTGGGGGGAAAAGGCATAAAAGCATTAATCAAGCACAATCCATTCTTTGCACAGTCAAGGTTTTTTCTTTCATTTGCTTTAAGAATTATATCAATAAAAAGAAACAAAGACATAATTTTTTTTTCCCGTGACTTTATAAGCAACCTACTGGAGAGTCAGCAAAAGTCTTCTTTAATACAACTCAAAAATTTATAAAAATCAAATAATCAATGCAAATCCCTACATGTCTTTTTATTGGCACTAAGTGCCCGGAACAAAGTCTTAAGAAATCCGGGGAGTACACAAGCTCTCGTAAAGAAGTTTCCACATGTGTAATTCGGATAGTTTAAGGAGAAATTCTCCTGTCCGATAGCCCCAAAAGTGTGAATGCAAACTCCTACATAAAAACACTCAGTTGGTTTTCATTGTGTACAACCTTTTCCTCTCCATTGTCGCAGCGACCAAATAATGCCTCTATTGAAAAAACAAATGTTCTATTCCGATTCCAATTAATCAAACGTTATAATATTAATTGCAGAAGATCATCGAGAAGCAACATCAGATAAAAAAGACAAAATTAATGGCGAAATTATTACAATGAAAAATATAATCAGAAAACCTGAAACACACTCCAGGGAGAGAGAGAGAGAGAGAGAGAGAGAGAGAGAGAGAGAGAGTTCTGACGTATTAGATGCGTTTCCCGCCAGACGGTGCGAAACTTTGAATTCGGGAGAAATTTCTGAGAGTTCGCACTTCGCAGGGCAGGTGGGTCATAAGGGGCAAAACATATTTCACATCGGAAAAACTCACGCAGATTAGCAAGCAAGTCTTGCTGGTACATTACCTTTGGATGCAAAATCCAGACGACGTCGTATGGCTCAGATCTGGTGGGATACGTTTTATTTTTCTCCAGACGAATCAATATATTTAGTGGGTAATTTTCTAAGTAATTTTTAGATAATTTTGTGTAATACTTTCTTCTTATTATAAGATATTATATTAAAATTAATATTTTTTACAATCAGTTTTAATAACATGACATTTTATATTAATAATTAATATATATATATAAAATTAAACACAAGGCTTTTGTCTAGGAAAAATGTTACTTTGTCCAATCAACTTGTCTCATCATTTTGATACTTCATATATTTTAATTTTTTTCTTTACTTAATAGTTAAGAAAGTGACTTTTAGTATATTGATATTTTTTTAAAAATTTTTTTAAAATGTTTTAAAAGGATAAAAAATTATGAAAAAAAAAATAAAAGGGTGATAATTTTGGCTTAGCAGTGAGTTGCAGCGGACTACTTTGAGCGACAGAGTAGCACCACTCTTTCTTTGTTGAGATTGAAAAATTTTATACATTATATTATCATTTCACTCTTATCCTATTATATAAGATGTGGTGTATTTATTACCACTAAATAATATGATAAATATTACTCTATAAAATATCATCTAATGATAATAAATATGTTATATCTTATATGGTGGGATGAAAATAAGATTGTATGGAGTATGACATTACTCGAGATAAGAGAGCACACAGCATGCTTTTGCCTATTAAGTAACATATGCCAATTCAGCAATTCTGATTCGGGTCACCTTGAACTAGCTGAAAATGTTATAAATAGTTATTGCAAATCCTCACTAATCAATTGGGTCTACTCCACTCAATCCGACAAAAACACCTGAGACCAACCATTTAGAATTGGCAAGAAATTGAATCTACATGTTTGAAATCTCTGCATCAAACAAAAGACAAAAGTTACAAAAAAGCAATTTAACCTACAGGAATGGTGCCAGAGGATTCGGACTGCGTGGAGCTTTCGAGCTTCTAAGCTCTTTGCAAACATTGTCTAACATGCACAAAAAGTCTCTCACGATCACAAATATTCGAAGTGGGTTGGCTTCGTCTTTGCTCAAGTTTCCATGAAAGTACTCGGTAATTTCTTTGACATGTGTTAGGACCCTATCTTCATCTCCCTGCAAGTCTTTCAGATTTTTCTCTGCATAACTCAGGAAGGATCTTATGGAGCTTACAAAGTTACCATTTTGTTCATCCATAGACAAGTCCTTGTACACTAGATGTTGCAGTTTAGCCATTCCATCAGATAAATTCGAGACAGAGCTTGCAAGAACATCCAAATCAATTGTAGCTGTCTTTTTCACGTTGTAGAGTTCAGTACTTAGACTAGAAACAAGATCAAGGCCCATTCTTCTGTAATCTTCTTCCCTCTCTTCAACGGTTTTCGTTTTGTTTTTTTGGTTGATCCTCCCCATAATGCTATCTGAAACTCTAATACCTTCTGACCGGATTATTTCTTGGACGACAAAGTGGAGCAAGGTAGTTTTCCCATCTGTTCCTTTCACATCAGCAAGTTTAAGGAGGGCATCAAGCTTAAATGCTCTGGCACCTCCTCTGATCGTTCCAATATTCATACGGTTGCCTGTTTTGAGCACGGCTTCGAGCAGCTTTAAGAAAAGCCTGCTTGATCTGAGCTCCTTGCAGGCCTCCTAGCAACAATTAAGCATAAGTTAGAGTGAGAATGATCATTGTATTGGAAATATTGGTTTTGACAAAATCTGAGATTTTTATGGTTTGAAGGTTACCTCTAGCACCGAAAAGAAGTTCTTCAGATGGACTACCTCATCTTCAAAAGTTTCTCTGTAAAGCATAGCTTCAACTCGTAGAAAGGCAAATGGTATCCTTAGAATTACTATAACAAACTTCTCTGCAGACCCCAGTTCATTAATATCTCCCTTATAGCTACAGAGTTTAGCCTCTTCTTCCTTGGTCGGTACCATCTTCACCAGTGCCTCCAGTTGTTGTAAACTCAATCCCTTCCCTGCCACAAAGAGTACATTCAAACTTGAGACTCCCAACTCTGGCATAAATGCCTTTCTTTTATGGGGCATCCATAACAAATGGTGCTTTAGTTTTTTTTTTTTTTTTTTTCTTGTCACTCCCTCCTCCCCACAACTCTCAAAATGTGAAAAATTAAAAATAGGCACTGGATTATCCATCACCCATGAATGAAATTTTAGGATTTATACCTTGTAATAGAGTTTCACATACTTGCTCAGCGGTCACATTCAAGGCTTTTGAGAGTATAGTGATATTCTGTAGTCTCTTTGGCTCAAGAACATGCTTGCTTGGAGAGGGAGTATTGCTCTTTGCTTCATCGCTCTTCATTGGATTTTGTAGGTTGTATCCAAAAAGTGATTCAATCATTTCCTCGTCCAACCTGTTTTTGTTTTTTATATAATGTGTTCAGTCTTATGCAGTAAAAGAATGCAAATTGTAGACGATAACACAAAGCAACTTACTCAAATGAACTTGACCGGAGCTTATCCCACACCATAGAACGATCCGGAGCAGCTCTAACCTTGTCCCAGTGGAGTGGCTTCAATTTTGGTAACGGAGCTCCGTCTTTGCCCAATGGAGTAAACGGAGTCAATTGAGATGATGGAGGCAGGCCTCTTGCAGAGTTAATATTGCCTTTCCAAAGTGGAGGTGGACATGGTGGTGGAGGAATACAAGATGGTGATTGTGATGGTTTAAGGTGGGTTTCAGGAGAAGAAGGGAAGTCTCTGTGTGGAGTTCTATTTGTTCCTGATGAAGAATCTAAATTTGCAGGAGATGACAGATTTGGCAATTCTAAAGAGCATGAAGCTTTAGATGTAATTATATTTGATAAGTATGAAGGAGAACATGTCATAGGTGGTGGTGGAGGGGGCGGAGGTGGAGGTGGAGGCCGTGGTGGTGCCGATGGGTGCTCGGAGCCTTTTTGACAATCTGAAGAATATTCAACTGTTAGTTTTTCCTGTTTGGGATTGCATGGAGGTGGGGTTGAATCTTGTGTGGAGCTAAGATCTCCGGTACCAAGAGACATTTCTATGTCTAAAGAGTTTGCCAAAGAAGCTTTGTTCTGTGACACTTGTTCACAGAATGTATTTGATGTCTCACTAAGACTACCAGCTGAAGCATTGGAAAGCCGGATGTTTGATGAAAATGATTCACAAAATGAATGGAAAGATTCATCATCAGATGAATGACATTCAATTGGAATAACTTTGTCACCAGGTGAATGATTACCACCATCTGATTCATATTTGATTGACTCTGCATCCTCATGAATAGATGTAATTTCCCTTGTGGAAGAGCTACTAGCATTATCAGAATCCACCTTTTTCAGTTCTTGGTTTGGCTCTTGAATCGCATGCAATGTAAATTTAGGTGTGCTATGACATGATGAAGTGTTTCCAGCTTCAGAAGGTTGCTTAAGAAAAAAAGTCTGCTGCTCTAAATCTGTTCCCAATGAATTGAGATAAAAGTGGTCAAGGCCAAGATTTTGGCTCACCTTGCTTGCTGAATTTTGGGTACTCACTTTCTTTATTTTACCTCTGATTCCTCCTTTTTTGCTGTAAACCGACACTATTCTTGTGGGTTTCGTTCTATGTTTTCTGCGCTTCTTGCAGACCCAAATGAGCACAAGAGCACAAACTAAAAAGGCAGCAACTGCAGACAAGATGACTGCAACAAGAATCGTTCTAACTCTGTCTTTATCTCTATGCTCTTTTTGAGACTTGCGGTGATGTGGTGCAAGTGAACTCGAGCGCCGTGCTGGAGGATGGGGATTTGCATGGATATGCAGCACTGGAACAGGAGCTGGAGTTGGAGCTTCAGCTTCAATGGCGGGTGATGGAGAGGGTGAAAGCAGCACAAACTCAGACCCACCATGTGATGGGCTTCTTCTGTGGAAGCTCTTTAGTCCAAGCAAAGCTCTAAACTTTTCCACTATCAAACCTCCCCTCTCTCCATTTTCATCCTCTCCTGAAACTTTCTGAATTCGGTTTTCAATCCTATCTCCATTTTCTTCCCTGAGGTACAGCTGTTGTACGCGGCGAGCACTGAAGTCTTCTGCTGCATTCAACACAACGGTTGAAATCAAAATGTGGCTATTGCATAATGATAGGAGCATGAAAATGATGATGATCATGTGGAGAATCTCAGAACCGGAACCCATGTTCTTCCAACCAAAATCATCAGAGCAACGATGAAACTTACTACTTATGCATCTGCCTCCCCTTTTTGTTTCATTCTTTTGTCTTAGAAAAAGTTTAATCTGAGATTCTGAGTGGTGTTTGTAAAGTGCAATGAAGATTATAGTCAGAAAGTCTTTAATGCTACTCCAAGGAACCTATGCCTGGCAGTTGTACTGCTCCTCATTTACTCCTCCATTCATGTACTTCTTCTTCTTCTCTCTCTTTCTTAAATTCTTACCTTAATAAATTAGTCTGCAAAACACTGTAACTATGCATCATACCTTTCCTTCAGGAAACCTTTCTCCATCTTAAAGCTGAGCTTGTTGTCTGATTTTGGTCAGTGATCATTACTGTAGCTTTACATTTCCTTTGATTTTGTTTATTACATTTGTTTTTTGGAGTCAAAAGCCAAGTCTGTAAATTTGGATCATGAATTTTACAGTTTTTCTTTCTTTTTTTCATGGCTTTCATGGATTTTACAGTTAAACAAAGCTTTCAGTAGCTATCATCGAACAAAACAATGAAAAAGTATCTAGGTGGGTCCTGTGTTGTTGGACTTCCTGACTATTTAGAGGGTGATTGTGTAACTTTTCGCCAACCCTATAATTGAAAAGATGGAGTGAAAGGTGGACCAATGGTCCACCACTTTTTCATATGATCTTCGTGGATAAATTATGGGAGTATCATCAAAAGATAACGAGTTTTAATATGTAAACTCTTTTTTTTTTTAATATTTTTTATGTACTTTATTAACGTGATTAGTTAAAATAATTATTTTATATTAAAATAAAGTAACATAACCAATCACGTTAATAGAATGTATAAAAAATAAGTAAAAGTGACTATATATAAAATTTTTAAAAAATAATATCTTGGTCCATGACATTATTTCTTTTGGCTGCATAGATAATACGTTTAGTTCCTTTTTTTTTTTTTCCCCTCTCCTTTAGCTTTCTAAGTATATAATTAGTATTTTCTGTGTAAATCGTGCATGTATTCTCTCATTCATCACTAACATTAGTATTTTTAAATCCTGGCTGGAATGTATTTAGTTTGGATTAAGTTTTATTAAATTTTAGGGTCATGTTTATGATAATTCTTTGTGTAATCCATTGCTCGATCCACTTTATATAAGGTATTCTTTCATTATAACTGGCAGTTTATCAATAAAATTGAGATATCATCCTCTTTTTTTAAAAAAAAAATAGGAGAACCAAAAGCTAATATGTTTATTTTTTAAAAACATCTTTTACACACCAATATAAATTTTGAGAAACTAATTAGTACTCATTTGGATAATGAGATGAAATAGTTTTAAATTAGCTGAATAAAATATTGTTAAAATATTATTTATTATTATTATTATTATTTTAAAATTTAAAAAAGTTGAATTATTTATTATATTTTGTATAATAATTTGAAAAAATTATAATGATAAGATGAAATGAGATGAGATGATTTCTCTATCCAAACAAACTCTTAGAAGTAGGGGTGGGCAGCTGGGTGCGACTGCTGCCTGCTGCCCTGCCCCTGTTCGCCCCACCTCCGCATGGCGGGGCGGGCAACCCCACTTCACCCATACGGGGGTGGGGCCCCATGCCCCGCATCTAGGGCCCTTATCGGAGGCGGGTGGCTGGAAGGGCCCAACCTGGCCCCGCCCCCGCTTACATTTATATATATATATTATATATAAAAAGTTAAATATATATTTATATATATAAACATAAATATATATTTATATTTTAAAAATTGTGTATATATAAATATATATTACAATTTGTTAGACTTGTTCACAAAATATATATTTGTAAATTTAAAAACTACATAGTTTAAAAGCTAATACATTACAATTTATACAAAATATACACTAACAAATTTAACAATTACATAGATTTTAAATTATAGTCATATTTAAAAAATTTAAATTTATAATTTTGGTGTAAAAATGTATTTTTAATTATTTTTACACTTAGAAATAATTTTTAAACTAAGTAAAATGTAGTGTTTTTTTTAAGTAGATGAAAGCGGGATGGATTGGAAATCCACCCTGCACCCCGCCCATCGAGTCGGGATATCCCACCCTCGCATCCTGGGGGCAGGGGTGAAAACCCCACCCCTCGCCCCGTAGGGGGTGGATAGCACCTATACTTAGAAGTACTATCTTACAACGTTGATGGTATAAAACATTAATCTTACTCTAACTAGACAATCTAAAACACTACCCACAAGATTTTATCAATCATACATATGCAATTGCAATATTTCTTATTAATTTGGAGCAGTCATATGCATTTTATGACAACACTTACACATGAAGCTAATTAATTTTTGGACATTCTCACTCACTTGGGCTAGTTTCCCATTATTAAAAACATGGCAATAAAGAAGATCATGTGATTGAAAGTGAGTCATCACATATTCAAGAAAAATCTATTTTGCATATACAAAGAGATATAATAAACTGCATATCACTAAATACTATAATAAATAATAGGAAATAAATGAGCCAAATTCAAATCATCTTGTCCATGGCCCCATCTCCCTCTTGGAAAAAGGTTAAAGTGCAGTTAACATGGGTTAGGTTTGGTTAAAAACAGGCCAAGAACTGTTCAAAGCAATTCAACATGAACAGCGTGACCCTTCTTTCCCTGAGTTTTCTTCAACCGATCCTTGATATAAATTTAGATGTGCACTTTCTTCAACAGTGTACACTTTTTTTAAAAAAGTTAACTAGTGAGGTTTTTCTTTTTTTTTAGATGTTATTTTTCTTTCAAAAGTCTTGCACTAGATGGTTACCACCTGAATTTTCACAAATTTTTTTTCAAAAAACTCAAAAAGAAGCAAGCTGCCGCCATTTACTTAGTGCTGCGCTGCTGCTATCAGAGGCGCAACTTCTCTTGGCGCTCTTCGAATGACCATGCGCGGCGCGCACCATGGGCTGTGCTGGGCAGCACCATATGGTGTGCGCTGCAACAGTACGTTTGTGCGAACAGCACAAGGCGGTTTGCGCTGCCCCAACTACGTACTTGGCGGTGCACTAAGAACCATGCTGCCATGAGGTTGGAACCAGGAATGGCAGCCATGGCCACTCGGGAAGGGAAACAAACTCCAGGCAGTTTCAACACAAAAATTATCCGGAAATACAAAAACAGAGGCCGCCGAAACTCAAAAACTGGGAGCAACCCGATAATAATTAAAAAAAAAAACGTGGCTCAGCTCATGAATATAGAAAATCAGTACCTCTTGCACCGAAATAGGACTGTTGTTGCACACGTTCGGCCCTTCCGGCTCCAAATATCTCTTCCCGGTGGAGCAAAAAGCAACACTCACAATATTCACAGCATAAGAGCCATAAGCAAAGAGAGAACCAAGAGGAAAAGTACTTCACTTTCATCATAATTTGTGTACGTTCCAACAAAGTGATCAGGAGGACAGACATTTATCTTGCAACGAAGTGGCTGTTTGGCCACTTCAATGCTAAGGGCAAACCGTAACTGCATGCATGTTTGGTCTCAACGGCCAGAAGTTACTTTCAAGCCAAGGGGAGGAGGCGCGGGCGCGCCTATCCTGTGGCACCCCCAAGTAGTACTGCTTGGCTTAAAAGGAAAGATGTTAGGAAAACAGATACGCTAGCTATAATGATTGGAATCCTCCACACCAAATCATGCATGTTTTTTACGAGAGATTACGTATCCTAGTACTCTATGCTTATCATTATTCACAGAGTGCTTATCATTATGCTGCAGAGTGCTTATCATTATCCTTTGTGTTGACCTTCGTGTTTATCAACTGATGCATCTTTATTTTCAGAGGAGCCCATGTGATCTTCTACAAGAAGCAAGACCAGATTAGTTAGGAGTGGCAGTTCCCTTTGACAACGACGTCAATTTCCACATGAAGGTACCATCAATTATTGTTAACTTTATTGCCCAGCTTATAAATTAATTCGGATCCGAACTCATCATCTAATCAAAAGTGTTAATAAGTTAAGATCTTGGGCATATTTATAAGAAATGAACAATTATCTTTTGTTGAATCGATTTTATAAGATGAGTACGTTAGGTCCATGAATTTCTTTATGGTACGTATTAGAATCTATCACAGGACGAATGAGAGCTTACACTACTTATCTTGTGATAAGGACCAGAAAAAATACTAGTAATCCCACATTGCATGTTGACAAGGTTTTAGATATATTTATAAGGAATGAACAATCATCTCTTGTTGAACCGGTTTTATGAGATGAGTTAAGTCTATAAATTTCTTGAAAAAGCTCACTAACTTTTTTATTTTCTTTATTCTTTCTTCAATCAATTTTCTAGGCAATTGCTTTTGGAATTACAGTCGGAGTTGTGCTAGCTAGATCAGGATATTGGTGCACATGATCTAACATGTGCGCACATGACTAATTCCTAGGATATTATATATATACACCCGCCAAATGGAGCCATATTTTGGCTAGAACTAGTTCGTACGTGAGAGATCGGTTTCGTCATGGGTAGATTTTAATCCAAACAGTACTGAATATTGCTAGCGTGACCTGACCAACCAATCGGCCAAACTAATTGAGTTTATTCAGATCATCGTACTGTAGCTAGCCGAGAACCGATCGAGTTGCACCCGGAGATGTCGACGTAGGATTTTTTTTTTTATTACATTAATCCCTTTTCTAACTTTTTTGTGCTAAATTGTCATAGATCATATCCATGGATGCATCTGTAAAGCATACCATCTATATCACTATTTTTAAGTAAGCAGTAGACTCCTGAAAGGCTCTGCATATTATACATGTCATATAAACCCTAGGATTTTTTAGCTGCAGGCAGTACTGTATGTATTATATACACTAAAAAGAAAAAAGAGGCATCGTGTATTATATTATGCAAATAAATAAATAAACAGTGAAAGTTACTTGTACACTTTGAAACTAATATCATTTCTAAAGAATCTATGCCATACATTGATGGCTGTCCATCAAAGTATCGAATTTTAGCCGAAGGCCCGCCCTTCTCTCTCTCTCTCTCTCTCTCTCTCTCTCTCTCTCTCCCCTAAATCTTAACAAGATTTAGGGCATGGTATCTTAAAATTTTTATTTCATGTCATCTTCTTTTTAAATTTAAAATTTTCAAATTAATTATTACAATTTTTTCAAACTAATCGTTATAATTTTTTTAAATTTTTAAATAAAAAATAAAAAAAAAATTCAATTTTTTCAAATTTACAAATAAAAATAATATTATAACAATATTTTAACTTTATAATATATTTTATTTAAAATTTTAAAAATATTTAATTCAAATTACCTTATTACTATTCACAAACTATGTATACTATGATCTACAAAATTCTAATATGATCGCACTCCACAAACGAGCCCTTAAAGAAGTTATTCCTTCTTCTCAAGTAATCCTACACAATCTTCTCTTTCCCCTCTCATAGGCTCTCCTGTTCGTCCGATGGCAAAAGCAGACGCCAAGACCGAAGCTAAGGAAGTAGCTAAAGACGTACCGGAAGGAAGTCCTCCAGAACCTCTCAAATACAAGGTAAAACTTGGTTTCTATATATCAACAACACTCACTCCTTTTTGAATAAATTTTAAGACTCCACTTGTTTTCAAACCTCTTCTGCTGATCTTTTCTAGACATGGGTCTTGAAAGTCTCAATCCACTGTGAAGGCTGCAAAAGAAAAGTAAAAAAGGTTCTAAAAAACATTGAAGGTGACTCCAAAACCTAGTATTAATTCTTTGCAATATTTTTTTCATATTTATTTCTGATCATGGGAATTATGGTTCTTGTTTACCAAAGAAAAAAAGGTCTGCTTCTTTTATACTGGTTCCATTCCTTTAAGTTAACTCTCTTTTTCAATGTTTAAGGAAAAAAGAAAGATATACTCTTGAAATCTTGTGGATTAGGAGATTTTCTCGTCTGGATTATATCTACTTCTGCTTAATATCAGTATATCCATATTTCTTCCGTGTTTTATCCAGTTTTCTTTTCCATGTTTGATCTATTTCATCTGCAGTTTCCTTATTCTTCTCGTCTTCTTTTCCCCTCCTTTCCCTCTAATATTTACCGTTTCCCCTGAAAAACTTGGATACTTTCAATTGGAGTCTCAGGGGTATATACGACAGACGTTGATTTGAAGCAACAAAAGGTCATTGTAACGGGGAATTTAAACCCAGAGATTTTGATCAAGAAATTGGTAAAGACAGGCAAACATGCAGAGCTTTGGCCTGAAAAAACTGGCAAAAAAGAGAAAAAGAACGGCAAACCCAAGAACAAAGAGAAACAAAGCGACCAAGAAAGCTCTGAGGAAAGTAACCATGGTGATGATAAGGAAAAAGAGACAGTTGAAGTTGAAGATCATCAAGACCCTGCGAAAAATTGTGACGGTTGTGAAGGCGGTGTTGCAACTGGTAAAACCGGTGGACAAGCGAAGGAGCCAAAGCCTGAGGTGAACGTAGCGTTCGGCAACCAGACACCGGCAGCTGATAAGCAGGGTGGTGGTGGCAGTGGAGGCAAAAAGAAGAAAAAGAAGAAAAAGAAGGGGCAAAAAGCGAGTAACAGCAACGTCGATGGGGCCGAACATTCAGGCAATGCCCCGCCACGCACAGGATCAGCAAATAGTACTGGTCAAGGTCCAATTCTAGCTCCAGCTAATAGCAGCCCTCCACTTCAGCATGTGTACACTCGATACCCACCAGCCAATTACAGCTCTCCACGTCAGCATTTGTATGATCAAGACCCACAACATTACCACGTAACTCCAATGAATGCAACGAGCTACAGTGTGGCATACCCTGCTAGCACATCATACTACACCTCACCACCATCGTATGACTATCTGTATATCCTCCAGGGTCCTCCAGGGTGCGAGACCAGGTCGGAGCATCCACCGGCGGATCGTGACATGTGTTCCTTGTTGCGCCGGACCGTCTCAGAGATATTCAGTGATGAAAATCCAAATGGGTGCTCAATCATATGACCTTATATTTTGCGATCAGTGGATTGCATTGGCGTTTTGGGTATATATAGACAGCTTATGCCACTATTTGTATGAGCTAATGGTGGATGCATGGTGTACACACACACGTGTAATCCTGTAAACCGGTCGGATTTATGTTATCTAAATAACAGCCCACCAATAATGTATTGACACGTAGGCTGTCTACCACAACAATCTTGTGGCCGATGCACTGCATGGAAACTCCCCTTTGCTATTTCGCATCCATTATGGTTTTTCCTAAGACTGCGTTTGGATGTTCAACTAAGTTGAGATGAGTTGAGTTCTTTATGAATAATAGTGAATTGAGATGATAAAGTAAGTTTTGTGGAGTCCATTTAAAATGAGTTTAGATATATTTATGAAAATTTAAAAAAGATTATAGGTCCTACGTATAAAGAGTTGTTGAGTTGTAAATGGTTGTGGGTCCTACATATAAAAATGTTTTGAGTTGAGATGAGTTTAGTGGTTTGAGAATTGAGTGTTTGAATGTTAGATTCGGTTTAAAATTAGACTAAACTGAATTGATCTCAATGCAGTCCAACAACCAAACGGGATATAAAGTTTGTATTTTTTGTTGCCCTCAAACTAAAATCAAATTTTGTTGATTAATACTTGAGGACTATTATCATCTTATAGGAAACTT
The DNA here is from genome assembly GCF_004785595.1 of Juglans microcarpa x Juglans regia. Lineage (NCBI taxonomy): Eukaryota > Viridiplantae > Streptophyta > Magnoliopsida > Fagales > Juglandaceae > Juglans > Juglans microcarpa x Juglans regia. The sequence continues at coordinate 25,859,896 of NC_054601.1, read as the reverse complement.
CTCCAGCAGTTTCAATTGATGGGCATGAGAATGTGCTTGATGATGATGAGGATGCATTATTCAAAGCAGCTGCAAATCAACATGTATATGTAGCCATCCCCTTGATTTTTCCAAACAGTTCTTCCCCTTTATCTTCCCCTTTTCTCTTCGTCTTCCCCACTTTTTCCCCCACTCTCCCTTCAAGATCTGAAAATCTTTCTAGGAAAATACAATAATTTGATGCACAAGAAAATGCCCAGAAACTATTTCTTCTTCAACTTTCTTTCGATACTAAATTTTGCTTCAAATCATTCATCAAGTACTTTGCTCAGAGTCCCAACTCACACTAACATTCCTCCAATCACTTCATCTTCAAATTAGTACAAGGTAATGCCTTCATCCAAACAATACAAAACCCAAATATTAAAATAATACAATAAACTACAAATACCCAGTAGAGATGGCGACACCAAGAAAGAAAAAAACTTTTTTTTTCCACCAAATCCATGTCAATGAACCCAAAATAAACTCCAATGTGGCTAAAAGTTCAAGAAACAACTAACTGAGTTTTCCTCTTAATTTTGTTGTGCATTATTGCATGGGGTTTTTATAGGAAAATGTGGCACAAAGCTAAATCATGGAGTTGCAGTTGTAGGCTATGGAACAACTCTTGATGGAACCAAGTACTGGATAGTGAAAAACTCCTAGGGATCTGAATGGGGAGAGAAGGGTTAAAAGGATGCAGTGCGGCATCTCTGATAAGAAGGGATTGTGGGGCAAAATCGACTGCCTGGGCAAAATTGACGAACTAGTGGGGCAAAATCTGACTAGGAGAAATCGGCATCGGACTGGTGGTGGTGGACTAGTGGATGCTGGCGGTGCATGCTCGGCATGAAATTGGAAGCATAGAAAGGGGGAATTCGTGCAGCTAGTTTCCTCTCTTCAGCTTTCCTATGGAGTTGCCCTTGTCTATCCCATGTGAACGAATGCAGATTGAATTTGATGTAATTTCTGACGTGGCAAAATGTGAGTGGAGGGTTGTTATTTGGAGAAAAGTGGACCGACCGTTTAGAAGCGGTTCTCATTTATATATAGACGTGAAAGGAATGTAGTAGAACATCCTCAATAGACTAGCTAAAAGCTAAATTTATTGAGTATTTAGTTATTAGAGAACAAAATATGATCATAAGGATTACTTAAATTTCAAATAAATGAACTTTAGCTACAGTGACTTCCAAAATATTTTTTAAATTTAAAAATTACTGTAGATAAACCAAATACATATTTTATTAATTATTTATCTTTCATCTTTCTCATCAATTACTTTGACTTCCTCTTTCTCATCAATTGGTTCGACTGCTTCGACTTCTTCCCTCTTAATTATTTCTCTTTCTATTTTCTCATCAATAACATTAATTTAATTAGAATATAATTACTAATTCACATATAATAGGTAGAATGATAAAATTAAATAAATTAATAATTAAAAAAATTAATATTTTTTAAAATAATATTATTTTATTACTATATAATGAATAATACAATGTGAAATTTTGATGTGAATGAAATAGTTAAAGTCAAATTTATCTCATATTATTTTATTATTATATAATAAAAAAATAACTATTCCAATGTAGGGATTGGGATAGCCAAAGCCAAATTCGTTTCACATTAGCTAAAAGTGTCCTTTAGTTTTGACTAAATCATTGAGAGTGTTCTAAGGGGTAATAAATGGGGTTTGTTTTAGGTCTCGTTTGCATATAGAAAAGGTTTCATCTAATCTCATGTCATAATTATAATTTTTTCAAATTTTCACACAAAATATAATAAACAATTCGACTTTTTCAAATTTCAAAACAATAACAATATTAAAAAAATAATATCCTAATAATATTTTATTCAACTTTTAACTTTTATTTAAAACCGTATCATCTTATCTCATTGTCCAAACGAGCCTCAGTGAGTTTTGAGCTTTGGTGCATGGTTGTGCTTACCTCTATTTAGTAGTGTTTATGTTTTGAGGTTGGTTTAAGATGATAGAAGCAGTATAAATGTTACTGGCCTTAGAGCATTCCCATCCCATTCTCTATGAAATTTTCTATAATTTAGTTAAAAAGTACATTCCCTAAAAGTTTTTTTCTAAATTTCACTCATCTTCAAACTTCATATATCTCATTCCCTATCATTTCTTTATTCTATCAAAATAATATTTCTCTATTATTTCTCTATTACTTTTTTCTCTCATTTCCATTTACAAACTTAACTACTTAATATTTTTTCTTATATTTTGAACAATTACACTGGTGAATATTTTAAACAAAAATGTAATTTTTTTGTGGATATAATAATATTTTTAAAATTAGTTTTTTTATATTTTGGTAATTAATTAAATTATTTTTAAAATTATTATTTAAAACTATAACATCTATGAGTATATATGAGAGAAAGTGTAGATGATTGGAAGAAGAATTTATTTTATGTATTAGAATAAAAGATTGATAAAAAATGTGAATACTGATTTCCTATATTTGGAAAACTACTGTTCATTTCCTAAACATTTTTTCTAAAATAGGGATTAGGACGTAAGAAGTATTTTGATCAAAACCCTAAAACAAAACTCAAATTATAGGGAATCCAGTGCTTTGAGACACTGGATGTGAATGTTCTTACAATGGTTCTAATTAGGTACTGATGGTTTAAATGGCTAACATATATATAAGAGTTATGTTATTTATAAGCTTGATGTGAAATCATTTACAAATAATTTTCAGGTTTTTTATTAATATATTAAACACACTTTTTATAGAAAAATTTGTCGCATCAGTTTTAATTAAAAACTTATAAAAAAAATTAAATACAAACAAAAATAGTACATAGATAGTAAAAGAGTAATAATCTGATCATTATCCATTTATTAAATGAATGCGGCGGATTTACGTTACACACCAAACTTATAAATAACATAATTCATGTGCGTGTACACACACTAGATGTGAGAGATGATGAGCTTATGTTTGTATACATCCATGCAGGTTGTAGCATGTCTCTCTCGCTCTCACATTCGCCAAAGTAGATTTGCATTTCGGCCTTTAGTGCATTATATGCTATAGATCATAGATCCAAGAAAGCAAAGGGTTGGAGTACGTGGCAAATATATTTTGACCATTCAAAGACATAGACCTACTAATTAGACGGATTCCTAATAATGCGGTCGAGTAAATCGGGAAAAATTATATCGTTATGTTTGAAAATCGTGAACCAATGGAAATGTGTCGTTCGTGGCCATGTAACCTTGGAACCCCATGATCTTTTTTTTTTTTTTTTTTTGAATGATATATGTCCCGCTATATTTAAATGTTAAACTGAGTTGAGATGAGTTGAATTCTTTATGAATAGTAGTGAGTTGAGATGGTAGAATGAATTTTGTGAAACCTATCTAAAATGAATTTAAATATATTTAGATATTAAGATGAATTTAGATGTATTTATAAAAAATTAAAAAAAATTATGAATTCTACGTATAAAGATGTGTTGAGTTGAAAAAAATTATAACTCATGTAAAGAAGTTTTGAATTGAAACGTTTTTACAAAGCAATTCACAAAGTTTTGTGTTGAAAGAACTCATTATATATGCCCCTGAAAGATTAGCCGGTGTTTGGTCCTTGTTTTTTGTGTCCCTTCTGAGAAACTTACAAAGTTTCATGGGTTTTCTTTATATTTTCGCTTTTGAAAAGCATCTCTCTCATTAAACGACCTTTAGCATATGTGTGAGATAGATAATTAGATTGTTTTGATGTTACTTCCTTTCTTTAATGTGGAAGATTGTTTTTATGTATTAGAGGATAATCCTTGGGCTAACTCCACTTGTAGGCAAATTACAAGTATCTCCCACCTCGTTTTCTGCAAGCTGATTTTTGGCTCTTCAAAATGGGTTTATTCAGGGTCACATGGGTAATTAACATATAAAATTCTGCATTTGATGGTTCCTGCCTGCATGCAAATCGTCTAAGGGAATATGTGGACTCATTGTTTTCCATAACTTTTATCACTTTTTAAACAAGTAACTCCCAAAACAACCAACTTCTCGCTTTATAGGAGATTTGGATAGCAAGTTGAGATGAAAGTTGAATAAAATATTATTATAATATTATTTTTTAATATTATTTTTATTTTAGAATTTGAAAATTTTGAATTATTTATTATATTTTTTTGTATAAATTAAAAAAGATTATAATGATTAGATAAGATGAGATGTAATGAATTGAGTTGAGAGAATGTGTCAATCCAAACAACCCCTTATCACAATCTTTATTCAATATCAATAAAAACTCTTTTTAGGGTTTATATTCTCTTGGCCACTTGAGTGTCCTTTAACATTCCAGTCCGTCTTTGATATCATGGAGAATCTTATCGTTTTTGTTCTTATTCTTCACTGAAGGGACATAAACATGTACCACCTACAGTTTTCAAAAGGCAATAATAACTATTAAATTAGATATCTGATTAACAAAAGGTTCTGTGTCATATTGGAAGGAGGTCTAGTAGAATGGTGGGTCCCTTTTAGTTTATATATTTTTAAATGAAAAATATTTTAATCACAAAAATATCTCATAAAAAAAACCTGCACATTGATGTAATACATTATATTATAAAATAAATCTAATGTATCATAAGAATACATGTCAATTTGTGATTTAATTTATAGAATCTCTTTCCGATTGTCGATTATAGTACTTCTCTTTTTAAAGATTTTGATCTATAATCATTGGATTCCATATTTGGACCAATGACTTGCATGGTAGAAAAATGTTGAAGTCATTACATATCTTACCATAAAAAAATAAAAAATAAAAAACTTTATATGATTAATGGCACATTATCAATGTATATTGATTTATTATCCCTTTTTTTTTATAAACTTTTTTATTGGTAGAACATAAGTTTGTAAAACTTATGAAATAAAACTTGGATTACCTCTAACATTATTCTGTACTATATAACTTGGGGTGGGTCTACGCCCACTGCTGGGAGCTCCCGCTAATGCATTTTGTATTTTTTTATTATTTTATTTTATTATATGAATTTTTTAACATCTTTAAATATTTTTTAAAAAATAAAAAAATTCACAACATTATTAAAAAATACTTACTTAATCATGAAGTAAAAAAAAAAAACTAAATAAAAAATTAAAAATCACCGGCAGGAGCCCCCAACGGTGAGCATAGCATTTCTCTATAACTTGAGAGTGATACTTGATACTTGTTGGCTTGTCTTAAAATGAGTAACAGGGGAGTTTTAGGATGGTCAGCATTATTGCTTGCAAACTTGCAACTCAAAGATCAAGAGAAAGCAGTTATGGAATAAGTAAACAATTTCCATTTCTCTATTGCAAGTAGAAAGAAGGAATGTGGAGAGAGGAAAAAAAAGAGTCCTAATGTGTATATGTTCATAGACATGTGATGTCAGAGTATTCTAATTTCTTATCAATCAGGTGCAACTTCTGACACTATTGGAGTCTTCCTGTTTGTTATTTTCTGAGAAATTTTCCCTTAGCCTGATTCCTTCAATCCAATCCATCCTCCTTTGTCAAGCCTCTCACTCATTTCTTAAATCTTTTCATTGGTGACAAAATAACAAGGCCTTGATTTTTAAACCTCACTCAGGTAGTTGGAAGGTCTGAGGACAAGTGCAGTCCAGACTCCATTCTAATGTTATTACTATAAATATTAGTTCCCACTTGATTTTTTTTTTGGGTATAAACGTGCCTAGCTATGTCATTCCACAGAATACTATGACAGATAATCAAGTGATAAAGGTTTCTGAGCTGAAAATGAACCAGCAGTTGAGTGCAAAGTTTCCCAGTAAATCAAACTTCTGCATTTGCTATGAGTTGTGCCGAACTCTGTTTTCTTGCATATAGGATGTTGTATCTATCACTCTTTGTATTAGACTATCCGATTCGGTCAAAAAATTAGAGAGGATATCTCAATTGTATAGCAAAGCCAGCCCAAGTGGCTGCCCTCATAACCTTCTCAAAATCAGTCACCCCTTTTGGATGTTTCCCTATAACCTCATTATATGAGACACTGCTAGATGAGATTTCAGTCTCCTCAATCAGGGAGGATTGTCAAATTACTGAAAGCATACATACAGCCTTCCACATGACCTTTAGAATAGATATCTAACCTCTTTTGAGTTTTAGGGGAAAGGGAAATGGGTTTGAAAAAGAAGAGAAATAAACAAGGAGAAGGTGCCAATCATGACAATAATGACTTCAATTATGAATAATACAATGATGCAACTTCCTCTAACTGCTATGTATAATCAGGGTAATAAGTTTTGATATCTGGTTTTGGTTTTTTGCTGATTATGTATCCCCCAGGTATCTTGTGGTTTTCCTCTGCTACAAGTGAGGGCTATCAATAAAATTGGGTATCGTCCTCTTCTTAAAAAAAAAAAGAAAAAAAAAAAAAAAAGCTATGTATAATCAGGGATTAACCAATTGCTTAAGAGCTACCTAACTTTTAATAGAGGAAAATTCATAGCTACAAAAGAAATGTTTAGCTAAATGGCAAGCATAAAAAATTGGCAGGTCTGATTATTAGGGAAACATGTCCCCAAATAAATGGCATACAAGTGGTTTCAGTCAAATCTCATTGATAATTTAACCCATTAGAACCAAATTAATGCTTTTAAAAGGCAAACGCATGAGAGGAGGTGCAAGGAATAAAATGGATTTGAATAATATAAACTCAACTCAGGATAAATAGTAGAAAAGACCCACCATGCATCCATCCATGCATGCTCGTAATTCCCCTAATGATTCCAACTTTTGTCATTTGATATTTGTTTAAAGATGCATTGTCAAAGGGTTCTGATTAACCATTTACATGAGTTAGTTGGTGGAGCATGGCATTTCAGTAAGACGATGACAAGCTGGGATAAGAACTGAAACAGATAATCAATTGAAGGGTCGAAACCATGTCAAAACCAGTGTAGTAATTAACCAAAAGAGCTAGTCGGGGAATTGTCTTTCCTTTTTGTAAGAGATAGAGTATCTCCAAGTAATAATCATCCGTTTCATTTCATCTCATTTCATCTTATTATTATAACTTTATAAAATTCTTATACAAAATATAATAAACAATTTAATTTTTTCAAATTTTAAAATAATAATAATATTAAAAATAATATTTTATTTAATTTTCTTCTAAAACTATCCCATATTATCTCATTATCCAAACGGATTATAGCGGCTATGGTTTTATCCATATGTATTGTTTAACACTTGATGGATTTGGCTATGACCCGAGTTTGTATTTAATTTAATGGCCTTAGTTTGGGATGTCATTGGGCTTATACCAAATATTGACCCAACATTGATCTTGATGGTTTGTTGGGAGTTGGGACATTCATGGGAACGAACATGTACCACTATCGAATTTTATGGTCGATCTGTCTTTCGTATCATTCTGGATGCAAATATTTTGTTAACCAAGCCCAACATTGATCGGAACTCGTTTATTTTCGTAAATGAGATGAGACGAGACTAAAGTTAAAAGTTGAATAAAATATTATTAGAATATATTTTTTAAATATTATTTTTATTTTAAAATTTAAAAAAATTAAATTGTGTATTTTATTTTATATAAGAATTTGAGAAAGTTGTAATGATGAAATGAGATGAGTTTGAGTAACAAACCTATTCTAATGGCACCGAACTTTGATGCTTACATTGCAGCTCCCTGAAAGGGAATCCCTCGGAACAGCCTACCACAACACATGGCTAGAATGAGCATGGGACCTGGGACCCCAAAGGGGATGACATGCTTGGGGGATGGCAAATACACTTTATTCTTCAGGTAAACTGTTCATAAAATTGTTTTAATTATGAAAAGAGAGCATGTTCTGCTTCCATTGAAGTGTTGGTAACCCCGATGTGCAGAAAGTGCAGCAAAAAAGTGGTAGTGGTACTGAATAAAGGCAAGTTCAAGGGGAAAGAAATCTGAATGCCAGTGAACAGAGGGAAATTCAAAGGATTAGCACAATGCAAATTATCAAAAGCTGCATCTAGTAGAAGGAAATGAACCTGCAGATCCCTATATATATGTGGTACTAATTCTTACTGCTTTCTTCATTATCAAAAGCAGCATCAAGTTTCACATCAAATCTTCAGCTCATGATCATTGCTTTTACTTGGCTGCAAATTGCAATGGTGTGTCTCTCTATGCGTGCGCATGTGTGCGCTTGTTCCCTGCATTTTGTGAATTGTCCCTACTGAAATGAAATGTTTATGAACTCTCTCCAATGGCTATATGGCAGTATGGTAAGAAATGCACCAATGAGGCCTTGCTACTCTCGTCAACCATAGCACATGCTGACCATAAGACACTCCCTAGGTCCTACTTTTCTAAGGGTGGTCGTACCAACATTCTTGCGTGCATCCTGATGCATATTGACCATCAACTATAATTGCATTGTCTTGACAGCTTGTTACGATAGCTGACATGCTAAGAAAAGGATCACGCAGAAGAACCTGTTGGTTATAGTGCTAGTTAATTGGGTTGTTCTTGCATATATGTTTCTGCTCCTCGCATGGCTAATATTTTTACAGTTTGCTGCTTTCAAATAGGTCAGATACTAATGTTCCTGGTTTTTCAGAACGAAATCCTGGTAACTAGGCAGATGGATGAGGATGATGATAAATTGATAATGATGATGAGGATGGAATATATGTTGTTCAGTCAACATCACCATATATACCACAAGGTAAGAGAAATGATATTTGCAGTTATAGAGTATGCAAATGTCGTGAACTTCTTTTAAAAAAAAATGAGTAAATATGAGATTCATATGAAAAAATTAATTTTTTAATAGTGGACTTCACTCTTTATCAAAAAATGTGCGCATCGCTTGCACAACTCATGACTTATCTAGCATTACTCATGAGAAAATGTAGGGACAATGGATCTCTATCTTAAAGACATGTTGAAGCCTACTGAGTTATGCTGTAGCAAATTCTGTCACTTGGGTTGTATTTCCCCAAAGGTCATGAGACTTTCTTCACTGTCATAGTTAGCTTTTTCATTGCTATTTGTTCAGAATATATAAAGCAGAAGTTTGACATTCCGATGGGAAATGCTTGAGATGATTGTCCCAAGTAGTATAAGCCCTTAAGGTGGAGAATTTTATGAGCCAAGTAGGGCAGGGGAAGATTAAAATTTTGAACTGATTGGAAATTAGTTCCCCCATTAAATTTTGCTGTTTCCCAAGTCGAAAAAATCTGCAAGTTGGGACGACTCAGCACCCAGCTTCTCTACTTTTCTTTTTTCTTTTTTCTTCTGGTACACGGTTACAAAATACAAGATTTAATAGAGTGGGAACCAATAATTATTCTAGATTAATAAATACATAACAAAAAATAAAAATCAAAGAAAGAGGATCCGAAGCCAACTTGGTTGCCGCCCATTTCCCACAAAAGGGAGCCGCTTGAAACGATTTTGATACAATATGATTAACAAACTATAAAACTATGATTGAAAGATGCAGTAAATTGTTGTGTGCTGCATTTTATTAGTCTAGATTGGCTGAATGAGACTTTCACTACCTCTTTAACTTGATCATTGGTTTGGAAAAACAGAAGAACATAAAGAAATAGCAATTGAAAGATGGGTTGAATCGCCAACAGACGACCGTCACTAGTTGTAAAGGCACGTGTAGGCCACGCGCCACTCTTGAATAGAAGTAATGATTGAATCCAAGAGATCCAAACCCGCTGACCTTGATGGTGCTGCGCATGGCTACGATAGACTTCCCATGGCACAACAGTGCGTGAGTCTAATGCTCAATGTGAGCTGTGCGTGAGACGTACGCGTCGCTCTTTTAGTCAATTTTTTTCTATCATCCGAATGATTGGCAACTAGAGAATCTAGCTTCTATACTTGAACGGGGATTTGTTTGCTCTATCTCTCTCATTTTGAGTTTTAAAAAGTTCCAGCAAAAAGTCTAAGCAATTTAAGGCCCCGTTTGGATAAGTAGTTGGTCTCATCTCACCTCAATATCTAAATAATTACTCGACACTTTTTAATTTCTATTTCATACTTATTAATCTAATTATTACAACTTTTTCAAACTTTCATATAAAACATAAAAAAGAATTCAACTTTTTCAAATACCAAAATAAAAATAATATTATAATAATATTTTAACTTTATAATATTTTTATTCAACATTTTCTCTATTTTTTTTCTAATGAAAAATGCTACATCCACCGAGGATGTAGCACGACAAAAGATACGAATTCATATTTTATTTTATTACTTAATTGTTAAAGAAGTGTTTTGAAATGAGTTTGAGAAGTTTTTCTTTTTTTAAAAAAAAATTAAGGGATTTAAAAAATGCTTAAAAAAAACACAAAATAGAGAGGTACATTTTGCACTTCTAGTGGGAAATAGGAAATAAAGATCTTAATTCAAATTATTTTATTATTATTTACAAATCATCTAAGTGTTATTTACAAATTTTTCATATCATCTCATTCGACTATCCAATCGAGACATAAATCTAGTTAAATGAACCTGTTTCTATGTTAATTTAAAAAAAAAAATAATAATCTTTTTTCTTCTGTGGTCAATCTCGTAACATATATTTTGTCTGTTCTTGAAATTTAAAAAATAGTTTGAAAAAAATAAACGACAGAATTAGTTGAATTTTGTTGTAATTAAAGGGAGTCATCTTTCCTTTTTTTTTTTTTTTTTTTTTTTTGTCTATCGTCTTTCTTCGGAGCAGTTGTAATTTAGGAGAAGGATAATGAGGAGTTTCGGGTCTTTTCTGTGGAGGAGACAAGTTTTCCCATTAAACCCAATGGGCCTCTTACGCAGCCCAGGGGCCAAGCCCAGATAATTGGACCCTGAGTAAACATACCACATCAATTGATACCAGACAATTCTCTTAGTTTATGCATTGGAGGCGTCCTAATTTAGATATTGAAAGTATTTCAGATATTTTTAGAATATTTTATTATTATTTATTATTTTGCTATTATTATTTATATATTTTTTTTATTATTAACTACTATTTAATATTCTATCATTATTATTTTTTTATTATTCATAAAATACCTGAAAATACATGACTACCCAAACTCAACAGCATCACTTCTCGTTGTATATTGCAAGTGATTAGAGTGCAAACATGTCCATAACATTCCGTTAAAAATTGTCAATTAATTTCATTTAATAGTGTTTTTTTATTACATACATATGACAATTAAGGTCCGGTTTATATTTGCAAGTCATCTTAATTTATTTTAACTTATCTCACTATTATTCATTATTATTTATCAACTTTAACTCACAAATCTCATTATTATTTATAACTTATCTCATTACTATTCATAATCTATCTCAATTAATCTCAACTTATCTTCGAATCCAAACGACACCTAAATATAAATATTAAACGAAAAAAATATTGTTCAACACTTTAACTTACAGCTGGCTTTGAGGAGTTGTGGACGCGCAAGCACCGGCCCTACCGAATCTGTATTTGTGGCCCCCACATCCTGTAATCGGGTCTGCACGTTACACACCCGTTTAATGCGCTGACGTTTTTTGCCAGGAGGATAAACAAATAGAAAAACTATTCAAAATTAATAATCTTTATATTATTTCCTTTTCTAAAAATAAAAATAAAATTAATACTTGAATTTACACTACTGTCCCTTCGTAATCTCATTTTTTTACCTACTTTATTTTTATTTTTATTTTTATAATCATTGAATTTTGTTATCTTTTTAAGAAACATTGATCCAATGGTGATTAGAGACGAATGCGTAGCAAATTATGATAGCAATGTTATAGTCATGGTGTAATCTCTATCATTATTTTGAAACAAATATAAATAGGTTTTAAATTTTTAAAGTTAATATAATACATTTCTAAATTATAAAAATTATAAAATCAAAATCTTATTAAATTCTAACGAATAATATAGATGAAAAAAAAACGATGTGACACAATCTTAACCGTTGGTGCATATTATCGCATTTTAATAGATTGAGAGTGTAATGTGTTGATTTTAATTATTTAAAATGTAAAATAAAAACCCCTAATAATTTAAGGGTGCAAAACTTATTTTTATCCAAAAATATAAAAGGATATATAGGGCTGTAAAATTTTCGTCCGAACCGGTAAAACCTACCGGACCGGACCAAAAATTTATTTAGTCGGTTTCAGTCTTCTATATGTGAGGAATTCAATTTTCAGTCCAATCTCAAGGTGAGTAATTTTTGGACCAGTCCAGACCGAAATCAACAGAACTATATATATTTTTAAAATATTATATATATCTAAATATTATTTTATATAGTAAGTATATAAGTTAATTATGTAATTCTCATATATTCTATTACCATTGACTATATAAAATATTAAATAATATATACTGTCAATTAATCATATATCATAATCCATATTAAGAATGAACTTAATTTTAATTTTAATAATTTTGATTTTTTATTAATTTATCTACAAACAAAATAAAATTTAATTATTTATTAGCTATTGGGCCGGACCGGACCGATAGCTAATAGTCCGGTCCGGTCCATATGAGTATTTGGTCAGTTTCAAGATGAAAAAATCCTAAATCAAAAGGGTTCGATCCAGTCCCAAAATCCTCTTATAGACCGACCAGACCTAACCGAATTTATCCCTAAATATATATATATATATATATATATATATATATATATATTGAGCAAATGTCTACAAAACTACATTTGAGCTAAAAAAAAGGAATAAAATGAGTCTTAAAACTAAAAAATGAAAGCATTGATTGATGGAGGCTCCGGCCCAATAGAAATTGGAGGGCAAAGTTTAAAACTTTCCTTTAATTATCATTCATCTTCCAAATATTCTTTTTTCCCAAAATATAATTTTTATTTCATTCATCGTCTTAATCCCAAAACGTTTATCACTATCAATAGTCAGCGTACTAAACCTTTAGGAGTTCGCTATAAAGACTCTAAACTTAGTGGTATACTTCCTCTATATGTAAATAATTTGTATGAAAAATTAAGAATTTTTCTTTTGAATTAATAGAAGTACACTTGCGAAAAACTTCTTATTGTATACCTTGAAATTAATTAGATCTATGTACTTGGACACCCGATGCTAAAATGTAATGAACCTGACTATTCTTTACTAATTTGTAATAAAGAAATAGAAGATGGTTTCTGCGATGAGTAATGGAATGCACACAAGATGTTTGATAAAATGAAAAAGAGAGTAACAAAAAGAAAGAAGATGAAAATAGCTACATCTTGGGGGTATTCGAGATTCTTAAGTCCTCTAAAAAGGTTAACAAACAATTCCAAGAGATTTTCCACAATCCTTCAACCAGTACCCCCTTCCCCTGCATATTCTTGCCGGCTAACTAAGTAGGTTAATACCAGGATAACATGTGTAAAGTAAAATAACAGTTTTCCCGAAAATAAAACAACTACAAGACTTTAAAGACAATTTATCTAAAGGAGCAAAATGCTGCGACGGTACTTCCCAGCAAACGAGGACAGGATCATAATATATATATATATATATATATATATATATATATATTTAAAAAAAATACTATATATATAAAGAGATTACATAAAATTAATTTTATAAATTGACGTAATTTTATATAATTCGTCAAATTTATTTTAAAATTTGATCATCTCAAATTACATTAATTTATAAGATTATTTTTATATAGTCTGTAGTCTGGCTATTTAAAAAACAAAAAAGCCAGCGTATTTTTTTTTTTTTTTGTTTGAAATAATGATTGCTTTCATTCATAACTCAATTAGCGGTTGTGAATGCAAGGAGGATCAGTCCAGATTGTTCTCATTAGATATATAGACTCGAGGCCTTCTTTGCTAAGCATACCACTACATTGATATTCCTTGGGATATGACATACAGACCAACAGGCTTAAATTTTCTTAATATCTCTAACCAGCCGACCCACCGAATTCCAGTTGCCCTCCACTCCTTCGATGGCCTGGACCAAACTCAGAGAGTCACCTTCTAACACGATGTTTGCATAGGATTACAGCTTTCAAAGCTGCAAAGGGTCCAGCCAGGAGGGGATCGATCATCAAGCCAGCGTACTAAACCTTATCCGATACAAATTTTATTGGTTAAATTAATTAAGCACCGATCAAGCTCGACGTTTGTACACGTGCTTGATGTAAACAAACAGAAAATGCGAATTAATCAACGGTGACGGAAGGTAGCAGGTGGCGTGGGAAGAAGGAAACGTGTTTGGGTTAAGAGAATCTTGGGTTGGGTTGTAAAGATACCCACGCTGGTGGCCAGTACGTGCTTTCATGTTCATACCTAAATCAAAAGCGCAAAGAAAGAGACAACCAGTCAACTTTAGGGGTCAACCTTTGTTACCTCTCCCACTCTGAATTTGCATTTGCTTTTCAACTTAACTACCAATTTGCCATTGGATAGAGAGGCAGAGTTGGGTAAAATACAGTGGGTGGATTAATTTAAGTTTCCATTTCCATTTCACACCTAATCTTGGAAGAAGATTCATATGAATTCTCCTCCTCCATGCTGAGCAGTTCAATTTCTATAAACAATTGATTAGGTGATGTTGCACGGAGAACTAATGTATTGGATTTGGTATCTATAGTAATGTCTCGTACTTATTCTCTCTAGGAGGATAGAAGAGATTTTTAAGTTTTATTTTATTGAGCGGCTTATCTGTTAGAAGAGAATTTGTTTAAAAGTTAAGATAATATCCGCAACAAAGGAATTTATGTGTGGAGAAGCTTCAAAGCTGATGTATAGTTTGACTTATAGTTTAGATTTTTTATATATTGATAAGTCACAATTGTAACTTCAATTCAATAATAAAATGAGTCTATTTTCACAAAAAAAAAAAAAAAGAAGTAACTGTTGAAATGAATATCGTCTGGAACCTATTTGTGGCATGTTTTAACATATTGCTAACTGTGGTAGCATTTTCTAACTTTTTCCATAACAAATGTTGGGATGATCGATTTTCGAAGTTTGAACATCGTTGTTGAAATTGATGCCTTCTAGATTACGTTTCAAGATCTCTTTAGTCAAGTGGTAATAATCCATTTAAAGGTCAAATTTTAGAAAGCGCCTTTTAGTTTTCTTAGCTCTAAAATTCTAGAGGGATAGAGTGGGAAGACCAAAGCTATATATAATGTCAATTGGATAGAAATCTCTTTCAATCTGAATTATTTTCTCTAATCATCTATAAAATTATAAGTGTTCAGTGAGTATTTAACATCAAACATGCACATATTTTTTTTAAAAGTCTAATTACTTTATAAGATTATAATGCATCTCTTGGACATGCCAGAAGTACATATTTTTCTTTTCGAGTTTTGCTACTCATCATCCTATATATTACATATATCACTTATTTTTATCTTTTTTGTTTTATTTATGCTAAATTAATTAAGTTTTTTTACTCATCATTCGTATTACATACTTATTAAAGAAAAAAATAAATAAAAAAAATTATATGTGGTATATGGTGTAAGGATGATGAGTATAATTTGAAAAATACTTTAAACACAAAAGAATTACATAACAGTAAATCTACAAACTGATATAGCTTGATGTGGTCCATCAGATTGTAAAGTTATTTTTATTGTAAAGTAGATCTAACAGATCCTATGAAATCACATCAGTTTGTAAATTTATTTTGTGTAATCTTTTTATGTATGTAACAGTTCTCGTATAATTTTTCTTTTCTTAATATCATATAAAATAATTTTTTACATAAGCTATTATTCATTATCTCACACTTCACACCTTAAAAAAAAAATTTCACACTCTAATAAAAAAAAAAAAAACTATTAGATATATAGTATGAAGATAAATAGTAACTGATGTAGAACATATGTACCTTTGATATGCTCGATAAATGTGATAACTTCATAAATGTGATAAGGAAGGAAAATCCTTTTCATGTCAAATATACTCTACCCACTCTGTACCTAATGGCAGCTAAACGTTGGTGGGCTATAACAACGCCAACTACGGCCATAGTAGTCTCAAATTGCTGTAGACATTATTCTCTCTTTTTCAACCCTCAAGTGGCATTACTGTGAATATCAACAAAACCAATCCCAAACAGTTCCCTTCATTCCATTTATAAGTCCCAGCTCTCCCATTGTCTAGTTGTCCTGAGTTCAATTTGGAACTACAAAACAAAAGAAACAGCACAGATACACAGAGAAGGAAACAGAAGAAGGAAGCCTACCCAGAAGAGAAAGAAAAGACAGAGAGAGAAAGAAAGAGAGAGCTTTGTTTCCAAAGCTATGGCTGGCGTCTTCTATTCTTCAGCTGTTTTTGGGATCTGTGCACTGGTCTTAGTTTTCAGCTCCTCATCATCCACCGTCCATGCAGGCGGGTTGTCTCACCACCAGCTGGGTTTAATACCGACCGGATCATCCTGCAAGGGAACCGTGGCTGAGTGCCTGGCCGGAGAGGAGTTTGAGCTGGGATCGGAGATCAGCCGGCGCATTCTGGCCACCAGCAGCTACATCAGCTACGGTGCGCTGCAGAGGAACACTGTGCCCTGCTCTCGACGCGGGGCCTCCTACTACAACTGTCAGGGTGGTGCTCAGGCCAACCCCTATAGCCGTGGCTGCAGCAGCATCACAAGATGCAGGAGTTGATTTCTTTTTTCTTTTTCTGTAGAACCATTTCTGATTTTGTTTTTCCCATTTTTTTAAATGGGTTTGATTGTTTACATGAAGAAGTCGAAGGAGAAAGAGATTGGCCGTGGCGATGAGTCATTTAGTGCTGTGATAATTATATTTGGATGTTTCTCTACAAGATTATGCTTATTATTAGCATTCTGTTCTCACAAATTTTATCTTCATCTTTTTCCATGGTGATTATTTAGGAATAAAGATCTATGCTTTTTCGCTAATTGATTCAAAAGTTTTGGGCTTTCTGATTCTTGTGTATGTTCTACAATTTCTTCTCCATGTTGTTTAATGGTTATCTCGATTTTACCGAGACAATTCATTGAAATTCGTTTGTTTTTAGGTGATACCATTCATTGAAATGCGTTTGGGGATGCCATTCATGGAATTTATCTGTGATACTTATATCGTTTTGGTCGTCTTCTTCTTCTTCATCATAATGCACGATATCTGTCTAGTTGTTTGAATCTTTTATTCGGGGACTTGTAGATCTTGCCTGCTTCCTTCTTTTTTAATCTTTTCCTTCCCTCTGTGACGGAAGAAGCCGGGGGGGGGGGGGGGGGGGGGGGGGGACAAGAACAAAAGTTTTTGAGTACCAAGAAATGTAACTACAGAGAACAGCAGAATTCTCCAAAGAAACGGTACATAAAATATATAATAAAAACTGTTTCAAAAGTACTTGGTGCCAAGGAAAATAATAGGTTATCAGTCTCTTATTATCTATTTATTATTATTTTCATTTGATTTTTTTAATTTTTAATTTTATTTAATTAATTAGAATTAATTATTAATAAAACTATATATTTTTAAAATTTTTAAAAAATACTTTAAAAATATAAAAAAATAAATATGCTATAAATAATAAATAGATAGTAAAAGAATAACAAAGTATTCAAGTCTCCACGTGAAGTGGATTATTGGATATTAAAGTTATGTTTAGATTAATGAGTTGAATAAAATATTATTTTTTAATATTATTATTAATTTAAAATTTTAAAAAATTTGAATTGTTTATTATATTTTATATAAAAATTTAAAAAAATTATAATGATAAATTGAGATGCGTTGAGGTAACTTTCTAATTCAAATAAAAAATATTTCAAATTAATTGCCCTGAGTAGTTCTCAAAATTCAATATTAATGGAAGCAACCCTTCCTTCTTTAAACCTTTTTAGGTGCTGTTTGGGTTGTAAGGTTGTTTTCTAATGGTGGTGGGGTTCTTTCACAGCCTAACTCGCACCAAATAGGAATGAATCATGGTCCCACTTGATAAACATAATTTTATGCAGGTGGTCCTACAACATCCTCAATTTTAACTGTTGCAGCATCTCTTTTTTTTTTTTGTGAGATTTTAATGACCCTGAGGGGCTATAAAGACTTTTCCGTCTTTTTATTGAATTAGATGGTATAAATTTTTAAATAGATAGGCATAAAATGTGGATGTCATGACATTTAATGATATTTATGGTAGTATGAATTTCATACGAGCATTTTATGGTATATTTATCTTCTAAATTAATTGATGTCATGATGATGGTATATGGTGTAAAGGCCTTGTCTTTCACCTGGATATCAAGAGTATTTAAGATGATCTATAAATAGTAATGAATAATTTATAAATAAAAGTGAATAATAGAGAAGTAGTCTGAGAATATTGAAGTAGTATGAGAATATCTGAGAATAATTGTATTTTCAAACAAACCCTTTCTTTCGGTATTGGACCATTCAAATTTTTTTTTTTTAATTTTTTTATGTTCAACCAAAATTCCAATTACAATAAGAGAGTAGATTCCTACTTTATACCTCTAGATAGTGAAGAATAAAGCCAAGGTGCCACAAAATATGAACCAAGAAAGAAGGAAGCAGTCTTGAAAGCTCAATTGTGAAGAAGATCCGAAATGTAACATTATTCAATAGTCTCTTAACTTGGTAGAGATTTTCTTTTTATTCTTTATTTTGTTGAAAATGATGAAAGAAAATTGTAATTCTACATCTTAAATTTTGTTTTTTTCAATCAATTTTGTTTTCGTTTTTATTTTAACCAGACAATCATTCATTGAAATTAAATAGAGTTCTTACAAATATTGATATTATCAAGGCAAATAGCTTGACTTACAAAAGAAGGACAAAAATCCTACCACATCTCAATATCATTGACACCCTATGTATGTCTTGCCAACTAATGAGCAGTCATATTACCAAGTCGATTCACATGCAAGACTTGAACTTCTTGAAAACTTCTCATCATCTTTCGAATATCTTGAAGTAGAAATTTAAAATCTGTTAGAAACTCAGATAAATTATTTAAAGCATTAACAAGTATCAAACAATTTGTTTCTAATAATAATTTTGGAACTCCTCATTATTCACATAATTGAAGACCTCTTTACAAAGCTATTCCCTCAATAAATTTTGCAGAAGCTTCCCTCTCCATTTTGTTACAAGCCACTAAGACATCTCCTTTATAATCTCTAATAATCATTCCAACCGTAGTTGATTGTTGATAAAAAAAGGTAGCCCCATCCACAATCAACTTTAGAAATCTTATAGGAGGTGGTTTCCAACACACAACTTTGTTTATATCCTTATGAGAAACATAAAAAACTTGTAAATGTTTATACTCTAACTGTAAAGAAAGGGCATAATTAACTACTATTCGATTTTGCAAAGAAACCTACTTATAAATGAATTTATTCCTTCTATACAATAGACCCCAAACAATACATATAAATCTGTTCAAAGCCTCATCAGAGCCTCTATCCCTAGCCAAATTAGCCAAATCTCAAAAAGATAGATCAACTTCCACAGTTCCCAGATGAGGAAAAAATTTCAGCCAAGTGTTTATAACTTCTGAATAGTAAAAAAGTGCATGAGCAGTATCTTCTCGATCTTGAGTATAGAAATCATCTTCTAAAACATGTTTCCTCTTCAAATTCTGATAGGTTGGCAACTTCTCTTGGCAAGCTTTCAATGTGAAAATCTTCATCTTTTTTTATAATTTCAACTGTCATAGACATTTTCAAAAAACTGTTTCAGTTCTTTCCCTTGAATGTTGCCCCATCGATTGAGTTTGACCCTGCTGTAGCAATCTATAAGCACTCTTAACTGAGTAGGACTCTTCTCATGTACCCAAAATCAAGCATCGTTAGTACTTGTAAGAATACTCAACTTCATAATTTGCTTAACGACATTTGTTAATATAATATATTTTAAATGGCTTCCATTCAGGTATATAAAATCATTTAAGATTAGGTGCACCAACAAGAATAATGAAGAATAATGAGATGGAATGACAAATAATAATAATAATAATAATGAGATGGGATTGGGATTGGGATTGGGAATCAAACGGCTAACAAAATGTAATAAATATTATGTCTATCAAATATCTAATTGTTAAAGGTTGAAAAACACGTCCTAGCATATGGAAACGACACGTAAGATGTGTAATTCGGATGCAGCAAATAGAGACTGATTTGAGATTTTCTCTTAATTTTTAGAGTAAATATAGATAACAGTCACTGTTAAGAGTAATTGTTTTGCATATATAATATTGTATCATATAGATCACACATCTCTCGAGTCTAAAAATAAGAAGTAGAGAACTAGAATCAGTCATATAATAAATATAAAATGTACACTTCTATAGTAACTTTCTCTAACATTACTCTAATTTTTATATTGTTTTTTTAAGTTTTAGGAATCTAATTTAATTTTTAATATTTTTTGATGATGTGGCGATAGGTGCATTTTCTATGGTTTTTAGAAGAAAATAAAATAAAAAAAACAGAGGAAATACACCCGGAACAATCTCTCAGTCTACTTAGCATTAGGGTAGTGAATCAAATTTAAAATAATATTATTTTATTACATAATTTTAATAAAAAATTTTATTTAATAATAACTTTATCATTTTCCTTAACATTATCCTATCAATATACACGTCTTTTTATGATTTGACTATGATTAAAAACATGTAACATTTTACAAAGTTAATAGAATTGGCCGATAGCTATTTCAAATCATTTCATTTTATCTTATTTTATTTATTTTTTAAATATTATTTAAATATAAATATTTTTTAATTTTTAATTTTTTCATCTAATGATTATATAATCATACGACTTTTCCAAATTTACAAATAAAATATAAAAAATAATTCAATTTTTTTAAATCTCAAAACAAAAATAATATTAAAAAATAATATTACAATAATATTTAACTTTATAATATTTTTATTCAACTTTTTATCTTTCATTTCTCAAAATCAAGTAAAACATTTTAATTCAAATCATTTCACTACTATTTACAAATTTTTTTATCTCATCTAATCTTAACATCCAAACGAGACCTAGTGATCTTTTAAAAATAGACACCTAAGAGTCTGTTCGGGTTGCAGTATGAGTTTTAAAAAGTGCTTAAATAGTTTTAAAATCTCTTTAATAGAAAAATTATATTGTTTTGGTGTTAAATATTAAAGCACTTTTAATCTCAAATAAGCTAAAAAATACGTTTGGGAAAAAAAATCATTTTGCTTTTCTATTAAAAAGTGATGTTTTTTTAGATAATAAGGAACGTAATTCAAATTTTAAAAAGACTATCAATGGATGAAAATATCCATACAACTTTCAGTTAATTATAGCTTTCAAATTTTCAAGAATATGGTCATAATTTTTAAAAATTTAATCATTATCATTTCTACATCAAAAAACACTTTTTTAATTTATTTCCAAACAAATGTAACTTGTTTAAAAGTGTTTTAAATATATGGTTATCAAACAGTGAATAAATTTTTAATAACTCAACTTATTACTTAAGTTATAAGTCTTATAATTATAAGTTATATTTCTCATCGCAAGCCCAAACATGCACTAAGAGCATCTCAATGGATGTTGTAAAATATAATTAAATGTAAAATGGACAATGCTACTATGCTCATGATTTATACAACTCACTTTATTCCTTGGCGTGACACTATATTGTTATGCCACATGGTTTCTTAAAAAAATTAAAAAAAAATGAAATGATAGAAGAAATCTAAGATTTTAATCTTCATTTTTTAATATTTTGTTAGTACCATTTTGTTTTGAATATATATATATATATATATATATATTATATATGTTTAAGTTTTTTTTAATAAGCCACGCTAATGGTACAAAATAAGAGATATAAATGAGGAGGCATTTTCAACTAGAAGGAATCTGCTGGAGATGGTGTCATCAAGGAATTAGATGATACTATAGCATCCTCAATTTTAACTGTTGCACCATCTCTTTCTTTTTTTGCGAAAGATTTTAATGACCCTGAGGGGCTAAAAAGACATTTCTGTCTTTTTATTGAATTAGATGTTATAAATTTTTAAATAGATAGGCATAAAATGTGGATGTCATAACATTTAATGATATTTATGGTAGTATGAATTTCATACGAGCATTTTATGGTATATTTATCTTCTAAATTAATTGATGTCATCATGATGGTGTATGGTGTAAAGGCCTCTTATCTTTCATCTGGATATCAAGAGTATTTAAGATGATCTATAAATAATAGTGAATAATAGGGAAGTAATTTGAGAATATTAAAGTAGTCTGAGAATATCTGTGAATTATTGTGTTTTCAAACAAACCCTTATTCTTTCCATATTGGACCATTTAATTTTTTTTATGTTCAACCAAAATTCCAATTACTATAAGAGAGTAGATTCTTACTTTATACCTCTAGATAGTGAAGAATAAAGCCAAGGTGCCACAAAATATGAACCAAGAAAGTAGGAAGCAGTCTTGAAAGCTCAAATGTGAAGAAGATCCAAAATGTAACATTATTCAATAGTCTCTTAACTTGGTAGAGATTTTCATTTTATTCTTTATTTTGTTGAAAATGATGAAAGAAAAATGTAATTCTACATCTTAAATTTTGTTTTTTTCAATCAATTTTGTTTTCGTTTTTATTTTAACCAGACAATCATTCATTGAAATTAAATAGAGTTCTTACAAATATTGATATTATCAAGTCAAATAGCTTGACTTACAAAAGAAGGACAAAAATCCTACCACATCTCAATATCATTGACACCCTATATATGTCTTGCTAACTAATGAGCAGTCATATTACCCAGTCGATTCACATGCAAGATTTGAACTTCTTGAAAACCCCTCATCATCCTTTGAATATCTTGAAGTAAAAATTCAAAATCTGTTAGAAACTTAGATAGATTATTCAAATCATTAACAAATATCAAACAATCTGTTTCTAATAATAATTTTGGAACTCCTCATTATTCACATAATTGAAGACCCCTTAACAAAGTTGTTCCCTCAATAAATTTTGCAGAAGAAGCTTCCCTCTCCATTTTTCTACAAGCCACTAAGACATCTCCTTTATGATATCTAAGAATCATCCCAACCGCAGCTGATTATTGATGAAAAAAAAGGTAGTCCCATCCATATTTAACTTTAGAAATCCTATAGGAGGTGGTTTCCAACACACAACTTTGTTTATATCCTTATGAGAAATATCAAAAACTTGTAAATGTTTATACTCTAACTGTAAAGAAAGAGCATAATTAACCACTATTC
Organism: Juglans microcarpa x Juglans regia; assembly: GCF_004785595.1. Lineage (NCBI taxonomy): Eukaryota > Viridiplantae > Streptophyta > Magnoliopsida > Fagales > Juglandaceae > Juglans > Juglans microcarpa x Juglans regia. The sequence continues at coordinate 25,836,593 of NC_054601.1, read as the reverse complement.
GATTTTGCAAAGAAACCTGCTCATAAATGAATTTATTCCTTCTATACCATAGACCCCAAACAATACATATAAATCTGTTCAAAGCTTCCTCAGAGCCTCTATCCCTAGCCAAATTAGCCAAATCTCAAAAAGATAGATCAACTTCCACAATTCCCAGATGAGGAAAAAATTTCAGCCAAGTGTTTATAACTTCTGAACAGTAAAAAAGTGCATGAGCAATATCTTCTCGATCTTAAGCACAGAAATTATCTTCTAAAACATGTTTCCTCTTCAAATTCTGATAGGTTGGCTACTTCTCTTGGCAAGCTTTCAATGTGAAAATCTTCATCTTTTTTGGTAATTTCAACTGTCATAGACATTTTCAAAAAACTGTTTCAGTTCTTTCTCCTGAATGTTGCCCCATCGATTGAGTTTGACCCTGTTGTAGCAATCTATAAGCACTCTTAACTAAGTATGATCCACTCTTCTCATGTACCCAAAATCAAGCATCATTAGTACTTGTAAGAATACTCAACTTCATAATTTGCTTAACGACATTTGTTAATATAATATATTTTAAATGGCTTCCACTCAGGTATATAAAATCATTTAAGATTAGGTGCACCAACAAGAATAATGAAGAATAATGAGATGGAATGACAAATAATAATAATAATAATAATAATAATAATAATAATAATATGGGATTGGGAATCAAACGGCTAACAAAATGCAATAAATATTATGTCTATCAAATATGTATTTGTTAAAGGTTGAAAAACAAGTCCTGGCAGATGGGGCCTATCATTGTAACACCAAAGACGGAGTGTCAGATTTTAGGAAAACTATTTGGCATTTTCGGAATACAAATTATATGTTATACTTATCCTAGTTATATAATTAAAATCATTTATATAAATATTAAATGAGTTTTACAATACACAATTACTTTTTAGTATTCTTTATATATTTTATTGATGTGATTGGTCAGAATAATTATTTTATATTAAAAAAAATAACGTGAATAATAACATTAATAGAATACATAAAAAAAAATGCAAAAATAACTGCAAATAAAATTTTTATTATTCTAAATCCGTCCCCATCCTACCTAAATTTCAAAGAAGCTTTGCGCGCCCAGCAACTCTTCATTATCTGCCAACAGCACAAATTCAACCTTCTATGAACCCGAGGCCAACATTCATTCTAAAACAATCTGGATCAGTGTTGAAAAAATAAAAAATTTATAATATAGTACTTCAATGAAAATCTATTTACAAACTCTATTTTTTATAAATAATTCTATTTTGAAAGCATTCAATGTTAATTATTTTAAAAAAATATTGATGTTTTAGGCTATGTTTAGATATTGAGCTAAGTTTAATTGAGTTAAGTATTAAAGGAAGTTATATAGGGTCTAAAACTGAGTTTAAAGTGTGTTTGGATGTTAAGATAAGTTTAATCATTTTTATAAGTAATTGAAAAAAATTGTAGGTCCAACGTATAAATATGTTTTAAGTTGAAAAAAGTTATAAATTCACTTATAAGAAGGTTTTAAGTTGGGATGAATTTAGTAATTTAGGTATTTAGATGTTAGACTCAGCTTAAAACTAAACTAAACTTAACTGAGTTTAGAAACCAAATGCAGTCTTAGTTTTGATGTATTAACAAATTGATTTGTGTATAGCAAAATTCCACCTAAATTACCAAAGATCAATGCTACGTACAATCTCCAAATGGAGACTGCATTGCAAGCCTAGTTAATTTTGTCTTTAAATTTTTTTAAAATTATAATAATATCCTAATCAAAATAATATATTTTTTTATTTAGTGAAGGACTTACACATGCAGTCTCCAAATGAGAATTGTAAATAAAATTTCTCATTACGAAAATTAAGTCGACATTAGACTCTCGATTTATTAAACAATTACGATATGCTCATCCTACAATATCAATATTAAACAGTTGAAAAATAACTAAACAGTGTCGCATATTTTGTTTTCTCGTCTGCATACGTGTGTAGATATAACATGTCTGATAATGTGGCATCATCATGTGATACCACATAGTTTATTAAAGGCCCGGTTTAGATATAAAAAGTTTTCAATTTATCTCATCTAATCATTATAATTTTTATAAATTTTTATATAAAATATAATAAACAATTCAATTTTTTTAATATCCTTTTGATTTGAATATATTTCTTTTATATTTTTTTTAATAAATCACGTGTCACCAAACCAAAAAAATCATCCAAACGACAAGTTTCAAATGTCTAAATAACAATACTCTTTTCCTAAACGTTAAAATGAGACATTATCACATTAATTATGTATCCGGAAGTGCAGCGTTTAGGATGAAAGATATCTAAAAATAAAAAAGAAAATGATTTCAGAGTTCAAAAGGTACAAGAGCAAAATTTAAAAAATAAAGAAAATTACTGTGTCGGAAAACATGAATGCAGCACACTTGTCATGCCATAACTAACCATACAAGGACGCATGTCATATGGATATACAGTGAGCTTTTAAAAACCAAAAAATATACAATCAATTTGGCTCTTGAGTATAAAAGTATAATAAAAATTCCAAATATTAAAAGAAAAAAAAAAGACCCCATGAAAGGTTTCCCTTGCAGCATTCACAATTGATTTTTTTATCATATACTTCAAACATGAAAAAAAGTTTTTTTTTTCATTCATTTTTTATATCTTTAAACACTGAAAAAAATCACAAAATCATTCAAAATTATTTCATTAATCACTAAGTAAAAAAAAAAAAAAAATTACCTGGACCCACCTGTCAGTAAGAGTAGCATTTTTCGTACTTCAAAATACATCATCAAAACTTATTTTTTCTATTTTATATATTGATTTTTACAATCATACATCAAATTATCTATTTTTTTTCTATATCATTTAAATATTATATTATTTAATATTTTGTAGGAGAAAAAGTGCAAAAAGAGAGATATTATTGTGGGAGAAAAAGTACAAAAAGAGAGAAAAAAAAAATTAGTTTAGATAAAATATAAAGTTTTCATCTGATCTCATTTCACTTCCCAAACAAGCCTAAAATATTTACATTTATGCACAATATATACTATATGTAGTGACAACACCGTAAAAAAACTACATGCTACATGCTACAAGTAGACATAAAATACAGATAAATGATTTGTACAAGTCATGAATAGACAAACTATATACAAACCCTTGTAACAAAATAGAATTCACTTTAAAAAATGTAAAAAAAATATATATATATTTTTTATTAATAAAACTCACTTTTTTATAAAAAACTTATATAACATTTGTATATTTAAAATTTCCATCCAGCATTACTCTAAAATATAACATCCGCTGGACCGCATTTTGGGCTACTTTCCTTCAAATTTTACAGAAATATGAGTTTGTCAAAACCCATTAGAATGCTCTACATTGGATGGCCCTTTGATAGAGTGGCCGACGAGTCACCTCTTCGATGGGTAGCCGTTAGCACCTTTTTTAAGTTTTAAATCTTTTTTCTTATTTAATTTAATTTTGTTATTTTAATTTAGGCTTAATTTGGTTACACAGATCAAATTATTTTATTTCATCTTATCTAATTATTATAATTATTTTAAATTTTCACATAAAATATAATAAAACATTAAAGTTTTTTAAATTTTAAAATAAATATTATATTAAAAAATTATATTTTAATAATATTTTATTTAACTTTTAACTTCTATCTCATCTCATTTTATAATAAAACAAGAGGTTAATCTTTATTTTTTAAGATAGATGGCATGTCTTTGTTTCTTATCTCTTAACGTTTAATTTTAATTTTTATGTTGTTTTTTTTTTTAAGTTTTAGGAGTCTAATTTATTTTTTTAATATTTTTTGATGATGTGGCAGGTTAACTGTACATTTTTATGAGAGAGCGTACTGATAGGTGCATTTTCTATGGTTTTTAGGAGAAAAGAAAAGAAAAAAACAGAGGAAATACACGCGATACAATCTCTCAGTCTATTTAGCATTCAAAAATGTTGTGGACAACCGGGTTCGCGTCCTCGCCGTGGCAAAAAACCAAAACGGCGTCATCTTTGTTTTGGGTATTCGAAGGGGTCCTCGTCTCCATCCCCATTTCATTTCCCGCAAAACACACTTCTCTTCTCCCCCACGCTTCCATCTTCTCCGAATCACCATCTTCTTTTTCTTCTCTGAATCGTTGTCTTCTTCTTCTCCGACTCGCTGTCTTTTTCTCCAAGCCGCAAACAGACCTTTCTCCCGAAACGCATCCCACGATTACAAGTAATCTTCTCTGAATCGCTCTGTCGACTTTTCTCAATCCCTATATTTCTTCTTCTCTAAGCCGCAAACTGACCTCTCTTCTTTTCTTCGAATCACTGTCTTTTTCTTCTCCAGAAAGTAGATTTTTTCTTTTCCAAGCCGTAAACAGACCCACAACTGGTATGAAATCCCATACCCACAAAGCCCCGAAATCCTAACCCTAACCCTTTCAAAGTTCAAAACTTTAAACAATTTTCTAACCTGCATTGCCACCAGCGACATAGTTGTGGGAGTGAACAGAGGACCTAACACAGTGTTTGGCTCCCAGGTAAGGTTCCATTTTTCAATTTTGATATCTGCAGTATTATATTGTAGCTTTGCTTTTTTTTATTTGGGAGTTTCTCGAATTTGGTACTGTATTGTGACTTTTTTAGATTTTGTGAGTCGTGGTTTTCTAATTTATTTGAGGTTTTTGTTTAGAGGCAGTATTGTTTATATGGTTTCTGAATTTCGTGGGTATGGATATTCTGGAAGTAGTTGTTGGGGATGTTGGTGTTGTTTTTAATTTAATTTTATGAGTAGACAATGATGTTGTTATTGATGGTTGTTGGAAATAATCAATTATCTGATTCCTGTGCCACATGTGTTGAACGTATTGCTAGATGTGATACCCTTTCTGATCATCAAGACAATTATCAACTAATAATAATAAGTGCATGATATTTTGGTGAATCTTTTATTTTCACAGAGATCTGGATGAAAATTAAATTTTGTGATTGTTTAGCATATTCCTGGTTGAAATGGTACTTTGGATTCATTATTGTTCTCAATCTGCATGAGTCTTATCGCAAGTTGATAGTCGAGCATATGCTTTGTTTGATGAAACATGTTTCCAGGTCTCATTTTGTCTTTGTGAAACATGCTTTGTTGAGATGAGAATGTGAGTACTTTGCAGATTTAATTATATGTGACTCTTCTGAGTTATTGTATCTTTTTCAAGACATTGCATACCTATGGGCAGAGTGTCTACTCACAAGTTTCAATCTAATGCAGTTCATCAGAATTAGTCATGAACCCAATTTAATCCATGTAGTTTTTTGGATTTCTCATGTAACATTTTATAAAACATCATGTTAGAATGTCGTCATCATCATCATCATCAATGTCTTCTTCATTGTTTGCAAAACGTTATTTGGGACAAGCACACTACTTCTGTAAGGTCAATGCCACATTGAGATATTTAAGTACTACAAGAAATCCAGGACGACCCTTCATAGGGTGTCCAAGTACAATACAGAGGTAACTACATGATTTGTACATCTATCATTTGTAAATTATGGTGATGAATATGTTGTACATCTAATATTTTTGTTAAATGTATAAAATGATTAGGGATTACCATACTGTAAATTTTTCAAGTGGGCAGATAGTAATGAAAAGATTGAGTTTCATCTTCAAGAAAGAAATAATGAACTATTAAGAAATGAGAAGGAGCTCGAGAAGATATTGGACGAGGTGAAAAAGACGAAGGCTGAGCTCTGTAAAAGAGTGGATGAAATCAGGAAGAGAGAGCTGGGGGTATCCAATAGAGAGAATGTGCTTCTGGAACAAGAATATGAAATGAGGCATCGACGCATACTACTAAAAGTGTCGTGGACTTTTTTTTTTTTGTAGTTGCATGTTACTTGGTAGTATCTAAGTAATTGGTCTAGTGTTAGTACCTAAGTATTGGACTTTGTACTCTATGTAAATATATTAAGTTCAACATTGCATACTGTGTTATGCAATGTAGTTGCATGTTACATTGCTTACTTGTCTCTAATGCATTTGTATGTGTTTCCTCCTTTCAAACCTTTATGTTTAGTCATATGGAACACTGAAGTCGTAGATAGCAATGCTTATTTGTAATGCTTGACTAATGCATTTCACAGCTTGTATTTTTACCAATTCAATGAAGAGAAACACTGCAGTTTTTTGCAAGAACTGACATGGAATACAACACATGTTTATGTCACTTAATTGCAAGAACTGACATGTAGTTTTCAGGCTATGTTTTCAATATGGGCGTTTGAAAAATTGTTGGGCAAAACAGGTCCTTGTGTGCCATATAATACAAACTGAAAATATATCCAGTTTTATAAGCAAAGTCCTCCAAAAGTCTTTGTGTTCCTGCATGATACATCCATTCATCCATAATGCAAACTGGTCAAGCAAGCACCAAATACATTCATTCATCCATAAGCTCATCATGTAAACAAACTGTCCACATGTATATTTAATACATCCATTCATCCATAAACAATACACAATACAAAAAGCTAGACATTTTTGTACATTTAATCAGATCATTGCAGCGGTTGTGATCCATCCAACACAAAGTCCATCGGCTATGATCCATCCAACCCAAAATGCATTTGTAAACAATAAAACATGTATATTAATGTAGAGTCATTATAACCAGGAACATTAAAAAAATAAAAAATTTAATCACCTAGTTGAATTCATGGATCCCATTTTTTCAAACCTGTCCAAATAGATACACGTGTATATAGCACCAAAAAACTGCATGTTTAACACTCCCATCTGGATGTTAAACACCAAAAAAACGTGTACACGCATGCATGCAGAACTTGTTACCGATACATAGATAAATATACATAAAGCAAAGAGATATACATGCAGCACTTGGGACTTAGATATACATGCATCACTTGCTTTTTTATACACATAGATATACATGCATGCATGCAGCACTTGTTTATCTATAAGATAATTCTTGTAAAAAGTTGGGATACACTAACACTTTCGTGACGTTGAATCACTGTTCCTTGGATATGGGTTCCACTAATGTCAAAAGCTGTGCTTTCTGGAATGACCTAGTCAGAAATACTTGTCAAAACCCAGACAAAGTACAATATTTTAATAATGCGTATGTACTTATAAATATACCTGCACGTGTCTAGCATTGGTCAGTTCAATCTCTGAATGGCCAAATAAAGATCTCTGTGTGCTTAATATGGGTGTATCACCTCCGTCTCCCTAATAATGAAATAACAAATAAGAACACAAAATTGTCATATTTGCTTTTGTAAAATATAAAAGAAAATGTCATATTAAATAGACACACCTCTTTGCGTTTTCCCTTTTCTTGATTTTTTTTCACTTTCGCTTTAGCTTTTCGCATATCTTTCTCCATCCTGGATGCTCTCCTCAGAAATGAGGGTCTGCCTTTCCCACACACAACATTTGGATTACGAACTTGCCCAGAACCACCAATAGTAGTTGTGCCCTCTGCCGATATTGGAACATTAGAACCTGTTTGGGTGAAGGATGGGGGTTCTTGGTTGGCACGATACAACTCATTCATTGCATATAACTTAGCTTTTGCATCCTAAGTATGCTCTTTCGAACCTGCTGCAAGAGTAATCATCTTATAGTAGATATTCAACATCTCTAAATATCTATTAGTATCTGCCCGTTGTTCCGCCGCATCATAGCTACTGTGGATCAACGTATATCGCCGTTTGATATCCTTCCTCCATCGATCTAAAACGTAACTATCTGGCAAAATTTTAATCTCGTTACATCTGAATACGGCCAAAATGTGCCTACACAATATCCCCCTCATCTGGAATAATCCACAAAAATACTTTGCAGCTGAATCTACTTCATTAAAGTCCATAGAATATGTAACTAGCTTAGTGAACTCTGCCAAATGAACTTCATCCTTTAGAAGATAAGTCTTCATTGCACCATCACTTTGATGTAACTTTGGATTCATATCGATCATACCGGTAATTTATTGTTGTACTTCCTTGAATTTCGAATTTGTGTACAACTCTTGAAACCTCTTTTCAATTGGAGATCTAGATATGTAAGGGGTTGTGACACTAAATGAGTGGAAGTCTGCGGCATTTTCATTCTCATTTTTTTTTCAATGCACTATCAAATTGGTCGACAAACTCTTTCAGATTCATCTTAGCATTAACATACCCGTAAAAAAAGGCATTCATGCTCTCGCTCCGCTGCGTTGTACTCATTCCAGCCCAAAAGTAGTCTTACAAAAATGCTAAAACCCAATACTCACGATCAGCATATAAACTTTGTAACCACATATTTTCTTGCAAATTATACATGGTAATTAACTCAACCCAACTTGTCTCAAACTCATCAACACTTTGGCTGTCATACACATATTTCATTAATGCATTTTTCATTCCAGTTTTGTAAGAACTATAGGAACTAAGTTTTTCAGGCACTTCGTTCAGTATATGCCACAGACAAAATCTATGTCGGGTATTTGAGAAAACAATACCAATTACATTTTTCATTGCTCTATCTTGGTCAGTGATAATAGTTTTAGGAGCTATACCATCTATACACTGCAACCAAGTTTGAAATAACCACACAAAGATCTTCGTATCCTCACTGGAAATCAATCCTGCTCCCAAGAGAATTGACTGCCCATGGTGGTTTACACCAACAAATGGTGCAAACGGCATCCCATATCTATTCGTCAGATATGTCGTGTCAAATGTGACCACATCACCAAAATATTGGTAGGCTGCTCTACTACGGGGGTCTACCCAGAAGACATTCTTTAACCTCCCGTCATCATCTAAATCCATCAATGCAAAGAACCCAGGATTTTTGTACTGCATCCTACAAAAATACTATCGTAGTGCACCAGCACCACCTGCGCCAAGTCTTAGATATCTTGCCTTACTGATGTAATTACGACAATCTTTTTTTAAAAACGGGAGATTCTCGAACCCACCTGCGCCAACAACAAGAGATCCAAAGCTCTTGTTCATTCGGACACCAGCCATATCATTTGTATTTAAAACTCTTTTTATAGCATCACTCACTTCTCTATTATACCGAAAGAAATGAGATTTCTTTGGACTACGGTCGTGGTTATGGATGTTATGAATCGTAGTCAACTGAAGTTTTCCATCAGATTTTAAGGCATTAAATCTTGCCTTACATTCCGTCTTTCCTGTCAGATGTGGATTGACAACATTGAAAATTCTATTAAGGGCCTTCCCATCACGAGCACAAGCAAGGGTGGCATACCTAACAGTATCATCTTCTTCCCTCTCAGTCCTTTTCGTCATCACCCCAAACCCGCACTTCTGACCATACTCCTTATAATAACTCACAAAATCTTCAAGAGAATTAAACTACATCCCCTTTTTTGGCTCCCCAATAATATCATCACCATCAATTTCAACATTCTGAGATGTTCCGGCACGTGGATCATTGGTTTGCTGCAGATTTGGTAAATCCTTATTAATTTCTTCAACTGTAGAGGATGTACATGGCGCTTGAGTTTCCCCACCACCAGGTCTATTAGAATCTGACCCAACTAGTATGCATGTAGTGGAGCTTGTATTGATTGGCGACATTAGAGGTTCTATGTTATGTGGAAATGGGTAACCAGCATTTGGCAGAAATCCTGGTGACCATGCAAGCACTTGTCCATTTGAGCTACAAGGTGTTAGTGTAGATGGATGATCTTTCCTGTTTTCCATGCTGAGAGGCAACCAAATGCAAATCCTGGAAATTAGAAAAGAACAACTTAAGTGCATGGAATAAGATTAACGTGCACAAAATGAGTTCGGTGTAAGATTTACCACTATCTATGAAGACAATAGAAGCCATCACCTCTTATTCTATGAAAAAATGACATATATTTCTCAAAAATTAAATAAATTTTGTAGTTACTTCTGTTTGGAAGCGTACAAACATGTACATATTTGATTAGATATTAAAGACTTTGACGTAAGATTTAAAGCATAAACTTTTTGTTTTTTTTTTTTTGTTTATTATCCAAGACAAACATCAAACCCCAACTAGATTAATTTGATTCTGAAATAGATACATATATATATATATACATATATATATATATATATATATATATACAGCATAGGTGAATTAATCTTTAGGGACTTTAGTAATTTTTGTTCCAGATGTGTCAACGTAAGTGCACAAACCACAATAAAGAAAAATAAATGAAAATCTGCAATAAAATTGCTACCTTCAAAGCCAACAATTTTTTTAAGCTTCTTGAATTTGTGACAATGTACAATCTCTATGCAAACTGATAGCAAACAAACGTGAGAATTGGAAGAGAAACTCTCCTCTCACTGGAACAAATGGAAATTTCAATTCAATGTATAGTCATTTGTGAGATTTTAGCAGATCTAGCTACTGAATCTTTCAGAGGATAATATACCTGTCAATCAGTCACTCTCTCCCCCACGATGATGAACGCGACCACTCGTTTTCTCACCCACGACGACCATCGCGACTCAGAGCTAATGCTCTGTACTATTTTTTGTGGATCTTTATTCAACAGCGTCCCTCGATTCTAAATCAGGCTTAGATGAAAATGGAGAGGAGAAGCTCGGGCTCAGACGAAAATGGAGAGGAGAAGCTCGGGATGGGGTGAGGTGCAGCTGAAAATGGAGAGGAGAGTCAGAGACCCATTTCATTTTTATTTCCCGCTTTCTTCACTTTTTTTTTATTAAAAAAATGAGGTGGCATATGCCACGTCAGGCGGGGCCGCGGCGAGGGCGTAACCCCAGTTGCCCTCAGAAGAACTATTTAGCATTAGGGCAGTGAATCAAATTTGAAATAATATTATTTTATTACAAATTTTAATAGAAATTTTTATTTAATAATAACTTTATCATTTTCCTTAGCATTATCCCATCAATATACACATCTTTTTATGATTTGACTATAACTGAAAAAATGTAACATTTTACAAAGTTAATAGAGTTCGCCTGAATTGGCTACTATGCCAAACAATCTCATTTTATCTCATTTAATAGAGGCTTTGTCTATAAATACTGTATTTGGTCTCCAGACTCACTCACTCAATCTCTTTCAGTCTTACATCATCTAAATAGAGTGGAGTAGAGTTTGGAAGTGCCAAACATCAGTGAGAAATTGCAGCAAAACACTAAGAAGCATCAATGGCTGGAGGTACTGTTTTTTTGTCATTAACTTGTCGATTCTTGTTTGAAAAGTGTTTATTCCACATTATAGAATCGCTATAGAGCTTTCATTTGGTATCAGAGCCCCGTTTTATCTCTGCCTTGGTGATTAAAAATATTGCTATGTTCATCTCTGTTTTTGGCTAAAAGTTTTGAAAATTTTAAGTTTTGATTTTTAGATTTTTTTATTTGAAAGAAGTTTAGAAATCATTTAGAAATAGTTTTTCTAAACTTTATGTGTTTAAAAACATGTTTTTTGAAAACTTTATGTGATTAAAAATGTGTTTTCAACTTCATTGAAAACAACATGTCGTTTAGGGAGGGAAGTCGTCCATTCAGTATTGATAAACGACACGTTGTTTTCGGTTTGGTGAAAACGACATGTCGTTCAGTTCGGAGTCCTTTATCCAGTATGGAGATAAATGACATGTAGTTTTCAGTTTTGCTGAAAACGACATGTCATTTAGTTTGGCCAGCGTTCATTCAATATAGCAATAAAACGACACGTCGTTTATAAGTTTAATAAAAACAACATGTCGTTTATGTGACCTGTTTTTCTTTTTAAACAATAAGGAAAACGACATGTCGTTTTTCAGTTTCGGAAAAAACGACGTGTCGTTTGTATGGGTCAGTTTTTCAAAAACTTTTATAGATGGTTTGGAAAGTGGGTTTTTGGGCCCACGCCCTTTATGCTTATAATTTTTATGCTGTATAGTTGTGCTTATAATTTTTATTTAATTTAATTATATGCAATTTGGATAATTGTTGTGTAAATTTATTTATTATGCTCGTATTTAGTTTGCATGAATTGATTAATTTTGCTTTATATTAATACATGCAATTTTTTGATGAGTATATAGTTAGAGGCATGAAATTAAAAGTTATGCACAATATTATAGTTTTGATTATGCAATCTTTATGCTTATATTATGAATATTTTGTACATAATAATAACATGTTAGTATTAGTTAAAATTATGTAATTCATAATATTAAGCTAGTCTTATGCAATTTAATGTCTAGTGATCCATATAATTTTAATTAATTAGAGAATAGCCACAACATCTTTAATTAAGTAAAATTATTATAATTAATTTGGATCACATACAGAATATTAGATATTAATTGTAATTAATTATACTTAATATAATAAATTTTATCCCATAGGAATTTTTATTATATTTATATTTTTAATTAGGATAAAATATCAAGTTATTCATAAATTACCCACATGAATTATGAATTTAGTAAATAATTTGATAGTTTTATCATAAAAGTTTAATCTAATATAGAATATACATCAAATCATAATATACCCTTTAAAATTATGAATTAAGTAAATAATTTAATAAAATTTTAGCTTACAGACAATTTTTATGTCATTAGATTCAATTTTTAAGCATGATTTACATTGGTAAAACATGATATTTTTATTTAGGCCCCAGTTTTAACGTAAGCATGTAATATATAATTTTATGTAGTTGCACAATCTGTAAATTTCTCTGATATTCGTTATGATATCCCTGAACTTAAGGGAGATAACTATAAGGTCTGGAAGGAGATAGTTCTTCTTCATTTAGGGTGGATGGACATAGATTATGCTATTAGGAAAGATGAACCACCATCAGTGACTGATACCAGCACTGCAGCGAACATTACGCTTTATGAGCGATGGGAGCGATCTAATCGCCTCAGCATGATGTTCATTAAGACTAGAATTTCTACTGGTATTCGTAATTCTGTCGATTAGCATGAAAATGTCCGAGACTTACTAAAGGCAATTGATGAACAATTTGTCACTTCAGACAAGGTACTAGCAAGCACCCTAATCATGAAGTTTTCATCCCTAAGACTCACCAGTGTGAGAGGTGTGCGTGAGCACATTATGCAAATGAGGGATAATGTGGCTCAATCGAAGAAACTTAAGGTTGAAATGTCGGAGTCTTTCCTGGTGCACTACATCCTGAACACCCTCCTACATCAATATGGACCATTCAAAATCTTATACAACACACATAAGGATAAATGGTCAATTAATAAACTCATGACCATGTGTGTTCAAGAGGAAATGAGACTGATGGTGTAACAGGGTGAAAGTGCAATGCTGACAACGCGTGGAAATGGCAAGCCAATTAGAAAGGAAAAGGCAAAATACCTCCCCAATGTGGTATTAAGAAAGATTCTAGATGTTTCTTCTGTAAAAAGAAGGGACACATGAAGAAGGAATGCGCCAAATTTCAGAAATGGCTTGCAGACAAAGGTAATCCAACCTCACTTGTTTGTTATGAATCTAATATGGTTAATGTCAATATTAACACATGGTAGATTGATTCTGAATCAACAATCCACATTTCAAGTTCCTTGTAGGGTTTGCAAAACCTAAGAAAGCCAGTAAGAAGTGAGCAAAACATCTTATCAGAAAACAAGATGGGCTCACATGTGGAAGCTGTATAAACTTGCTATTTAATTTTATCTAGTAATTTTGTTTTAAAGTTGGAAAAAGACCTTTTATGTTCCAAGTTTATCTAGAAATTTGATTTCAGTTTCAAGACTTGTACTTTTTGAATATTTCTTTAATTTTTCAAATTCATCATTCAATTTATTTTTTAAATTTGATTTTGTTGGGAATGGTACTTTGTCTGATGGTCTTTATTACATTAATTTACAAAACAATGTCACTTATGATTCAATGCATGTTCACACTGGCACTAAAAGGTGTGTTATTAATGAGGATTTCTCTAAATTATGGTACCGGAGATTAGATCATATCTCTATAGATAGAATAAAGGATTAGTCAATAAATGGGTACTTAATACTCTGGATTTTACTGATTTTGAGACTTGTCTGGACTGCATAAAGGGAAAGCAGACCAACAAGTCAAAGAAAGGTGCCAAAAGAAGTTCAGACATATTAGAGATCATACATACTGATATATGTAGTCCAAACATGGACTCACATGGTCAGAAATACTTCATCTCTTTTATAGATAATTACTTACGATATATGTATCTCTACATGCTTCATAACAAGAACGAATCATTAGATGCCTTTAAGATCTTTAAGGCTGAAGTAGAGAAACAATGCGGTAAGCAAATTAAGATCGTGAGATAAGATAGAGGTGGAGAATATTATGGTAGATACACAGAGGATGGACAAGTACCTGGACCATTTGTAAAGTTTCTTCAAAAGCATAAGATTGTTGCCCAATACACCATGCCGGTTCACCGGACCATAATGGTGTAGTAGAAAGAAGAAACCGAACATTATTAGAAATGGTGCGGAGTATGCTTAGTAGCTCCAATCTTCCTAAATCCTTGTGGGCTGAAACACTTAAGGCGGCAATGTATATATTAAATCGAGTTCCAACCAAAGTTATTCCTAAAACGCCATTTAAATTATGGAAATATTGGAAACCGCGTTTGCAACATATGCGCGTTTGGGGATGCCCGTCTGAGGTGAGAATTTATAATCCACAAGAGAAACTAGACCCAAGGACCATTAGTGGGTATTTCATTGGATATGCTGAAAGAACCTTCCACCTCAAGTGATAGATTGGTTATTGTTTACAACACCCCTCAAGTACAAACTAGTGTTGAACGACCAATCACAAGCTGCTGACGACATTCCAGTAGATCAGGTAGTTCAAGAATTGTCAACAACTTTTGAACAACAAGTTCAACCACATACTTCTCTGGAAGATGATGGTACAACATTAAGAAGATCTATTAGAGCAAGGAGATCATCAATTCTTAATGATTATATTGTGTATCTGTAAGAATCTAACTATAACATTAGAATCGAAAATGATCCCGAATTCTTTTCACAAGCCATGAGTTGCAAAGAATCAGAATTATGGTACTATGTCATGGAGAAAGAGATGAATTCTATGAAGAGTGACGCAGTCTAGGATCTTATTGAGTTGCCTAATGGTGTAAAAGTCATTGAATGTAAATAGGTCTTTAAGACAAAGAAAGACTCATTGGACAACATTGAGAGATACAAGGCAAAACTTGTTGCTAAGGGATTCACTCGAAAGAAGGAATCGATTACACAAAAACTTTCTCTCCTGTATCTAAAAAAGATTCCTTGCGTGTTATTTTGGCATTAGTAGCCCATTTTGACTTAGAGTTGCAATAAATAAATGTGAAAACAATATTTCTCAATAGAGATCTAGAGGAGGAGGTTTGCATAAAACAACCTGGAGGATTCTCCTCTAGTGATGGTGAGCAATTGGTTTACAAGCTCAAGAAATCCATATACGCTTTAAAACAAGCATCCCGCCAGTGGTATTTGAAATTTCATAATGTAATTTCTTCATTCGGTTTTGTAGAAAATATTATGGATCAATGTATATACCAAAAGGTCAGTGGGAGTAAAATATGTTTTATTGTTTTATATGTGGATGACATTTTGCTAGCAACCAATAATAAGGGTTTGCTACATGAGATAAAACAATTCCTCTCTAAAAATTTTGATATGAAGGATATGGGTGAGGCATCTTATGTCATTGACATTAAGATCCATAGAGACAGATTTCGAGGTATCTTTGGTTTGTCTCAGAAAACCTATATTAATAAAGTTTTAGAGAGATTCTGGATGAAAGATTGTTCACCAAGTGTAGCTCCCATTGTGAAGGGTGATAGGTTCAATTTGAACCAATGTCCGAAGAACGACCTTGAAAGGGAACAAATGAAGAACATTCCATATGCTCCTACTGTCGGAAGCCTAATGTATGCTCAAGTTTGTACAAGACCTGACATTACATTTGCTGTGGGAATGTTGGGACGATATCAGAGTGATCCAGGTTTAGACCACTGGAGAGCTGTAAAGAAAGTAATGAGGTACCTTCAAGGAATCAAAGAATACATGTTTATATATAGACGGACGGACAATCTGGAAGTAATTGGCTACTCAGATTCTGACTTTGTTGGCTGTATTGATTCACGCAAATCAACATCAAGATACATTTTTTTTTTATGGCCGATGGAGCTGTATCATGGAGGAGTGCCAAGCAGACATTGACTGTCACTTCCAATATGGAAGCTGAGTTCGTCTCTTATTTTGAGGCTACTTCACATAGTGTATGACTTAAGAGTTTCATTTCTGGGCTTAGAATTATAGATTCTATCTCTAGTCCATTGAAAATGTATTGCGACAATTCAGCTGCTGTTTTGATGGCTAAGAACAACAAAAGTATGAGTCGAAATAAACACATCGACATTAAATATTTAGCCATAAGGGAATGTGTTAAAGAAAAGAAAGTGGTAATTGAGCACGTCAGCACTGAGCTAATGGTCGCTGAAATATTATTACTTAAATGCAGATTATCAATGTGTTTAAGATGAAATATTATATTAGAAGTGTGGACCAAGTGGGAGAATGTTGACCGTTTCTTACGAAGTTTAGGAGCCCTTGAAGTAAATTTAGGAGCCCTTAAACCAGTCTCTAACTTCTTTAAGTTTAGGAGCCCTTGAAGTAGTTCACTCTGCCAAATGAAAGCTCTATAGCGATTCTATAATGCAGAATAAACACATTTCAAATAAGAATCGACAAGTTTAATGACAAAAAAAAAAGAGTACCTCCAGCCATTGATGCTCCTCACTGTTTTGCTGCAGTTTCTCACTGATATTTGGTACTTCCAAACTCTACCCCACTCTATTTAGATGATGTAAGACTGAAGGGGATTGAGTGAGTGAGTCTGGGGACCAAACACAGTATTTATAGACGAAGCCTCCATCAAGCTTCGGTGTTACGTGTCTCATGTGCTCAGTTTGTCATGAGATCAGTTTCTACATTCTATGAACGTGATGAATAAGTCAAAGTGGACCACTTCAAGGGTTCTTAAACTTAAGAAAGTTAGAGACTCATTCTCACGAACAGCTTCTATAAAAAACAGTCAACAACCATGTGGTTTTTTAAAAAAATAAACATGAAATAATGTAGAGAATTTAAAGTTTTAGTCTTTTTATCTTTTTATATTTTTTGGTATCATTTTATTTTGAATATATATATATGTTTAAGTTTTATTTAATAAATTTAAACATATAGCTACAATAATACCGTCAGATATATTAAATTATAAAATTATTTTTATTATAAAATAAATATAATATATCGTATCAAATCAAATCAAATCATTTCAATAACTTTACTTTTAACTTATCATTTATCGTCATCCACCTCCTTCTGTCTTAGATCCAAGCTGAAAGCTGCACCACGCGTTCCGCTCTGCATATTTTTTTTCTTTTCTGTGATAAACTTTCTTACTCCAAAATTCTCTGTATCTCGAGATTCGGTCCAATCTCGCTGGAAGACAAGTAACATAATAGAAGGAATCTGCTGGAGATGGTTGCACTTGTCATCAAGGAATTAGATGATCCTATAGCATCCTCAATTTTAATTGTTGCAGCATCTCTTTCTTTTTTTGTGAAAGATTTTAATGACCCTGAGGGGCTATAAAGATTTTTCTATCTTTTTATTGAATTAGATGGTATAAATTTTTAAATAGATAGGCATAAAATGTGGATGTCATAACATTTAATGATATTTATGGTAGTACGAATTTCATACGAGCATTTTATGGTATATTTATCTTTTAAATCAATTGATGTCATAATGATGGTATATGGTGTAAAGGACTTGTCTTTTATCTGGATATCAATAATATTTAAGATGATTTATAAATAGTAATAAATAATTTGTAAAGTAATCTGAGAATATTAAAATAATCTGAGAATATTTGTGAATAATTATGTTTTCAAACAAACCCTTATTCTTTCCATATTGGACTATTTAATTTTTTTTTTAAATTTTTTTATGTTCAACCAAAATTCCAATTACAATAAGAGAGTAGATTCCTACTTCATACCTCTAGATAGTGAAGAATAAAGCCAAGGTGCCACAAAATATGAACAAAGAAAGAAGGACGCAGTCTTGAAAGCTCAAATGTGAAGAAGATCCGAAATGTAGCATTATTCAATAGTCTCTTAACTTGGTAGAGATTTTCCTTTTATTCTTTATTTTGTTGAAAATGATGAAAGAAAAATGTAATTCTACATCTTAAATTTTGTTCTTTTCAATCAAATTTGTTTTTTTTTTTTTTTTAAATATCCAGATAATCATTCATTGAAATTAAATAGAGTTTTTACAAATATTAATATTATCAAGTCAAATAGCTTAACTTACAAAAGAAGGATAAAAATCCTACCACGTCTCAATATCATTAACACCCTATGTATGTCTAGCCAACTAAGGAGCAGCCATATTACTTAGTCGATTCACATGCAAGACTTGAACTTCTTGAAAACCCCTCATCATCCTTCGAATATCTTGAAGTAGAAATTCAAAATCTGTTAGAAACTCAGATAGATTAATCAAAGTATTAGCAAGTATCAAATAATATGTTTCTAATAATAATTTCGGAACTCCTCATTATTCACATAATTGAAGACCCCTTAACAAAACTATTCCCTCAATAAATTTTTCAGAAGAAGCTTACCCTACAAGCCACTAAGACATCTCCTTTATAATATATAAGAATCATCCCAACCGCAAATGATTGTTGATAAAAAAAGGTAGCCCCATCCACAATCAACTTTAGAAATCCTATAGGAGGTGGTTTCCAACACACAACTTTGTTTATATCCTTATGAGAAATATCAAAAACTTGTAAATGTTTATACTCTAACTGTAAATAAAGAGCATAATTAACCACTATTCGATTTTGCAAAGAAACCTGCTCATAAATGAATTTATTCTTTCTATACCATAGATTCCAAGCAATACATATAAATTTGTTCAAAGCCTCCTTAGAGCCTCTATCCCAAGCCAAATTAGCCAAATCCCAAAAAGATAGTTCAACTTCCACAGTTCCCATATAAGGAAAAAATTTCAGCCAAGTGTTTATAACCTCTAAACAATAAAAAAGTGCATGAGCAGTATCTTCTCGATCTTGAGCTCATAAATCATCTTTTAAAACATGTTTCCTCTTCAAATTCTGATAGGTTGGCAACTTCTCTTGGCTTTTCATGTGAAAATCTTTATTTTTTTTGTTAATTTCAACTGCCATAGACATTTCTAAAAAACTGTTTCAGTTCTTTTCCTTGAATGTTGCCCCATTGATTGAGTTTGACCTTATTGTAGCAATCTATAAGCATCATTAGTACTTGTAAGAATACTCAACTTCATAATTTGCTTAATGACATTTGTTAATATAATATATTTTAAATGGCTTCCACTCAGGTATATAAAATCATTTAAGATTAGGTGCACCAACAAGGATAATGAAGAATAATGAGATGGAATGACAATAATGATGATGATGATGATGAGATGGGATTGGGAATCAAACGGCTAACAAAATGCAATAAATACTTTGTCTCTAAAATATCTAATTGTTAAAGGTTGAAAAAAAGGTCCTGGCAGATGGGGTCTATCATTGTAACACCAAAGATGGGAGTGTCAAATTTTAGGAAAACTATTTGGCATTTTCGGAATACAAATTATATGGTATTCTTATCCTAGTTATATAATTAAAATCATTTATGAATATATTAAATAAGTTTTGTTATGTATAGTTATTTTTACGTGTTTTTTGCATACTCTATTGATATGATTTATTAAAGTAGTTATTTTATATTAAAAAAAGTAACGTGATCAATAACATTAATGGAGTGCACAAAGAATACCAAAAAAATAACTACACATCGAATTTTTGTTATTCTAAGAACACTTTCATGGGATTAGCCAAAGTTAAAGGACATTTTTTATGAATATAAGAAAAATTTGATTTTTGACTATTCCATTTACATAAATCTCCACATTAGAATAGCTAATTTTTCATTATATAACAATAAAATAATATAAAATGAATTTAATTTTGGTTATTTACATCAAATTTTCACATTAGATTATATATTTATTCATTATATAGGAATGAACAATTAATAATTTTAAAAATATTTAATTTTTTTAATTATTAATTTATTTTATTTTATCATATTTTACTATTTTACCTATTATATATTAATTAATAATCAATCACATTCTTATTAAATTAATATATCACTAACTTAAATTAATATATCAATTGTGATAAAATATGTGATAGAAAGAAAGGGAGAGAGACATAATTAATAAAATATATATTTGATGTATGTACAATAACCTTCAAATTTAAAATTTTTTTAAAAGTCACTGTAGATATTTAGAATTTAGTTAATCTATTGTGAATATATTTTACTCTCTAATAGTTAAATATTCAATAAATTTAATTTTTAGATAATTCAACAATAGTGCTCTAAATCCGTCCGTATCCTACTTTAATTTCGAAGAAGCTTTGCGCGCCCAACAACTCTCCATTATCTGCCAACAGCACAAATTCAACCTTATATGAACCCGAGGCCAACATTCATTCTAAAACAATCTGGATCAGTGTTGAAAAAATAAAAAAAATTATAATATAGTACTTCAATGAAAATCTATTTACAAACTCTATTTTTTATAAATAATTCTATTTTGAAAGCATTCAATGTTAATTATTTTAAAAAAATGATTGATGTTTTAGTTTTATTTTTTAAGTCAGATTTCACTGCAAGTAATGTATTACACTCGATTACCAAAATCAAGTCGACATTACACTCGATTTATTAAACAATTACGATATGCTCATCCTACAATATCAATATTAAACAGCTGAAAAATAAAAAAGAGTTTTGCTAAGAATAAACGGTTTGATTCGTACCGATACTGATATGATTTTTTTTATTGAAAAGAAAAACAAAAGAACAAAAATTTTGAGAAAAAAATGTCTTCTGTCTCACAAAAATTA
Organism: Juglans microcarpa x Juglans regia; assembly: GCF_004785595.1. NCBI lineage: Eukaryota > Viridiplantae > Streptophyta > Magnoliopsida > Fagales > Juglandaceae > Juglans > Juglans microcarpa x Juglans regia. The sequence goes on along the minus strand of NC_054601.1, from coordinate 25,815,504 downwards.
TTTCCGTCTCAATTCGCACCATTTCATTAAACGAATAACTTATATGTCATAATCGATGGTTGGTTTGGTACACGAACTCACCTGTAAAAAGACTTTTCCAATAAATAAATATTGTCGCATATTTTTTTTCTCGTCTGCATACATGTGTAGAAAGTGCAATGTCTAAACTCCCACAATTTAGATATAACATAAATCAAAGAGATAAAAATGCTTTGTACCTTCGAGGCTTCATAATTAATAAAAAAAATTCAATCTTGTACCATCCATTAAGATTTTACCATATGAATTTTTACCACTCTACAGTCTTTTCATGAATAATACTATTTGATCATAAAAAAATTTACTGCTCAGATAACACTATGGTAATATGACATCATCATGTGATACCACATAGTTTATTAAGACTCTATTTGGATATAAAAATCTATCAACTCGTATCGTCTAATCATTATAATTTTTTTAAATTTTTTATATAAAATATAAGAAATAATTTAACTTTTTTAATATCCTTTTGATTTAAATATACTTTTATATTCTTTTTTAATAAATCACATAACACCAAATCAAAAGGACCATCCAAACATAAATTTCAAATGACCAAATAGCAATACTCTTCTTTTCATTCATCCTAAACGTTAAAATGAGACATTATCACATTAATTATGTATCTGGAAGTGCAGCACTTAGGATGAAAGATATCTAAAAATAAAAAAGAAAATGATTTCAGAGTTCAAAAGGTACAAGAGCAAAATTTAAAAAATAAAGAAAATTATTCTGTCGGAAAACATGAATGCAGCACACTTGTCATGCCATAACTAACCATACAAGGACGCATATCATATTGATATACTGTGAGCTTTTAAAAACCAAAAAAATATACAATCAATTTGCCTCTTGAGTATAAAAGTATAATAAAAATTCCAAAAATTAAGAGAAAAAAAAAAAAAAGACCGAAGAAAGGTTTCCCTTGTGAGTGGCCCATTCACAATAGATTCTTTATCATATACTTCAAACAGAATTTTTTTTTTTTTTTCATTCATTTTTGTAAACTCTTAAACATTTAAAAAAAAATCACAAAATCATTAAAAAATACTTACTAATCACTAAGTAAAATAAAAAAAATTACCTGGAGCCAATCGGGACCCAACTGTCAATGAGAGTAGCATTTTTCATACTTCAAAATATATCATCAAAACTTATTTTTTATATTTTATATACTAATTTTTACAATACACAATACATCATACATCAATTTATCTATTTTTTATTCTATATCATTTAAATATTATATTTTTTAATATTTTGTGGGTGAAAAAGTGCAAAAAGAGATAAATTATTATGGGAGAAAAAGTACAAAAAGAGAGAGAAAATAAAAAATATTATTTTAGATGAGACAAAATTCTTATATGATCTCATTTCATCTCATCTCATTTTATTTTCAAATATAATTTAAATAAAAAAATTTCCAACTAATCATTACAACTTTTTCAAATATTCAAATAAAAAATTAAAAAAAATTAATTTTTTCAAATCACCAAATAAAAATAATATTATAAAACTATATTATTACAATATTTTAACTTTATAATATTTTTTATTCAACTTTTTCTCTACCATTTTTTAAAATCCAAAAAATACTCAACTCAAACTATCTCACTATTATTCACAAACTATCTTACTACTATTTACAAAATTCTCATATCATTTCACTCTCCAAACAAGTCTTAAAATATTTATATTTATGCACAGTTCATGCCACATGTAGGGACAACACTGTAAATAACTACATGCTACATGCTACAAGTAGACAAAAAATACAAAGAAATAATTTGTACAAGTGTCAAATAGACCAGACTCATGCAAGTCCTTGTAAAAAAGTAGAATCCACCTTAAAAAAGTGTAAAAAAATATTTTTTATTAATAAGATTCACTTTTTTCTTTTTCTTTTTTTATAAAAGGCTTATATAAAATTTGTATATTTAAAATTTGAGTAATGTTACATATATTTGTGGAGTGCACAAGTACCGTACAGTCGTTTTAAAAAAGAGTGAGATTTATTATTAAAATATTATTATTTTTATGTAAATCTCATATTTATTTATTTTTTTTAAAATTATTATAGAATATTTATACACTGACAACTGTAACTAATATTTCCTTTAAAATTGACATCTATCGTTACTCTAAAATATAACATCCGTTGGACGGCATCTTGGGCTACTTTCCTTCAAATTTTACAGAGAGATGAGTTTGTCAAAACCCATTAGAATGCTCTACACTGGATGGCCCTTTGATAGAGTGGCCGACAAGTCACCTCTTCGATGGGTGGCCGTTAGTACCTTTTTGAAGTTTTAATTATTTTTTCTTATTTAATCTAATTTTGTTATTTTAATTTAAGGCTTGATTTGATTATACAGATAAAATTATTTCATCTAATTATTATAATTATTTTAAATTTTTACATAAAATATTTAATTTTTTAAATTTTAAAATAAAAATTATATTAAAAAATTATATTTTAATAATATTTTATTTAATTTTTAACTTTTATTTTATCTTATCTGTATAATAAAACGACTACTTAATTTTTATTTTTTAAGATAGATGGTAAGTCTTTGTTTCTTATCTTTTAACGTTTAATTTTTATGTTGTTTTTTTTTTAAGTTTTAGGAATCTAATTTAATTTTTTAATATTTCTGATGATGTGGCAGGTTAACTGTACATTTTTATTTTGGAAAATAATTTGTGTCGTGAGTTTGTATTAGTATTATTTTTGGAAATGCGACTCAATATCAATATGGTGCTGCTACATGCATGAGAGAGCGTGAGAGAGCGTGCTGATAGGTGCATTTTCTCTGATTTTTAGAAGAAAAAAACAGAGGAAATACACCCGGTACAATCTCTCAGTCTATTTACCATTAGGATAGGGAATGAAATTTAAAATAATATTATTTTATTACATAATTTTAATAGAAAATTTTTATTTAATAATAATTTCATCATTTTCCTTAGCATTATCTTATCAATATACACGTCTTTTTATAATTTGACTGTGACTTAAAAAAATGTAACATTTTACAAAGTTAATAGAGTCAAATCATTTCATTTTATATTATTTTATTTATTTTTTAAATCTTATTTAAATATAAATATTTTTTAAATTTAGATTTTTAATTTTTTTATCTAATAATTATATAATCATACAATTTTTCCAAATTTACAAATAAAATACAAAAAAATAATAATTCAATTTTTTTAAATATTAAAATAAAAATTATATTCTAACAATATTTGATTTTATAATATTTTAATTTAACTTATTATCTTTCATTTTTTAAAATCAAGTAAAACATTTTAACTCAAATCATTTCACTATTATTTACAAATTTTTTATTTCATATAATCTCAACATTCAAACTAGACCTAGTGATTTTTAAAAATAGATACCTAAGAGTTTGTTTGGAATTACAGTATGAGTTTTAAAAAGTATTTAAATAATTTTAAAATCTCTTTAATAGAAAAATTATATTATTTTGGTGTTAAATATTAAAACACTTTTAATCTCAAATAAGTTAAAAAATATGTTTGAAGAAAAAAATCATTTTGTTTTTCTATTAAAAAGTGTGGTGTTTTTCTGAATAATACGAAACATAATTCAAATTTTTTAAAAAAATGTTAATGAATGAAAATATTCATACAACTTTTAGATAATTATAACTTTCAAACTTTCAACAATATGATCATAATTTTTAAAAATTTAAATAATTATCATTTCTACATCAAAAAAACATTTTTTTAGTTTGTTTCCAAACATATGTAACTTGTTTGAAAGTGTTTTAAATATATAATTTTTATACAGTAAATAACTTTTTAATAACTGAATTTATTACTTAAGTTATAAGTCCTATAATTATAAATTATATTTTTCATCGTGATCTGAAACATGCATTAAGAGCATTTTAATGAATGTTGTAAAATACAATTAAATGTAAAATGGACGATGCTACTATGCTTATAATTTATACGACTCATTTTATTTCTTGGCGTGACATCAAATTGTGGTGTAATCTAAGTTATTAGAAAAATTTAAATAATAGAGGAAATTTAAGATTTTAATATTCATTTTTTTATATTTTTTAGTACCATTTTATTTTGAATATATATATATATGTTTAAGATTTTTTTAATAAGCCACGTTAATGGGATAAAAAAAAAGGTATAAATGAGGAGGCATTTTCATGTAAATTATGAAAAAAGTTAATCAAAATAGAGATCCAATTGACTGTTGTAAATTATTTTTATTTTTCAAATAACTACAGTAATACTGTCAGATATTTTAAATTATAAAATTAATTTTTTTTATAAAATAAATCTAATCCATCGTATCAAATCATTTCAATAACTTTACTTTTAATTTATCATATAAAGTAAATCATCTTTATCCGTTATCGTCATCCATCTACCTCCGTCTTATATCCAAGCTGAATGCAGCACCACGCGTTCCACTCTGCATATTCTTTTTCTTTTTCGTGACCAACTTGCTTACTCCAAAATTCTCTGTATCTCGAGATTCGGTCCAATCTCACTGGAAGCCAAGTAACATGATGGAAGGAATCTTCTGGATATGGTTGCACTTGTCATCAAGCAACTCATGTATCCTTCCTTTTTCTTTAACGGAAAAAAGTTATTACTCTTTTATTACTTATTTATTATTTATTTATATTTAATTATTTTTAATTTATTTAATAATTAAGAAAATGATCAGTAGTAAATTTATATATTTTTTTAATTTTTTTAAATCGTTAAAGATGTTAAAAAAATATTTAAAATAAAATGATAAAAAATAAAAACACTATAAATAATAGATGAGTAGTAGATTGTTAATAAGCCTATCACTATTATTTTTTAACTATTTTTGCATCTATAGCTTTTAAATTTAGAGATGAGTTAAAGTAAATTGAAATAATTTTAAATAAGTTAAATAAAATATTATTATTTTAAAATTTGAAAAAATTAAATTATTTATTATATTTTGTGTGAAAATTTAAAAAAATTATAATGATAAGATGAGATGAATTTCGAATCTAAATGGGCTGGAAAAACAAAATATTATTATTGGGGTGCTTGTTTGATTCGATCGGGTGGTGTTCATATTTCTTCAAATAGTTATCCTTAGATTTCCTTGATTAGCTGATAGATTTTTCAATGGGGGGATGTTTTGAAGTCGGATTTTCATGCCCTTGTTGCTGGAAGTGATAAAACCAAGCACACGGGTTTAGAATTGTCACAGTGACACCCCCATTTCACTTCTAAGAATTAAATGTATGCATTGCGGTATGGGAAAGCGCAGATGCACATATGGTCACGAAGATGCAGCAAAAGAACACCACTTATAATGACTGAAAATGAAAACTTCAAAGTAGACGAAACATGAGTTTCTCAGTTTTTTAAATCCTAATTTTGATTTAAAAATTTTATGTGCAGTCACTTTTGTATACTTTTTATGTATTTTACTAATATGATTGTCTGTGTCACTTTTTTTAATATAAACTAATTATTTTGATCAATCGCCTTAATAGAGTATGCAAAAAGTACATAAAAGTGACTGTATATAGTAGAAAATGATAATACTATATACAGTTATGTGGTGGGCAGTTTTCGCATACTTTTTAAAAAGAAGTGAGGGTTGTTATTAGCTATGGTCATAAAAAAATTATACAAAAGTAATTCTACAAATTGACGTGATTTCATATAATCTGTTAGATTTAATTTATAATAAAAATAATTTTATAATTTGACGAATCATATGAAACCACTTCAGCTTATAAGATTACTTTTATGTAATCTATTTGTGGTTAAAATATTTCTCTTAAAAAAATAATTTTTTTGCATGGATTTTAAATTTATCAATTCTTTCAAAATAAGTACCCAAAAAATTGAACCCTTCAAAACTGTAAATTGTGAGTGCGATGATTTTACAATTATTCGTTTGGCCAGTAGAGAACTGCTTGTTATTGAAATCGCTTGTTAACAATTTCAGTGTTTGCAACTCTGCCTTACTTTGATGTGAGTGCTACCATATATTTGTTCGAAAATGATTTATAAACAATATTTTTTACAGCATTTTATATAATTATTTTTTAAATGAGATGTATTTTTATAAAACATCTTATAAAAATAATATAATTTTATAAAAATATTTTCATTTTATAATATGATTGTGTAATATATTGTACAATGTGTTGTGTGTTCATATATGTTTAAATTCCTTGTTGTACAAAACTTTAGGATGCTCGTTGTGTTTACGTTCTATGTAATAGGATATACTAGCTTGACGTTCGACTCTTCAAGGGAGAGTTCTTCTATATAGTATCTACTGTAGCAGTGCACACAATGCACACACTACGTGAATGCTTTTGATCCGTGTTTTTTTTTTTTTTTGGTTTTTTTGGTTTTGCACCAGACGGCTTCTCCTCGTCTCTATCTCTCATCTCGGCTCTCTCTCACATCGTCTCTCTCTCTCTCCTCGACTCTCTCTCTCTCTCATCGTCTCTCTCTCTCTCTCTCTCATCGTCTCTTTCTTCTGGACTCTCTCTCTCATCTCGAGCTCTCTCACTCATCTCAGTCTCTCTTATCGTCACTCTCTCTCTCATCTTGGTCTCTCTCTCTCATCTCCGCTCTCTCTCTCTCCTTTCGATTTTCTCTCTCATCTTCGCTCTCTCTCTCATCTCGGTTCTCTCTGTCATCATCACTCTCTCTCTCATCGTCGGTCTCTCTCTCATCATCTCTCTCTAACATCTCGGTCTCTCTCTCTCATATCCCCTCTCTTAGTCTATAGTAATTTCGAATTTAAGAGATGAATGTTGTAGGGTGTTTTTCGTCATTTTACTTATGCCACATAAGGGGTGTAGCGGCTGCTCCCACTACAGTGGTTTTTCCCCATATTTTTTCATCTAGTAATTGTGAAGGTGCTTGTCGTGTTGAAGGTCCAAGTTATAGGTAGGGCTGTGCAGGTGACCCGAAAATTTGTTGGACCCGATTAAAATGGCCCGATCTGACCCGAATTTTATTGGGTTATTGCTGATCGGGTTTCCAACCCAACTAATCAACGGGTTTACATTTTGGTTTCAACCCGTCCGAATATAAAATCACAGTACTTATCTTTAGTTCTCCAACCCCTCCCAAAGTTCTCCAACAGGTCGCTGATTGCCAAGGACAAGTGATATTCAGATTTCACTCAGGCCTTCTAGAAACCAGAAAGGGTCGCTGATTGCCAAGGATTTTTCTAAAGCCATTCTACAACCATCATTCCAGTGCATTTACCCAACCAGGAGTAATGAATGAAGTATTTCTCTGGTTGGAATAAACAGAGCCACTGCAGAGTGGAGCGACAGAACCTAGCATTGGGCAGTGAGCAAAGAGACGCGGCGCGCGGTGGTGCGACGTAGAAGTCATCGGTCTAAGACCTGACTTGCAGCTGTATTTTTGTAAGAATAGCAGAAAAACAGCAAAAGAGAGCAGAGGGAAATATATGAAAAGTTGCTGCTGCATTCGATTGATTAAAAACTTTACACAGTACTGCTGCTTTATACTAAAAATAGACCAACAAACCTAACAAACTAAGGAATCTTTACAGCACAATACCAACTCTGTTCAGCTAAGAATAACAACTTCTAAAATTACAAAATGATACATTACAACTCAGCTGGAAGAAGGATCATCTAGTAATTTAACTACAGATTTATTACAAGAGGTAAGTCCATTTGATGAAGAGTGTGGCTGCATATCAGAATCATCCATGTTGCCACGAGCAGCTACGTCCATATCTAAGGCTTGGGTGTACTGATGCCATGCTGCTCTAATACCCCCCCCCCCCCCCCCACAAGATGGAGAATAGATGTTGACTATTCTCATCTTGGACAGATGTGAGTAAAGGAGATAGGATGGAAGGGATTTAGTGAAGATGTCAGCAAGCTATGATTGTGTATTAACATGAGCAGTATGAATGCTACCTTCTTGTATTTTATCTCGTATAAGATGACAATCCACTTCAATGTGTTTTGTCCTTTCATGAAAAACTGGGTTAGCTGCTATATGTAAGGCAACTTGGTTGTCACAAAATAAGTCTGCAGCTTGTGGATGAGAGATGGAAAGATCAGTAAGCAACTGTCGAAGCCAAGTTAACTCAGTACAAATAGATGCCATTGCACGATATTCTGCCTCAGCAGAGGACCTTGAGACAACTGTTTGTTTCTTGGATATCCAAGAAATAGGTGACTGACCCAAGAAAATGCAAAAACCAGTGACTGACTTGCGTGTGTCTGGGCATGAAGCCCAATCTGAATCACAGTACCCTCTAAGATGGATGGAAGAAGTGGAGGAGAGGAGTATTCCTTGGCCAGGTGCATTTTTAAGGTATCTTAATACCTTTTGGGTTGCAGCAAGATGGGATGTAGAAAGGTGGTCCATGAATTGACTTAGCACTTGGATAGGATAACTAATGTCTGGTCTGGTTAAGGTTAGGTAAAGTAAACGACCAATGAGTTGTCTATAAAATGTGGGATCAGCTAGAGGTGTCCCATAAGATTTGCTTAATTTATGGTTTTGATCCATTGGAAGCTTGAGAGGTTTAGAAGCTAATTGTCCTGATTCAGCAAGAAGATCTAAAGTATATTTCCTTTGGCAGAGATGAATACCAGTGGGGGATCGAGCAACCTCAATGCCAAGGAAATATCGTAAAGATCCAAGATCTTTAATTCTGAAGTTGGCATTCAAAAAGGTTTTGAGGTCTGAAATTGAGTCAAGTGAATTACGAGCAACTACTATGTCATCAACATAGACTAGTAGTGCTGTAAAACTTGTATAAGTGATATGAGTAAACAAACTATAGTCAGACTTCGATTGGGTGAAACCAAATTTAATCAAAGAAGTGGAGAACTTATCATACCATTGGCATGAAGCCTGTTTGAGTCCATAGAGGCTTCTGAGTAGCTTACAGACCTGTCCAGGTTGACCTTTGGTGTAGCCAGGTGGTTTTTGCATGTATATCTCTTCATTGAGTTCACCATTGAGGAAAGCATTGTTAACATCAAACTGTTGCAAGTGCCACCCTTTGATTGCAGCTAAGGCAAGTATGGTTTTGACAGTGTCAATTTTCACTACAGGTGAGAAAGTTTCATGATAGTCCACCCCTTCCTGCTGGGTGAAACCCTTAGCAACTAACCCTGCTTTCTTTCTCTCAACAGTACCATTAGAATGGTACTTGGTTTTATAAACATATTTGCATGTAATGGGAGTTTTGCCTGGGGGCAAGTCAGTAAGGATCCATGTATGGTTAAGCTCTAAATCTTCAATTTCAGTATCTATTGCCTTACACCAATCGGGATCCTTGGCAGCTTGCTTGTAAGTGAGTGGATCATGATGTGAAGAAATAGTAGCAGAAAATAAAGAAAATGTAGGTGATAAATTGGCATAAGAAAGTGAGGAAGAAATGGGGAAAGGAATACCTGAAAAAGCTGATGCCATGCTCACTGATTGAGTGGATGAGATGAAGGATGCTTGTTGGCAATGGAAGTCTTTGAGATATTGAGGAGCTCTTCTTGTTCGAGTAGATCTCTGAAGAGGAAGTGAAGAGGGAGGATCTGTGATGGATGAGGTGGGAGATTCTGGTGATGGGTTAGTGAGAATAGATGATGTTTCTAAAGGGATGGGCAAGGGAGTGATAATTGGGTGTGAAGGAGAAGAAATAGAGGAAGATGAAATTGGATGAAATGAAGTAGAAGGTAACAAGTTGGAAGATGATGGGATTTTAGATTGATGATGGAAGGGAAAAATATTTTCATTAAAGGTAACATCCCGAGAGATAAAAATAGACTTGGTTTTTAGATCAAGTAGCTTGTACCCTTTTACCCCAAAAGGATAACCAAGAAAGATGCAATGTCTACCTCGAGGGTCAAATTTTTGTCTGTGTTGAGATATTGTAGAGGCAAAACAGAGACATCCCAAAATTCTCATGTGAGAATATGTGGAGGGTTTGTTAAAGAAAAGCTAAAAAGGTGCTTTATTAGAAAGTAAGGGGCTGGGAACTCGATTAATGATGTAAGCTGCAGTGAGGATGCAGTCATTCCAGTATAAATTTGAAAGATTAGACTGGAATTTGAGAGCTCTAGCTATGTTCAAAAGATGTTGATGCTTCATTTCTACAATCCCATTTTGTTGTGGGGTTTCCACACAAGTTCGATGGTGAATGATTCTCCTTTTATTGAAGAATTCTGTCATTTGAAACTCAAGGCCATTGTCACTTCTAAGGGTTTGCACTTTGGTGTGAAATTGAGTTTCAACCAGGTTACAAAAGACTTCAATGCATAATCTGGTATTAGATTTTGCCTTTAGTAAATAGATCCAAGTACTCTTAGAGTAATCATCTACAATGGTCAAAAAATATTTTGTTCCATCATATGATGTTACTGAGTTGGGTCCCCAAATATCACAGTGAATGAGTTGAAAAATTGTGTTGCTTTTATGTGAGCTAACTGGAAATGGTAGTTTATGGTGCTTTGCAAGTGGATATATAAGACATGGATTAGTATGGGTAATAGTGGAAACATGATTCTGAATGAGAGGATCTTTGATTACATTGAGTTTAGAAATAGGTGTATGGCCCATTCTACAATGCCAGATATCAGAAATTAGATCAACATCTTTGAAAGTAGCTGAAACAGAAATATTTTTATGTAATGAAGTAGAAAAATGATCTAAGAGAGCTGTTGGGGACACTGGTTCAGCAAGCAAGTGGTAGAGACCATTCTTTATCTCACCCATGCCAATCGTGGTTCATGACAAAAGGTCCTGTATGAAACAAAATTGTGAAAGAAAAATAAAATAGCAAGAGAGTGAGTTGATCAACTGTTTGGCAGAAATCAAATTAAAATGGAAAGAGGGAACACATAAAACATTATTTAACGTTAATGTGGTGTTGATATGAACATTGCCAATGTGAGTGACAGGTGCAGTGTGATTATTTGGGAGTTTAACAACAAAGGAGACTTGAGATGTGATAGAAGAAAAAAATGAGGTGTTGCAGACCATGTGGTCTATAGCACCAGTGTCAATGATCCAAGGCAAGTGTGTGTTAGAATGATGTGTGGAAATGAAGGAGGTAAAGCAAGAAGTGATACCATTCATGGTGGAGGGATGAGTACAATCTGCCTGGACATTATTGACTGAGTGACTAGCAATGGAAACCTCTTTTGTCTGCAATAGAGATAACAGTTGCTGGTATTGGTCCTTAATGAAAGTGAAGTTGTCATCGGGTGAATCTGTGGATTCAAGTGAAGTCATATTGGCAGCAGAGATGCCATGCTGCTTAGCCTTGCCATGTAGTTTGTGCCCAGGTGGATAGCCATGTAATTTATAGCATTTGTCTGCTATGTGACCTGTCATGTGACAGTGAGTACAAATGGGGGCTTGGGCATTTCCTGCCTTGAAGCATGTATCCAGAACATGCCCTTGAATTTTACAATGGCTGCAAAAAAGTCTATCACGTTTTGGTTGCTGGGATGATTTGAAATTTGGTTTATATGGAGAATATGGTGGTTTGACAGCAAGGGTCATCGAGTCAGGTGAAGGAAGGCCAGACAACATGAGGTGTTGCATTTCTTGCTGCTGGATCATGGAGAAGATTTTATTTATGGGAGGTAAATGATCTAAAAGCATGATTTGATCACGGGTAACCAGAAATGAATCATTCAACCCCATGAGGAATTGAATGACACAATCCCTTTGGTATCTGTCAAGTAGGACAGCAAGTTTTCCACAAGTGCAATTAGGCATAGGATCATATATGATAAGTTCATCCCACAGTGTTTTAAGTTTGCCAAAATAGACACTAACAGAATCATTATCTTGTTGCAAACCTGATAAAGCCGTTTTGAGCTGAAAAATCCTGTGACCATTTTGTTGAGTGAACCTGTCTTTGAGTTCATTCCAGATTTGTGCAACATTATCCACCAAGGCGATACTGGATTTAAGAGAAGGGTTGATTGAGTTGTGAAGCCAAGACACAACTAAGTCATTGCATCGTTCCCATGCATCATAAAGAGGGTCAGTGGTCATTTTTGGTTTTAGCAAGGTTCCATTGATGAAACCAAGCTTGTTTTTGGCACGAAGAGCTCGGGTCATAGCTCTTGACCAGGTTGTATAATTCTCAGAGGTGAGAAGGTCAGGTACCAAGGGTAGTGAAGGGTTATCGCCATGGTCGAGTCTGTAGGGATTGGTAATGTTGGTGAAATCCAAAAAGAAAGATTTGTTTTGATCAGGAGCCATTTGAAAAATATCCTTACTCTCAGTGGCTCTGTGATACCATGTAAGAATAGCAGAAAAACAGCAAAAGAGAGCAAAGGGAAATAGATGAAAAGTTGCTGCTGCATTCGATTGATTAAAAACTTTACACAGTACTGCTGCTTTATACTAAAAATAGACCAACAAACCTAACAAACTAAGAAATCTTTACAGCACAATACCAGCTCTGTTCAGCTAAGAATAACAACTTCTAAAATTACAAAATGATACATTACAACTCAGCTGGAAGAAGGATCATCTAGTAATTTAACTGCAGATTTATTACAAGAGGTAAGTCCATTTGATGAATAGTGTGGCTGCATATCAGAATCATCCATGTTGCCACAAGCAGCTACGTCCATATCTGAAGGCTTGGGTGTACTGATGCCATGCTGCTCTAATAAATTTCGTGGGATGAGGAGGTGGCTAGTGTCGGCAATCACAGAGGAAGAGTGGCAATAGAGAGAGGAAAAACAGAGTGAGGAGTGTGGGCAGAAAAAAATGGAGAGAGAGGCAAGTGGAAGGAGAGAAATACGAAGAGAGTTGGGATGTTGTCTGCCATCTGGAGGAAAAAATAAAATGGAAGAGAAGAAAAAAATAATGGAGGTTACTTCAGCCATTTCGCTGACCAAGTTGAAGCTCTTCGTCTTCGTTCTCAGCAAGGATGGGTAGAGGTGCGTGTGTTTAGACTGAGTATGTTTGACGTTTGTTATGGCCTCTTGAGGAAGGGGAGATGGGAGCGGGTCACTGGGCATTGGAGAGAAGAGTGGGAAGAGGTTCTGTTGATGAGTTTTGAGAAACTCCAAACGCAGCACGTTGATGATGGTGAATGGGTTGCTGGGTTTTCATTTGTTGGGGGTATTTGTTGTCGTCGATTACTTTTTTCATGTCTATAGATCTCGTCTTTGGGAATTTTCATCTGTAGAAAATGGATACAAACAAGGTCCTTTGCAGGCTGTCGATGAAGAAGAAACAACAATATTTTTGTTTTTTAAACATGAGGTCGGGTCATATGGGTTCGACCTGATTCTATTTTGATGGGTCGGTTGGGATCAGGTTGGCGCCTTAAATAGTGGCGTTCGGGTCGGGTTGGGCACAAACCAGATGTTTCCAGCTCATGTTGCAGGCCTAGTTATTGACAGAGTAATATTAGGTACAAATTCAAATGTATAAGTTTTTTGTAAAAATATAAGTCTAAGTAGTTTTTCACAATTTTTTCATAGTGATGCCCACTTTTTTATAAAGGGTTTGCGAAAACTTGTATATTTGAAGTTTGTATATATCATTTCTCTATACGATATGCTTCATATTCAAGGGGTGAAAGTTGAACCTACTGATTAACTCAAATTCCTTGTATGAATTATCGAAAATGAATATTATTAGGAATATTCTCCTAATTTTATCTTTTTTTTTTTATAAATAATTTGAATCAATTTCAATTTTAGTTTGACTTATAAATTTGGATCAATCCCAAAACATAATTATATGATATTGTATATGAAGAGATATTGTAAATATCTAAAGATATAAATATATTATTAATAGTTAAAGGAAATATTTGAAATGAATAAAAAATATTAAAAAATATAATATTTAAATGATATATTCTCTAGAGAACAAATAGATAAATTTATGTATGTTAAATTATAAAAGTCAATATATAAAATAAAAAAATAAATTTTTATAAAAATGAATTTAATGATATATTTTAAAAGGTAGGATAAAGGAATCCCAAATGTTATACACTACATTTTCATTTTATTTTGATCATACAAAGTGGTATGTGATATATTCATCACCATTAGATGATAAAGAAGCATGTAATAAATGATCATTTAATGGTGATAAATGTGCCACATCTTACTTAGTGAGATGAAAGTGGGATGGTAGTATGATGTATAGAATTTTTTAAAAAACAGTAATTTTCCTAAGAAAAATTCTATACACCATATTATCATTCCATTTTCATTCTACTAAATATGATGTAGCACATTTATCACTATTAAATAATTATTTATTGCATGTTTCTTTATCATCTAATGATGATGAATGTGCCATATATCAATTAGTATGATTAAAATAAGATGAGAGTGTGATATATAAGATTACTTTTTTCCTAAAATAAATGCCAAAATTTATTTACTTGAATTAAATTTTAATATTTAATATCAAAGCATTTTAAAGCCGAAACGTATTCCTCAGTATCCTGATTCCTCAGTCCTCACCAAAGAACAAGGCAGAAAGGCAGAAAGGCAGAAACAACTTCACCGCGCTGTGAACGCAGGTTCGTTCGTTCCCAACGAGATTCGTGCCACTTATTGCCAGATTTCTTTCCTCTTCTTATATAAACCTCATCCCTCCTGTATCGGCCAATCGAACCTAATCATCTCTCTCTCTCTCTCTCTCTCTCTCTCTCATTCACTCGTATATTTTTTTTTTTCTTAGTTGCTCGATCATGGAAGATTTGAGATCGCAGGCTGAGATGGTACGAAAGTTCTCATTCGAACATAAGTATTCTTTTGTGTTTTTTTGCTTTAGTTTTCGAATCGTGCAATTGGGTTTCTGATTTTGTTTTCAATCAAGTTTCTATGCTTTAATTGACGAACAAGTTATGATTTTTAGATTTTACGCTAAGAGGCTGACTTGGTTTTCTTTTTTTGGTGGGGGTTGATTTTTGTGGTGGAAGAGAAAGGAGGAGGATGATGGGGAGCAGAGGCAGCTGAAGTACCTGGAGTTTGTGCAGGTGGCAACAATTCACGCCGTGATGTGCTTCTCAAACCTCTACTGTTACGCAAAGGACAAGGCGGGTCCTCTGAAGCCTGGGGTTGAGACTGTCGAGGGCACCGTCAAGAGCGTCGTTGGACCTGTCTACGACATGTTCCACGACGTTCCTATCGAGGTCCTCTTGTACGTGGACCGCAAGGTGAGTGCTCCTGCTCGTGCTTTTGATTTCAACGAATCACAATATACTCACCATAGATTTATATAAACTCGTCGGGTTTGCTATCCAGTTACTTATTATCCGGTAATTTTGAGTTTAGTAGAAAATTCAGTTCGGGATTGTAAGTTGGAAACTTTGAAATTGTTGGGATGGTTTTAGCTTTTGAGGGTGGCGTTTCTTGTGACAGATCAGTAACATCTTTTCTATTTTAGCATCTCTCTCTCTCTCTTTTCTCTCTTTTGGGTGGGTGGGGGATAAGGGGTACTTAGCATGTTTCACAAAGAGAGATCACAAACAAAATTCATAAACTGATGTGAAACGCTAGATATTCTTCACATAAAAAGAGTTTTACGATCTGATCTACTACAACAAGTCATATCAGATTGTGAACTTTATTTTGTGAGATCTCTTTGTTAACCAAACATTTAGTTTGAAAGTCTACAAGACAAGCGAGCAGTCTCTTGTTGGCTGTTCTTTTCTCCTATACTTGGCCATTTAAAAGTCCAGAGTGCTGAAATAGCCATGCTGGTCTCAGAGGCAGATGATGTACACAGTCCCAGCCCATTCTACATACTGGAATTCAATTAAGAATCCTCTCTTTTGTCCATTTTGACATCTTTCCTGCTAAATTAAGAGCTTCTTGGTATGGTGAAGAAATAACTATCATCTTTGATCTTCTTGATGTGATACTGTATTTGCATTTTCTGATTAGTTGTTAAGAGGCTTTTATTGGTAATTGGGCCCTGGAGTTTTTTTTTTTTTGCATTTACATCTTCATCTTGCATTTTCTCAAAATGAAGTTATATTATTTTAGTCTATTGATCCCTTCTTATTGCAGGTCGAGGCGTCTGTGACTGAATTGGACCGCCATGTGCCTCCAATCATCAAGCAAGCTTCTTCCCAGGCCTTCTCAGCTGCTCAAAGCGCCCCAGAGCTAGCTCGAGCTGTTGCCTCCGAAGTTAAGCGTGCTGGGGTGGTGGACACCGCTTCAGGTATTGCCAAATCTGTTTTAACCAAATACGAGCCAACTGCTAAAGATCTATACTCCAAGTATGAACCAAAAGCAGAGCAGTGCGCGGTGTTAGCTTGGCGCAAGCTCAATCAGCTGCCCCTCTTCCCCCAAGTGGCTCAAGTTGTTGTCCCAACCGCAGCTTATTGTACAGAGAAGTACAACCAAACAGTGCGTAACACTGCAGAGAAGGGTTACAGGGTTTCGTCTTACCTGCCCTTGGTCCCTACAGAAAGGATTGCCGAGGTTTTCAGGGGTGCTAGTGCTGAATCGACTGTGGCAGCCCATTGATGGTGTGGTTTTCGCTTGTTAGAGGTTTGTGATGACATGATGTTTTTTATGCGTAGTTGGACGGTGTAATTAAGGATTTTTCGATCTTTTTGTTGTCTCTTTTCGGGATTGCATGTGTTGAAGATGGTATGAGACTGCAACCCTTCGACCTTGGTTTCTTGTCGTCTACTATGTTTTTTTTCAGCTTTGAAGATATTACCTAATCATCTGATTCATTATCGCAGTCCCTTCGATCATCTTTGGTGTCGGTAGTGCACCATGAGTCTGCAGTCGCGTATTTCCACACCCCAAAACACCCCCCTAGTTTTGTTATAGACCAGTAAGTTTGCGTATCAATCTACGTATTAATATTATTTTTATATTTTAAATTCAAATTAGTATTTTTTTTAATAAAATTTACTTTTTAATTAATCATATTGAATACGTGCATATATTTTTTACGTTATTGACCAGAAAAATTGCAGAGCAACAGATTGGATTTGAAATGGTAATATTTTGCTTGTGATTCATTTTAAAATGAGAAATGATAGTTGTAGTTGTGTAAGTATCGTGTAATTATTTTAAAAAAAATAAATATATATAAAATTTATATGAAAAAATTTAATTTTTTAATAATAGATTTTATTATTTTTTAAAGAAATTGTATCACGTTTACTTACTCTACAATTATACGTACCATTATTCTTTTAAGATAAACTTTTAGTAAGTGGGTGGGTCATGTTCAGCAGGCCATCTCGAAGATGTTTGCTTCTGCTTTTTCCTCTGTAGATGGTGTGAATTAGCATTACCAACTGCTCTGTTACACCCCCATAGAATATTTTGTAGTATGAGAAATTTTATCTGCAGTTTTGAATAAAAGATTGTACACGGTTTCATTAATAAATAGGAATAAAAGGGAAAAAAATATTATTTTAAAAATAATATTATTATAATTTTAAGATTTTTTTTTACACAATTACATGAAGTTGTATATTTGGAGACTGTATATCGACTTACTCTTACGGCATACTGTCGTGAGTGATGAGAGGGGTTGGCTAGAAACAAATCTCACAAACTTTCGATATGAGTTTGTATGGAGACAATACTGACAAGAGAAACAAGATGTTGATATTGATTTTGACACTTGAGTCTTTGATGCCATTATTATCTCTAACAATATTGCCATCGATGATGATAGAGATTTTGACTTTTGTCTTGTTTTCCATTATCTCTGACAATGATGCCACAGAGATTTTGACTCGAGAATATATATGATGATTTTTGTGATGTATAAATAAGTTTGAATATTAATTTGTATATTAATATTGTTATTTTTATATTTTAAATTTAAATTATTATTATTTTTAATAAAATTTACTTTTTGACCAATCATATTGAATGAATATGCGTATTAGTGTGTAGAATCGCTTATAATTAGATTTTTTCATATATGATGGACGGTGCTAGTACGACCGATATTCAACTGAAGGAAGTATATCGATAATTAGAAATGTATTTTTTTATTTTGAAAAAATTTGATTGTAAGTAGATTTACGCACCAATATACACATTAATACTAAAGTGAAAAAAAGGTAGATTTAACAAAACGGTGTGGATTTGAAAATGAACATTTAATAAAATAATTGACGTCAACATTGGTACACAAATTGGTCTGCAAATCTACTTGTACTTTGAAAAATTTTATTTATAAATTAAATTTTATTTATAAATTGGCGCGTACTAAGTGTACATCAAATTAGAAATATTTCAAAATTTATACTTTTAAACTTCTCTTGAAACTAGTTTATGTTATATTAGTGATGCGGAGGTCGTCTTTCACACTAACTTTCAAATGGAAAA
Organism: Juglans microcarpa x Juglans regia; assembly: GCF_004785595.1. NCBI lineage: Eukaryota > Viridiplantae > Streptophyta > Magnoliopsida > Fagales > Juglandaceae > Juglans > Juglans microcarpa x Juglans regia. The sequence goes on along the minus strand of NC_054601.1, from coordinate 25,797,085 downwards.
ACTGATCAGCTAGACAAATTATATGAGAAAAATGATTTTTACAGTCATAAGTTATGCAACCTCGAGTAATCCCTTTGAAAAAATAGAAACCATCGGTTTAAAAAAATCTTTCTTAATAAAGTTTGCACATTGACATGAGTTAATATGATCTGTCAAATTTTTATTATAAAATAAATCTAATTTATAATATTAAGTCATGTTAGCATGTAAATTTTCTTATATGAAATTTGTAACGATCTAACATTTCCCTTGAAAAAAATGGGACACATTCTCTAACTAGGTGTGACTTTTTGTATACCATCTTGTGTACTTAGACTATACCTATTCATATCAATATAATCATTTACTTAAAAAAAAAAAACAAAAAAAAAAGGACACATGAAGGATCTGTATAAAAAAAGGTGGGCTCTCAGCATTCTATCTAGCGGAATGACTATAGGTGGGCTGGGTTGGAGAGTTGGATTCTCCAAGTGATCAACAAGCCGGAGGTTCAAAGGGCCCCGCACATCCAACCCAAAACTATGTTCAATTGATCCAATGGAAATATGGAATCATCGATGACCCGACCCACCCGCCTCACTCCTCCACCCGCTAAATCTCCATCACCAGCTTCTTCCTGCTTCTCGAGGCAGAACACTAACATTTTCTTTGATTTTCACCACACAACGAGACTGTAACACACACCCAAAAGCCGAAACTTATGGCTAGTACTCTTCACTTTCCCATGGCCTCTCCGCTTCCATCAGCTTCGACTTCTTCACAGTCCTTCAGACGAAGATATTTAAGGACCCCTTTTGCAGTAAATGCTCAAAACAAAGACAAAGTCCCCATTCCCCCAATAAACCCTAAGGACCCGTTTCTTTCAAAGCTCGCTTCGGTGGCTGCTACCTCGCCCGAAACGTTTCTAAACCGGCCCGTGAACTCTGACACTCCTCCTTACTTGGACTTGTTTGATTCTCCCCAGCTCATGGCAAATCCTGCACAAGTATGCTCGTTCCACTAAAAAATAAAATTTGAATAAGAACTTACCTTGAATAGATTTTGGGAAAACAAAAAAAATCATTTGAATGAAAATTGTACGAAGGCTTATGCGAATTCTGAACATTATCAATTTATCCCCCAATATGATCCCTCAAGTTATACGGGTGCAAACTGTAACACACCTGAAGATGCTTGATGAAAATGTAAATCACGAGGGGAGCAACCTCCAACAGAGGAGGTGGAGAAGAAGAAGATAAAATGGAAATAAAATTGCATTCAGATTCTGGACCCCTTTTAGAGCATGGGTTAGCCAAAGTTAGAAGGACATTATTTTTGAATGTAAGAAAAATTTAATTTTTGATTATTCTATTCACATGAATCTTCACATTGTAATAGCTATTTTTTTTATTATATAACAATAAAATAATATAAGATAAATTTAATTTTGATTATTCACATCAAATCTCCATATTACATTATCTATTTATTCATTATATAGTAATGAGTAACTAATAATTTTAAAAATATTTAATTTTATCCTATTTTACTATTCTACCTATTATATTTTAATTAATAATTATATTCTAATTAAATTATATCATTACGTTACTAACTCAAATTAATATATCAATTGTGATAAAATATATGATAGAAAGAAAGAGAAAGAAAAATAATTGATTAAATATATATTTGATGTATGTACAGTAACCTTCAAATTTAGAAAATTTTTTAAAAGTCACTGTAGTTAAATTCTACTTATTTGAAATTTAACTAATTCATTGTGAATATATTTTATTCTCTAATAATTAAATATTTAATAAATTTAACTTTTAGTTAATTTTTATTAGAGCATCCTCAATATATTAGCTAAAAGTTAAATCCATTGAAGATGCTCCAATTGCCTTCTAAATCACTCCAAATCCTGACCTCTACTAATTAATGAGCCCTAGGCCAACTTAAAGACAACTTAAAGACTCTAAGAATAAAGACAGTTCAATCAAGACTAACAACAGTAAATGGGCCATGGCCCGACTCAAGACTATCTTGAAAATAAAAGAAATGGCCACAGGCAAACACAACCAACAGGACCAACCAAACCCCACAATAACTTCACTCCACCACTGTTCATGTGTTGGAGTGATACGAACTCTCCCCTTCAAAGCACCTTAACCTCAAGGTGCCTGTTCAAGTGCTTTATAAAATTCCGACCAGTTGCGCTATTGCTCAGCATGTACCTAATTTTTTCCAAATTTTTCCATGCAATAAGCCACTCAATAGCAAGTGAAAAAATAGGAACTACGACAGATTTATAGCCTGAGATTCCAGTGATGAAGGCTTGGCTTCCTACCACTGTAGCAAGTACGGCTATTACCAGAACAAGCCATCTGAAGTCCTCCAATCCATACACAAAAAATCCAACAATCACAAGTAATGGATTCTTGGATAGATAGGCAGCCTTAGCTGTTTTCTCCTGGGATGGTACAAAGAATAAAAGAAAGGGGCCCGTAATTGACAGACCTTCTTTCCTCCTTGCAAGGGTATCAGCAGCAATGAGAATCATGAAAGCATTTTGCTCCACTACAGAACTAACTCCACTTGTCTCCACAATATCCTTTCCGGCTAAATAACATTTCCAGAACTCAATTACCCATGAATTAATAAACAAGGGTGGGTCCTCTTTACTAATGAAGGTACCATCATGCAGCAAGGTATTTTTTATTGAATTCGGGCACATAATAAGAAACTTGGATGGGCCATTTGAGTTTTCACAGACCAATCCACTTTGACCATGCTCACCTACATCCTGAATCCTTTGAGCCCTACCATTGATGTTTTTTTATATATAAAGCATCTGCAGAAAAGCTCTTTTGAGTGCTTCTGTTCCTACCCTCATGAATCTCATTCATCTCTTCCATTGCTTGTCTTGCTTCATCTGGGTTATCAAAGTTTGCTAAGTTAAAACATCTAGAAGTCCCATTGTTTCCTTTGCTATAACAAAACTAGCAATTTCCCCGTACTTGGAGGGCTTCTTCCCATCCTGTGACATGGGAACTTTACAATACAAAACATTCTCAAATTTCTGAAACAGATCCTGAAGCCCAGAATTATCCATTGATTCATTCAAGTTCTTGATGTACCCATAAATCATTGAGTTCCAATCAGCAAGGGCCATTTTCAGGCATTTTATCATACAGTTGAGGGGCCACACCTTCCCGTAGTATACCTCACTCTTTGTAATGGCCCTTAGCTATTTTTATTCTGTCACCAGTCCCCAATTGAACAGTTATTCCAGCCACTACTATCGATGTATCTTCACCATCGGAAACGCTGCTCTGATTGGATATGTCTTGTAAATTTTTAAAACTTACACAGAGAGTTCTAATTGCAGTCTACCATAAAAATATTATCATTGAGTAGGTAAGGGAAGTCAGTTCAGTCCCTCTGTTCCGCATCTCGGGCACAAGATGTCGCCTTCTCATGCTCAAGAGCCTTCCCATTAATCTTTATCAAGGTTTTGTAGGTGACAACATTCTGCTCAACATCCTTCCTTTACATCAATAAAAAAATATATATATATGGCTTCCTCTAAACGTGTGCCAGTAATGGGTGCTTGAAAATAAATATCGAGCTGTCCGAAGGTGTTCTACAGCTTGTTGACTGTGGGGATCACCGAGTGGCCCAACGGCGACGAAGGTGACAGAAAATCCAACAGAACTGCCTTGTCCGCCATGGATGAATGGGACTGGTGTGGATGGGATTGGATCAATAGTGATGGATGTGGAACCACACCTAGGGTTAAAGTTTTTGAGAGAGTTTGAGCAGAGAGTGGATCGCTATGTCTGTTAAGTGAGAGAGAGTGAACATCTGATCTGTGGGGAAGAAAGATCTTAGCGGGAACAGTGAGAAGACGAAGGTTTTGGGGGGTTTAATCTGTATAGGGGCATTCTTGGCTCCTACAGTGAGACTTGAGAGAATGCTTGGTACGCACCATGGGAAAAGAAATGGAAAGTGTGGAAAATGTGTTTGTTTCTCGAGAAAGTATATGAAAGGAAATGAATCTGAGTGACTCCCCTTCTCAAGAAAATTTGAGAAGATGAGGAGCAGAGATAGGGAAAATGAACACCACATGGGTCAAACTCCCATCTGGTGCAAAGGAAATCAAGAACGTCACCATCCTTGTCGTTGAGGCTGAGAATGGTCCCAATCACTGGGTCCCTCAGTTTCCGGCTATGGTTTGATTATTGCTTGGCACCATCGTTGGAAAAGGGGAAAACGGAAGAATTGAGGGATTTTTTGGAACAAAGAGAAAATGAATCTCGTTGGGATTGACTTCCCCTTTTTCTTCCTCCATCGCTACGTGTTATTCGTCTTCCTGCAACACACAAACTTGGCGCTCCAAATAGGCCAACTCTTTATTGAAGTTATTTCTGAAATCTTCAAAATTGTTACTAACATCTTTGAATGTCTGCAGGATAACTTCGTAACGTTGCTGTAATTGTTCGATCAACTCGATTTTGAGTAATGATGAGAGAATTTCTTCCATTTCCATAAATTGATAGCATAGAGATCGGTGTCTCTCTAATACCACTTTGTAACACACCTGAATATGCTTGATGAAAATGACTGAGAAATTGTTCACTTCGAGGGGAGCAATCTCCAACAGAGAAGGAGAAGAAGAAGAGAAAATGGAAATAAAATTGTATTCAGATTCTGTACCCCTTACAATTGCGTTCTAAACCACTACAAATACTGACCTCTACTAATTAATGGGCCAGGCCAACTTAACAAGACTCTAAAAATAAAGACAGTTCAATCAAGGCTAACAACAGTATATGGGCCACGGCCCGACTAAAGACTTATCTTGAAAATAAAAGAAATAGCCAGAGGCTAATACAACATACAACCAACAGGACCAACCAAAGCCCACAATGGGCTGCCACAGTAGCTTCATTTCCATTGGTAAGCAAAGGCTCTGGTTCAGCACTAGCGCCCCTGAAATCCTCGGCAATCCTTTCTGTAGGGACCAAGGGCAGGTAAGACGAAACCCTGTAACCCTTCTCTGCAGTGTTGCGCACTGTTTGGTTGTACTTCTCTGTACAATAAGCTGCGGTTGGGACAACAACTTGAGCCACTTGGGGAAAGAGGGGCAGCTGACTGAGCTTGTGCCAAGCTAACACCGCGCACTGCTCTGCTTTTGGTTCATACTTGGAGTATAGATCTTTAGCAGTTGGCTCGCACTTGGTGAAAACAGATTTGGCAATACCTGAAGCGGTGTCTACCACCCCAGCACGCTTAACTTCAGAGGCAACAGCTCGAGCTACCTCTGGGGCGCTTTGAGCAGCTGAGAAGGCCTGGGAAGAAGCTTGCTTGATGATTGGAGGCACATGGCGGTCCAATTCAGTCACAGACGCCTCGACCTGCAATAAGAAGGGATCAATAGACTAAAATAATATAACTTCATTTTGAGAAAATGCAAGATGAAGATGTAAAAAAAAAAAAAAAAATCTCAAACTCCAGGGCCCAATTACCAATAAAAGGCTCTTAACAACTAATCAGAAAATGCAAATGCAGTATCACATCAAGAAGATCAAAGATGACAGTTATTTCTTCACCATACCAAGAAGCTCTTAATTTAGCAGGAAAGATGTCAAAATGGACAAAAGAGAGGCTTCTTAATTGAATTCCAGTATGTGGAATGGGCTGGGACTGTGTACATCATCTGCCTCTGAGACCAGCATGGCTATTTCAGCACTCTGGACTTTTAGATGGCCAAATATAGGAGATAAGAACAGCCAACAAGAGACTGCTCACTTGTCTTATAGACTTTCAAACTAAATTTTTGGTTCACAAAGAGATCTCAAAAAATAAAGTTCACAATCTGATATGACTTGTTGTAGTAGATCAGATTGTAAAACTCTTTTTAATGTGAAGAATATCTAGTGTTTCGCAGCTAACCACATTAGTTTATGAATTTTGTTTTGTGATATCTCTTTGTGAACTTATCACTTCTCTTGTGAAACATGCTAAGTACCCCTTACCCCCACCCACCCAAAAGAGAGAAAGAGAGAGAGAGAGAGATGCTAAAATAGAAAAGATGTTACTGATCAGTCACAAGAAACGCCACCCTCAAAAGCCAAAACCATCCCAACAGTTTCAAAGTTTCCTACTTCCAATCCCGAACTGAATTTTCTACTAAACTCAAAATTACCGGATAATAAGTAACTGGATAGCACCCGACGAGTTTATATAAATCTATTGTGAGAATATTGTGATTCGTTGAAATCAAAAGCACGAGCAGGAGCACTCACCTTGCGGTCCACGTACAAGAGGACCTCGATAGGAACGTCTTGGAACATGTCGTAGACAGGTCCAACGACGCTCTTGACGGTGCCCTCGACTGTCTCAACCCAGGGCTTCAGAGGACCCGCCTTGTCCTTTGCGTAACAGTAGAGGTTCGAGAAGCACATCATGGAGTGAATTGTTGCCACCTGCACAAACTCCAGGTACTTCAGCTGCCTCTGCTCCCCATCATCCTCATCCTTTCTCTTCCACCACAAAAATCAACCCACCACCCAAAAAAAAAAATCCAAGTCAGCCTCTTTGCGTAAAATCTAAAAATCATAACTCGTTCGTCAATTTAAGCATAGAAACTCGGTTGAAAACAAAATCAGAAACCCAATTGCACGATTCGAAAACTAAAGCAAAAAAACACAAAAGAATACTTATGTTTGAATGAGAATTTTCGTACCATCTCAGCCTGCGATCCCAAATCTTCCTCAACCATGATCGAGCAACTAAGAAAAAAAATATGCGAGTGAATGAGAGAAAGAGAGAGAGATTACTAGGTTAACATTGGCCGATATAGGAGGGATGAGGTTTATATAAGTGGCACGAATCAGATCTCCTTGGAACTAACGAACTCGCGTTCACAGCGCGGTGAAGAAGGCGTTTCTTCCTTTTTTTTTTTTTTTTTTATTCGCAAGTTGCTAATGATATAATAAACATAAACAGTGTGATACATAGTAGGAGGTTCAACTTCCAGAAATTACAAAGGCGCGTTTCTTCCTTTCGGCCTTGTTCTTTGGTGAGGAATCAGGATACCGAGAAATACGCTTCGGCTTTAAATCGCTTTGTTATTATATTAAAATTTAATTAAAGTAAATAAATTTTGGCATTTATTTTAGAGAAAATTAAATTTCAAAAGATCTCTGACTCTATGACTCTATGAACTTTGTTGTACTTCTTCGAGTGTCCAAATTCCAAATTTCAAAAGATCTCTGACTCTATGAACTTTGTGAAACAGTGAAATGTCTCATTTTGTTTTACGTACCACATCATCAAAAAAATATTAAGAAAATTAAATTAAATACCACAACTTAAGAACATAACATAAAGAATTAATAAGCATTTAGGGTATCTTTATCCTATTCTTCAAAATACATCATTAAAATCTATTTTTATTTTATATATTAATTTTTACAATATAACATACATAAGGTTTATCTATTTATTCTTTAAAATCTAGTCCAAACATGAGAAAAAATATTAAGAATATAATACGAATAATTAAATCTATCTAAGAAGAGAAATACTTTGGTTTATAAAGAAATCCTTACAAAAAAAAATTATAAATTAATATGATTCGATATGATACGTTAAATTATTCAATAATTTTTGTTGTAAAATCGGCTAATATATCATATTAAATCATGTCAATTTATAAATTTATATTTATAAAATCTTTTTATAAATATTAAGAAATGAGAAATAAACAGAATAAAGATGGAGGGCTGACCTGTTCAAAAGAGGATTTTCTCTGGCTAAGAACATTCTCATTAGATTGGCCAAATGCATCTTCAAATTTTAGCTAATATCACATGAATTTACATTTACATATTTCATTTAAATTCAATCCACACATTAGATTATCCATTTACTTTCTATATAATAATAAAATATTATTATTTTAATAATTAATTAATTATTTTTATTTTTATCACATTTTATAGTTCTACCAATTAAATGTTAATAATAATTATATTTTAATTAAATTAATATTTAAAAAAATATTATTAAATGTTAATAATAATTATATTCTAAATATTAAATGTTAATTATATTCTAATTAATTTAATTTATTTGTTTGGAGTGAGAAACTAATATTTTAATGTTTGATAAAACAATTATAGTTAGCTATATTTGATAAAGCACTGTAGTTAAAATTTAAATTTTTTAAAGATGTCCAATCTAATGTGAAGTTTTTAGATACAAATTATTTAAATTTTAACCATCTTTCAACTTCAAACAATTATTATATATCAGTACTTTGGAAAAAGAGCCCGGCAGGATAATAAGACAATTTTCTCACACATAACGGCGTGGAAGTTTCCAACCATCCCACTGTTTTTTCTTTGGGCATGTGATGTATCTAGCCGAATGACTATAGTTGGGCTGGGCTGGAGAGTTGGATTCTCCAAGTGTTCAACAAGCCTGAGGTTCAGAGGGCCCGCACATCTAACCCATAAACTATGTTAAGTTGACCCAATGGAGTCATCGATGACCCGACCCACCCGCCTCACTCCTCCACCCGCTAAATCTCCATCACCAGCTTCTTCTTGCTTCTCGAGGCAGAATACCAACATTTTCTTTGCTTTTCACCACACAACGAGACTGTAACACACACTCAAAAGCCGAAACTTATGGCTAGTACTCTTCACTTTCCCATGGCCTCTCCGCTCCCATCAGCTTCGACTTCTTCACAGTCCTTTAGACGAAGATATTTAAGGACCCCTTTTGCGGTAAATGCTCAAAACAAAGGCAAAGTCCCCATTCCCCCAATAAACCCTAAGGACCCGTTTCTTTCGAAGCTCGCTTCGGTGGCTGCTACCTCGCCCGAAACGTTTCTAAACCGGCCCGTGAACTCTGACACTCCTCCTTACTTGGACTTATTTGATTCTCCCCAGCTCATGGCTACTCCTGCACAAGTATATTCTCTCTCTCTCTCTCTCTTCTCTATACTTCTATATCTTGCGTGTATATACGTGTATGCTTGCAGGTCGGTATATTTTGGTTTAGATTGTATATATTTGCTTTGAAATGATTGAATTGTTGAGTTAATTTTATCGGGTTTGTCTGATTCCAATATTGTGACGCTTTGTTTTCCTGGAAAAAAGCTCCCATATGGATTTTCTGGTTTGCTTCAATTGGAAAACATTGAAGTAGAAAATTTATGATATCTCAAGAATGTTCGTCTCTCGGGGTGTATTGTGGGTGGGTGGGGGGGTGTTGGGGGAAGATAAAAATAAGTTCCACTAAAAATTAAATTTTGAATAAGAACTTACCTTGAATAGATTTTGGAACAACAAAAAAATCATTTGAATGAAAATTGTACGAAGACTTGTGCGAATTCTGAACATTATCTATTTATCCCCCAATATGATCCCTCAAGTTATACGGGTGCAAACGTTGCTCTAGTTTAATTTTCATGCTTAGTGTTGATTGAGCCAAGTTTTAAAGTTTATCTGTGTTCTAATTTGTTGTTGAGTGCTTTTTTTTTTTTTGATTTGTAGTTTCGCTTATTTGTTGGAATTATCTGATTGAATTAGGTGGAAAGATCAGTTTCCTACAATGAGCATAGGCCCAGAAGACCTCCACCGGACTTGCCTTCTCTGCTTCTTCACGGGAGGATTGTTTACATCGGCATGCCTGTAAGTGCTTGAATATACCATTTATTGAAAAAAAAATTCCTGCCACCATAAAGTAGCCACTCATTTTGTTTGTTGGGCAAGCTGGTTTGTATTGGGGTGATGTGAGGGGAGGTGAGGTTTATCACATTATTAACATAAAAAATGTTATTTGGTGTTAAAGTCCAGAGTGTGCCTCTCTTGGAGCGGTATACAGATGGAACACTCATATTAACACCTGTTAAATTTATTATGGAATAAATTCCTCACAGATATCGTCTATGTTCTTTTGTGTACTTCAGAAATATGGTGTTTTTATGGTGAATTATATTCTTTTTTAGTTCCATCTAGTCACTTCATAATTGTTTTGTTTAATGCATGAAAGCCATTAAAGGCACTTCACATTAACTTTAACTTCAGAATTGTTTTAGTTCCATCTAGTCGCTTCACATCAACTTTATTCTTCCAGTCTCTCTTGCTATCCATGCTATTCCCTTATATGCTGTTAATAGTTCACATTAACTTTATTTTTCTAGTCTTATTTTTACATATAAATAAACTTTATTTTTCCAGTCTTTTTTGCAATTCATGCTACAATTTAACTATTTATATCTATCAGTTGGTGCCAGCTGTGACGGAGCTTATCGTTGCAGAATTGATGTACCTTCAATGGATGGATCCCAAAGAACCAATATACCTTTATATAAATTCTACGGGAACTACTCGTGATGATGGTGAAACAGTAAGTTTCACACTAAATTATACCATGTAACACACATGAAATGTGGTATGTTTAATTTTTATTTGCTATAGATTAGGCAATGTGTTGCAGTATTTTAATTAATCTTGTCTAATATGTTTGAAACCCTCACTTATAAAAAAAAAAAAATGTTTGAAACCCGGTCCATTTGAAGCAGTCTTGCTTGCAATATGGTTTTGTCACTTTAAGGTAGGGTGAGTTTGGATAACCAATCTGTTTTTTGTTATTACGAAAAAAAATGTAACAAATGTGATAAAAAAAATTATGTATTATTATGAAAAGCAATATATGACCATTTGACTTGTCTCAATTTGGAACTATCTTGAAACCCTAGAGTCAGGAATGGCAAGATTGGACCTAAGTAGATACCTCTAAGCCAATCAGAGGAGGAATATCTTGTACAAAGGAAAAGGCAGCCTTGAGGGTTACATAAATTCTAAAACCAAGACGTAGCCAATCGGAATTTTGTGCCTTGTTGTGTATTTGTAAATTTTTCCTAGTCATTTTCTTCTTAATGCTTTCAATCAATTAATCTAATCAAGTTAAACTGCTTATCTTTCAGGTTGGGATGGAGACAGAGGGTTTTGCAATCTATGATGCAATGATGCAGTTAAAGAATGAGGTGAGCTTCTTTTCAAATTTCTCCAATTTTTCCTGCTTATGCAGTAAGTTGGTGATTGTGATTGTTGTAGCATGATGTTGCGTTGGTGGTGATGTTACTTGGCAATTTGTAACGTGGCAACCACAGTATAGGTTGGGTTGGCTGTGGGAATGGTGGCATTCCGGCAGGACTATAGGTGGTAGTTCTGTGTTGGTTTCTGGTAGCCATAGCAATTAAATTGATGTGGTGGTGGTGGTGAGATGGAAGCAATGTATAGGTGATAGCAGTGGTGGGATGAGCTGGTTCTTTCATAAAAGTAACCTAAATGAGTCCCATGTCTATAAATGTCACCCCTCTAATGTCCCCCTTTTAGGCTGTAACGGAGTTTTGTATAACACAAAGTAGATGGATTAGAAGTATTTTCTGGATGTCTCAAATGTTTATATGATGTTTTTACTTTCTTCATTGTTAGACTATGAAGTGTGATTTTAATAGTTTCAATGTTTATAGTTTTTTTCTTCTTGTTATATAACCGTTGCTTGTTACACAGATACATACAGTCGCTGTTGGAGCCGCTATAGGTCAGGCTTGTCTGCTACTTGCAGCTGGATCTAAGGGTAAACGGTTTATGATGCCGCATGCCAAGGGTACGATGTAGTTGGCCTTTTTAATTTGGGATGTGGTCTCTCAATGCTTCCATCCTTTCTCCTTTCCAATGCCATATCAAGTGTTCACTTGAATTCTTTTTCAGCCATGATCCAACAACCTCGTGTCCCATCATCTGGGTTGATGCCCGCAAGTGATGTTCTAATCCGTGCAAAAGAGGTAGTTACAAACTCCTGTGTTCTCTAACTTTCCATATAATTGAGGAACAAAGTATCCAAGATGCATGGGTCAGTTTGTTCCTCTTTCCTTTATTATCCAAATACATTCCAATGTAGTATCTGGGCTAGCATCTTGTCATTTGATGGTTCCTTTACACCCCAGTTAGAAGAGACGAGGAATCTTCATTAAAACCGTGATCATGTGATTGCAGCTTGGAGTATGAGCTTATTGTGACCATTATTGTTTACTATGATAAGGGATTACCTGATTATGGGGAATCTTAATTTTTGAGCTTTACCCTTGGAGCCCTCCCCCTTAATTCACATTTTCAGAAATGATCATAGCGTGCTAATTGCTTTTGCAGGTAATAACAAACAGGGACACTCTTGTAGAACTCCTGGCAAAGCACACTGGAAATGTGAGTATGATGCATTAGTTAGCTTTGTTGGTTTATTAAAAACTGGATAAAATGAAGTCACTCATCCAATAAATTCATCTTTTGTAGTCAGTCGAGACCGTGTTTGATAAGATGAAAAGACCGTTTTATATGGATTCTACAAGAGCTAAGCAATTCGGTGTTATAGACAAGGTAAGTTCTATCATATATATGTTTCTGTAAATTGTCTCACGTGTCGCTCTGTTTGGGTCTCCTGAGCTGATGCCGGATTACTGGGTACAGATTCTTTGGCGTGGTCAGGAAAAGATAATGGCAGATGTTGCCCCTCCAGAGGACTGGGACAAGGGTGCTGGCATCAAAGTCGTAGATGGGCTTTAATTTATCTTTGGGCAGATATGTGGCTTCTGACTGTGAGTAACTTTAACTTTGATATTTATTGTCTAGAAAATATAAATGCCAGTGGTAATAAACTGAAAGAGTGGTGCTACATGTGGAAGATGTGTTGGCAGAACATGGACATTTTATTCAGCTGAGAGGGTTTTCCATCTCTGTGGTGCAAAATCTAGGTTGTATAATTGATTGTCCTGGACAGTACTGTCCTGATAAGATTTGAAATTTGAGTATCCGCTATTTCGCTACTTCAACAGGCTTCCTGAATGAGGAAAAGAGTGGAACAGTAATCATTGGAACTGATCGATCTCATGAACATTGTTTTTGCAGGAAATATGAAGTATAGCTGCAATGGACCCTTTAGCCGGATATGATTGCCAATTCATGTGCAGTCTGCAGCTCATGGACTTCATCATATATTACATTTCTGTTCTGCATTGATGGCAATCGGGTGGCTTTTTAAGTTCTACATTAATCATCTGTACAACCTTATACATTATGATACGGTCAAATTTTTTTTGGCTCAAATACATGATCTCGTTATACTTGAAACAATTTCGTTCTCCTTTTTAGAAAGTATGAGAGCAAATTTTCTTAAAAGTTCTTGCAGGCAGGATTGAACCCATGATCATCCTTTTTTTTTAGAACATGATACCAAGATGGGAAATACTCTAGTTACAAATAGATTATATAAAAATAATTCTATAAACTGATGTGGTTTGATCTGGTTCGTCAGATTATAATGTGATTTTTATTGTAAAGTAGATCTAATGGATTAGATGAAGTTAGATTAAGATTATTTTTATGTAATTCGTTTTGCAATAGGCTCGTTGGATTTTCACTTTTTAAGTAACCCAATCATTGAATTTTAAGAAATTTGCAGTTTAATTTCTTTTATTCAATAATTTCTATGCCATCCTTTGCAATAAAATAACAAAATATTATAAAAACTAGTTTTTAGCTTTTTTATTTTGTTTAATGATAATGAAAATTTTCTTAAAGTTGTTTCAACCTCTGATTGGCTCACACAAAAACTTAACTAGAGATGACCTAAATGATTAAATTATAAAGTTCCTAAGAATAAGATATGCGAAAAGTTAAATTCTTACAAACACAAGGGTTTAAAATCTAATGAATGATTCTGAAATTAATTAGAAAATAACTAATAAACGTACATCCCCAATCTGTTGTCTATGCATTTCTGTTATAAGTTTATGAGTAATGTTAGTGTCTCTTAACTTACTTAGTGTATATGATTTATTAAAAAAATTTTAAAAATATATATTTAAAATAAAATGACGTTAAAAATATAAAAAAAATTTAAAATTCTCTATATATAAAGAATTTATATTTTTAACAAAAATTTTATGTGTAGCATTTTTTTATACTCTTTGCATACACTACTGATGTAATTGACTGTATTATTTTATTAAAATATAAAATAACTATTTTGACCAATAATAATAATAAATTATATAAAAAAATATATAAAAATAACTGTACATAACATAATTCTATTTTTAATAAGTCACGCAATATCACACATTGTGATATCACATTACTATATAAAGTGAGTAGAATAAACTAATTGCATAATATTATTTCCCTGTTTATTGCCCATATTGGTCTCCGCACGAGCAGAGGGAAACAGCGATACGAGACAGAGCGATGGGCAAATGCTCTCTCTCAATGAGACTGACCCTGCTCTCCCTCTCCCTCTCCCTCACAGCCTCGTTTTCTTCATCGACGCCATTCTTTCACAAACCATCCTCCACTTCGCTTTCACCTTCGCCATCTTCCACACCCAAAGCCACCCCTTCAGACTTGCTTTCTCTGCTCGGGCCCAAGTCCCAGTCTTCCACCATCGATCCCCTCATAGCCCAGGACCTCAAATCTTGCCTTAAATTCCTTGTTCCCTTTGCTCCCCCAAAACCCAAAATGAATTCTAGAAAGTGCTTGACTCTGAGAAAAGACTTGGGTTCGATCCAATTTGGTGGAAGGAGTCAAAGAGAGGAAGATGAGCTCATTTGGTGGCCGCCCGAGCCGGTTCTTGAGCTGGCTCGGCTTGCTGTTGATTCCGGTGGTGACCCAGCTGCTATACATCGCGTCCTAGATCCCACCATCATCACTGTCAGTTGACATTTTTTTGTTTGTTTAATTGTTTTCATGAGTGTCCTTGTATATACTTCCCTATGCAGTCTACTTGGTAATAGGCTTACTGTTTTATTAAGGTTTTGGTTCAGTCTCAATTGGGCCAATGCCAAATATATCCTAACTTGTTGGAATTTTTACTTATATATTTGGTCTATATGTATTCGTTTTACCGACTAAACTTTCCATGTGATATAGGAACATGATAGGAAAATTACGGGGATCTTGTTGCTTCTTCTGAGATTGTTTTAAAATGAGTGCAATTTGAAGAATTTTGCATTTCCTTTTCTAAACTTTGTGATTGCATAGAACTGGATGCCTTTTATATGAATTGCGATGCTATGATTTCTGAGATTGATTTTGATTGCTAGAAGTGTTGACCGTGAAATCAAGTAGATTATATATGATAAATTTGATGTTTAAATCTCGTTGAAAAAGCGCCATGTGGAGAGAGGGCACGGCTTCAGATTGTTATGCTACAATTTTATGCGATGCAGTGTTGTATTTTATTGGTAATGTTGGCAATGTTCGTGTGTCTTGCATTGAAATTTGTAAGACATAGTCTTTTTGTTAGTCTTGTAGAGTGCTTAAACCTCAAATTTGTTTTAGAATGTTGATGAGTAAAACATATTTTATTTAGATGTAATAGGTTCCTGATGTTGAAAGATCAAAAGAATGCCGATGTGAGCTGACTAGAACACCGTATGGGAGACGTTTTATAAGCGAGGTTTGTAATGTTTTAGCTGCCTTAATACGTCCTATTTGTATCACAGGAATAATGTTTCATGACCTTTTTCCAGAGAGTTGTAATATTTTGTTGTCAAATGGCAGGATTTAAATTCATATTTGGAATTTTTGTTTAAGATCATTGTTGCCCGGGGTCCAACTATAGGGTTGGACATATCCCTTGATCGCTATGATTTCTTTCACGGTCACCTTTTTCTTGCAATAGATACTGGAAGACTTGGTATATTGTAAGTTGTTATTATCCTTGTCACACCACTCTTTTAATGTTCAGTGCCAATTATGCTGCAAAAGAATTTGTCGAAGGGGTGGAACGAGCTTACATGCTATCCTCGACGCTCTTAATGACATTAGAACTCAATGTTTGACAGGTTCCATGCTAAAGAATACCCAGCATATGATAAAGAACGTTTTCCATACAATATGGGCTATTGTCAAATGGGTAATATTTACTAAATAACACCATCACATGTTGTTTTATACCATTTCATTACATTTCTCTTTCAGATTCTACATCTTATTACCCTGGCTTGTTTCTTCTTTCATACTTTATTTCTTTGGGCCTCTTCTTGTGTTCTTAATGGAGCTTGCCTAAATGACTTTCTTGTGTCACTTTTTAGCTCTTTATTTTGTAACTAGGTGTATGCTGTTTGTATACCTCCTGTGTACTTGGACTATGCCTATTTACTACTATCAATAAAATGTTATTTTACTTATAAAAAAAATATGTTCAAGACACTAAACTTCTCTCTTTCACTAGGGGTTTCATATGTAAAGAAAAAACACAGAAGTGGAGTTATTAAATCGTGGTTTATCTAAATGTTTCTTTTTTCATTTAGTCTGTCTATGATACACCATGTTACTAATGAAAAGAGAATGATGACGGATCTTTTAATATTGGGTAAATAACTTTTCACCCTAAAACTACTGAGTGTTTCACTTTCTACCAAAACTAATACATTGCACCATCAAACTCTCCACGCCAGTCACGAGTTTTTCTTCATTCCAACTGGAAAATAGCACCCTTTGTTCAAATCTGACAGTTAAGATGGCGGAAGACAGGTGATGTGGCACAATGTTGACCATTGGATCTTAACAACAGGTATTATATGATAGTCAACAGTAACTGGAGGTGCAATGTGTCAGTTTTGGTAATTTTGAGTGCAAAGTGTAAAACACCTTATAGTTAGAGGTGAAAAATGTGTTTTAGCCCTTTAATATTTAAACTTTAATAGGACAGTCGACTTGGAAATTCTAGCACTTACAGTGCAAGATTGTACTAATATTAATGTTATCATTTAGGGTCTAATGTGAAATATGATGATTCAATGAACTTGCGAAATATTCTCTGGCTGGCTCCATTGCCTAGCAATTTGTCTAAAGCTTGGGTGGCACCAGGTACCTTTCCCAACTTATCCAAAGTTGTTAAATGTTTAGCTTGGGGGTGGGTTGGATGTTTGAGGAAGATGCATGTTTAATTTCTTGAAGTTCAAAGAAAGCACGCAGACTCTCTTCCATCACCAGGTATATTTTATTTGGCTTTCATAAAATAATTCCACAGGAGTCTTGGTGGTGCTGGATGCCTACCCAGAAGGAGTAATATATAGAGACCTCATACCCGAATATGTACGTAATGCAAGGACAATATATGAAGGTCTGGCCTTTCATTATATTTTCTGCACTACTAGGTTCCTGGATATTTAGATCAGTTGCTTTTATATGATTTTGAAGGATCAAAATTAACACAACACTGTTGGTGCTGGCCAGATGACCTTGGGGATATTGTAGTTGATGTCAACTACTTGAATGTAGGAGATGCGGTGCCAGATTATCAAATTTTTATTTGTTGATGCTCTTCTCGATACAACGCATGCTTTTCCTGCATCATATGTTGGATTCTACCATTCAAAACATGCCAACATACTTCAAATAGCCTTGCCAACTGTTTCTTTTTCTGTAAGATGGTGCCCTGCTCGCTCTCTCCTGAAAATATATTACTAATGTAGTTTCTGACAGTGGAAGATAATCGAGACATTGGATGAGCTCCATGCAGCAGATGAGCCATAAGTCAGTCCAAATGATTGTGGATTATAAGATGCATAAACTCTCAACGTGGAGATGGCTTTGCTTTTCCCAAATTTTGGATTCATGATCGGTGGCTTTGCATTCAAACAAAGCATACTGCAGGGCTGTATTCAGTACCTGTTCAGTATTGTTAGTGTGGAACACACACAGGTCAGATTCAAGGTGTACTTCTGAATTGATTGTCCTGGGAACATTCATTCCTTCACAAATTATTATTTCCCAAGAAGTGTTGTGCACTTGGGAGTCCTGGAGTCCCTTTTTTTTTTGTTTTTGTTTTCCTCTCTTTTTTGGTGTTCTTAAGGTGCCATTTGGTAAAACTAGTCATATGGTAGAGTTATGCTATATATTATATTTTATTCCACTCTCATTCCGCTATGTCAAACGGCTTGAATGTTTTTTGGATGCAAGCTTATTTTCGTTAATGAAAAACATTGAGATAGATTATTAGAGGAAGCTGCTGGCCTTCTTCAAATAAAGTTAAGTTGGGTGAATAACAAATTTGTTCTCTCCTCAGTTTGATGGCATTGTATTGTACTGTTTATACTTTATTCCAAGATGTGAATCTTAGGGAATCATTGTGGTTGCTACTCATTTTCTAATGGATTGTGGCTGTGGAGAAGTTGAACAAGTTTGTTTGTGGTTTATATATATATATATATATATATATACACGGTGTACAAAACTAAGGTTTATTCTGCAGGGGTGGGTCTGAAGGCTTGCCTTGGAGAGGTTTCCCGACATAAATAGCGCTAAACAGCACCCAAGTTTGTTCAATTATTTTCTGACTAAAAGGTGAATGAAAAACTAGTGAGACACGAAGTTGCCATTGCGATTGCAAGTGTCATACTATTTTCTAACTCATCAACTTGTGCAAAAATGAGAGGATAACACAAGTTTACCGGTAGCACTATAAAGCACTGAAAATAAAGGAGAGAAAAAAAAGTTTCCGTTGCCGGGAATCGAACCCGGGTCTCCTGGGTGAAAGCCAGATATCCTAACCGCTGGACGACAACGGATTTTCTACGACAATCTAAGCTAATTTAAATTATATACCCTTTATTTCCTTAACATTCACCCATTTCTCAGCTATATTCACATTTTCATGAATCTCCATCCATTTAAAAAGAGCAGATCATATGTAAATTTATTTATTGACTCATCAAATAAAGTAATAATGTAGAAATATAGCACAAAATATCTTGTTAAAATAATATTTTGATCAGTGTGTTTATTTTTTAATATTTTAAAAAAAATATATATATATATATACAAAAATAATTTTTAATATATATATATATATATATATAACACTGATCCATACCCTTCTCGTCGTTCTCGATGATAAAGGTAGCACAGTTTGATTCTTATCCGAATGAGCTGCTTTTAATGAGGAATATGACCACATGCAATGGATATTCGGAGCCGACGGAGAATTTCGCTCAAGTTTCATTTCATGTCATCCCTATCACTTGCTTAAAATGTCCAACCCCTACCCTTCCTTTTGTATTTTTTTTCTTTTTCTTCCTTCAACGGCTTCGAGTCTCTCTCAAACACTACTGATATGGGGAAAAAAAAAGTTTATAATTTTTTAATATAAAGTTGTAATTGAGTTATATTATAGTTGTTATTCTATTATTATCCTTCATCCTTGCTTCATTCTGCCAAAACTTTGTATTCAAATAATCTGAAATTCTTGCTAAAGTGCAGTGCAAAAAGATGTGAAAATTTCATACACCATACTGTTCATCGTATTATATAAAATGTGATACATTTATTATTATTGATTAATTATTTATTAAATAATTCTTAATCATGATGATAAATATATCATATTTTATACAATAAAATAAAAATAGAATGAGAATGTGACGTATAACATTACACATTTTCATAATATATAAATAAATTTTTGAAACATCCTTAAATAATTTAACAGTTTTATTATGTACAAGCAAGTTTACGTATCAATCTGTATATTAATATTGTTGCATTCATATTCTAAATTCAACTTAGCACTGTTTTCAATAAAATCTACTTTCTGACCAATCATATTAAATGAATACACATATTAATACGTAGAATCATTTACAATTAAATTTTTTCATAATTTAATAAATAATAAACAACACTCTCCACGTCTCTACGGTGGTTGTCTGGGTGGGGAGGATGGAAGCTCCGAGGAATTAGAATCCTGTTCCATCTTTTCTACACACGCAGAGACACAATTCGAATTGAACCAAAAAACCTTGGACCTGTTTTGGTAATTTTAAACAAACGCTCCTCCTGTTTCATCGCCCCTCTCTTTATAAATAATTCACCGCCTCTAAGCTTCCGAAACTCCCTCGAGCTCTCACGCTTAAACACTTCTGCCTTTTCTGCTTTCAATTTTTATCAAGTTTCCATATTCGACTCCGTAGAAAAGAAACTCTGCCATCATGCTAGTTTACCAGGATCTTCTCTCAGGTCAAATTTTTTATTCTTTAGAGAAAATTTCATTAATTTAATTTCTTTAATTATAATCTTTTTGTTTCGAATAGGTCTAGGGTTTCATACGTTTCTAACTACATTTTTCCGAGTTAAAACTGTTGCCTACGATATTTTTATTTTTTTCTGCTGCTTTGGTCGACGTATAAGCTTTCGGTTTTATTGAACGGAGAGAATTGAAAAGCATGATTGTTTCTCTTTAAGCGTTGAAAAGCTGAAATTTTCTGTGTGTAAGCTAATTGAAGATTCAACCAATCGGATCTAAAAGATCTGCGTAATTTTCTCATTCT
Source organism: Juglans microcarpa x Juglans regia (assembly GCF_004785595.1). Classification (NCBI taxonomy): domain Eukaryota; kingdom Viridiplantae; phylum Streptophyta; class Magnoliopsida; order Fagales; family Juglandaceae; genus Juglans; species Juglans microcarpa x Juglans regia. The sequence goes on along the minus strand of NC_054601.1, from coordinate 25,776,693 downwards.
GGGTTTTAGGTTGTTAAATCGTGAGTGAGAAGGCTGGTGTTTTCTTATACATTAACTGGTGCTCTGTATAGATGTTAAGAAACCAATTGGAAAGGCACAAATTGCAATATTTATATTTTGTTTTCCTTATTACTGTATTTTTGGTATATCTTTTTAATATTCTGGAGAGAATTCTGTGCATTTAAACTAGTATTATTTATAGGTTCAATTAGTTTAGTTGAGCTTCTAAATTATAATTTAAACTTCTGAGAAACCAGAAAATTGAGTTCAAGTATTTTGGGGTTCTTTTTTTCTTATAATTTACTCGGATTGGCTTTTCACTTATGAACTCCTTTCGGTTTCATGTACCTGATATAAATGAATTGGTGGTTTCACATAACTATCGTGCACATTGTGATATATATGTGTATGTATTTGTTTATGTATATTTATTTGTGTGTGTGTGTGTTGTGCATAGTGAAGTATATATGGCTATAGTTTCTTTTAATATGGTTGCTAATGTTCCTATCTCATTAATATTCGTGGTAGTAATTTCTTATGATGCCTTTGTGAGTAAAAGATTCCTCTTTGGTTATACTGTTGAAACGCATCTGGACTTCTTTGTTATGGGTGGAAATTATTTTTGAACTATAATAGCGTTTTTTTCTGACAAACTGAATTTTTGTGATGAAATTTCAGGCGATGAACTTCTCTCGGACTCGTTCCCTTACAAGGAAATTGAGAATGGGATGCTGTGGGAGGTGGAAGGAAAGGTTCAAACTCTTCTTCTTCTTTTTATTTTGTATTTTTTTACTTTTTATATAGCTTTTTTATTCTATAGTCGTTGGTTAATATTAGTATTTTTGGTCTAACAGTGGGTTGCTCAAGGAGCTGTCGATGTAGACATAGGGCTAACCCTTCTGCAGAAGGTGCAGATGAGGATGAAGGAGTTGATGACCAAGTTGTGAAGGTTGTTGACATTGTTGATACCTTTAGGCTTCAGGTGAGAAAGCTGAGTGCTTATACTAGCTATAATCTTATTGATTTTCATGCTCTGGATTTCAAACAAGTGGCTTTATGCTATATTTTCAGGAACAACCTTCCTTTGACAAGAAGCAGTTTGTCACATACATGAAGAGGTACATCAAGAATCTGACAGGCAAATTGGAGCCTGAGCAGCAAGACTTGTTTAAGAAACACATTGAGGCGGCGACCAAGTTCCTCCTTTCAAAGCTCAGTGACCTCCAGTTGTATGTGCTCCCGGCTCTTCGCCACAATTTATCTTTTATTTTTATTTTTATTTTTTGGGAAAACTGTATTGATTCATTGACTCATATCTGTGGCAGTTTTGTGGGTGAAAGCATGCATGATGATGGCAGTTTGGTTTTCGCATACTACAAGGAAGGTGCTACTGATCCGACCTTTATCTACTTTGCTTATGGATTGAAGGAAGTTAAGTGCTAAACAATGGCCTACCAAAACAAGCTTTGGGATGGTGATGTTCTCTGTAGTTTTCGCTCTCGAGTTATTTAGTATTTTCTTTCCCCTTTTCCTTTGGTTCCGGTGGATTATGAAGGTATAATGTGTTCTAATAGTTTTGGTTTTCAAGTATTGTTCTATTATTATGTGCTTTTTTCTTTTTCTTTTTCATTTTTCTGGCGACATTGAAAGGATTTATATACATACCCCATTTGGGGAATAATATATAAAATGTGTGTTCTGCAAATTGCTAAATGACCGGTGTGTATATTTGGTGTTCGCATATGGTGCTTTTTCTAGCCATCGGTTGGGTTTCCGGGGCAGGAGTTTGAACTCTAGAGGGATATGGCCCTTAATTTTTCCTACCGCGTGGGATCAGACATGAGACATTGATACTAGTGCTCCAGGAGAAAGCAGAGACTTGCATAATCTTTCCTTCTACACATTTTTGTTCAAATGTTCACTAAGGAATACTGGGTGACAATACGTGAGTTTTAAGAATGTAATGTGCGCATGCACTCACAGATGAACAAAGTGCAATTTTATCCAGCTTGATCCCCCTCCTTTATGGGATTTGTGTATTATAGAATAATAGGAAGATCTTAAGACATATAGGGCTTGTTTGTTTTTAGAGATGAGATGAGATGAAATTAAAGTTAAAAAATTGAATAAAATATTATTAGAATATATTTTTTAATATTATTTTTATTTTAAGATTTGAAAAAGTTGAATTATTTATTTTATTTTATATGGAGATTTGAGAAAGTTGTAATGATGAAGTGAGATGAGATGAGATGAGATGTTTCTTGAAAACAAACGAGGCCTAGGCCTGGTAAGCAGAGGGATCATGTTTTTGAAAGCACCAAATCTCCAACCGGGCTTTCTTCGCGGGCATCAACAAAACCGTTCCCAACATGAAAATCAGATGGATGTATGTCCAGAGCTAACAGCATCGACTGCAAATTCTGGAATAACGGAGTCCTTCGGAATAAAATCATGACCTCTTTATAACCATATTACAAAATGAGTAGTTGTTTACGAGGATGATAAACTCTAATTTTCTCTTCTTTCTTTTACATTTTTAGTTCTGTCCATCCCCCATTCGGCCATCTACTGTTTCGTGGATTCCCTTTTGACCCACCTGTATGGCTGTTTTATTCCCAACCCTGATTGGATTCCATTCTAATGGAAACATGGCTAAATGATAGATGCAGTCTCTCCAATAAAAGTTGCCGTTTGGCTTTAAGAAAGAGAGAGTCTCCATTTAATCTAGAAAACTCAATCCTTCCGAGTGTTCTCGCCGGAGAAAAGAGTGGAGCTATGTCTCTCACCCTCCTCTCATTTTTCTTTCTGAAATTGTTTAGTGTATATGCTTTTATGATAGTATTTTTTTTCCTCCTCCCCTCCGCCGATTTGATTTTGGTCAAATCTACTGCTCTCCATTGACCACATGTCGACACGTGCCCCACCACGAAACACTACAATCACCAATCTACTGGAACGATGTGGAACCAGGGCAAAAATGTCAGCACGTGAGCTGCACCCCTACAAATCCGCCGGTTACACGCGCCACACCAACAAATTCCCCACCTCACCTCCCAACCATTGGTGACTAAGTTATCACTTACATTGGTCATGTAAAGAGAGAGTACTATGTTATCGTTTTCCTTAACCGATGATCTTGAAAAAAGGACTAAAGATCTCTCTAAAAAATATCTCAAGACAACAAACTACAGTGCATCCACATCTCACACCGACACCGACTCCGACAGTGACTTACTTAAAAATCATCTTTTAAAATAGCAACCTCTTTGTAGGGCATGGATGGCAACCAAGAAATTGGTCCCAAAACCCGTTTTAATTTCCTTTTTTTGTTTTATCACTTTTGCATTGTGGTTATTGTACTAGAGTGTTTGTTGTGAAACCCCACCCCTCATGTATCATCTTTTCATTTTCTAATGAAATTTGCTAGCTTAGGAAAAAAAAAAAAAAGATGCAGTCTCTCCAATGCCCTCTCATGTTCAAACACGAATTATTTGTCCCCAAAAGAGACTTCAAATCTGCAGTCAGCCAATTACATATATCAAAGTTCGTAACTACAACCTTTGCTTTCTTCGTGGCCTAGCTGAAATACTAAAGCGTTCCGGTGTGTAGAATTTGCTTGATGTAAACTTTTAAACATGAAACGAATACTCCCAGTTTCCAGTTTATGCATAGTAATTCAAGCTTGACTTCTTCTTTGCCTGAACCTGTATGATACCTTCATTGAAGTCTTCATGGTTCACCTGAAATTGAACAATATCATCACTCTAATTAATACCCTATTAAAATGGCAGCTAAAAATGGAAAAGATAAAATATTGCATGAAAATTGGTCCATGAAGATGGCGATCTCACAAATTAAAAGAACTCCCCCCCACCCGGCGCGCGCTCTTAAAAAGAGGCAAAGTAATCTCAATGACCTTTCCCATAATTGGTGGATCTAATGTAAATTTGTCAGATGTGCAACAGATTGCAAAAATCAGGAAAGTGCACACCTCAGTTGCATCACGCCGAAGGGCTAACATGCCTGCCTCTACACAAACAGCTTTTAGTTGTGCCCCATTGAAATCATCAGTAGACCGAGCCAGTTCTTCGAAATTTACATCAGGATGAACATTCATCTTTCTTGAATGAATCTAATAAATCAAAGAAAGAGATTCAATGAGAATCCTGCACAGAGCATTGGCTAACTGCACACAATGGTCAAATAAAGAACTCCTGGAAAACTCACCTGCAAGATACGAGCTCTTGCTTCTTCAGTAGGATGTGGAAACTCAATTTTACGATCCAATCGACCAGAACGCATAAGAGCAGGATCCAAGATATCAGCACGATTTGTCGCAGCTATCACCTATAAGTTACATTTGAAATTGGTCAACTAATGGTCTAAAATAGACATGTACGATTACATTTAAGGGATATATTTCTGTTAATTATCATCTGATGCAATAAAATTAAATATCATTTTAGTCTGTGACTGAGTCCCACAGATTGCAATCTTTATAGAACAATAATCTTCATCCCATAAAATTCAGGAACCCAAAAGCATGTCCAACCGATTTTAATACTTACAAATTCAAAGGCAACCGTGTAATGAAACTATGTATATCTCTGAAAAAAAAAAAGCATAGAGAAACCTTAATCCGGTCATCGCTACTAAAGCCATCGAGCTGATTGAGCAGTTCTAACATCGTCCGCTGCACCTCCCTATCTCCACTCACTTCACTGCATTCAAATTCAAATTACATTTTAATCACAAGAGCTGTTGATAAATATTCTTACCCCAATCCGAGGTCCAAGAATGTTAAAAGTTTAGGAAAAAAATATCAAGCAGACCTACATCTTAAGAAACAATGCCAGCATACCTATCAAATCGTTTAGTGCCAATGGCATCAATTTCATCTATAAAAATGATGCAGGGAGACTTCTCTTTTGCAAGTTGAAAGGCATCACGAACAAGTTTTGCTCCATCCCCAATGAACATCTACATACAAACCAAGTTCAGTTACTTCATGTGAGACCAATAAAGAAGATAGCGATTGCAAACATTGTCAACACGTTTCAGCTATATAACAATGGTGTGATACACAATAGTTGAACATATCATCCTGGATGATAGAGTTCAAGTGGATGATAGAGTTCGAGTGCTGTCTGAATAAGAACAGGACCTCAGATGCACTAAAAATGATGATAAAGATACGATCTCTATAAGGAGAAAAAGATCAGGAGTCAGCATATATGCATCATAATAAAACATCGGCTAGAAACTGCAGCAATAGAAATCTTATAGGAGTAAATCAAACACCTCCAACAAAATTAACAATCGGTAACAACTCATAAGAATGAAGAAATAGATGATATAGTAAAGTGTCTCCTACCTGCACTAGTTGTGGGCCTGCCAACTTTAGAAAAGTGGCATTTGTTTGAGCTGCACAAGCACGAGCCATTAAAGTCTTCCCAGTTCCAGGAGGTCCATACAAGAGCACTCCCTTGGGAGGACGAACTCCTAGTTTCTGAAATCGCTCCTTATGTGTCATGGGCAAAACAATAGCTTCAACCAGTTCCTGGATCTGTTGCAACAATAACCAAATTGAATTACAAGGAATATACAGATGGGAATGGGACATAAGGTGGAAGGTGGAACTAGGATTTTTCTGTCATTGGGGGTGGGGGGGCGATCTACACACACACATGCACGAGCGCACACATTTTTATGCTATTTTTTTATAGGTATACTTTTGTACTCTCTCTATATGTGTGTATGCAGGTTTATATAAAACAAAACCAGAAAAGTCTTAAATTTAATTTCATAGTAAGTCATAAGACATAATTGTATACAAAAGTTGTGTTTCTAACATCATCTTAGAAAAGAATTTTCTCAAATACAAAAATGTCTAATTTTCCATAGGAAGTCTTAAGGCTTGTTTTATAGCATTGTTGGAATCAAAACCATTGGCTAAATCTAACATTGACAAACTCTCTCTCTCTTTTTTTTTTTTTTTTGATAAGTAACATTGACAAGCTCTAATTAAAAGGAGAAAGAAGAGAAAACATACTGTTTGGTTAGAGAGAAGTTTGTAGTGCTTGGATTTCTTTTTTATACGATGCATAATGTTTGTTTCACACTAATGTACATGTTTGAACTAAACATGTCATATAAAATATCCACTTTGGGGGCCATTTCATATAAAATACAACTCCTATAATGGTTTTAAAATTTTTTGGTGAGGCCATGGCCCCCCAAAGGCCCAATGTATCCCTATTTGTGGACATGGACTGAAGCCAATAAAATCAACAATATATAAAAACAATTAGTAAATTGAAGCATCATTTTTTTTATAAGTTAGTAAATTGAAGCATCATAAGGAGTTCCAATTGCTACTTGGTTGAAATGGTGCTTTATGTTGTACAATAAAGAGTTTTGTAAAAGAAAAGCTACTAGAAGAGAGCAATGTGAAAGGAATGTGCTTTATATAAAAAATGGGGTCACTTCCTAGAAAAGACAACTACTAAAATGTTAATTTTTTTTGGGCAGTTGGCATGGGGGGTGAAGACAACATCGTTCCGCCCCTGGATATCACAATAAACAAAAAGAAATTCTCCTAGGGACCATGCTGACAGTCAGAAACTTACCTGTTTCTCCAGCCCTCCAATGTCATTGTAGTCTTCCGTTGGTTTCTCATCAACCTCCATAGCCTTTACTCGAGAATCATACTCGGATGGCAGCGTATCCAAGATCAAGTAACTATCTTTGTTCACTCCAACCAGATCACCAGGCTTTAACTTGTCAGGGTCAACAAGCCCAACAACAGGAAGAAAGATAGTCTGCAGTCAAGTTGAATACAGTTTATTGTTTTATGGTATGTGCAAATCAACAGAGAGCAGATTTACACATGAATAGTATGAAATACATAAATAGCAAAACTATGAATTAGGGAAAAAAAGGATGGGCTGCATCAATTCTGTTTTTAGGGGAATTAATTACTTTTTTTTTTGATAAGTAATAAGAAGTTTTATTAAGACAAGTAAATAGGCATAGGTCAAGTACACAAGAAGTATAAAAGCAACCTAAATATAAGCTAGGAGCTAGAAAAAGCTAAAAGAAAATCATGAAGATTCAATCCAAGAGCATTTGCCCAATGACATAAAGTTCAAAAGAAAATCATGAAGTTAATTACTTTCTATAAGAGCAACTGGTTTTAAAACTGCAGATGATGGCATGTGACCCAACATAAAGTCCCCAAAGAGTGAAGAATATAAAATTTCATCAATCAAGAAATTAAACTTACTAGTTTAAACCTTCAATCCAACTATTCAATAGACACAATATTGCTCTCAATCACACCACCAGGTTTTTAACCTCAGTGATCTTGAAGCGTAAAAACATTGGAAATACAAGTCAGCTAGAGGAAGATCCACGATAAGGTGTATTTGGTCAGGAATGCGCGATGTTTTGAAGATAAGGAGCGCACAATGACGGAGCTGAAGAATTTTTTTATCCACACTTTACCGCTTTGTTTTCAGCCATTGTTTTAAATGGGAACAATGTTCATGACTTCTTGTCTTTAATTTATCATTCTTAGAATGTATTTAGGTGTTTTTTTGTATACTTCCTATGTATACGGGCTATGCCTATTCATTCATATCAATAATATTTATCTCTTACTTATAAAATATAAAAATATAAAAAAAAAAATCTATGATAAAACTTCATGAAAATATACATTATAGGTGCAAAATGCCCCACTACTACCAGTATCAGCAAGTATAACGGCACAGAATTCAACATGAAAAAAAAACAGTCTCAACCCCACGGACGGGATGCATATATTTTTTGGAAAGTAAATGGCATCTGAATTTAAGGTTTTATAATTATTAAGGTGCAAGAAAAAAATATTAAGGTGCAAAATTCCAACCAACTCCACTGGTAAAAGGAAAGAACAAGCACATATAGCAATATGCTGGCTCACCTGGCGAGTAGATGTTTTCAGCACAACACATTTTCCCTTCCTTTGTGAGTCAAGATCGATATTTGCACCATCTTCCTCAGCTTCATCTTCTGGGTTCATTTCCAAAATCTGAAACATAGAAAATTGCAATTAGAGGCCGGTATAAAAATCAAATATCTATAATTAGTCCAAACACCAAGTCCCCACTAGGCAGCCTATTTCAGCACCCTCACAAATTAGGCATGGGGTAACCAAATCAAATGAAATTTCATGTCAAGGGATAAATTTATTCCGCTATAACTGCTGGATAAACCTCAAAGAGTTCTGATTTGAGGAGGTGTTAGTGTACACTAAGATATTTTTATTTTTGATAGGTTAGTGTACACTATGGTATTTAACAAGAAAATTCAGAATGAGGTTAGATATACATTGTTCTATTGACTACCAGGAAGTGAGACTCCACATATGGTTTTACAAGCTCAAAAGAGATGCACTGGTGGCCCATGACAGTGGGGCACTATTTTTTACCTTATAGAGTTTCTGATGGGACACCATTGCCAAAATTTGCTTGGGCTATGCCTATATTCGTATTAGTAAAATTTATTTTACTCAAATATATATGAGAAAATACTTTGAATAGCAGGGTGGAAGAGGTTGTACTTGTCGAAAGGTGGCCGGATTACCTTAATTAAGATTACTCTTTCTAATTTACCAACATATTTTTGGTCTCTATTCCCTATTCCAGCTAGCGTGGCAGCCCGGATTGAAAAAATTCACCGTGATTTCTTATGGAGTGGTGTGGGGGATGAATTCAAATTCCATATAGTCAGTTGGGACAAGGTATACACTCCAATCTCCTCTGGTGGGTTGGGAATTAGAAATATGAGAATTTTTAATCGAGCCTTACTTGGGAAATGGTTACGAAGATATAATATGGAATCGGACGTCTTATGGAAGTCGGTGGTTGATTGCAAATATGGAAGTCTGTGGAGGGCTAGTGTACTAGAGAGGTGAGTGGGGCTTATGGAGTGGGAGTTTGGAAGCACATCAGACGAGGGTGGTGGGGTTTTTACTCGCCATACTAAACTTGTACTGGGAGCGAGCTCTAGAATAAATTTTTAGAGCGACATATGGTGTGGAAATAATGCCCTAAATGACTCATTTCCTTCAGTTTTCTGGGTTGCAGGTGACCAAGAAGCTTCAGTGGCGGATCTCATGGTGTTATCAGGGGATCATGTCCAATGGAACATCATTTTTAGTAAGGCGGCACACAATTGGGAAGTTAGCAGCTTTGAGGACTTTTTTAGCCTATTGTATTCCGCGAAACCGAATAGACAACAAGTTGACACGTTGTAGTGGGTACCTGAGGGCATATTCTCGGTTCGATCCTTCTACAAGTCCCTCACACACTTACCAAATAATTAGTTTCCATGGAGAAGGATTTGACAGAATAAAGCGCCTCCTAAAGCGGCATTCTTTATTTGGACAGCTTCCCTGGGTAATATTTTGACAACAGATAATCTGAGGAAGCGTAGGGTGATTATACTAGATTGGTGTTGCATGTGCAAGAAATCCAGCAAGACTATAGACCACCTCTTACTACATTGCGAGGTTGCTAGAGTGTTGTGAAATGAAGTGTTTGGCCGAGTAGAGGTAGCTTGGGTTATGCCCGCCACAGTGGTTGACTTTTTGTCTAGCTGGGCACACCCAAGAGGTATTCCACAAATCAAAGCCGTGTGGAAGATGATACATATCTGTATTATGTGGTGCTTGTGCAAGAAGTGTAACGACCGGACATTTGAAGATAAGGAGCGGTCAATAGAGGAACTTAGTTCTTTTTTAGAACTTTATTCCTATGGGCAATAGATTTTCATGATTTTCTTGTTTCCGTTGCTACGACCTAGATAGGTCTTATTTCTTGTATACCTTCTTGTGTACTTGGGGCTTTGCCTATCATCAATACAATCGTTTACTTATCAACAAAAAAAAAAAAACTTTGAACTCATACTATCTTCACAACCAAAATGAATTCTTCCATATGTGCATATTAAGGGTGTTTGGAAAGCCTCTTAGCCTACAAGAATATCTTCTATGTATTCATTTGTTTCCTTTTTCTCAAAACCCTCCATCAGATTTCCTTGAATCCGTATAGCCTTTTTTACGACTCAAACCAGATGGCATGATTATTCTAATTTATTTCCGTATGCATAAAAAAAAGTTGGGATCACCCTTCTCCTTCTCTTAGTAATATTTGGGAAGATAAACACCCACTTTGAAATTAAATATAAAAGAAAAAAAAATCCTTATCCCCAGTACTCAAAGGACAAGTACTAATCCTATACTCTAATTCACTATGCTATAATCCTATACTTCATATTTATAATACTAAATTGGTACCATCATATGTAATAGAATATACTCTTCACACTCAAAACACAGATACAGTAATAAAGCACTCCGCATAGGTACAAGAAAGTCTGATTATTTACCTCAACAATGTTGCCGACCAAGTAGGGCAATTGCTTATTGAGCTTAATCTTCTCTTGATTCTCCTTTATCTTCTCCTTGTACGAATCCAACTCCAAATTTGTTCTTTGCAACTCCTCCTTTATTCACACAAGAAAACCACGCACGTCATTTTTTCCAATTAAAAAAACTATAAAATTGCAATCAATAATAAAGCGTCAAATATAATAAAATAAATAGATTAAAAACCTGAAAGAAAATGCGAATAATGATTAAACACAAAACCGCAACATATTTTCCTCAAACCGATGTAAGAAAATGCGAATAATGATTAAACACAAAAAATTCTTAAGAAATAATAAAAGAAATCAAGATTCATGCAAAATCAAGTATTGATACAAAAGGCCACCGCATTATTAAAATTGAAAGTCATTTTTAACAATCGGTCATATGAAACATAAAGATTCTAATGCACTACAAGTAAAAAAAATATTCTAATGGACAGAATAAAAACTCACACAAAACCTTTACAGCTAAACACAAAAACCCTAACTCGTTCAAGTAGAGAGCACACACACGCAAATAGAGAGGGGGGAGACCTTGAGAATGCGGATCTCGTTGTCAAGGAGTCGAGAGGCTCGCACGATGTCGTCAGTGGTCATGGACGTTAGCTGGTCGTCCTCGAAGGTAGTATCTTCTACCATAGCGGTTGCCATGGGAATTTGATTTCACAAGCTCCTGATTTTTCAGAGGAAGAGAAAATCGCTGAGAGGGTAGGCTAGGAGCTATAAAACTTTTTTCTTTTTCACAATAAGCTAGTCTCTACTCTTGCTATTAAAAATCAGGAGTGCTACTTTCTTTTGGGCCTTTTATATGGGCCTTCGCCTTCCGGATGGGTGCGGGCCTTGTGGACAGTGTCACGGTTCAGTACGGGGCCCAGTTAAAACGGGAGCACATCAATTTACTGTTTTTCGTGGTCCTGAAAAAATTATATTTAGTCTTGAAGTATATAAATTTCTAGCAATCTCTTTCTAAAATGTTATAAAAATTTGGGACTTAAATAAAGAAATAATTTTTTTTCAAAATAGACTATACTTTTTTCAAAAAAAGTGTATAGATTGCATATTCAATAACTGTATTTAACATTAATTACTTTTTACAAGTTGGTGTGGAAGAAATAATTCAAATGTTATAATAATAATAAAATATTATTAGAATATGTATGGAATAGCAAGTTCTAATTCAAGTTATTCTACATATAGGGCCTCTTTGAGGTTGTGGTATGAGTATTAAAAAAATGCTTAAATAGCTTTAAAAGCTCTTAATAAAAAGAAATTAGGTTGTTACATATTAAAACATTTTTAATTTCAAATAAGTTAAAAAGTATAATTTTTTTCTTAAACTTATTTTTCTAGATAATGCGGAATGTAATTCGAATTTTAAAAAGACTGTCAATTGACAAAAATATCCATACAGCTTTCAGATAATTATAATTTTAAACTTTTAACTATATAGTCATAATCTTTAAAAATTTAAATAATCGTCATTTTTACCTCATAAATGACTTTTTTAATTTATTTTCAAACAAACGTAATGTGTTTGAAAATACTTTAAACATATGGTTATCAAACAGTAAAAAACTTTTTAATAGTTGAACTTATTACTTAAGTTATAAGTTATATTTCCCACCACAATCCCAAGCATGAACATAAAATCTTGCTTTAGTTCTCCCACGTGGCTATATTTTGTTGTTGAAATCACATCAACCTATCTCAAACCAATTATTAATGGAATTCGTTATTTTTTTAACTTTTCATAAAAAGTTATTTATCTCAACTTATTTTGTACATTCAAACATATATCAATAAAACCTATAAAAAAATATACAATTTATAAATCAAGATCATATGGATCGCATCAGCATCTAAACACATCCTAATCTAAAATACGTCATGGAGCTTATTTATGTATATAATTCATTCAACATTTCCTTATCCTTGTTATTTTTCTAATAGAAAATAAAAATAAAAATTAGAAACATTGTATTTTAAAATGATCATAAAATCATATTATAAAATTTATTGAACCTATTAAGTCAAATTATCAAAGTCCCTCAATATATAAAATAATATTTATTTATTTATTTATTTTCACTCTTTTGTAAACCGGTTCATGATGGTGCCGATCTTGACCCACCCGTCCTTTCTGATTAAAATGCCGAACCAACGAAATAAAAACAAAAGCTTAGCTCAGTCCAACAATAATTGAATTAAAAAATAATTAAGGGAACAAATCGTCAACTTTAATCAAACCGTACAAACTCTCTCAGATCGATCCCAACCGTCCGTTTCCTTCGTTAAGAGAGCGGTTATTAACACCTCCCTAACACCAACCCAACCCAACCCAAATCTAACGATCCGAATTTAGAGAGAGAAACACAAAGACAAGAGAAAACAAAGTGCGAGAGAGAAACGTTCATTCGTTCAATAGAGTGGTTTTTTCTTCTTTTTCTCACATCCCAAACAATCGTCTATCTCTGCGCTAAAACATTCGTTCGAGTAATAGATTCTTTCCGTGTCGTTCCCTTTTCTGATCAGAACGGTGCTGCTTTGGTGATTAGGGTTGTTTTATGGGGCTTGGGAACGACGATGTCGTGGTGGTTGAAGATGGCGCCGAAGACGGTGATGGTGGAAACGGAGTCAAAGGTTTTGTGTCGGTCTCGTGCTCGATTTGCCTCGAGATTGTGGCCGATGTAGGGGATAGATCTTGGGCCAAGCTTCAATGCGGCCATCAATTCCATCTTGGTGAGTGAGTGTTTTCCTTTCCCGGATAGTTTTGGATTTGGTGGGATTCCCGGAATGTTTTGTGCGGAATTTGAAATTTATATTTGGACTTGTAGTTGTTGAGATCTGGGTGCGGTTTTGGCTGGATTTGGGATTGTAATTTGTATTCGTAATCGGTTTGAGGCTAGGTTGAATTCGTGCTTTTGTTAATTTTCGAAGACAAATAACTCACGAAAAACTGAAGATGAAGTTTAAATCTATTTTAACTGAGCTTACTAGTTACTGCATGTTCAGTTGGAGCTTTTGTTTTGTTGGGTTTCATAGCATGAGAAGCTGGAGATTATAGAACTTCACGTTTATTTATTTTCTATGCATTGTCTGAGAAATCGATCAAGTATTATGAAGCTGTTGTTATATAAATAAGATAGTTAGATGTTAATTGGGAACCATGTAGTGTATTGTCATAATGTGGTCTATTCAAATTGTCTGACTCGATGCACTTAACATTTTGGTGTGGATTTTACATGTTTACATTTGTGATTTTTCATCGTGTTAGAGGGTACTTTGATAAGTAATAGAAAATTTTATTTTTAGAAAACGCAAAAGGAATAGCCCAAGTACTCATGACCTGTACAAGAGGAAGACGTAATTAAAAACAGAAAGAGATACAAGAAAACTATGTAAACTTAACCCATCAAAATCTTAAGTGGTTGCCCTAAGGAGCAAAGTTTGTAATAGGTTTTGCATGCATCAGCCAAATTTATAGAAGTTGTATTATTATGGCAACCATGGATGAATTCAAGGAGGGATTGGGGGCGCTAGGATTTTTCATTTATTTAAAAAGTTTTTGAAACTTGTCTTTTTTATATATCTATATAGGTTTTTTTACAAATTTAAAAAAGAAAATATGAAGAAGGAAAGCAATTCTCAATATCTATCTATCGATAGAAAGATATAGATATCTATCTGGATTTATCTCCATATCTAAGTAGGGAAGAACCAACACTTAAAGGGGGTATTTTCTACATTTAAGTTTCTATAAACTGAAAGTAATGATAAAGAAGAAAATTTTTTCTTGTTTATCAAAAAAAAAAAAAAAAATTACAACCTTTGTTTCATATAAATAGAAATAATATTTTTTTTTTGTTATTGTATGTATTTGCTTGAATTTTGCAATTGTTACTAAAAATTACTTGAATTTGGGTACTTCAAAATTCTAGATTTTGTAAAATGTATTTTTTGTTTCTTAATATTGACTTATATAGCTCCTTGCCAAGGGCCTATGCACCACTGAGATTAGTCAGGACGCTATTCTTGCACACTCGGTGTCAAATAAAAAAAAAGGATTGACTCATATTTTGTATAGGTATAATCAAGTTTAATGTTTTTCTTTCTTTGTGCACTCTTTAATTATATTTGTTTTGGCTATTGCTCTATGAGTTATTCATTAGATTATTTTTTTAATAAGTAAAACGATGTTTTAGTAAATCAAGTAATTAGGCATAGCCCAAATACATAGGGGAATTCATGAGATTAATAGCTTCTATTCGTGGAACAAGTATCAAGTTCAATTAGTGTAATTGATTGTTTTAACATGCGATCTAAAAAAAAGGGGGGGTTGGGGTTGGGTGTTCGGGTAGAGTTTTAGTTCTACGGGAAACAAGGGGTTGGGGTCGGGGTTGGGGTCGGGTCTGGTGTATTTTTGGTTGTTTTTCAATTTTGGTTGAACTTGAAAATTCACTCATTCAAATTGAATAAAATTGAATAAGTAAACAATTGAATTGGATTCGATTGGACGGTACTAACGAAATCGAATGCAGTGCTAAACCCCATTTCATTTCTTATTGAATTAACCGATCAACTTGCTTTGCTATCGAACTTTATTTTTGATTTCAATAATTTTCGCAAAAAAATTTAGACATATTATGAGAATAAAAAACTTTATTTATTTCAATTCATTTTTGCGAAAATAGATTTGTGATCCCTAAATGAAAAATATTTAACATAGAATATATAGAATATATATATAATTACAAAGAAACAGTTTGAGAAGGTTCAATTGTCTGAAATGAATTTCTAGAACCGTGAATTTATCAACATAAAGTTTGTAAAAAGAACCAAATATTTGTTGGCAATTCCATTATATTTATATATAAATTCAATATAAATTCAATTATATTTATATAATTATATATAATCAAAAAAATTATGAAAAAGCCCTTTAATTCGGAATGAAAGGGTTCGCTTTGACCGTTAAGAGTAGGTAACCCGTTCCCTCTGTCTTTGTTTCTATTGCATTCTATCTCATCGTATCAGGGTCATTAGGGGCTTTTTGGGTCATTTTGGGCAATGTGTTTTTTTGTATACATTCAGTGTACTTGGTTTCTCCTTTTGATATATATAATTTTTTACTTATAAAAAAAAACATGTGATCTAAAAGTTAAATGAATCCATTTTACATGTGCTTTAGGTTATATGATAATTGTTTTACACGAGTAATATAATACAAAACATGCATGCTTTTGTGCAATAATTTGAACTTTGAAACATAAATCAATTACTTAGATCTATTATAAAAAAAATTATTAATTACTTAGATCTGGCCCCGTGTGATATCCTATATGATAAGAGGATAAGGTAGGTGGTGTATGAGATCAACATTGCTTGGGAATGAGAAATTCTTGCTCTTTATAATGTTCCAATGAGACTCCAATTGTATCATTGACTGATCCTTTTGGAGTATAGGCCAAGTGGTTTGGGCCTTTCTTTGAGGCGTTACAAATGGTATTAGAGCCTATCCCAACAAAAAATGCAGGACTTGAGCCGTGCCACCTGCGATGGATGGACCCGACTAGGATGTCGGGAATTTAAGGGAGAGAAATTGTGATAACTCATATGATAAAAGGATAAGGTAGGTGCTGTATGAGATCTCACATTGCTTGGGATGTTACACCCTGCCTAAATCTTAGATCTGGCCCCTCCTAAATTACATTTCTAACTTCCTCCCTAAGGGTGACCACAATGTCACTTACCAAATTCACGAAGCATAAGTGCAATCCATCAACATCCAGTAAACTTTTTGAGAATTTACAAACATCTTGGAAAATGGATCTCTCCAATTGTTAAAACCACTACACAAAGCTAACAATATAGAGAGAAACAAAAATAAATAGTAAGATAAGTTCTTCAAATGCTGCAGCATGTGTTCAAGCTAAAACCTCATTTTCATATCTATACAAGGGGTATATAATCTTCAAGTGTAATACACCAGTCCTACCTTAAGAAGATGAATAACCCACATAGAGTGGGTAGGTTATAATCTTAGTCATAGTTGCTAAGTCCCACATTGGCTACTTACAAGATGAAATTGCGCATTATAAGTGATTTTAGGAAAGTCTTAAATTGGCTAATTTTTTTTTTTTTTTTGATAAGTAAGAAGTTTTATTGATCCATGTAAATAGGCAATGCCCAAGTACACAGGAAGAATAAAATTTTTTGGCTAATTGTCATGGGTGCTAAGTACCACATTGGTTACATGGTAGGTGAATTGGGCCATATAAGTGATTCTAGGGAAGTTTCAATTTGACTTGTTTTTCTTTTTGTTATAGTGTTAGATGTGGCTAGTGCTTGGGAGTATGAATTACCCACATCAAATGAGTTGGTTATAAAAAGTAGTCATAAGTGCTAAATCTCGAATTGGCTACTTACTAGGTGAAATTGTGCTTTACATGCGATTATATGGAAGCTTCATAATGACTAGTCTTTTTGGGATTATAATGCAGATATGGCTAACGTTATCCATGGGTTGTCACATCAAGTGTCAATCTTAAATTTATATTATATTAGGACGTCAATACTACAATGTGGGCAATAATTGCTATACAACATTGTCACAGTGAATCATATCTAATCTTATATTGCAAGAACATTTGTGTGCTATTGAGATTCACTTCTTGTGCAGTGTGTCCTTCAATAAGTCGCTTGGATTAAACTTAGAGTAGTGCATAAACCATGCATCTATTGCAGTTTGAAGGGCAACAAGGACTCCTTCTCTTTAGCCATTCGCCAAATTTGTCATATTCTTTCTCAATAGTGTTCTCTATCTGGCACTTGCTCTGAATTTGTAATGTCCTTTATATTTTAAACTAATTGATACATGCTTCTTTTAAAGGCAGTGGTACTATTATGCTTCCATTGATTATTGGTGCCTTAACTTGTATGTTGTGCCTTTTGATGGCTGGCCTTTTAGTTTACATCTTGCCAGTAAGCTGTTAGCATTTCTTGTATCTTGTCTTTTTCTTTTACTTATGATTATCATATTGTGATTCTTTTTCAGATTGCATTGGTTCAGCATTTAATACAAAGGGTGCAATGCAGTGCCCTAATTGTAGGAAGATTGAGAAAGGCCAGTGGCTTTATGCTAATGGCTCTCGTTCTTTTCCCGAGTTTAGTATGGACGATTGGACCCATGACGAAGATCTTTATGATCTAAGCTACTCTGAAATGGTAAAGAGAGAAAGACTTCCATTGAATATCATCTTTATGCAGCGCATCTCTCCATGACATAATTTGTTACTTAGATAACTATCATTGTGCATCTGTGTGAATTTCTCCATTTTACATATGTTGACTGGCCATGTATGGAGTGAAGTGTGCATGTGGATAATAAATAAAAATATTGATGTAGCCAAAGAGATTGTTTAACTATATTATGCTAAATTTTACTTCATTGTCTAAATTCTTTTTGCAGTCATTTGGGGTTCACTGGTGTCCATTTGGTAGCTTAACGCGACTTCCTTCATCATTTGAGTAAGTATTAACTCACGAGTTACAGCTTATCCAATTTATTTTGTGCTTTAATATCTATGCTGAAATATGGTTAGGTCCCTACCCTCTCCCTCAGAATGTCTGCAGTCCCACATGCTTGTCAATGTTTGATAAGTTTCTTATTTTTACTAAGGAAACCTTTTATGTGACTATTTAAAATTGGAAAGTCCACTGAGAAAGAGAGAGGTGCATTGCATGGCAGAGGAGGAAATAGAGGTGGAATCACTATTAAAGCCATGTGATAGTAAAAGGAGCCTGTCTATCAACAAATATTCCTTGAACTATTCCTTTGTCATTATATCCTGCTCAGAGTTTCTCATTCCTTGGCATGTGGGCTGGAGGTGCAATCTTCACTAAGCTATTTCTACTGGTTAAGCTATTTCAACAAACATTCCTTGAACTATCCCTTTATCATTATAGCCTGCTCAAAGTTTCTCATTCCTTGGCATGTGGGCTGGAGGTGCAATCTTCACTAAGCTGTTTCTACTGGTTAAGATCTTTTATGCATGACTAAGTTGTTTCGCAAGATTTAGTGCCAAAAGATCACCCTTTTCAGACAGAGGAATTTTGTTACTCAAATTAACTTATCAAGAATTTTGTTACTCAAATTAGATCTTATGTCAACTTTTGTAGTTTTCAGTTACTTTTATGTAAGGAAGACTCATTAGTGGATCAGATTTTGTTGTACTCGTTAAGCAATGTTGAAGTTTAATAATAAATTGTATTGCAAATTTCCAAATCTATTCCATTTAGTCACCCAATAGCATATGGAAGGCTTACGATTCTTCTTCACTTCTAATTTATATGGTTTCTTCTATTATTTGGATTCAAAAAATTATCTTATCCTATCCCTTAGTGTTTGTATCTGCTTTCTCATTGAAAAAAGAGTGAGGCTTTGTTGGTGTTTACAAATTTTTGGGATATTGAGCTGAATTGTTATTTTTCCCAAGCCAAGAAAAGCCCTTTGCTGTATGCTTTTTTACATATTCTGCTGAGTTGTTTTTCTTTTCTTTGCTTTTTCCTTCCTCTTGGGTTCTCTTTTATTCAAGTGGCACTTCCTACTTCTCCGTAGTATTAATTTTGTAACTGTTTGTTTCAGGGAAGGGGAATTTTCGTCAAGTGCATGTAAGATTTTCCTTCTTTTTTTGATTACCTATATAAAAAAAAGATTTTCCTTCTTTTTTGCTGCAATCCTGTTTAAATTTTTGTCTAGGAGTTCATTCATGACTAAATGAGTTTATAATTAGATCATGATCTACTGGGACAACATGCAATCTTCGCCGAACATACAACTGTATCGTCTGCTACTCAGCCATGCCCATATATTGCTTACTTTGGACCAATCCATCCATCATCCTCAAATTCCAACGGAACAGTTACAGAGGCTTCTAACTTAAACAATCTTTGGGGCCCATCTGTACCTAGTGAGATACAGACTTCTTATGCTTTTCCTGCCATGGATCTTCCTTATCATAGTTGGGAGCACCATTCCTCTCCCTTCCCTGGCACCAATAATCGTATTGCTGCTTCTGATCAACCTTCCATCCTGCCCGTTACTCAAAGGTCAGCAAGGACCAGCTCTGACATGCAAAGGCCAGGTTTTATGCACCCGTTCCTCGTTGGTCACAGGTATGTCTTTATCATATGGGGACATTGTTGGCAGCATACTGTTCTGTTATTTCTTCTTTTTGGGCTCAGCACGTCAATAGGCTATTAAATGTGGCATATCTGTACTCCGTAGTTTCTATGGCAATTGGCAAGTGAATTAAAAAGAAAAATAAGTCATATTATCTTGTGGTTAAAAGTCGTTTGGGAACTTAAGAAATGGGCTGGTGATGAATTGCATGTGATTCTTTAACAGGTTTGTAGCTTCAGGTCATTTTTGGTAAAGCCTCCAATTTAATAACATCTGTTGGTTGACGGTTTCATAAAGGAATGAGTACTGCAACTTTTTCCTTTTTTTTTTTTTTTTTTTTTTTTTTTTTTAAATTTAAATAATTGTATCATTGACAGCACTTAATTTTTTGCAGTTCTGCTGGTAGACCAGGGAGCTCAGTGGCTTCTTCAATGATTCCTCCTTACCCAGGCAGTAATGCCCGAACCCGCGATAGAGTCCAAGCTCTCCAGGCATATTATCAGCAACAACAACCGAGGAATTCAACATCCGTACGTATACCCGTCATTCCTGGCACCCGACGATCCAGCAGCCACAGAGGCGGGTTGGCTCAAGTAGGGCCAACGGCTTCGTCATCTGATCAAACTGGTGGCTTCTATCTTGTCCCGCCGGGTTCATCAGGTCGCAACTTTCAAGAAGCAGAAAATCCTTTGTCAAATCGGTTCCATTCATGGGAAAGAGATCGTTTGCCTTCATTCCCTATGAGCCAGGTCGAAAGAGACTCCGGTTGGGGGACATATCAGCAGGCTGCTGGCGGGTCAGATACTAGGTCCAGCAGTTTCCGCCAAAGGCATGGATCCGAGAGGACATCTGCACAAAATCGGTCATAAATGTTATTGCTTTATCCTTTTCTGGTGAAGCAAACTACCACTATTATGCCGAACCAAAAATTATGTATGCTTGAGAAACGATATATCATGCTTGAATTCTGTCAGGACTTGGCAGACTCAAGATACTGTGGAGTGGCCCCAAAAACCATATTTTTGGCTGGCCACATGGTGGTGTGATGGACTTTGGATTCCTCTAGTTTGTCTGCCTTTGCGGATAGAAAATAAGATCACATGTTGGGTGGCAAAAATAGGATTTGGTCAGTTATCTTGCCATTTTCATATCAGTTTGAGTGACCCATGATCCGATTCCTTGGAATTTCCGGTATTGCTGGTTAATGGGTCTCTTATTTATGTCCATAAACATTGCCTTAATTCCTTTGCGATCACTGGTGGAGTTATATGGGTAATGGAAACTTGTATAAAGAGATCAGTTTGTGCTGGACAATTTATGGGATATGCATTATTTGGCCCAACTCTCTATTGGCGTTAGTCTTCTCGTATCTGAGTTTTACGTTTGAATAGTTTATTTGTTTTCTCTACTTAATGAATGTTAAAATAGTAGCACTACTTTGCGAAAAGTAGTTTGCATGCTCACATGCTTTAAAATTATATATTTTTTTTAGTAATACTAGATATAATTATAAATATTAAAGTTTTGTATATTTTTTTTTTAAAAAGAACGAAGTTTATTATTAAAAAATAAATTTTTTCATGTGAATTTTATATTTATCTATTTTTTTTAAAATAAATGCAGAGACTTGCACAGCAAGGCTATATAAGTCATTTCTCAATTTTTATGATACTTTAAGACTATATAATATTTTTAAATTAAAATGCAATGGTTTTTATTTTGTAAAATAAAATGTCATTTTTATTATAAAAAATAATATTTATAATCGTAAAATACGTTGTACAATCTTTTAACAAAAATAAATAAATATGAGATGGATATAAAAAAATATTTTACGCTGCCGCCCAGTAGTACTCTACTTTATCATCAGTGAAAGGGTCCCGGGGTTCGTGGTCAAATTGTCCACGGACCTAAAGTTGAGAAATCTGTGGAGGACGGCTGAGGGTCAACCAGCAGCCACCTTTCACGTTACAGAAAACGCAACACAGCTTGTTGGGGTTTGACTGGGCCCAACCTACTGAAACCTTCAAAAATCATATAAATTCTTTCGAATGTCAGAAGAAGAAATTATTATAAAAATAGCAAATTATACTTTTATTACACACTTATTACACACGTTCTTCCTATACGGTCATGCCATGTTCCTGACAGTATTGGTTGGAGCCAAACAGGTGGTTGGATTCTAGCACATGCTTATATTGCTCACCGCGTCGAAAGTTTACAATTTCGCTTTTTCCTCTCTCTCGCTCTCGCTCTCGCGTATTAATTCCTCGCAAAGCAAACCATTTCATTGTTTCTTTCTGCAAAGTTTCCTTCTTTCTCTCGGACATGGCGGAATCTAAGAGCAAACTCGAATCTATGAGGGAATGGGTCGTCGAGCATAAGCTTCGAACTGTTGGTATTTCTCTTCTTCATTTTTCTCGATTCAGTCTTGTTATCGTGTATTTACTCTCTAGCATCCGGGATGTTTTCTCGCGTGGGTTTTTGGTTAAGATTTATGTATCTTCGATTCTGAAACACAAAACGTCTGAACTTGTTTCCTGTTTTTATCATTAGTTGAATTATTTGTTTCGTATAGGAGAAGGGTATCTTTTGCTTTGATTGATACATGAACTATATTCTACTATTGTTCTGGGTTTTTATTTGGATTTTTCATTTGTTTATATTGGAAAAAGGTTCTCTGTGGCTTAGCGGACTTGCGGGCTCGATTGCGTACAACTGGTCTCAACCAAATATGAAAACCAGTGTCAAGATCATTCACGCTAGGTGAGTTTTGGCTGTTCTACTAAGTATTCGTTTGTAGGGTAATTTCTTAATTCAGAGCGAAGATATGTTTGTTGTTTGTTTGTACCTTTGAAATGTGTCGCTGGGATAAATGAATCATATAACTATATTCCATTCGAAAAAAAAAAAAAAAAAAATCACTTTGATCTATAGATGGAGAAAGTTTGGGGGTGAAAAACTCATGTACATTGTCGATTATCTCTTTTTGTTTTTTTTTTTTTTTTTTTTTTGGGGGGGGGGGGGGGGGGGGGGAAGGGGTTGGGAAGAATGAACCCAAATAGGCAATTCCTTATAGAATATATGATTGTGTTGCTATTATAAATTAATTTTAGCAAAAGCAAGAGGTTAACTCAGGCTTTTAAATCTATATCGGCTCTTTCGTTCCCCTGGCTTCTTAGCAAAAGTAACGAGAAACCAATGATATTTAAGTTTAGAGTAATGCTACTTATCATCTCGATTCTCATTATCCTCTCATCATCCCATGATGTGGCATTAAATGATTGGAGACTATTTATGATATTTCACTTGTGAACTTATCATCTAATGACATATCGTGAGATGATGAGAGGATGATGAATAAATTTTTTCTTAAGTTTTACAATTGTACGTACCTTTTGGCATTTTATGGACACAAACTTTGTGTAGGAAAGCTGAGGTGAACTTTAGTTTCAATACGACAATTAATTATTAAAAAAAAAAAAGATTCAATACAATTGAGGCCATTCCATAGGGTTGTATGGCATTGTACCTTCTGTCATGCCTTAAATAATACCCTTGCTTCTGCAAATTGCCATAGCTCGAAGGTCAAGGATTAGTTTATTCTTGTTATTTTAATGTGTTTGGCAGGAGGGATTGGATCAAACTTTTATTTTTTTTGCAGAAGTAAATCAAAGCAAATTAGTGACAATTAGGGCTGATGAATATGTAAATTTCATAGGAAACCCTTCCACCGCAAGAGTTTTCCAAAGTGTTTTGAGTGCAAACTATTTTGCAAAACCCTGAGGGATAGCTCAGCTGGTCCGGCCCTGGGTTTGCTCCTCAATGGTCACCAGTTCGAGTCCCCTTAAGGCCGGCCACTAGAGGTTTACGTGGTTGTTAACTTCAGGGCCCCGTGGGATTAGTCGAGGTGCGCGCAAGCTGGCCTGGACATCCTTGGTTATAAAAAAAAAAAATATATATTTTGCAAATGAATGGAAGCTTTGACTCAAAATTCTCTTATCAGAAAAATGAGAAACTTTTTTGATAGTGAAAAACGAAAATCTTTAAAATTTCAGTCCATGACAATAATGAAGGTTAAATTCTTATGTACTAAAAAGTCTTCAAAATCTTTAAGCCTTCTCTCCGTCCTCAGGTCTCAGTGTACTAACATGTTCTCTTTCTTTTCCTTCTCATGGTAAAATTCTTACGTATCACGAAATTCAAAAATCTTCTGGCTTACCGCTGCATTGTTCCACCAATGTGATGGAACTTATTTAACAGGGTATGCTGTGAAGCAAACATCAATTTTTTCAACAGGAACTTACATTGTATAGAAAGTATTAGTTTTACTAATTTACATTATATGTGTGTGTGTATATATATATATATATATATATATATATTTCTTTGGTAATGTTGTTCTTTGTGGCTTAATTTCTAGAGCTTCCTCATTCCTAAATCTTTATGGTAGTTTAGTTGCAGCACAAGGGAATGGATGCTAGAATGATATGTAACAGCCCATTCAAGAAACGTTTTTAAGGTTGTGGTTGAGAATTGAGATAATGGCTCAAGATAACCCAAATGGATTTATCATTCTTTCCTCCAAAATAAAAATTAGAAAGTAGCAAAGTGGGAAGAAAGACGATTGATAAATTCTTTAAAGCAAATTCTACTCTGTTTTGACTTCGTACTTATGTCGAAGAATCTCTTGCTGTCTTGCTGTCATCTTCTTGGTAGTGAACAGCTTAACATTCATCAAACCTGGTTTCAAATGTGCTCGTTGCATGTAGAATCTGCTTTTCTTCCATTCCTTGTATCCTAGCTTTTGCTGAAACCTGATTTATATATTTTTCCTAGTTTCATTTCTCTCTTAATACCTTTCATTTTAGACCTATTGGCTAACTTCTTCTCTCCTTTACCTTCGACATCAGGTTACATGCACAGGCTCTCACACTAGCTGCATTAGCTGGTGCTGCAGTGGTCGAGTGGTATGATCACAAGACTGAAGCGAAGGCGGAGCGATACACAAAGTTCTTTCCAGTTGATGCATACTCAACACACAAGGATTGAGTGAACTTTTGATATAACCTGCGTTGAGTTAAATTTGCTAGGAATTTATACCAATGGAGGATAATAAAATTACTTGTAACGAGGCCACAAATTGTTTTTGTACTGTCTTGTACGTACCTTGACCACCCATTATCATCCAGCATTGATTGTAGTAAATTCATTGTTACGAATTGTGTTTGGTTTATTTATAGAAGTTTTGAGACTTTTGTATCTTTTTTCTGTGTCCAAACGCCCCCGAGTATTAACAGGAAGGAGTAAAGCTATAAAACAGCCCGCTGTAGCACATTAGCCGTAGCACACCTGAGCTGGTTTTTTTTTTTTCCTTTACTTTTCTCTTCTTCTTCTTCTTCTTTTTTTCCTCTATACGCTCCTTTTTATTTTTCTCTCCACATTTGTGCACATCAATCGTAGCATATCAACCGGTCCACGCGTAAGGAGCCGCAACACACCTTACGTGTGGACTGGTTGATGTGCTACGATTGATGTGCACCAGTGTGGAGGAAAAAAAAAAGAAAAGAGAGCGAATAGAGGAAAAAAAAAAAAAAAAAGCCAGCTCAAGTGTGCTACGGCTTGCGGCTCCTTATGCGTGGACCCGTTGATGTGCTATGATTGATGTGCACAGGTGTGGAGGAAAAAAAGAAAAGGGAGCGAATATAGGGAAAAAAAAAAAAAAAAAGAAGAGAAAAAAAAAACCAGCTCAAGTATGCTACGGCTGATGTGCTACGGCGGGCTGTTTTATAGTTTTACTCTTTGCATAATTAGATCATTAAATTGACTATAGCTTTACTATTTTATAGTTCAATTTTTTCTCTCCTTCCACTCTACTTTTAACATTTTTGTAGTGGTTGCTAATTACAAAATATATATAAAAAAAATAGAACTTAGGAAAAAAAACACTAATAATGTGAGAGTTTTTTGAATGGCAAATACAATCTTTTAAATATGTGATTTTGCATTTGCTTATAGATAAATCAATGCCAATCACAATGATTTTCAAAAAAAAAAAAAAAATGCCAATCACAATGGATTAGCCATAGGTTAAAAAAAAAAAAAAAATTGCATGTTGGGAGTTACTGGGACAAAATAGGGCGCATTGGATTATGCAAAGTACTTGAAAAGTTGGTTTTTGCTACAGTATATCTAAAATAAAAGTCATATCTGATATGCACAGTAGATTAACCAAATACTTTTTTTGTTATTACTTTTGAAATACTCTCTCTCTTCCCTCAACATTTCCTATCACAAACGAAAAGTCCATTTCTAGAAATTTGATTTGTAATGAAAGACATTTATATTGAAACGAAAGTCACAAACGAAATGATTGTTGAAAATAGAATTTTTTAATCAATAATTTAATTATAAAATGATTAGTAATTGATATATAATTGGTAGATTGGTAAAATATGATAAAAATAAATAAATAAATAAAATTATTTTAATATCATTTCATTATTATATAATGAATAAATGGATGATCCAATATGGGAATTGGATGCGAATAGAATATGTAAAAGTAAATTCATATCATGTAAGAAATGAGCATCCATAGTGGACACCCCTTTACTTTTTCTTAGAAGTTATGAAGTGGCTTAAGAGCCATTTCATGAGACTTGATGGCTGGCCCTTAATGAGCCAAGGGATTACACTAGAATGACTATTTATATAGTCTCTCCCATTTTTAGATGAAACACTTGGATCAACAAACTCTCTCTAATCACGATATCTAGGCTGTAAAACATGTAAGTGTTACTCTGATATTACCACGTAGCACACTCTATCATTGCCAAGAGAATTATTGATGAACAACGACGATAATGGAGAATCTGTGAAATAACTACATTAGATCTGAAATATTTCTGACGAGGTAATATTGCTTTCGCTGTACATTTTGATCTAATTTTTCTAACCTATCATATTAACTAAAACTTAAGTTTTGCTTTGACTATTCTCTAAGGAAGCCAATGTATAGAAGGAAATCAAGTTGGAAAAGGGCTTTTGATAAGCAGCACCACGTGTCTTAGATATGTTTATAATAGGAAGTATCACTTTCATTCGAACTCCAAATTACCACCTAATATTTAATAAGCGACGGCTTGCTGTAGTGGTGTTGATTTATAAAATCACCAATTTATAACGACAAAACGTAATTTAATATGATGAGAGTTGCAATATATATTCGTATTTGGAGATAGATCAACATCTTTTCTTCCTTTTTAACCTCTGTCTATTCCATCATAACCATCCTTACTTATTTTCTTTGTGACTTTTTATGTGTGTTTGTCCAATTTAGATTGAGTTTTGAAGGCAAGATACATAATCTCTTATCTATTTTTCTCAATTTCACATTCTACCAATGGAGTCACCTCTAGGCTCCATGAGCTCTATCGACATCACTAAACCGCCTGCATATCATCCCTCGCATGCCGTCGTCAAGAACGGCGAGGGAAACGCGCCACCACATACTTTTCATGCCCTTTTCTGTTCTGTATGTTTGTCTGATGGATCTTGTTGTGTTTGGCATTTTTACTAGTTTTCAAATACATTTTTCCATCCATTTTGCTTTCTTGGTTTTAGAAGAAAAAGTCTTTTACCTTCTACCTTCTACCTTCTGCCAACCAACCGCTACCACGTGCCTTAATTACTGTTGACCTAGAGGCCAACTAAGCAACTTTTCTCTACCATCGGCACACTTCATTGATCGGCGAGTAGGGCTCACGGGCCTCCCAAGTCAAGGTGGTAGAAAGTAAAACTCATGCACTGTCTACTTCGGTAATAATTTACAAGTTTTTCTAGCTTTAAAGATAGAGAGTCTAATATTCTCTCTTATATTGGAAGAAAGTAAGAGCTCTTTCATCCCTTCTCAATAATTTAGAGAACGAGGGAGTGAAAATCTCTGCAAAATGTTTGATTGTAATTCAACTTTATACACAGTGACTTCTAACTATAACATAAAAGGAAAATGATAGAATTACTATTTTTTTATTACTCATTTACTACTCATTTTATATTTAATTTAAATACCACCTTCCATCGATATTGTAGCTGAGCAACATGGCCCACGGTTGACTCTATTTTCCTATTTTCATATTTATTGT
Organism: Juglans microcarpa x Juglans regia; assembly: GCF_004785595.1. Taxonomy (NCBI): domain Eukaryota; kingdom Viridiplantae; phylum Streptophyta; class Magnoliopsida; order Fagales; family Juglandaceae; genus Juglans; species Juglans microcarpa x Juglans regia. The sequence continues at coordinate 25,748,886 of NC_054601.1, read as the reverse complement.
ATCAAGTAATGTTAGAAACAGTCAAGTGTTGTGTAAGCAATGAACATTATTTTTGAAAAAAAGTAAAGTTTATAATTAAAAAATTAATTTTTTTATGTAAATTTTATATTTACTTAATTTTTTTAAAAGTAGTAAATCGTGCTTGCGCATTTTATAACTATAAATATTATTTTTCTATTGTATATGATGTATTGATTATAAGTTTATGGCCGATGTTTTGTTGGAGCTTTCTACATTTTTTTTTCTCTTTTTAGTTTATTGAAAGGAGTATAAATGGTATTTGAATTATAGTATGTGTAAGCGTCACATCTTTTTAAAAAAAAAAAATGAGTAAAAATAAGATCTGCATAATAAAATAATCTTTTAATAATAAATCTTACTTTTTTTTAAAAGAGTTATATTATATTTATATAATTTATGACTATATCTGTCATTTCTTTTTTTAAAATCATATTCATTAAAAAATAAAAGAAAAAAAGGAGAGAAAAAACCAACCCAACTAATCCGTCGATCCGTTACAACCCCAGTAGGCAGTACCCCACCAACATTACTCAAGAGTTGGAGCTTGTAGATCAAACTTACGGCCCAACGTGAACCGGACTCACTTTTAAAAACCGAAACCCTAGCCACCGTCTACCCTCTCCTACAGACAAATACTGCATTCCCTTTTTCTCTTGCGCCGCCGCTCCTACCTCGTAAACAGGTATGCCTCTCTCTCCCTCTCTCTTTCTCTGTGTGTGTGTGTGTGTGTGTGTGTGTGTTTGCCTTTTGAGACAACAAGGATAGTGCAGGGAAATGGAGTTTGGAATCATTTGCTTGGTTTGCAGGAAATGAAGAGAAGAAGAGTAACCTAGGATCTTAAGCTCATGTATTTTTTCAGCAAACAAACAATGACTACACGTGATTATGCTTTTGTTTATATATATGTATGTTTTCTCGGTAGATGGTTGTGTAGATGGAGCTTTTCTTGTTGATGTGTTTGATTTTCCCTACTTCACGCCCATGTAGGTGCTATATGTGCGCCTCTTATTCTTTTGCAAGGGTTTGAGGACTAAACCGTAGCCGAGGATTAATGGAGTCTGTATGCTGTTTATTTTTTTCAGTAACTTATACCAGAAATCTGATAGGCGTGTTTTTATTTTCTGTGTGGATTGTAGAAGATAATCAAAGATGAGTCGAGGTACTGCACCAGGTCCTAAGGGGAAGAAGAAGGGAGTGACATTTACCATTGACTGTTCAAAGCCAGTGGAGGATAAGATCATGGATATTGCATCCCTGGAGAAGTTTCTCCAAGAGAGGATCAAGGTTGGAGGCAAGGCTGGTGCGCTTGGTGACACTGTGACCGTCACTCGTGAGAAGAGCAAGATAACGGTAACCTCTGACGGTAACTTTTCGAAGAGGTAATTTTGCTCTTTTTCCTTGTGTAATCTATTCGTTGTTGTAAATTCACTTCTGATTTTCTTGATCGTGTATGAAGCTAATGCTTTGGTGATATATGAAATTTGTCCCCTTATTTGATTCATCTATTGATAGTTTTTTTAGTTGATTTTTTCTGTCAATTGAAACTGCTAGTTGTATAATTGTGTTGCAAGTTTGGCATAGATGTGAGCTTTTATGTGTGGACTAAGTTCTCATGATTCCTTTTATCGTTTATATTTCTAATTAGGCGTTTTTCTTGTACAAGTCTTGTGTAAATGGGTTGCGATTGCACGGTCTCCTGAATTTCTTGTCAGCAAAAAGTCTTTTATACTTGGGCTACGTCTTTTGTTTTTACAATGATATTTTTGATTTCATATAAAGAAAAAGCGTGACCTTTTATGTGGTGATGTGTACTGTGTTTTTGGGTAACTTTAGACCTTTAGTTTAGCCTGATGAGCTCCCTCACGTCTTCACAAATCTTATATTTTGACGCATGGGCTTTTGTGGTATGTGCCTAATTAGCAAACAGGGCTTATGGTAGATGTATTTTTGGACCAAGTTTGAATGAGCCGAACTTAAATCCTCTCCTTTGCAACAAAGATTTCCTCGGCATTTTTGTGGAATTTTCCCTGGAACAAAATTTTCATTTTGTTTCCATATGTTTTTCTTTTTTGGGGTACAGAATGGAGCCTCTATGTGACGGGGTGGCCATACCTCATCATTAACTGTTCTGTGGAGGAGAGGATAGTGTGGGATCACACTTATGATAATTTTTCCTTGACTCTGCTTTTTCTGGCTTGGAAAATACAACTGTTCGGTCGTTACAGCATATAGAAAAAGCTAAGCTGGTACCCAATATAATCTCTTTAACATAGAGAAAAGGGGAAATAGCTGCTGTGATCATTGTATAAACGGTTATTTGTCAATTTGCTTGATTATTTGAATTTATCATAGACTTTTATGTACTGTCTTACAAAATCCTCTATAAATTCAATTGATTTAGCTGCTGCTGCTGATTCTGCTGTTGAGATTACAGTTGAATCATGGGTTTCTTCACAGTTTAACACCTGTTATATTTGCATTTGTGGTTCAGGTATCTGAAGTATCTAACGAAGAAGTACCTGAAGAAACACAATGTGCGGGATTGGCTTCGCGTGATAGCTTCCAACAAAGAAAGAAATGTTTATGAACTTAGGTACTTCAACATTGCGGAGAATGAAGGGGAGGAGGAAGATTGAAAGAGTCTAAATTGGCTTAGTCAATACATTAAGAACGTCATTTTCCTTGTTTCCAATTTGTACCTTTCCTCATTTTGTTTACTCGCACTTGTTATGCTGCCCCTTTTTTCTTAAACACGATGTGGTTTTAACAAATTTTGTTCCTTGAATGAGAATTTTTGAAATATGCCAACATTGGATTGGTTGGTGGGTGAATCCAGCTTTGTTGTTTTTGCGCTCTGTCCCCGTCCTTGTGTCATGGTAAAATTGCAGGGATCCGTTGTATTCTTATTTCTTTTCTGAAATTGGCACTTCCTTCTTAGATACTGCAGATACTTTGTTGACATTAACTTCAGGATCGTCTATGTATAATAAATTAATTATATACGTATAAATTATATTTTAAAATAACATCAATGCAAGTCATAAAAGTTAAAACACATTTATAGAACTCAATAATATTTCTATGTTCACAATTTAACTATTTAAAAAAATAATTATTCATCTTCATTAGAAAAAGAAGGAAAAGAATAGTAGGATTTGATTTTCAGTTCTCGAGAAAATGAGATAAAAAAAAGTTGAAAAAAATAGTCTAAGAATTGGAATGAAAATTACAAAAAAGTTAGAAATTTTATATGAATTACAAAAATTTACTAATTTTGGTTGGTATACCAAAAACCGATAGGTATTGATCGAAATGTACTGGTATGATCGGTATTTGACCAGGTACGAAACACATAGCTTCTCTATACTAGTCACTATCCAATATGGTATATAGCCCGGTTTGGATGTATAAAACTATCTCATTTCATCTCATGTTATCATTACAATTTTTTCAAACTCTCACATAAAATATAATAAACAATTCAACTTTTTCAAATCTTAAAATAAAAATAATATTAAAAAATAATATTCTAATAATATTTTATTTAATTTTTAATAAAACATCCCACCTCATTTAAACTATGTAACTAACAAGGCAAAATTCTGGTTTTACTCCCATTAATAAAAACTCAAAACATTTTCATTAGAAAATGAAAAAAAAAATGCATCCACACCCATTCATATCCTCTTAAAATTTTAAAAAAATAAAAATAAAAGGGCCACTCTTGGTGTGATGAGCAGTTTTTTTTTCTTCCTAAATAAATTATTGAAACTTTTAATGTGTATTTTAGCTGTTTTAGAAAATAATAAATGATTGGACATGTCAATTTTTTTATTGGAGGAAACTTTGGACCATATACTGACGGTATACTAGTCGAATTCAAATGAGAAGTGGATTATTGACAGTTCAATTTTTATTTGAATAGAATTCGAGCCCGAGTTTATTGTTCAGTTAAATTTCATATTAATGAATTACTTATTTATTTTTTGAACGTTATTTAAACAAAACAATATATACCAGGCTGCATTTGGATGTTGAACTGAGTTGAGTTGAGTTAAAATGATAAAATATTATTAAAATATTATTTTTTAATATTATTATTATTATGAGATTTTAAAAAGTTGAATTGTTTATTATATTTTGTGTTGAAATTTGAAAAAATTGTAATGATGAATTGAGATAAGTTGAGATAGAATCCAAACTATCAATCTTATAATTTTACAACTTTGGCAAAAAATCTGAGTTTTTATTTCTTATCATTTTATGTATACATATATCAATAATTATATCTACAAGAATTTAAGCAACACATAATTTGGACTTTTGAAGCCTTTTTATCTTTTTAAAATTAAAAAATTCTCACTATATATCAATGTAAGAGAAATGAATATTTACAGAATTGCAAATTTTGTATTCATTTTAAAAAAAATGAATAAATATAAGACTCATATAAAAAATTAATTTTTTATGATAAATCCTACTCTTGTTCAAATGGAATACGTGAAATTTATACATCTTAAAATTATATCTAGCATTACTCTTTTTTTAAAGAAAAAAGATTTTTTTTAAGAGAGAGTGAGAGAGAGTGAGTGAATCATCTTGTTGGTACATGAAGATCCAGTTCAAACTAAAAGAGTTAAGGAAATTGCCCGTCTTATTTCTTGATATTTCATAAAAACCCCCGGAATACCTTTTATGGCAGAGATACATTTCCCATCCATATTTTGATAGATAAATTATATTTGTAATTTTAGAACATGTAAATTCTGTATATTCATTTTTAAAAAAGTAAATAAATTTAAAATTTATATAAAAAAATATTTTTTAATTGGTTAATTTGTTACACAGCCTCCTACATCACACACCACATATGTTTTAATTTTTTTTAAATTTTTATTCCTATAAATTAATTGAATTATTTTACTCATCATCTCTATATTACATACTTGCTAACATAAAAAAATAAAAAGATAAAAAATCAAAATATGTGTGTGGTGTAAGGATGATGAGTATAATTTTTCTTTTTTAATAGTGGATTCTACTTTTTTTCAAAAAAAAATTCTAGACGTAAGTCACACACTCTTGCACACTACTTAAAAATATGTGATTTTACTTTTTTACCCTCACGTGAAATATAAAATATGAAGTATGAGGATAAAAAAATAAAATCATATATTTTTAAGTAATGTGTAAAATGTAGAGCTTCTATGTAGTACGTCACTTTTTTAAAATGAATATACAGAGCTTTCACATCCTAAAACTGTATCTAGTATAGTTTGCAAATAAAACAAAAAAGAGTAATATTAAACCCAGTTTTATGGTGTGCAAACTCTGCGCACTACAAATTCTTCAAGACTATTTATTTATTTTTTTTCAAAGAAATGTACAACATTCACAAAAAAATCTCATAAAATAAACTAATAAATTGACTTAATTTTATGATACATGATATTTACTTTACAAATAAATTCTTCTAATTTAATATATCACGTCAATTTTTGAATATTCTTTTACAAAGTCATGATTTCTCTTTCATGGAAGTCTTTCCATCTCCACCGTACAGTCAATGCATGGGAGTAAATATCATGATGGGACCTTATAAATTGCTAATCACGGTAATTATAAAGATTATCACCAACCAAAACAAAAGTTGAAAAGTATGTAATTTCCTATTCCTGGTGGTTGACAAGTAATAATTAGCAACGCATTTTAAAAATCCCGATTTAACTAAAGCTAGTTCAACTATAACAGACTAGGAATCGGACAAAACCTCCTTAATTTATGTACTACACATGCAATATTCACAGACCGACCCAAAGTACTACTGCTGCTTCTTTCTTGAGAGCCATCATCCATGGCTACCGCCAAACCAGTTTTCTCTTCTCTGCTAATTATTCTCGCTCTCAGTACTCCTCTCTTTCTTCTGCTGCATTGCAGTCATGCACACCCTCTCAAAACTTGCATGTTTGACGCAATATACCAACTCGGGACTCGTTTTCCGACACCGGAAATCTGATTCGTGAGAATCCGGGTTTTCCATTTTCTCGGCTCCCCTACGGGGAAACCTTCTTCAAGAATGCCACCGGCAGGTGCTCCAACGGGTTACTAATGATAGATTACATTGGTGAGAATCAGAATTACTTGTCCATATACGTTTATGATCATGTTTTCTTTCTTTTATTTAGTTCTTGTTAGTTTCCAGAAAGAACAAATAAATTAAATACTTCGATCGTTGAGTATAATAGGTGATTGATAATAAGGCTGTCGTTTTAGTAGGAATAAAGAAGCAACAACGTGAGCAGCAACTGATAAGGCTGTATGTAGTTCTGTCGTCTTTAGATTCTATCCATTGTCACTTTGTGTCTGTTAAAGTTGGACTACTATTGGACCGGCCTGCATGTCATTCTTGATTATTACGACGATGACATGATTTTTAAGAGTTTATTTATTACTCTCTTCAAACTCTTTTTCCTCTTCCTTTTAGCTAAAGAGATAAAAAAAAAAAAAAAAAATACATTAATCATAAATAGATTACATAAAAATAATTTTACAAACTGACGTGACATGATGTACTTCGTCAAATTATAAAATTTTTTTATTATAAAATAGATATAACGGATTGCATGAAAGCATATCAATTTGTAAGATTACTTTTATATAATCTCTTTGTGGTTATAGCAGTACTCCTCTTTGTACGTAGTTAAAATATTTCTCATAAAACTATATGGTTCAGATTTGGAGTTTTTTCTCCTTGCTTTAACTTCTTAATTTGCGATTCCTTCATTTATTTTTAGAGAGAGATGTTTTACTAATTTGGAACTTTATCGTTCTTTTTGTGTGTGTATATATATATATATATATATATATGACTTGATTGCATGCATGCGTTATAGAACTTGATCCTTTGCAACCAGTATTACGTACGGCTAAATTTAGATTATGCTAATTAATTACTTGATCACATTTTATAATTGCATCATGCACAGCTCTGGCAGCCGGAATTCCATTTCTTCATCCCTATTTGAATAAGGATGTGATGTTCATTCGTGGTTATGGAGAGAACTTTGCTGTAGCTGGTTCCACAGCCTTGCCTACATATGTTCTTGCAGAGAAGAACATTTCGTCTCCAATCACTAACAGCACTTTAAGTGTACAACTAGATTGGATGTTTAGCCATTTCAATGGGATTTGTTTCGATGATTATGGTTAGCCTCTCATCCCAATAAAGCATGCATGCAAATCTATTTAATAATGACTTTCATTAATTATGATCTGTACCTGATCATCTTTTTTCTGATCTTTAATGTTTGATAGACTGTATCAAGAAGCTTAAAAGTGCCCTATTCATGGTGGGAGAAATAGGATGGAATGATTATAACTATGCATTATTTCAAGGCAAATCTATTAAGGAGGTCATAGACATGGTTCCAGAAGTTGTTCAAGCAATAAAGGATGCTGTTACAGTAAGTTTAATTTCTTTGTAAATTAAACGAAGATCTCGTTCTTACTTTTACTCACGAAATTACTTGCTATATAACTAATTAAATATTCTTGGTTCAATTACATTAATGGAAGCAGAGGGTCATTGGCTATGGTGCTTCCCAAGTTGTTGTTCCAGGCAACTTTCCAATAGGCTGTTTACCGATCTATCTTACAACATTCCAAACCAACAACGTAGCTGCTTATGATGAATTTCATTGCCTAAAGAGGTTGAATAATCTTTCAATGCATCACAATCATCACCTGAAACAAGCCATTAAAGTTCTGAGAAGAGAATACCCTAATGCAGTTATAATATATGGTGATTATTACAACGCTTTTCAATCAGTTTACCAACATGCGCCACTTCTTGGTAAGTCTCTAATTTCCATCAAATTTATATAGATATATAATAGATCTTGGTAGGAAGAAAATTATTAGTAACTGGAATTAATTTGGTTTTCAATGGACAGGATTTGATGTTGTATCTATACAGAAATCTTGTTGTGGTGTTGGAGGTGATTATGACTTTAGCATCGCAAGAATGTGTGGAGCTCCTGGTGTACCTGTTTGTGTTAATCCAAATGAACTTATAAGCTGGGATGGAGTTCATATGACTCAGAGAGCATACCAGTTTATGGCATACTGGCTCATCAATGACATCTTACCAAAGCTTCATTGCAAGGCTTAACTTCTTAGTGAAATGTTTTAACTACAAAGAGATTCCAGAAAAGTAAACTCACATACTGATGCGATTTGATATGGTATGTTAGATTGTAAAATAACTTTTATTGTAAAGTACTACATCTAACATATCAATATATGAAGTCATGTCAGTTTGTAGATTTACTTTTATAGAATCTATTTGTGGCTGTAGCACTGTTCTTTTAGCACTGTCCCTGTAGATAAGCAATGCTCATGGTATTATATTTATATCATTGTTTGGTTTTTTATAAAACTGATCAAGTCCTCGTACGGTTTAGTGATGGAGTTTCACTATCAAGATGAATAATGGATGGATTTCCTCTGCCGTTTTCTCCCTTTCTCAGAGACTGTCTCTCCTCTCTCTCTATAGGTGAATGGCTCACATGCAAGAAATGGTTCCTCCCGTTTATAAATAAATCATGATTGAGCTTTATAAGTGATTAATATAGGATGATTTCAAATTAAATATATACTAGCGTTTATAGAATTATATCATTGACACATACATATATATATATATATATATATATAATAGCTGTGATGAACAAGATTCTACTGTTCATAGTGGGGAGATCAAGTTCTTTCAAGTTCTCGGTTGTTAAATAGTGTTTATGCTAATTGTGATGAGTTATTTGCAATGAAATCAATGACTATTTGCGATGAGAATGGATTTATTTTGGTAGGAAATGGTAATTTTTGTAGTAAATAATTAGTCACAAATAAGCATTTTAACTCTTGTAGTGAACTGTAATTAATTAGAGAAGTGCAGGGTGCACATGCAGTCCATACAAAGAAAAAGAAAAAGAAAAAAAGCCTTTTACTTAAACAATGATCAATTTACTTTTGCATATGAATGTATGATGGATTTCAAAAGGCAAACAGTTATTTATATCTATCAATGATTCCCTTCCCCCACCTCCAAATGAAGTTGGTGGAAACAACTAACATGGTCGGACTTGAGGTCTGTTAATCCAAAATTTTGAGAGGTATGTTCCCCGCACTGCTGATCGATGCCGAGGATTTCATTCCCATTCCTGGTGTCCTTGACCTTGCCCACTTTTCCCACTTCTGTTACTCAGGCTTGCCTTTGTTTGACGCTTGTGAACAGAGCAAGTGACTGTAATTTTAATATACCAACTCAATAAATGAGACATCTTTTTCTCTTTTGTCCCTATATATAGGCAGCAATACATAGACTGAGACTAAGCAGATTAAAAGGGCAGAGCAGTACTCCTTAATTATTGGCATATTGCAGTGGTCGTGTTTAAAATTTTGTTGGTGGATAAACGGTTAGAATTTGGGCAAAATTAACTGGATTTCATCAATAGCCTCATGAATGCAAATACAATAACAAGCTGACAATGGAGGCTCCTTATTTGATGATCTCCCCCAAAAAATGAATGCAATTAGGACACTGCAATCCATTCAGGAAACTTCATTGGCCTATAAGACGCAAAAGCAACATACATGATAATAATAATAAACAGAGCCTTGATTTCATGCACTGTACTTGGTTTAATGTCCTTATAACCTTTCAAGTACTCTGTTCTATTAAGGTACCCAAATTGTTCAAAAGGAGCAGTTGGTGTTTATGGATATGTGTGCGCGCGCGTGGTTTACCCTTTTGTTTCCCTTTTCTTAAGTAATTGACTGAAAGAAGTCGAGTAAACGAGGCCCATTCAACGTGATTAGCCTCAAGCTAAGGAACATTTGAAGTCTTTTTTTAGTCTTTTTAAAGTGATCACATCCCACAGTACCTCTACATACAACGATTAATATAATATTCTGTTTAATAATTGCAAACTTGGTACTGTTAATTATAAGAGGCTATATAGTAAGAGGAGAAATATTTTAATTATAAAGAGATTAGATAAAAGTAATTTTATAAAGTGGCGTGATTTGACGTAATCGTTCAATTGTAAAGTAATTTGGCAATTTCTACAAACCGTGAGATTTGTGCATTGCGTGTTCCAAACTTCCCAAATATTCCTCCCCATCTCTCTTCTCTCTCTCTCTCTCTCACACATACACACCATTGCTTGCATTTGAAGGATCTTCATGTTTTTTGGCATTACTGACTTTCTTTCTTGTCTCCCTCCCTGTACTTCAATTTCCAACATCCTATTGCCTTGACAAAAAAAAAAAAATTCTCTCTCTCTCTCTCTCTCTCTAGACACATACGATCGAAGGGAAAAAGAAAAACAAGAACCCTGAGCTGAGTCCGCCACTTCCTAAGGCATAGTGAAAGTACAACTTATTGCTTAATTGGAAGACCTTTTTGACTGCCAAAACTGGCTTCATCAACGTTACGCTATCTTACCTCAACTCTGCCATATGGGGGACAGGTTTAAACGTGCGTGTGTTTGCTTCAGCTTACATATGCTCTGTACCATCCCATTTAGCTGGAGCAGGCAGGCAGAGAGAGAGAGAGAGAGAGAGAGAGAGAGAGAGAGATGGAGAGTCATGGAATGCAAGGTCCAGTACAGTTCGTTTTAAATCAATAGGTTCTGTGAAATAAAGAGTTAGTACGTACTTATTTGTGTAATTACTCTAATTTCCTTCTGTAAGTAGTTTTGTTAAGTCTGACATCTTCCACACTCTCCGCTTTAAGAACTTCTCTTTCTCATAAGTCTGAGCAATGCTGCAATTTGTATAGATTTGATGGATAGTTCTTTGAAGCGTCGAAAATTAGCTTGACTGAATCCCTTCTGTAGTGTTCAAAATTCCCAGAAAACAGAACACCTTCAAAGTGTATAGTGACATCTTATTCATGAGTTCTTGGAAGGCAAAAACTGCCAAAGAGTCCATGTGTATGCTCTAGAGTCTAGAGTCTAGTCCTCTTTTAAGGTACCGTTATTCAAAGAAAAATGGTCCTTTGGCTACAGTAAATTCAGAGCTGTGTTGGTTTTCGCCATCTTATACATATAGCCCATCCATGGACCTGTGTTTGCTAAATCCTCATCCACATGTCAATCTCTATCTCTCTCTCTCTCTCCCCACATTCCTTTTTCTGAAGCCACATATAAATGTCAGCGAGACAAATAGTTCAGGTACCAGATAAGCAAATCCAAATGCACATTGACACATTTTACTATATATACTAGCAGCTTGAGTGATGGAGAGGCCTTATGCATTCCTACAGGAAAGAAAAGCTCATGGAGTTCAGAAAGGAGGGTGAAAGGTGAACTAAGGTGGTGATCATATACACAGAAAATTACAAATTACTGTAGTTTCCATTACCTGATCTTACAAATAACTTGAATGTACGCTTCTGCAAGGAGATCGAATGAGAGAAATTAAAGGGTGAGAAACCCATGTTGGAGAAGGGGAGCACGTGCAAAGCTCGCCAAGCTAGACTTCTGAAAGTTGAGCCAAAGCTTGCACGTGCCCTGCTTCTCCAGCAAGAGCTACCCGCCCATTGTAACCATGCGTATCTTCTCGACCATGATTGAGCTGAGATTGCATGAAACTGTGAGAAAAAGCTCATGCATTTATATAGAAGTGAGAGAGAGAGAGAGAGAGAGAGAGAATTAAAAAGATTGAGTCTTGGAGTGGCCAATCTTTAAAGACCCACATGATAAGAGAAGCAATCAAAGAATTTCCAATTTTTGCTGTGAAGATAAAGCCAGCCAGGCCCCATTCTTAATGGATTTTCACATTTTCAAGTCATGAATAACACAAAACCCCTTTGGAGAACAATTTGAAAAACTTGGGAGTCATCAACCATAAGTACTCTCCCCTCTAAAGCGTGAGGGGCACCTGCCTATTGCATTACCTCATGCCAAAGAGTGGTAAATACGGGGCTCTGAGATAACTGGGTTATTGCAGTTCTGAAATGATCTGATAGCATGCCTTAATAGATTTGACCATGAATTTGATACGGCCCCAGTGAATCTTATTCTTACCGGTTTGATCAACTGTTTCAGTAGGTGTGTCCAATATGTTACGTATGCTTGGGTCACTTTGTTGGGGACTTTCTGGGTTTCTGCCGCCAAAATTCTTGCTTTCTCCCAATCTTTTCCTATATAAAATTGAGTAAACTCCAGCCTTGTATATTTGAAATTTGTAAGATTATCATGACATATTGATAGTCTTACTTTCGTTCTACTTTGGTATGGATTAGCTTTGAAATGAAAAAGTATTCAAACATTGAACATTGTACATGGAGATTTTTCTCCATTTCCTATCCTATACACTATTCCATGGGTTTCATGATCAGTTTCTGAGGCCAGTACTCTCAGAACAGCTAATCATGAAAACCCTTTTTCTACCCTTCAACTGACGTGTGTTACCTAATGAACGACATATGCATCATGTATTCAAATACAAGCAATTATGCTGTGTCTGAAACATTAAATTCCCTGCGGGCCAAGCTACCTCATTATATTAATGCTTGCTCATAACCATCATTTATGTTGATGACTTCAAACTTTTTGACCAAGGATTGATGGCAGTGAAAGACCAAGGATTGATGGTAGTTATAGCTTTAATTGGTTAGGAATGTTAGCAAGCGTTATATAATCGTTTTAAAAAAAATAAAATTTATTATTAAAAAATTAATTTTTTTTCGATTTAATATTTATTTATTTTTTTAAATAATTATTCGATACCTGTACATTAACATTTATAACCATCATTTTCTTTTATCGTGGCATTTGAAGATTGGACGGTAGTGGTGGAAATGATGCAGGAGGGGGGGGCACAGAGACAGACATGGGGCACCGCAGCAGAAGCATATAAATGTAAGAAATTTGCACGTTGGGGTTGCGTGTTGGACGCAAGTTTTTCATTAAAGAGAGAGAGTGAGATAAGGGGGAGTGAAGGATTTTGTGATGGTTTTGGGGAGGGCAGGGAGAGTCCCAAGGTGGATATGATTCCTATACTCTTAAGTATTTGTAGAACTTGGTTTCCTTTTTTTCTTTTTTTTACTTTCACCCCCACGATTCACGCTGGACTTCTCTTCTGACTTAGACCTCTGACGATGATCAACGTCAAATTTGTATGTGTACGAAACACTCTTCTTATAGACCGTCAGAGCACCAAGAATGGCGTGTCCTTTGGTTATAAAAAAATAATATAATTTATTATTAAAAAATTATTATTTTTTTATATAAATCTCTTATTTATATATATTTTTTAAAATAATTATACGACGCTTACCACTTAATATTTAAAATTTTTTTTTTTTTTTTACATCATTAACTGAGTTGTTAAACTTTTCTGTGAAACTGACTCAATGGTTTTGCTTTAGCATCTGTCCAGTGAAATTTGAGCAGTACTACCCTTCTTGATTGATCATTAAGCTAGCTAGTATATATAGCATGCATTCTATTTTTATAAGCGTGACAATGTCAACTGGTCTCCCCTTTTTCTCATAAAATATTTGGTAAAACATACAGTCAAAACTGAGCAGTAATTAGCATTGGGATCTACTTTATTGGCACTTTTTTGTGAACAAATTTACAGGGTGAGTATTATATATATATATATATATATATATATATATATATATATATATGAAGTGCAACAATCAGGATCTCTAAAGACAATTTGTTGACTAGGTTTATTTTGTCACATCCTTCTTTTTGTGATCTCTAGACATTTTTTGTGATGATTCCTACCAATTGCACCCTATGGTGTCTAGAAAAAGATAAATAAAAATGATGCAAAGGTTATTTCTTGACTTAAAGAATATCATTTTTAAAATTGACTGGAGGGAAAAAAAATGTCTATCTGATCCTCTTTCCATTCCACTGACCAAGTTTTACTCCTGGCCTAATGCCCCACTTCTTATTGTGGGGGAACTTTGGCTTACAAAAGAAGCAGCAACATAGGAGGGAGCTAGCTGAAAGCTGTCCAGAAAATCTGTAGATGATTGAAAGAATTGCTCCCTTTAATTGAATGTAACACCCCTTCCTATAAGTTAGGAATGTCGCGTACATTTATAGCATAATACCCGACAAAGAGATTCAACATTATCAAAATATCTTATTAGGTGCAAATAATCTCTAGGGCAGGTTTGGGAGATGGGATGAGACACAAAATTCTCATCTCATCTCATCATTACACCTTTTTCAAATCCTCATACAAAATATAATAAACAATTCAACTTTTTCAAATCTCAATACAATAATAATATTAAAACACAATATTTTAAACTCTCAAATAAAACACAAAATTCTCATCTCACCCCCCAAACCTGCCATTGGGTCCAATATTAGACTGAGAGATTTTTTCTTTGAATTATCCGACGTGCACTTGCAAAAAACCTATTGTAGAGGGCATGTGTACCTTCGTGATTGGTTGGGACGCTATTCTTGGACACCCAGTGCCAATAAAAAATATACATTATTTATTAAATCATAAAACTTATCTAACATGACAGTATTTCATTATATAAAAGTTGAAAACATAACTAAATGACATAACTAGTTCTATGTGATAATAACATCGATTCAAAGGTCTAAATGATAAACTAAGTCCATATGGAAGTAACACTTGTTCAAGGTCTAGGTATCTGGAAATTAATTCTACTCTTGGCACTCCAACCTGTATCCATTCAATCATCATCAGGGACATTAAAACAAAAGAACATGAAAACAAATGAGTCGAAGGCTCATAATAGCAAATCATACTGTAAATTTAATTTAGCTTAAGATTTGGCTTAATTTTGGAAACGTTCATGCTTCCTCATTCATACACATATAGTATATAGATTATTCATTAGTAACATAAGTGGAATCAAACATAATCATGATAATACATGTAACATGAATGCATGAATGACTGACTCCATACATTTCCTACATTTCCTATCAATCGTAAATAACTTATTCGTCTTGTCTTTCACCTGCTTAGTGGCCATCACAGCATACGTGCATCGGTCCAATTATTGTTGACCGCATAAATCGTAGCATAACATATGGTGAACCATGCTTAAGTTCGTAGCACCTCATAAATCATAGCATACATATGGTAAACCACACTTAGGTCCCTGGCACAACATAATCATAACATAGCATATGGTGAGGTACGCTTAGGTTCTTATCACCGCATACATCATATCATAGTATATGGTGAGACATGTTTAGGTCTATGTCACCAAATACATCATAGCATACTTATGGTAGACCACATTTAGGTCCGTGATTTGCACATCCACCCATAACGTAAGGCCATTCTTAAAGCTTACTTATCATTCACATGATTTCTTACTTATCATATCACGATACACGTGACATGCTGACTTCGTGAACTTTCAGGATGTGTCATACTCATATGCATGGCATAACACTTAACATGACATACAGACATGAGCATTACAACATAACTTACATGAGCATTACGTGACATGATTTAACATGAGAATTGCATAACATAGCATGACTTAGGCATTACATAGCATAACATAACAAAGCATTACATAGCCCGACATAACATCCATTCAATCACACAGTCAATTAGCATGACATACATAATTTCATTCATAAGCATAGTGTCGTAATTCATTAAGGGTTCATAAAAATGGGCTAACCTGAAATGGCTGTACATGGTATAGGTAAATATCATTTTTCATGCATAACAAAATAACTACATCACACATAAAGATTATGATCATTTTGCTTAGCTCGTTGCTCTATTTTTTAAATTTTACTTAGTAGCTCGTTATCGAGAGAGAGTTGAAAGCAATGGTGGCTGAGGCATAAAACCACGGTGGCGGGAATTTAAGGACATCAAGAGTTTGATGGAAAGCGACTATAAGGTTATTTCTGTGGCGGTTTCCGGCGAGGTAAGTGCTTGGTTAGTTGTGAGGAAGGGTATGGAGCCTTGCTATGTTAAAGAAAGATTTGATTTTCACTTGGGGGAGGTTACGACCGAGAGAGCTTCTTGGTGTGTGTGATGAAATTTTGTGGAGAAAAGAGAGAATTTATACGTGAAGACCCCGGCTAGTCGGTTACAATGTAGAAATCACTACATTGTGGTGGGGTGTTAAAGAGCGGCAGAGCATGAGGGGCTGGCAGTTCAGTCAATCCCCCAAAAGAAAAGAAAATAATAATAAAAAAAAAAACTTATTATTATAAAATAAAAATTCTAATTCCTAATTTGTAACCCGTAGGTTACATTAAGTCACTCAAACTTGTTCCTAAAAGATGTTGCACATCTATGATCTCGACAGATTCTCCACTCACAGTGACCTGGTTTTATGCATACAGTAAACTTCCTTGGCATCACCGAGAAATATGGACAGATATTTTGAGGCTGCAAGATTATTTGCACATGGACTTTAAGGCTAAGTTTGGGTAGTGAGAATATCTGAAAAGTGTTGAGAATATTTGTGAATAGTAATAAAAAAGTAATGAAAAAATAATAATAGAATAATAAATAGTAGGTAAAAAGTAATAAATAGTAAAAAAGTAGGTGAAAAGTAATAATAAAGTAAAGAATAATAGTGAGAGTACTTGAGGTACTCTTGGTACCTAAACGTAGCCTTAACATTTACATATGGTCATGAGCTTTCTTTTTATTCAGTTATCCAACTTCCACGAGGTTCTCTTGGGATTTTTAATATTACATACACTTGGGATTTTTAATACTACATACACTTGGGATTTCAGTATTTTTAACTACTAAAAATACACAATCATCACCTCACTTCACGCAGAAAATCAACATAAGAATAAAATAAAAATCAACTATAGAACTTAAAAACTCAATTAAAACACCTAAAATTCATTTTAACCTTTAAAAAAAAGAAAACTACTGCAGACATAAATAGATTAAATAAAAATAAATTTACAAACTGATGTGGTTTCACGTGATCGGTTATATTTACTTTACATTAAAAATAACTTTATAATATGATGTATTATATAAAATTACGTCAGTTTATAAATTTATTTTTATATAATTTTTTTATAGTTAAAATATTTTTCTTAAAAAAATGGAAGCATGATTGCCCAAACTTGAGGTGGGCCTGGATGGGCCGGTATACCCGCGCCTCCCCCCTCCTTTTGTTGGTCGAAATCAGAATTTTTGATCATTTTCAGCGTGGTCTGGGTTGTGGACACTGCGACATTCTGTGCAGAGTGCTCCAGCAAAAGCCATCAGGTACATCTCGATGCATTTCTACTTACCTCCCTGGTTTTCCAAGTTTCTCGATACGAAATTTATCTTCTGTTAGGTTCCCAAGAGACCGAAGGAGAAAAAAAAAAAAAAAAAATACGGAAAGACGAGGAAAGGTAAAAAAAAGTAAATATCACGACATCATATTTTCCATTGATTTGGTTCCTAACAAAGTGATCTGATTACTTATTTTAACTTCCATTACTCTCCTAAAATGGTTTTAGGAGTTTTAGGAATTAAACAGCACCAAAGGCGAAACTCCATGTGGATTTAGTTTCAGTTTCTTTTCATTTGTTTACCCTGGGGACCAAATGGAGGGTTTGCGTTAGAATAAAATAGAGGTTTTCGCTCTACCTTATATCGAATTGCGAAGAACCCATGCCACAAATTCTGTTAGGTTTCGATGCTTCGTCTTGTTTTCGGAATTTATGAGTTGCAGGCTCATTGTTTGATTGAAGTCCTGAATGGATAGTGGCTTACGCTATACCGTTAGACCAGCGCTTCTTTGTTTGGCTAATTTTCTTGATGCTTTGTTGATTGTTCCAGCCCAAGCCTAGATATCGAATCCTGAACAGTCAATTGTCTGATCCTGCTTTTTGACAGTCTATTGTTACCAATTCTCTGTGCAGTCAATTTGCTCATAGGAATTAAGGCCTAGTTTCCTCATCTTATATTCTTATTCTGTGTTTATACTGACCTGTTTTAGTTCTGTTTGGACATTTTATTTTTCTCTTTTTCTGTATCAATGAAATTAGTATTTATCAGGTATAGTGTATAACCTCTATCACTACATATGTTCAAACTAAATACTTCGGAAAGAGAAAAAAAATAGACCTTTGTGTTAGACTAACACAAAGCTCTGAGGTAATGTTCCTTTAACTCAAGTACGGTGGATGTAAGACTTCCATATCTGATGTTCTGTTCTTCAACCATGCGTTTCTCCACTGTAAAAACCTCCAAACACGCCCGTATGTATATTTTACATTAAGAGCCATTCTAGGATTGTGTGAAGTCCTCCTCAAGCCAGTTTTTTTAGAATCAGTTCCCTGCAGTGCAGTGTCAAGAAGTTAGATGGCCTAAATATGTAAATCAGTTGATCATTCTCTGCAAACGAGTAGAGCTAGTTGTATAAATGGATGATAAGTTTTCATTCTCTCATCGTGATTTGAGTTAATCGTTTGAAATATTTTAGCCAGAGTTATGCCATATAACAAGCATGGTGAAACACGCCACTTGTTATTGGATTATATTCATAATAAAAACCTAAGCATCAATACTTTTTAAAGTAAGCTGATGTGGCAGGTTTCCACATTAGCGGAGTATTTAATGCATCATAATCAAGCTTGCACATAGATTTAGGTCCTGTTTGTATATAAGAAGTGTTTTATCTTATCTCATCTCATCATTATAATTTTTTCAAATTCTCATACAAAATATAATAAACAATTCAAAATTTTCAAATTTCAAAACAATAATAATATTAAAAAATATTATTTTAATAATATTTTATTCAACTTTTAACTTTCATCTCAACTCAACTTATCTCATTTTAACTCACTATCCAAACCGCACCTTATTCTTTTAGTTATACAAAGTTTTTGAATATGTTAAATTATATAATTAAAAGTTCTCGGTTCTATTATATGTTTCAACTTATAATTTATATGCAAAACAGAATGGTTATTCCTCCACCTGTAAGGCCTCCAAGAATTACAAACTATCTAAAGCCTTATGTCCTGAAGATGCACTTTACAAACAAGTATGTGAGTGCCCAAGTGATACACGCACCAACGGCTACTGTTGCCTCTTCTGCAAGCTCGCAAGAGAAGACATTGAGGTCAAGCATGGAATCTACTCGCGATGTGTCTGCTGCTGGAAAGATCGGAAAAATATTGGGGGAGCGTCTGCTGCTCAAAGACATCCCAGCTGTTGCTGTTCACTTGAAGAGAGAACAGAGGTATCATGGTAAGGTCAAAGCTGTCATTGATTCTTTGAGGGAAGTTGGTGTCAAATTGCTTTAAATTTTCTTTTGCTTCATAAAGTGAAATGTATTGTCGACATTTTTCTAAGTGTGTAGTTCTAGAAATTCGAACGATTTTTGAGAGGAGTATTTTGGGAAAGATCTAAGGAAAATTGATGTTGGGGTTTGTGTTTTGATACTGTTCAATGCGATCATGATTGCTACTGGTTTCCTGGAAATTGGGATTGAAACTCAACTGTGTCATTTGTCTTTGATGACAGGATCTGAATGATTTACAAACATAGGTTTATAAAGTTTCTCAATTTGACCCACTTTGGCCAACTAGGAATTAGATATTGGCCATTAGGATGTCCCGTGACCCACCATATAAACTTTCATATCCTTTGTGGTGGCTATGTTCTGGCGGCTACTGTAGAAGTGACATTGATGGTTGTGATTGATGCTAACACATACATAGTGGTGGGTCATGGTTGTGGTGCCATGACTAGACTGACTAGACTGTCTTTTCTTTAATGGATGTCATCCGGCGGCATTGCTGTTTAATGGATGTCTTTCTTTTGTTGATGAACGATGAGCTTGAGGACATGGGCATGATTGACCTGTTGGTATTTTTTAATAAATAGAATTTTTTTTGTAACCTTTTTTTAGTGCTATTACGGTAGCATTAGAAATTGAAAAGGGTATTTAGGGTGGTTTTTTTCTAATCCGTTAATAGCTTTTATGGTTCAAGAGTTAATGTACGTTACAGAGTTATCTATGGTTTTTAAAGAAAAATTATGTTTGACCATTGTGGGACTGAAACGTTTTTTATCATTAGTTTTGTCATTTTATCTTTTATCGGTTCTGGGCTCTTGTGTTTATTGCTAAGCCGTTTGAATTTTTTCTCTTTCTAATACTCTTTTACCGGCTCTTTATTAATGATGTAATAAGTTGGTGTAGTCAACTTTTAGTTAATTAGATGCTATTAAGTACCATTTATGGCCAACTTTTTTTTTTTTTTTCAAATATACGTTGAGAGTTTCTTCTTCATTGATTGCCCAGTTGCCGGATGGAGGAAAACGTTGATTTTTTATTTAAATGGTTGAGCATATTGAGGGAAGTGGGGATTCGTCTGATTATTGTTTTTTCATTTGGGGTACAAGATAAAATATAAAATTTTTATCTCATATCATTATTATATATTTTTTAAATTTCTATATAAAATATAATAAATAATTTAATTTTCTCAAATCTTAATACACATTTTTTAAATTTCAAAACAATAATAATATTAAAACATAATATTTTAAACTTCAAAACAAAACATAAAATTCTCATCTCACTTTTCAAACATAAAAAAAAGGGTTGTACCTAAATAATTTTGAGAGTTTTTCTATACAAAGGAAAGGTATTTTTTTTTGTGGAGTTTTGAATTCAACTACTTGTGCAGAGTTAGTTCGGGTCATACGAAGATCAGTTAGATTGTTGTATTCTAGATGAGTCAAGTCAAGAGGAGTTTTACTGCATCGGTTAATTTGAGATTTTGTATACCGCAGATAGTTTGAATCTCTTTAAAGAGAACGATATTTCTATGTTTCAGTCCAAACTAACTTCGTTTAAATATTAATTTCATTATAACTTTTATTATATTATTGTGTATTTTTACCAACTTGACCACCACCATTTTACCACTTAGATTTGTGAAACGATGCCCACCTGACCTACTTCCACGACCCATCCATCCTTCGCATCCCAATGATTGTTGAGACTGCTGGCTTCTTGACGATATCCCTAATCCATGGCATGGGTGGGTATACATCCGATCCTTATCCGTTTCAGTTTATCCTTTCTGTCCCTTTTGTTCCTTTCCTATTTCCCTCCACTTTTGCAGTCTTTCTTATACTTAAACAGCACCCAACATCTTTGTTATAGAGTTGTAATAAATAAATAATAAGATTACTCAATACATTGATCAAATCGATTCGAAAAAATAAAGTTCAATTCATTTTATTTATTGAATGACTGATTCAATTCATATTAAGTTCTTATCGTGTGTAAGTTTTTAACATTGTATATTCAAAGCATAGATGAAATCTTGTCCTCTCAATGTGCCTATTCCCTCTATTTCAACATTGCTCTGGATGGCCCTTGGCCATGCACCAAGCTTGCTCCGGCAGCGTCTACGTCAATTTAAATCGTGGTTTCAGAACCACAGATTGACCAATTATATCAATAGGTAACGGCATTTGATCTGTTTATCACGTCGACAAAACTCAAACCTGTCTCCTATGGAGGCTAGCTTAGCTTTGATAAGCGGTAGACCGAGAATCTAGGCCAGGTCCTCTTTGTAATTCGATACAACTCCGAGACCATT
This sequence comes from Juglans microcarpa x Juglans regia, assembly GCF_004785595.1. NCBI lineage: Eukaryota > Viridiplantae > Streptophyta > Magnoliopsida > Fagales > Juglandaceae > Juglans > Juglans microcarpa x Juglans regia. The sequence continues at coordinate 25,727,224 of NC_054601.1, read as the reverse complement.
CTCTTCTCATTTGGATAAATACAGGGTCTTTCTCGGGTTTCGACGTTAACCTCACCCATCACGTGACTTTGAGTCATAAGACTCATAAGTCGCAACTCTTTGAAAGGCACGTGTCACCCGTCCTCCTTAACTCGATCTTATCGCTATTTCGTACGTGCCCGTCGATCCTCTTCCCACGTCATTGGTACCCACTAGATCGGAATCGACGGTTCAGATTACATTTTCCTACCAAAACCTGCTCGACCTATAACGCCTCCCTTCGTTAAATAGCCCCTGGATCGAGGATTAACTTCCTCTATTCCGAGTGTGGGAGTCTTGTTACTACGTACGAGTGGCTAACTTGCTCCATGGGTCTACTGGACCAGCTGTGGGACGACACCGTCGCCGGTCCGCGGCCGGATAGCGGCCTCGGAAAACTCCGGAAGAACTCTGTCTTCTCCTTTCGATCTGGTTCCGGCAAGGGTACGCGGCGTTTTGCTATTCGTGGCCGGTGGTCGTAGATCATTATATTCCTATCGACGAACTGAGCTAAAATTCTCGAAACGAATATTATTCTAATCGGACTGCTCATATACTTTGAGCTTCAATCTATCATAATTTGTCTACTTTGAATCTGACGGCCATAATTCACACCTTTTTCTGAGGAATTATTCACCTCCAACAATTCTTTAAGCTGTTTCTTAGGTTTTTCTTAGGTTTCTTATGCTTATAACCGAATCAAAGCGAAGACTAAAGAGTATCATTACTAAAATTTGATTTGCTCTGATGGCGTAGATTGTTCGGGTTTTCAAAATTTCTGACGAACAGATTTTGAAGTTTCTTTCGTTATTTCTTTATTGCTGTTGCTCAGAATCTGATAGCGGGAACGCAAGATCGTACGGTGAGGACTCATCGGAGGAGGCGATGAGAGTTACGCGCAGTATCATGATAATAAAGCCACCTGGGTACCAAAACGGTTCGCCTCCGGTCTCGCCGGCCGGCTCTACTCCTCCGGTGTCTCCCTTGTCCGGTAAGCGCTAGCTTCACTTTTTTCAGGTCGTCTCCTTACTAAATGTACAAATATGGCCCCGGAAATAATATCTCCGGAAGAACTGGAGGGAGTCCGGGCTAAGGGTGGAATGGTCTAGAAACATCCACAAGGGATTTTTTTTTCTTTTTTAATTTGCTTACTCTACTTGTGGATAAACACGATGTAACTTTTGGCGTGAGCAATAATGTTGGTGGTTTAGCTAACATAGTCTACTAGGTGGTAAAATGACACATATATCCTCATCAGGAGACAGTAATGTATGGGTGATGGGTGTCATTCATTATTAACCAGGGTCCCCACCTATGTGAGTGTATTGCCAATTTGGGTTGAGTTAAGGTGGGGTTCTATTGCCCTTCTTGGAGGGGTATTAGAGTCCACCTGTTGTGCTTCGAGTGGGGTATTTGTCACGTCAGAGTGACTTTATTGTTGCGGTTCTCGCGCGATTCTTGAATTGTGCATGACCACGTACGTTTGGATGGAGTCAGATTGACGTAGGTTAGGTATGGGATCTGAACATAATGGTTGTGACCTGGATCATGTGTAGTTTTGATGGACTACTACCTAAAATCTCACTTTGCAAATAAGCATTAAGAATATAGTTATATGACGCCAAGTTGGAGTGCGTGTATTTTTGTATGCATATGTGCTTGTGTGGAGTGCATGGCGCATGTATATAGTGCATGAGGTGTTGTAAGGAAGTTAATGTTCAAACTCTGAGAACCTGATGTTATATGCACTCAAATGTTATTGACATACGAGTGTTCTTAGGAGGTGGTAGAGACTCCTTTCGATTTCGAAGAAGGTCGACTTCGGATGCGTATGAAAAGGCGAGCGGTGAAGTACCAACCAGAAGTCCGGCATCTCCTCCTTATGATGTGTGATATGTGAGAATCTTTCCTCCTCCAAATATTAAAACTCATCTTCTAATGTATTTAGGTATGCTATGTTCTTTACCGGGGTATGTGGTCGATGCTGTGTGCTTGTTAGTGTAGATATCGTACTGTGTAGCCAAGGTTTTTTTTTGTATATGAAGCGAGTTTCGAGTTTGATGTTGGAGAGTTTGTGGGAGAACGCGGCTAGTGTTCTATCTCATGTATAATATACATAAAACTTCTCTGCATGGCTTCTATTTCTGTATGGTGCAGTTTGTTCTGTTTAAGTTTTCTTTGCTCAAAATAATAAGAAGAGTAACACCTCTCTCTCTCTCTCTGTCCGCCCCCATTGTTGTGTGTGGAGCTGCATGTTTCTAGCATGCAAGCATGCATGAAATATTGTCTGCTAAAGTTCGAACATGAGATGAAGCTTTATACAATTTGTCACTAAAATGAAATACTTTGATACAAGAAATGATCTGAATCATGCAATAAAATCTAACAACTTTGTATTTCAGACATTAAGAAATGCAAGAGTCATGTATAATTCTATATATGGTATTTTCCAATTGAACAAATTAACAGCATATCTTTAGTTGATGTCATCATCATGTCTTCCTGCCATAGAAGTAATTAAGGCTTGGTTTCCTTCTAAGACTAAAATTTTAAATTTTAAAAATCTTTTATCTCATTATCATAATTTTTTTAAATTTTTACATAAAATAAAATAAATAATTTAATATTTTCAAATTTTAAAATAAAAATAATATTAAAAAATATATTTTAATAATTTTTTTTAAATTTTTAATTTTAATGTTAGTTTATCTCAATTTATTTTCTCTCTAAAAATAAACGAGGCTTAAAAGAAGACTTTAAAAAGGGCTCATCTATTATAAGTTGGATGTGCATGTTACTACGGATTACAAAAAGATTTGAACTTTTCACAATTCCAACATGTACAACATAATAAGCTCGCAGTCCCGCTTGTAAGTGTGGTAGGTGGGTCGGTTTAATTGTCATTTAAAGGTACGTATATGCTATGGTTAATTAACACTCAACATCGGCCGGCCAATATTTATATATATATATGCTGCTTGGCCATATTTATAGTTTTACCTTAAAATCTGTGAAATTCTTCTCAAAGTCGGTAACAAAAAATATATCTAAATCAGTTTATTAAATTTATTGAATATTTCCCAAAACATCTGCGGTGTTTTTTTGAAATATATATATATATATATATATATATATATAATTGACTATATAATTAATCCACCATTAAGTACTATTTTTTCTTATAGAAAATCTAATCCTAAACCGATCTAGCTTCTAACTCCACACACCAGTTGATGTGGCCGAGTTTAAGTTGGTGTGGCCGACCGAGTTTAAGTAACACGGTCCAATTCCTTTGAGTAAAATGCATCTTCAATGCTTCTTTTGTGAATGTCGAATCCCCACGAACGCATCTCCATCTGCGAAGGTCAGATGAATTTTCACGAATAACTTTCTCTGCATTACACATTACTAGATTTGCTCTACTGCTAACACTCGTTTGCTTTATTTAAGGTAATCATCAAATTTTGTTCCGTTTGGTTTCTAAGAAAATGGACGAAATGAAGGAAAAAAAGAAAAAGATAATTAAGAGTTTCTATATTCGTTGCATGTTTTGACAGTTGAAAAGTTTGATGAGGCACAGGAAAAAAATCTTTGTGTTGAAGGCTTTTTGTGTGGAAAATTCCATGTTTGGATGCCATGAAAGAAGTTTGAATGGTTTTGATGGTTACCATCTTTTTTCTTCTTCGCGAGAAATAGAGAGATATGGTATAACATTTGGGGATTAGACGAAGACGACACCAGATGATGACGACCGCAACAAGCTTTAGTCCTACCCACGACAACGACCACAGACAAAATATTGGGATCAGACAAAGATAAAGATGATGACGACGACCACAACAACTCTTTGGTTTCATTTTCACGAAGATGAAGACGAAGTTGCCTTCCACGAAATTTCCCTTCATTTTATGTTTTATATCCCTTAATGGATACTTGCAAGATGCTGATCTTCTATTTTAGCACTTTGTTCAACCATGCTATCTACTACAATGTTCAGTTGGTGTTAGTTTCCTGGTGTTGGTAAGGAAACGGTGGAGAGGCGAATCTAAATGGAAGATTTGAGAGAGAAGGTCGAAAACGTGGGAGTAGTCTTCAAAACGAATCGTCTAAAAAAAAAAAAAAATAGAAGGTAACTCACTTAATGGGCGGTGTTGGAGACTTATGGTCTAAGAGTAGAATTACTCTTTTCCTTAACATCTAAATAACATTTTACCTACTATAATCTAATATTTGTCTTTGAAGTTAACGATGAGATAGGCCGGTGCCGTACTGGGCCGGCAAGACCACTGTGATATTCTTATTTTGGGATTGACAACGGAGAAAGGAAGAAACTTTGCCAATACACTGTTTGATTATTTTATTTCTCGTTATGTCGTTTTATGATCATCATGATTCATGTATATGGATAATTAGTGATGATTTGATTGATTTATTGGTTTATCGTAAAGAAATTTGAGTAGTAAAGTGATAACATATAATATGTTGGAATAGAACACATGATTTGTTGAAATAATTAAATAAATGGTCTTTAGTATCAATCATAGGCTCTGATATAATTCAGGTAAATTCAAACACTCCATAAAAAAGAAGACATGGACATGACCTGATGGTATAGTTATTACATGGGCCATACGTGTTAGATTATGATATAGGGCCCCCTAAATTAGCCTGAAAAAAAATCCCCACAAAAATAAATAGATAAATAAATAAAATAAAATAAAAAAGAAAAAAAAAGAGGATATCATGATCTCCACACAAAACGCAGAAATCCGCATGGTACTAAGTCAAGAAAGAATAATCAAAATGTTTGAAATTCCAGAGTCTTGGAATTAGTTCTAATGTCAGACATGGCATTGGAGTGATTAATTATACTTTTTTTTTTTTTTTTTTTAATGAAATCTACAAATCATTTTCTTTTTGTTTATAATCAGATTGTTTAATTGAACATAACATTATTCGATTACTAATCTTAATAAATCACACAAATAATTTCTGAACTTTAAAATTTCATGACTTTTAAATCTATGGAAATTTATTTTGAACAGTAAAAATTGAAGATTTTTTTTAGGACGAGTCGAAGCATTATAAAATTAAATGTTGTAAGAAATAAAAAAAAATTAAAAGAATTTGAGTTAATTACACTTTATCCTCTCGAACTTTCACTCAATTTACTATGTATATCCGAAACTAATAATTGCATCAAAGTGGACCCACTTACTTTCAAAATTTATCAGTCCCTCCCTTCTGTCTACAAGCACCGTAAAAAATATAATGAAAAGTGCCTCCATGTGCTGTTCACGTGCATGACATTCATTATAAATATATAATTTTTATTTAATTTATTATCATTGACCATATAAAATATAAAGTAATATATGCTATCACTGATTTCCCTCATAACAAAATGAACACAATTTTCAGATGTTGAAAGAAAAAACAAAATAAAATGGAGTTCAATTAGAAGTCATTCATGGAAACCACTATTTTAAGAGGTGTTGGGTCGATAAGAAGCCTCTTGCATCTGAGCAAACAACACCAACTACATATACAGATACTGCTCAACCAAAATCAAGGCAGGACATTCTCAATCAGTAGTGCTCACACTCACACTTACATGCAAATACAGTAGGTGAACGAACAAAAGGGTGTTTAAAGCTAAAATCTCTTCGTCTGCACAAAAGATAGTTCCCAATTTACATTTCTTATAGTCATTTCATCAGCCATCTCCAATATTATAAAAGGTTAGGCTTCTCTTTCACCAAGCCTGTCGGCTTACTGATAATTCAAACCCTAACATGAACGAAGCTTGCCGTGTCACTTGCCGTATCTCCTATTCGAACAGAAGGAGTCTCCAAACAATCAGATGGTTCCAGCTTTAGGGGGCTGTCAAACAAAGATGAGAAAATGAAGGCAAAACTTTGGGCGAGTATGAAAGTTCAATAGTCATAAACAAGAAAAAAAAAGAAAGAAATGAAAACATTAACATAAACTATGTCACATCTTCAGAAAAGGAAGAAAAAAAGAGAGAGGAAGAACTATAACTTAGTATATATACCTTTTTAAGTTTCATTCGGGATGTATTAGACCCACTTGCTGATGCTTTAGTATCGAGTGGTTTCAATATTTCAAAAGAACATACTAAAGATTCATCGACACTCAATAGAGCACCAACATTGTCAAACTCTCCACCATAGTTTGGAGCTGAAAATATTGTGACCAATCTTCGTTTAGCAAAAAACTCGTATCCATCCTCCACCACCTGCAATAAGTTCAAAAATGTCTTAACACAGACCAGTTGAAGTTATTTCACTGAAGATGGTCAGGATGCATGGTGCAAAAGGACACTTAGGGTGTTGAATACTAATCACAGAATCTAATGTATTCTGTCACATTTGTTTGACAATCCCAGGACCATGGAATAAAATGCTTCAGAAAACAGAAAAAAATAATCAAACTACGAGGTACTAATATGGATGATAACACTGATCATTTTTCAGGTTACAAATGCTCTAACAATTATTGTTAGGCTGGCTGTTTTAAAATCGAAACCACCATATTATATTTAAAGGGTAAATGGCTAAATTCCAGTGGGTTAGATCCTGCTGTCAAACTTGAGAGATTCCTTCAAGAACCTACAAAGAAAAAGCATGCAAAGCTTTTATTGACTGACATCAGGGCTTGTTCAAAATAAGATTGCTTTACCTGATGACCCCGGCAAATGAGATCAAGGTCATTTTTATCCAAAAACTCGGCAACCCTATCAGGTCCAAAAGTACATGAGACACCTCGATCACTCTCAGCCCAGCCCTCAATACTAGCATCAGGATCCGACCAAAGCAGATCACAGAGGAGACCACTATCTGGTACCTCAGAAGGTCTTTGAAGTTCCTTTATTTGATCCAAATTGTGCAACTCTGGAGAGAGTCCGCCGTGCATACAGAGTATCTTGTCATCAATGAGTGCAGCCACAGGCAAGCAGTTAAAGCAGTCAGTAAATATTTTCCATAGCCTAACGTTGAACCTCCTCTTACACTCGTCATAAAACCCATAAATTCGATTAATCTTTGCATCTTCATGGTTTCCTCTCAACAGGAAGACTTCATTAGGATATTTAATTTTGTAGGCTAGAAGCAAACATATAGTCTCCAAACTTTGCTTGCCTCGATCTACATAATCCCCAAGGAAAAGGTAGTTTGCAGAAGGAGGGTAGCCACCATATTCAAACAGCCTCAATAGGTCACGGTATTGTCCGTGTATGTCACCTGTAAGATGCCTGAAATTTTAGAACCAAGGAGTGCAAGGAAAATACAAACTGCGCACTATTTTGTTGCATTTAATCCACAGATTCTGCCTTCTGGTTCCTAAAAACGAGCAGTAAGGTCATAATCCACTGCAGATGGCAATGTGTATAAATTTGAATACATGATGATCAGTGTCCATGATAGTATTCAGACATGAATTGCCTAAGATTATGCTAATCCTCGTGACAGAAAAAAAAAAAAAAAATGCAATACAATGGTCTCTCCCATCTGAAAGCTTAACAATCATTTTAAGCTATCCAACAAACATAGACAGTGCCTTCATTTTTAGAATTTACACCCACACATCCTTAGTTCTACATAAAGGCCCTAAATTGCCACAACCTTGACATTAACAACGGGTAGAGTTATCAATAAGTTATTGATTGAAATTGCGTTTCCATGTAAGAAGAATAGATTCGGTATACTTGAAAGACACCCTAGTGTGCCACTATTGAAGATCTCACAAAGATGAAATCCATTTACTGATCCTATCTTTTCCAAAAAAATTATAAGCCAAAACCAAATTATCAGAAAACTAGAATTTAGGACCCAAACTTTCATCCATAATCTCCCTTAAACTAGGTCCAATAACATTCGTAATCATCCGCGAACAACCACAGCATGCGCAACTTCTTAAAATTACGTGATTCAGTATAATCATAACCATCAATCACAGAGAAAGAGAGAGCGAGCTGACCGCATATGCGAACTGGGGCATGAATCTCAAGGAGATTGGGCTGAGAGAGGAAGATTTGCCTGGCGTTGACGCAAAGTTGACGGATCTCTCCCTCAGAGAGCTGCACCTGCTTCCCTCCTTTCCCCTCCAACAGCCTTCTTATTATATCATTCAGTACCCCCGTATCCATCATCCCCTCCATTGTCATCATCATCATCTTCTTCTCCAAATCACACCCAAAGAGGCTTGCGGGATTGGGTAGCTATCAAATCAAGGGGAAAATGGATCCAAATCTAAATTTTTTGGGAGAGAGGGAGAAGGAAGGAAACCTGATAATTGCCCCGAGAGAGAGAGAGAGAGAATGCACAAAGGAGGCAGAGAGGAAATGAACATATGACAAACTGGGAGAAATCAAACAAAAAATCAACTTTCCAGATAGGGAAAGAAGAAAGGGAAAGAGGGTCTACAAAGAAAACTGCAAAACAAAACAAAATACAATTTGGGATGAAAGAAGGTTATCAAATATTCAGAGAGAGAGAGAGAGAGCTTAGAAGGGAAGAGGGTATGCGCTAGATTCGAAAGAAAAGAATCCAAAAGCTTAAAATTTTGAGAGAAGGCTTAAATTCTGAAAGAAAGGAAGAAAGGAAAGAGAAAGAGGGTCAACAAACGAAACCCCAATAGTTTATACGTTAATTGGGATAGATGAAAAACCAGGCTACTTGCCAATTAAAAAACAAAAAAACAAAAGGCCAACACAGTGATTAAAAAGAGGTGGTTGAATATGAACTAAGAAGAGGTAAGCCAATAATGATGGATACCGGTTGTCAATTTCATCTAATCCTCCTTTCCCTAAAGAGTCTTTTCCCTCTTTCCTTCCCAAAATCCTTGTGCCAACTGCCAATCTAATTCATTGCGGTTGAAACTTTTAAACGAAGGGGAACTAAATGGCACAGAACAGGGACCGGAGCATGTTAGCAAAACAGTACACGTGGAGGATTTGGAATTTTTTTTTTTTGGTACGAGGAATGATGATGGTTTTAGAATGGAAAAGTTTTTATTTTTATTTTTTTTATGTCGTTGACATTTTACAGTATTTCAGAACATTTTTGGATCGTAAAATTTAAAAAAAAAGAGATTTATTATTAAAAACTTAAATTTTTTTTATGTGAATATCGTATTCATTCATTTTTTTCAAAAAAATTATACGATATTTACATATTTTATAATTATAAATATCATTTCTCATCATTCTTATTCCTCTTTAATCGTCTTAAAAAAGAAGAGAAAAAAAAAAAAAAACAAAACAAAGTTAACATTTATGAGTAGTTAAGAGAGATGAGAGCCTCTATGCCATTGACTTGATAAGATCTGAGATAACTTTTGCATCAATTTAGAATTATAATCAGTCTGGACAGAGGTAGGACGTGAGTTCGGTCAGGAATCCCAAGGACAGATCGAGCATAAGACAGTCCAACGTGTGAAAGGAATTAAACAAAGATGGTTTGGAACAGAGGCAGGCCGCAGGCGTATGTCAAGGGGAAGTGCTCACAAAGAGCAGAGGGATGGTGTTCCAACTCCAAGATAAAAAATAAATAATAAATAAAAATCTTTGATTTCACGTATCAAATTACACATCAATATTAAATATAAGCATTTTTTTAATAAAACCGAATTGAAGATGTAGAAAGTCTAACTTCTGGCTTCCTCTACTTTTTTAGATGTAGAAACCGCGTTCTCTGAAAGAAAAGTTCGTTACTTTGCATACGTGCGCTTTCAATGTGGACCAATCAAAATGACATTTAGATGGCACGTGTTATGTCTTCCATTTTCCTTTTTTTGACTTTTCAGATGACCAATCAATCACTAGCATCTAGGTCAAAAATGGTATTTCAGCTCATCTCTGCTTATTCTAAATGATTTTAAATTCAACTTCTTATTCTCTGTTAAAACTATCTAAGAATTCAACAATATATCTCAACTCATCTCAATTCATTATTACAATTTTTTCAAATTTCAATATAAAATGTAATAAACAATTCAACTTTTTCAAATTTCAAAACAATAATAATATTAAAAAATAATATTCTAACAATATTTTATCATCTCAACTCACTTCAACATCCAAACACAACCTAAAAAAAGTAACAAAGAATTTATTTGAAAAATGGTAATGCAAAATTCAGTGTTACAATTATAAAGAAATTTTATAAAAATAAATTCATAAATTAGAGTGATTTTATGCGATATATTAAATTTATTTTATAATAAAAATAATTTTATAAAACTAACAATACTGTGCAGAAAATTTTTTTTTTATTTACATTAATTTAGTATTTTTCTTATTTCTTTAACTTTTTATTTATTTTATTTTTGAAGTTTTATCCACACGACGCATAGCATCTCAAATAATTCGTGTCAAAAAATAATTGATTAGTACTGTTACGGATTTTAACTATTTGCTAATAAGATTTTGCAAAAGAGTCAGGCGCTCAGAGTAGTCCGTTCAAGTTTACTGTTTTTAGTTTGATTTTTTCTTTTATTATTCTTTTCACATTTTTTTATTTAAATATTTTTAAAAAATAAAAAAATATCCCAATACACTTAAAATCACTAAGTAAAAAAAAAAAAAAAATTTGCTAAGAGGTCAAATGAAGCGGTACAATTGAGAGGACAAAATAATTTTTTCCTTTAAGAAAACGACTGATTCGATATTTTCCAGACGTAAATTTCAGTTGTAACTTGCTGAAAAGTGTGACTATAATATCAGAAATTTGACGCAAATGTGTATATGACCAAGTTTTGTTATAGGACTTGGTTAAGCTTATAAAAAGAATATTTTAATTTTTTTTTTTCATTTTTTATTTTTAAATGAAGGCAAATTAAGTTACAATATGGGGATCTAACCTCATAATAACTAGACGTGTCTTCTTAAGCAAATGACTGGAGAAGATTGATTGTGGTGAATAAATAAAGGGATTTTGTCCTTTTAACTTACTCAAATTTAAGATGGTCTAACTTCTTACAACATGTTCCTTAAAAAAAACCATGATTGAGAAAGTTCTGAAAAGATAAACCCATATAAAAACAGGACTAAAACATAAATGTCTGGTACCTGCAAAATTCTCAAGCTTCAATCTTAAATGAGATAAAATAACAGTACTGTCAAAGTTCAAGTTTGTTCTAGTCAACTTGGTGGTTGGTGCCAATGTTTCAATGGGTTGAATTGTGACAAACATTTTAAAGAAACACCCCCCTCTTTCTGCAACTACTTTTGAAAAAGGTAGTTGGAACCTAATTTAATATCTTCAATTCAAAAATAAAATCGAGTAGAAGATCAATATGAGGCCGTTGTATACTAAGTTGGAGGCCTATACAGCTTGTAATGCAATGAAATCAGAGATGGATGAACCGAACCGGAGACACTCATAGAAATTGCACTCTGTATATGCCCTAGATCCAGCCTGCTAGCCAGGACAGTTGAACTTGTGATCGATGCGGATGATGAAGATAAATGACTAAAATCTAAGAATAATATCTTTTGAATCCGTATTAATGCGACTTTCACAAAGTATAGCCAAGCCAAGCCAAAGAGAACATGTAAGATCTAGTTCCGACTACTTGTGGTTCGAAACAAAATGAAGAAATTTTTGAAAAAATAAGCAAGACAAGTATAAGCTGTTCACGTTTTGTATTCTCAATTACAATGCAAGTGAAAAGCAGATTTTTACTGCTCTTGCAAAAAATGCCTAAGAATCTACACAATGAAATCTGGTTAGAGATAAACAAGGCGACCAGAAATGATAAAAAATGGGGTTAGTGCACACACAAGCAGATTTAACAGGGCAATTTCAATCTTTTCAATGAAGTGACCTTTCAACTTGCAAACAGGGTTGATTCCATGCACACAAGCACTAAAAAAAACAAATAAGAACCAGTAATTTTATCTGGCACCTAACAAATGACCCAAAAGTCAAAAGGCATAAAATAAGACAATAACTACAACCTAACTTTAGTTATAGACTGCATAGAAGCTTTCCTCAACAACATAAGCTCCAATTCTTCAAGGAAATGAGGAAGAGCCACAATAAGGTTGGACAGGTTTAAAAGAATTATCCGGATTCATACACTAAGAAATTATAGTCGTGGGATCTCTTTGTGACTAAAGCATTTCATATTATAATTTGACTGCACAAGCTGTGCTTCATCTGTTAGTAAATGCAATGCCTGCCAGCTATAGTTTATTACTTAAAACAGTCAAAATAACACACAGAAAGCAACTATCTCTCATGACACAACAATGCTTTATGATTCAATGTACATGTCCTAACTTATAGTTTCAAGCTATTCCATTTAAGGAAGATTGAAGATGCCACTACACTAAACTTCAAGTCACCAGATATCCCCCTTATCGTCATTATAGCAGCAAACTCATAAGTCCCTATCGAAGCAATAGCTCAACTGACACCAGCCTTTGTGGATTCCTCCCTATGGAGAAGGCCGAAAAACTTTATCATCCTTTCAAAGAAATAAAAAATGAAAAATACAAACAAAAGGAAACATGGAAAATTACTCTGCCAAAATATTCTCCCAAAGGTTTCTCTAAACAAATTCTATTTTTTGGCATATAGATTGCTCCCCAAAAACTCTTTTGACTATTCCCAAGATGGTCTAGCTCTTTGTCCTTCGATCATTTGATTCAGAAAAAGCTTTCCAACAGCTCAAGCTACAAACCTTCATGTGATACAAAATTTAGGTGAAAAATCTGATTATTGAGCTTTTGTTCATTTTATTTTTAGGTTAAAGGAAAAATGCTAGTATGCCGCCCAACTTTGCCCCCTCGTTTTGACCACTCATGTATTTAAATCTTTTTTAAAAATGTTTCTTTACTTAATGGTTAAGGAAATGACTTTTAGTGTATTGGTGTATTTTTTTTAAAAATATTTAAAGATGTTTAAAAAATGTGAAAAGGAAAATAACAAAAAAGTAAAATATAGAATTTATACTAGTGGGCACATCCAACGGTCGAAGCTGGGCAGCACACTAGCATCACTCTTAGCTTAAAATAGACCTTGAGTTCACATTTTATAGAAGGCAATCTAAATAAAGTCTTGGGCAAACAGACTTAAATTTTAACGGGAAAAGAACACAAAATTTTAGACGTTTGTTGAAACAGGCACATACAAGATGTTACAATGCCAAATTGATGCCTAATGGGAAAAACCAAAATGAATGGTTAACATGGGTTGGCGACCCAAGTTTAAGCTCAGTTTCATACTCGAGCACATAATTCATACCTTGACATAACATGTGAGGTTTAAGTGTGATCGGTGATAATTATCGAAGCCATAAAAATGTTTTTACCTTAGAAATTCATTTGTGAGTAACAAGAGGAACATGCACATTTTATCCAATATTCTACATTCTTTCTCAAGTAATTTATCTACATGAACCACTGCCATAACACCATTCACAGTTCTTACAGCTAACTACACTGCAGGCAGGAAGTTCCACAAACTCTAGGCAACACAAGAAGAGCAATTGACGACAGATTTTGTGGCAGCTGGAAAACTAAAAAGAAGTCTCATTGTTTATGCTTGAAATCCACCTATAAAGAAATAAGCTAGTTTTCTATGCATTTCTCTTAACGGTACTTCAAATGTAGAATGCCAGTGAACCTCATTTTGATAAATTATACTAAAGCTAACCCGTGTCCTAACAGTGCTCCCAGTCTCCCTGATGATGGAAAACAAAGTACATGTCAGGCTCACTGGAGGGAATCATATTCAAAAATATAATGGAAGCGAACAGATTAAAACCTAACACCATCATATTTTTGTTCCCAAAATTTGCAAACAAATCCCAAAAAAAGGAGTGAAAGGAAAGAACAAATTTTCATTTAAAACTTTGAACTATTCACAATAAGAAACTTGTTTCTTGTTCATCATTTTTTTAGTGATTGGGAGAAAAATCATTTCAGTACGCAATACAAAGTTACTGAATCCAACCAATGGTCATTGACTATATTTAAAGCCTAAAATTCAGAATAAGCATGCATAGTATTAAGGAGTTCTTCTACTTGTAAGCCGGTGAGTAAAGCACACCCTCCATGCCGTTGACATGACAAGACTTAATTTGTAAGAGATTTAAAATTAAAATTTATCTTGCAATCAAGTCTTGTCATGTCAAGCACACTTTCCATGCCGGCTTATAAATAGAATTTTTCAATATCAAGATGTCAAGATCAAAGATTGCTAATCTAAGCACACGAATTAATTATAAAAAAAAAAAAAAAAAAAGCACACGATTCTTGCTTAAATTTCTCCTAATAAAGAAAAGTAAGTGCATTTGTTTTGAAAGTTCTTTACTCACCCATTATTGCAATTCACTCTCACCTCCTAAGCAAAGCCGAATGGTTGGATTCAGAAAAGAATGAGTGGACGTTTTGGTTACATATGAAAATTATTTTTCTGAATAACCATCGATCTAATCATGTTATGTTATGCTCAACAGTTATAAGTGACCCGCGTGAGCAATGAAAAGAGAGAACTGCACAATTTGTGCAGTTACAACACAGTCAAACTGCAGTTACAAATGTCTCCAAATCCATTATTGCCATGGTTATTTCATCTCTAGGTTGACAATATACAAACGTAATTCATCCATCAACATCGGGAAACAAGCAAAACCGAGATCGATTGATATACCGATAGACCCATCAAACAGATCAATGGAAGAACAACAACAATTTCCTCTATTAAGCAGAACCCATTTCAGTTAATATCAATCATACAAATACCCGTAATTACAATATCTTTCCCTCAATAAGAAGAAACAATCGGGTTAGTTCTAACCTCCTTAGGCTGCACATCGTTGCAATTCAATCCACACCCACACTGAGGGCTTTCCTCAAAGTTATTAATAGGAAAGTCCGCACCTGCTATCCCGACCGAGAATCCGAGACTATCCCTTTCCTTTGTACCTCAACAATATCGACCCAGAATAAGAAGAGCTTTACACTAACGCCCTCCAAGCTCGAGAGCTTGCCTTCCGATATGTGCCCTTTGATGGTGGACTTGTACTTTAACTGGTATGACCCATCGAGAGAGAAACTGCAGCTACCACCCAATTCAGCAGAAAATTTTCCGGAGGCGGGATCAAGATCGTAGCCTTGCACGCCTTTGGGAAGAATGCCAATGGGGAAGTTGTAGTCCTTGAGAACTTCGTAGGCGGAAGGCTTAGTGGGTGTGATCGTCGGGCTGGTTTCTGAAGCTAACGACGGTGAAATGAACAGAATGAGGCACAGAAATGCCGGTGAAAGTTTGAATGTTTGCGTCAAGAAGAAACCCATCGCTCTTTCTTGCTCTTCTTCCTCGCGTTCCCTCTCTGTCCGTCGCTGTCTTTCTATTTATGAAAATTGAAGTTGAATGGTAGTTGAGCTATATATATGTACTCGCTTTGTCTACAGTTTCTACTTTCCGGGAAAGGACTTAATCGGGCCGGGCCGGTCCGGGCCGGGCCGGGCCAACCCGAGTCCTTTATCGACCCGAAAGAAGCAATGGGGTCATGAGTTAACGGGTCGGCCGTCCGATTTAAAACTTGGAAGTCATTTAAATATTTGAAAAAATATTGCCATCAGCCCACTGTTTAGGATCATCCAAAACACATCATGATAAAATGACTAAAAACACTCCCAACAAAACCCACTTTCCTCTCATCCAAACCCACTTCTCTCCCCAAACCCATGTCGCCCAAGCCCTCCCCCCTCGCCCAAGGCCTACAGCCCCTCGCCCATCCTCGAGAGTCGACTGTCGAGGTGGCGGTGACTGCCGATGTGCCATCAACTGTCGAGATAGCGGCCGACGGTGCAGATTTGGCCGTGAGGGAGAGAGAAAAGGGCATCGAGCTGGGGGAGGAGGACGGGCTCGGTGGTGGTGGGACGGGCTCAGTGGTGGTGGTCAGTGGCTGCAGTGGGAGGCCGAATCGGCGGTGACGGCAGATCTGGACTGCGACGAGGACACAGATGAGAAGAGAGAAACGGGAAGGAGAGGGGGGAAAGGGGTGAGTGGGTTTTCAAAAAAAAAAAAGTAGTGAAATCGTGACACGTAATGTGTGCTACGGATCAGCCGTAGCATTACTCTAAATATTGATTTAATTTTTTGCTTTCTATTTTTAAAGGGACGAATAAAAGTTGGTCGTAATTTGCGCCATGCCGATCGGTGTTGGTTCAATAATTATGGTCTCACAGGTTGTGTTAATTATAGTTCAATTTCAACTGGTACATCGTCTCTTTATAATAGTATAAAGAGATGATAACTTTTTAAGTCTTAGATACAGTTTAGATAATGAGTTGAGATGAGATGAGTTGACTTTTAAAGTGCATGCTACATGATTTATTAACACAAATATAAAAGGAGAAGAGGGAACGTAAAGTTTCAGTCTTGTTCTTTTTGTATTTTCGGACGCTCCTTTTGGTTTGAATATATTTTTTTATTTTTTATTTTTAATAAATCACATGGCACCATGTGGTGCCGGTGGTGGTGGTGTTACATTAAAAGGGTCATCTGAACATTAAGGTTGTGTTTGGATGTTGAAGTGAGTGGAGTTAAGTTGAGTTGAGATGATAAAATATTGTTAGAATATTATTTTTTTTAATATTATTATTATTTTAGGATTTGGGAAAGTTGAATTGTTTATTATATTTTGTATTGGAATTTAAAAAAATTGTAATGATGAATTGAGATGAGTTGAGATGACTTATAGTTCCAAACGAAGCCTTAGATTACGTTTGGAATTTAAACTCCTCTCAACTCATCATTACAATTTTTTCAAATCTCAACACAAAATATAATAAACAATTCAACTTTTTCAAATTCTAAAATAATAATAATAATATTTTATCATCTCAACTCAACTCAATTCAGTTTAACATCCAAACGCAGCCTAAGTTTCAGATAATCCAGTAACAATACTACTCCTAAGAATTATGATAATTGTGCAATCCAATACGCAAATATGCTATAATGGAGTAATATATGTTACGTACGTACCACACTTAATTTCATCATACTTTACAGTTAGCATAAAAAAGAAAAAAAAAAGAAATAAAGCAAATATAATTAGGTAAAGACATTTGTTTCTATACGTAAATACACTGTTGATTTAACATATATATATATAATATGTCACACACATGACAAGCTGAGACACTTTGTACAAATAAATTGTGGATAATTCCACATGCATGCAGTTAATGTACTGATTTCTTCTACATCACGATCATCTACGTACGTACTTCGTCGGAAAAAGGAAAGAGGGAGTGGGAGGTACGTAGTCCAGTACAAAAGAACTAATTTTCGAGTATGATTCTTGCAAGTTTCGCCCTATGAACTAATTCTCTCATGAGAGTCCTGTGCTAAGATTGCTCTTGCAATCTAACGTATTTATTACTACAACGTCCAAAAGAGGGAGAAGGAATATTAGCTTACTCGATCTTGTACGTGTCACTGTCTAGTACCCAATTTCATTAATAATGTCATGAGTTATCTATGGCTGGTTTGGCCCGCAGGCTGAGACGTTTAATTAATTATTGCATGAGTACAAGCTGTTATTATAGAATTGTATTTTCTTTTGGTTGTAATATATCATTTATACGTACATTAACGTCTCGTTTGTTTTTATAATTCAACTCAATTTATTTTATCTCATCTAATTATTTGCTATAAGTAGTTCAAATTGATACAGTTGGAAGCTAGCTAGTTGCCACCGGTAGAAATCAAGGCAACCATGACATGAGTTTGTTTTGTGCTATAAGAAAACTGCTTATTTACAATCAGTTAATTTCAGAAAAATGACTATTTATAACTAAAATTAGTTACGAATAGTCTATTAGTTGTAATAAATTGATCACAAAAGTCCGTTTTTCTTGTAGTGTTGGTGCATGTCACTTGGAGACCTCTACTTCTACTCTAGGTTCTCTCTGCATTCAGGTGAATCCAAAATATAGCATATATAATGGACATGATTCATCGTTTTTTATCTTCCTTAATTTGTTGTCTTTTTCACCCAACTTGTACTGTCCTGTTCGGATTGTAGACAATTCAGACAAGAATCGTGTGTGCGATCAGGGAGGACACGGCTCCACCTACTGGCCGGCCGGGCACTGACCAGTTTAAGAGATCAGTGGTAATGTCATGATCTTCCTTCAAATTTAGTTGTAGTACTGGCCGGATGGATTGGAAGCTGAAGGAAGGTGGAGGCCTCCCAAGTCCAAACCGTGCAATAGTTTGATCTTCAATGATATAAAACACCAACTTGGCCGTTTTTAGGAGCTTTAAATATATATATATATATATATATATAATATAAGATATAAGTTAGATGGGGCCATGCACCTTCCATTCAAAATACGTACAAAACTCAATATCTTCAGCTAGCTAGCTCTACATGATCCAACTTATTATATATTGATCTGTAAGATGCAGTAACACGTATGCCTGATGATTAATGGATGTCGATCTGGAAATTAAAACAAAGGCATCTCTATATATAATATAAGAGACCATATATGCACGTAAACGTACGCCTGATGCTGCAGCTAGCAATGCTGTATTTGGCCTTCACAATAGAGCAGGCAAATCTGAACAACACATGAGATATTGATCTGAAACCCTTTTCATGAAGTACGTCCTCTAAACGGCTTTCTTTTAGACCACTATTCATGTCGATTCTTATTTTGTTCCACTATTAGTCGTTATTACACGAAAGAATGGATTCGATGAGATTTGACACCTCCTTTTCTCTCAGTGATCTTAAATGACTGGACGCGCTGAGCATTCATGAGTTCACACAAAGTTTCCTGACGTCTCCAGTAATCGCCATATCGAGCTGCTGCGCGCAAGAAGACCCGAACGATCGCAAGAGAGAACTTCCATAACAAGAATGCTAAGCCTTTGTGCAAATTAAACGAAGGTGATCCTGTGCGCTAAACACCTCTCTGGCTCATGCTTCTGGCGATGAAATGATTACAGCCAAATGCTCTCCCAGCTTAGACGTTGCATAACAAATTGTATGCATGCAAACCGAAAGTTATGAGCGTCATCATAAAGCTTTGCGAAGGCTTCAGGTGAAATTTGAATGCTCATTTGCAGTGATAATGGGCATGGAGCATTGGTATTGGACTTATCAAATGAGAATCATCTTCAAATTTGGATGAATTTGTATTTAAAATTATTGTATTGGATTCAGCATACACTAAAATCTTCAACTTTTGAGCTACACTACATTTAAGTTCATTTCCAAATTTGAAGACTAACTATTCATACTCTATAACTATTATTTTATTTATTTAAATTATTGTTTTCCAATTTTGAGCCACAATACATTTAAGTTGGGAAATAATAATTTAAGTATCAAATTAAATTATTAATTAACATGTAACTAATGTAATTGTAAAATATGAAAAAAATAAATTAAAAATATTATTATTAAAAAACTAATATTATATTATTATTTTAATTAATCCAATATGATTAATCCAATGTGGGGTTATGGTTAGAGAGGTTTTAGATTTATGAAAAATATATATTTTTCATCAAAATTTAAAGATAAATTTGATGAAATCAATGCCAATGCTCTTAGAGCACTGACAATATTAGACTAACCAAATATTAGCATAATCATATATTAATTAATAATTTTTTAATTTTTTAATTATTAAATAACATATACTTAGTGTAGTGACAAAATATGAATGGCTTTAACTTTTAATACCAACCTAACCTTAGCCAAATTTTGACTATGGCTTTGAATGGCATTTTAAAGGTGGTACGTATCTATCTCGTGATAACGTGCAAGACCAGAATAACTTCAGAAGAACATCCTGATCTCCACCCAAAATTGATCGCCTCAGGCTCAACAAATGGCTAGAACCTTTTTCTCCACCGTGCAGTTTGGCTCCGTTTAGATTCAGAACTGATCTCAATTTATCTTATCTTATTTAATTATTATAATTTTTTTTAAATTATTATACAAAATATAATAAACAATTTAATTTTTTTAAATCTTAAAATAATAATAATATTCTAATAATATTTTGTTTAATTTTTAACTTTTATCTCAATTCATTTCATTTCAACTCACTATCCAAACCCCACTAATAATTACTTTGTCTAACACTATATTTTATAAAAATAATAATAAACTCTACTTTATTTTATAATTGTCCGATGTTTACAAACTCCACGAGGGTAGATTCCGAATATATTACTATGGGTTGACCATAGGTGCATAAGAGATATTTGGTGAGATATTTAAGAGCTATTTGGTGAGATATTTGGTGATCAGGTACGTAAACGATAGGACTGTCAGCCTGACCGTTGTAAACCGTCATGATTTCTTCGTTGTCATGAATACCGTGGGTTGGGCGTCATCAGTTTGTCCGACATAATTATGTAATCAAAAATTCTATTAATCATATTTATATACCATATTTTTTTTTCTTATATGAATGATTAGTAAAATAATTTAATTAATTTAAAAAAATAAAATCAAAATAAATTTAAAAAAATAAAATTAAATGTGATATAAAACGTATGAGAATAGAAATAGCAAACTCATATATATAATAATTTATCTCCCTACCTCTGTGTGTACGGAACTCTCTTCCACCGACAAATTGGGCCACCATGATGCCTCACGACCCAAGGCTCTCTCTATTTAGGTTTTTTTTTTCTTTCGATTCTACTATATACAGTCAGTAGATACAATCGATGTGTAGTCATCCATGACGCGTCAGATTTAAAATGAATTCTTCATCTCTCATCAGCTCTTTCTCTCTTATCAGCTCGATCTTTCTCTCTTATCAACTCCAGCAGCTCGGTCTCTCCCTCTCCTCAGCTCTCTCGCATCAGCTTGGTCTCTCTCTCATCAATTATCTCCATATTAACCACATTTGCACTAAGCGCTTGCAACAAGTATTTTTTTTTTTCTTTTTTCTTCTCTCTCTATCTAGGTTAAGGGCCTTAAGGCTAGCTTTATAGCCACAACTACAGTTAGTGGTAGGATTTTTTTTTTTTCATATATGTATTTTTTAATACTTTTAAATATTTTTTAAAAAAATAAAAAATCATAATATTATTAAAAAACACATCTTTAATCACTAAATAAAAAAAATAACAAATGGGAGCTGGAGCTACTATTTGTAGACCTAGCACGAAGTGTATCATTTACCTCATAAACTTGTAAATTTTATTGCTTAGTTTAGAAATATAATTATTTTAAGATATTAATAAATTATTTTATTATTATTTAAAAACTATTCTTTATATTTTTTTTTTATAAAAAAAAAATTATTCATTATCATTTAACTTATTATTTACAGATATTCGAGTTTAAGATTTTTGTAAATTCAACGATTTAACCTCCAAAGATAGGTACTGAAACATCCTCAATTTTTCTCCTTGCACAAGTTTTTAATAAAGAAAAAGTGCTCATTTCATAAATCATGGGTTAGTATATAATTCGTAGATAATCTAAGTTTGATGGATGTTTTGTTAAAGATCCAACTATTAATTTTTTTTGAGAAATTCTATTTGCAGTCTTCATTTGGAGACTATATGTTTAGACCCTTTATTAAATGAAAAAAAAACATCATTTTAGAATATATATTTTTGTAATTTAAAAAAATTTTAAAGATAAAATTATCTAGACTTATATTACAGTTCTCATTTGAGGACTGTATGTAACATTGCTCATTTTTTTTAATTAAAAATTAAGTATCATCCCATGATTCTGAGTCACTTTACATGCTTTATCTCTTTCTTTCCCACATCAAATCCCAAAATTTAAAACAGAAATTTCATAAAATGTGATCGGTAGAAGTTAATAAATTTCCACCATTGTGACCGTTAATACATGACTAAGATGATAATCTCCAAAAAAGAAAAGACAAAAAAAAAAGCATTTAGGAATTAACACTAGGTTAATTTCGTTTCCTCCTGATCAAGGGGTGACTCTCTTCAGCATTTTCAAGACCATCTTGGTGGGGGCCAATTAGAGTGAATTTCACAGGCCGGACTCCAAAGAAAGCGTCTTCAAGATCTTATATGCTGTGTTGCCTGTCTACCTGAGATGGCTTTGGGAGGCTTCTTCCCTTGCGGAGGCTTCGATTTTTCAGGTAATTGGCCTCTTCGTCTTCATCCTCCAATCCACCCATCTCTATTACTCCTCCTGCTGCTTTGACAAGGTGGGCAGAGCCTTCCTCTTCATCCACTTTCTCTATTGGTTTTTCTGAAACTGACTTGTTCTTGTAGATTGCATACAAAATTAGTTGTCCTGACCCCAACACAACTCCAGTGGCGTTTGGTACCTGAGAATGCAAGTCCAATTTACAAACGAGAATATGCTAATTTCCCCTCTCGATTTTTCTAATCTTTAATCGTATCAACTAATGCAATACATTAACGATTCTAGAAGTCAATTACTTGAACAAAAAACTCTATGTGCAGTTACTTTTGCGTATTTTTTACGCACTCTACTAATATGATTGACTACATTCTTTTTATTAATATAAAATAACTGTTTTGACCAATCATATTAATGGAGTGTACAAAGAATACGTAAAAGTGATCGAATGTAGCATAACTCGAGTTTAAGGAAACTGGGTAGAGATAGAAAAGAGAACTTACTCCAATATAGAAGTCTTTGACAAGCACGGAATAAATAGTCCAAATGGCAGCATTCAGAAATAGAAAAAATGAGAGGAGAAATGGCATGTACTCCACGCTCTTGGTCTTTATCACTCTTCTCTGTCATATAAAGTTCAATTAACATCATAGTAATTCAAATATGGGGGAAAAAAAATCATTTTGTAAATTGCTGCTACATGCATGACTTTCCTTATGCTTTGTATTTTACTTCACTCATGCAGGAGTAGAGCCAGAGGGACCAAGGTTTTCTAGAGTTTCTTTTCGAGCTTTATAAAGGTCTAAAATGAGAAAGAATAAATAATGGCGGATCCACTTTTTATGATCTTATTGTTCTTGGGAGTTTACCATGGCTGAAAGAGGTGCTGCATACATGCCTATGGTTAAGACAACACATAGAATTCCAACAAAGGTGAGCCTCAAACTTCCATGCATTGCTAGCAGAGTCACTGCAATGACAAACCCAAGAAAACCAACGTTGAATATGGCCACCAGCTTTCCTGTTTGCACCTGATTCATGAATACCCTTACTTAATCAATTGCCAACTTCGTCTTTAGACTTTAATGAACAAGCAAGTCAATGACTAGGAATTGAACTTCATTTGCATACTATTCTTGCTTTCTTTCTTTTTTGACTTACGAACAAATTACAAAGAAAATGCTAGTGGAGTTCCTCAAATTTACTGCTCAATCTTTCCGCTCTTATATTTTCATTTTTTGAATTTTGAATTTTTAATTTAATAGTTAAGGAAATAATTATTAGTAAAATCATATATTGTTTTTTTTTCTTAATGATTAAGAATGTTAAAAAAAATACTTGAAAGAAAATCAAAAGAAAAAGAAAAAAATTTATAACTAGCGATATGCCCCGTGGTTACGGCTGGGCGGCCCGCTAACACCATCATTTTTACAAATCATTTCATTTCATTTTAACTAAAAAATCACACTATTATTCAAAATATCTCATCTCATGCGTAACCAAATAAGGCCTAAATCTATTAATATTTAAGTAGCAAACAGAGAACAGTATTATTCAAGATATATGCAAAAATATTTTTAAAAAATGCCTTGAATGGAATGGAGCCAAATAATTTCAATTAAAATAAATTCTATAATTGACAAAAAAGACGCAGATAATAATGTGTATCATATATCTAAACTTTCCAAAGGAGCTGCTTAATTAATACATTAATCAACTAACTAATCAAAAGCAGATGAGATGAAGGTGTGGGCGGTGGGAATTGTACTAAATGAGAGAGAGAGAGAGAGAGAGAGAGATGCCAGACCTTCTTATCCATGGGGCATAGACCAGAAAGAGAATGACATAAATGGCTTGGAAGATGGCACCGGCACCATTGACAGTAATGACAAGTAGACCGTTTGGATTGAGAAGCCCATAAAAGGTCCATAAACTCGTGCTCAGTAGCGTAGTTACGTATGGAATTCCTTTGTAATTCTCAGTTGATTTCCTCTTCACCACCTGCCTAAACGTCTTTCTGCAAAAAGATTTAAAAAAATATATATAAGAAAAAAGGAAGAAGAAGAAGAAGAAGAAGAAGAACCAGAACCATAATCTGTGTCAAAGAGTTCTGGGATGATTGGTGCTATAGAACAAAGGTCAAAGACTAGAGCTCTTGTCGGTATTAATTTAACTCAGCAACAGCTTTCCGGCCATTATTTCTTTCAAAAAATCTTTTCCGCTGATAGGAAAATAGGCATTTGATTTTTAATCCAGCATATATAAACCATTCCATCTGCTTTCTCCAGCATATATGCTAGCTCGAGCTCTATCTTAATGAACAAATCAAGATATTTTTGAGAAAAAAAAAAAAAAAAGAGAATCGTTTTCTTGATGGGTCTCATGACTTACATTGGAGAAGTAAAAACCAGTATTGAAATTGCATTGCCTGCAAAAACAAATGAAAAATAGCGTTAAAAGATTAAAGAAAATAAGGAAGCTGGAGAAAGATTGATGGGAAATTAGATAGCTAGACTGACCAATAATGCCAACGATGAAGCTGGGGGTAACCATGGAGTAAATTAAGTAGAACCGGAGGAGCTGCCAGAGGAATATTGAAAAGGATTCAGAGGAGCTGTTTGCATGTGAAGGATGAGAGAAAATGTGGTGGGGGTGGGGGTATATGTAGAGTACATATGACGGATTAAAAAAAAATAATATTATACACCACATTATCTTTTTATTTTAATCATATTAAGTAATATGTGGTACATTCATCATTATTAAATGATTAAAAAATATATAATAAATTATTATTTAATAATGATAAATATACTACATCATATTTAATAGAATAAAAGTGAGATAATAATATAATATATAAAATTTTTAAAAAAGAATGTAAACTTTTTAGATTCCTCTCAGTGGATCTGACGTGTATGAGTTTGCCACGTTCACCCTTATTCATCTGTACAACAATGTTCAAATAAATAATGGCATTTGGACCACCCTGTCTTTGTACAGGTACAGGCCGCGTACTCTTTTTGCATTCACATGTTACAAAATCTTTGGATTTTTCTGGGGATCTTTGGATTTCTACTTCAAAAATCATTCCTTGATTTTTGTTTTTTTTTGTTTTTTTTAATCATGGAGAGGATCTGACTTTGGTTAATTAGGCAGAGACGGGAACATCCAGCTAGTGAGATATGATCGGCCTTTTAGCCTTCTAGAACTTTTTTTCCAAGTTAATTGAATTATGAGGATGGCCGGTGGGTTATAATTAAAGTTGATATAACCTCTACTTCTCCAAACTTTACTTCTCCAAACTATCAAGTTAATGGAACCTTTTATTAATAATTGTATCTCTTAAATTTTGTAATTGTCCCATTTGAGTCCTCATTTGGTTATACAGTTTAGATGAAATGAGATGAGATGAGATGAGATGAGAAACTTTATTAAAAATTGAATATAATATTATTATAATATTATTTTTATTTTAAAATTTGAGATTTGAAAAAATTGAATTCTTTATTATATTTTATGTGAGAGTTTAAAAAAATTATAATAATTATATGAGATGAGATGAGATAGTTTAGTTTTGTGTAACCAAACCAGCTCTAGATTTCGTATCTCTTGATTTATGACACAAATTCACACCAAGACTTGAATATTTTGATTATCTCTATAAAGATCCAAAATGCTTGGTAGTTCACAATTCAAATTCAGCAAAAATAGAAAAAGAAAAATCCTGAATATCCCTTAAACAAAGTTTGAAATTGAGTGAATCGGATGCCATATACTCATCATTGTCTCTTGAACTCTTTGTCCAAATCTTAAGACATCGAACGAGACAAATAGATTCACGAAGTGAGTCATAGATATTTAGTAAAAGAAATTATGATTTTCATCTTAGGTTTTACTATCTCAATCACATATTTAAGTTGTAAATTCGCTTAAAATGTGTTATATCAACTAAATAATTAGATTTGAGTCTAAAACTTAGGCTTTATTTGAATATTAAGAGTATCTTAAATTATTTGTGAATAGTTGTAAAAATAGTAATGAAATAGAAGATATCAAACGAGACAAATAGATTCAGGACGTGAGTCATAGATATTTAGTAAAAGAAATTATGATTTTCATCTTAGGTTTTACTATCTCAATCATGCATGCTATAACATATTTAAGTTGTAAATTCACTTAAAATGTGTTATATCAACTAAATAATAAGATTTAAGTCTAAAACTTAGGCTTCATTTAAATACTAAGGGTATCTTAGATAATTTGTAAATAGTAGTAAAAAATTTTCTGAACAACAACTAAGTAGTTTGAAATTTTTTTAAAAATAGTTGTGTTTCCAAACATACCCTTAGTAAATATGATCCTATTTATAATTACCAATACACGCAAAATATCGTTGAAATCAACTAATGAACTTTCAACTCTCTCTCTCTCTCCACGCGATAAAAACCTCCCTTTATCGCTCAGGTATTTCTTTCTGTTCACTGGCCAAAGGGGGGTTGGAGCTTTGCCTCCGCCTCCACCCACCCTCCCCCATCCGCCCTTCACCGGACCTATTCTATGGTTGTTTTCCTTGTTTTTCTTTAGTTTTTCGTCCATAGCACCGAAATATGACGATCCTTTCATTCTCCTTCGACCAACAAGCACCTCACCACAAGATTCTCTGGCCGCTGATCTACCAAAAGGCAAAAGAAAACAGTTCAAAAGCGCGCGTACATCTCACGCACTGCCGCGTCTTGGAAAGCCTAATGCCGCCATGCGTAGCACCCTTGGGACCAGCAACATTGAATCTTCTAGATCCAACCTATACTTTCACTCATAATGTGGCGCGTGAGCTGCATACGCCGCCACAATTGTCTTTCGTTGGCGATTCAACATAGTTTTCGGTTGCTACTATCCTATGTTCTAATTTTTTCTAACCAATGATCAAATTAAAGTGATTGTGAAAGTCTCATTCAGTCAGTCTAGACCAACAAAATGCAACATACAACTCTCAATTATGGCTTCTAGACGTAATTTTATAGTATATTTATCAGACTATATAAAAACCACTTCAAGCGACTTCCACTTGCGGAAAATGGGTGGGAGCCAAATTTTTGGCTGCAAATTCCTCTTTTTTTATTTCTCTTGGGTTGTGTCTAATAACTTTGGAAAGATTGTAGGGGCTGCCACCCATCAAACCTTATGTTATGGCCTCTTGAGGAAATGGGAGAAGGAGGCGACGAGGAGGCACTTGGAGATGGGAGGAGGGAAGTGTTCTGTTGAAGCAAGGAAGTGAAGGTAAGGTATGGTTGAAGTGAACTCTAAACACAACGTATAGGGAAGGTACTCTTGTTGTGGAGTGCACTGTTTTGATCTAGTATGCAGCGCACCATTTCAATAAACTGGCAGGGCATGTAGCTTCGGTTCTTCATTTAGTTAAGTCTTGTCATTCAGTCTTTTGTACCTGTTGTTGAGTCCTTGTAGCATTTCATTTCCATAGAGTATGTTAAGAGTCTGTTACTTATTTTACTCTTGTTATTCGCTTATTAGTCTAGTTAGTTATCCCTGTGTGGATATGAAGGAGTGAAGGCACTGAGTGAAAGGATCTTAACATTCTGGAATATTGACACTATTGGTGGTTAAGGGATTCCCTCAAAGAACCCTAATATCATTACTGTTTCATTCACTAGCTTTTTCTTAAACACCTTTCATCCCATTCATCTTCTATATAACAAGCATTCACACCGATACGTCCAACCATCCTATTTATATCAAATTCACACATAATTATCATTACACACAGATTAGTATCATTAAAATTAGTATCTAGAGCCACCGATTCTAATGGCTGAAAATACAAGATCCAACAAACACCAACAAGATACACTTGCTCACCATGAGTAGAGTATTCAAGAGTTGCGTGATAAGATGCACCAGATGAATGACTTGATGCACACCATGATGGCTACCCACAATCAGATTCTTCATTGAGAACCATATGGGCACTTGGATCAGGAGCATCAACACAATTGGAGACCATAGATAAAGGAATTAAACTTGACTTTCCACACTTTGATGGAGAGCATCCTGCTAAGTGGATCTTCAAGGCTTCCCACTACTTTTCCTTTCATCAAACACCTCCTGCCCAGAGGTTACTCATGGCTTCTTACCACATGAATGGTGAGACCCTTATTTGGTACCAGGATGCAATGGATACGGGCCCATTCACATGTTGGAAGACCTTCACACAAGCCTCCAAATGAGATTTGGACCTACGACGTATGATGACCCTATGGAAGCCCTCACACAGGTTAAACAAATCTCTACAGTAGCAATATACAAGGGCCAGTTTGAAGCTCTATCCAACAGACTGAAGGGACTCCCAGACACCCACAAACTGAGCTGCTTTCTTAGTGGCCTCAAGGACGAGATTAGGCTTCCCCTTCGCTTGCTGAATCCAGTGAACTTGAATGCAACACTTGGCATGGCAAGGATACAAGAGGAGTACCTGGTCAGTTTAAGGAAAACACCTAAACCATGGGGGACAGGGGCAACACATCAACATTTAGTGGAGGTCAAATGGGACACCCTGTTGAAGCCTTTAATCGAGTTCCTAAACCAGCAGCTCCTACAAAAAAAAAAATTACTCAATGCAAATGGATGAAAAGAGGAAAAAGAGGTTATGCTACTACTGTGAGGAAAAGTGGAACCCCTCTCATGTATGTAAGTGTCCTAAGATCTATTTTCTTCATGGCACTAATGATCAATCCGAGGATAAAGGAGATGAAGTTTTTTTTGACTCGACGGATTTTGAAAAAAAAGGGCCTAACAACGTCACTGAAGGTAATCCTGAAATTTCACTTAATGCATTAACGGGCACACCCTGTCCTAACACAATGAGATTATATGGAAAAATTGGTAACACTGTGGTGGTTATTTTGGTGGATTCGGGAAGTACCCACAATTTCCTTGATCCTTCAATTGTAACAAAAAATAACTTACTTATAGATGAGGTTGGACAGCTCAAAGTCAGAGTGGCAAATGGTGAAGTCATGTAGAGTAAGGGCAGCTGTCACAATGTGATCACAACAATACAAGGTACTCGTTTTTCCCCTCCTTTTATTTGTTATCATTAGTTGGTTATGATGCCGTATTAGGAGTACAATGACTGAAAGTACTAGGGCCTATTACATGGGAGTTTTCGAGTTAAAACATGACTTTCCAATGGAAGGGTTAGAGGGTGGGGTTGCAAGGGATTCAGTTGGGGGAGACCACTTTTGCTAATGGGATGGATAAATCCATGTGGAATACACTTAACAAGGGGAAGAGGCTCATCTTACAGGTCCCCACTGATGTTGATGAGCGTAATTTACCTTGCTACCCATAAATTGTTCAGCTACTCAAACGATTTTAACAAGTGTTTCAAGAGCTTGTTGGGTTACCTCCTAAGAGGTCTCATGACCACAAAATAGTGTTGAAGGAAAGTACTAGCCCTATTTCTACTAGACTATATAGATATAACCACTACCAAAAGACAGAGATAGAGAAATTTATTACTGAGCTGCTCACAACTAGGGTCATTCGACCTAGCTCCAGCCCTTTTTCGTCCTCAGTGCTGTTAGTCAAAAAACATGATGGGAGTTGGCGCTTATGCGTCAAGTACAGGGAGGTGCTGTGAAGGAAAGTTTCTTATTCCAGTAATTGACGAATTACTCGATGAGCTATATGGTTCAGTGGTTTTTTCCAAGATGGACTTACGGCCCGTCTATCACCAAATCAGAGAGGTACCTGAAGATGTACCAAAGACAGTCTTCTGAACCTATGAAGGCAATTACGAGTTTTTGGTAATGCCATTTGAGCTTACCAATGCGCCATCTACATTTCAAGAGCCAATGAATACAGTTTTTAAGTCCTTTTTGCAAAGATTAGTGTTCTTCTTTCTTTCTTTCTTTTTTTTTTTTTTTTTTTTTGTACCGTTTCAAGCAAGTCTATAACGCACCATTTCAATAAACTGGTAGGGGACGTAGCATCGGTTCTTCATTTAGTTGAGTCCTGTCGTTCAATCTTATGTACCTATCGTTGAGTCCTTGTAGCATTTCATTTCCATAGAGTCTATTAAGAGTTTGTTACTTATTTTATATGTGTTATTTGCTTATTAGTCCAGTCAGTTATCCCTATAAAGATATGAAGGAGAGAAGGCACTGAGTGGAAAGATCTAAACATTTTGAAATATTGACACTATTCGAGATTAAGAGATTCCCTAGAAGAACCCTAATATAATTACTCTTTCATTCACCGACTTTTTATCAAATACCTTTCATTCCATTCATCTTCTCTATTACAAGCATTCACACAAATACATCCAAGCATCCTATTTACATCAAATTCACAGATCAACATCATTACACATAGATCAATATTATTACACCTTATATCTTGTAATCTTTTAATTCATCTATGATATGATTACTTAGCTTAGAAAAAAAAAATAAACTGATGAACTTTCAAACGAGACAAGAATGTAGGACGTTGGCAATGAGATATCATATTATCTAGGTAAGTTTTGGATAAAGATTAGGCCTCGTTTGTTTTCAGGAAACTTCTCATCTCATCTCACCTCATCATTACAATTTTTCCAAATCCCCACACAAAATAAAATAAACAATTCAACTTTTTCAAATTCCAAAACAAAAATAATATTAAAAAATATATTCTAACAATATTTTATTCAACTTTTTATCTTTAATCTCAACTCATCTCATCTCATCTCTAAAAACAAACAAGCCCTAAGTGAATGCGAAAGGAAAATACAGGACAATGGTCTCTGGCTTTTGACGGTACAGGAATGATCCAAAGAGTCAAGACGCAATCTTTTTCAGTATCAGACATATCTTATTAATACATCTTTTCATATGATGGGAGGCAGCTAGGTCTCGGGGCGGCGGGGGCCTTTCCGCTCTTCCTCGGGCCCAAACTGCATCACCGTATGTCATCCCTGACGTGACGGCAATCTCCCTCTCCATCTTCTTCCTTTTTTTGTTTTTTGTTGCAAGGAACAACAACGATCGTGATATTTATTTGGAATATTCAAAGCTTATCTTGGTACGTTCAATGGTCGCAGCCTTTCTTCAGCGGTCCCTCCCCCACACAGCATGAGCTCCGTTTCGTGTGGTCAGCAGCTTTGTTCTTATGATTTTTATGCCATGCGTTTTTCCTCATTTCAATATCCTTTAATTAATGTAACTATTATATACTTATTTCACAAAAATTAAAGTTACTTTTATTATTTTTAGGAAAATGATAGAGTCTATCGATTTTTATTTTTATACTGAATTGTATTTTTTCTAATTTTTTTAATTTTTTTAATTTTTTAAAGTAACATTAAGTACAAGTCTGAAATAAATAAATTTTTTATAAAAAAAAAGTGAGTCACACTCATAAATAATAATTTTTTTTACACTTTTTTAAGTCTAGTCTACTTTTTACTAAAATTTATATGATGAGTATTATTACGTACAATCGTGAAATGTGCAAATGACATATAATCATTTTAAAAAAGAGTGAGACTCACTATTAAATTTTTATTTTTATTTTTTATGTATATCCCGTGTATATTATTTTTTTTTTAAAATGATTACACGGCACTTACACAGTCATAACTACAACTATCATTTCTTTTTATACTTATCTATTTGATCATCTCTCACGAGACATTTTTTCTTTCCTTGTGAGTCGGTTTTTTCTTTTGAATACGAAGTGATTGCGACTCTCTTTTGTAGAATTGATTGATCTTCCTTCCATGGACAAAATTTTTATTCCTTTTTCAAACAATAGTAAAATCAAAGTAATCTTGATTCTTGACATTTCACCCGCAAACTGCCTTTACCAACAAAACAATTTGATTAATATCGACATTGTGGGCTTTGGCTTCCGAATGAAGCATCCACTTGGTATATATAATCAATTTTGGACCTGTGTCACGTCAACCACAAATTATTTGATTATCTCAATTTTTAATCTGTTTAATGTTAGTTTCTAGTAGCCTTTTTTAATTTCAATCTAGAGTAATGTTATATATAGTTATAGAGTGTACAATCTCAACGTATTCCGTTTGAAAAAAAGTGAAAGATACTATTAAAAAAAATAATTTTTTCATATGAATTTCCGTTTTAAAAAATGATAAATTTACAATTAATCTATAACTAGTTTACGGGTAGTTAAATAAAATTACAATTATCTTTTAATAAAGTGTTACAATTAAATTGATTGATTTAAATTAAATTATAAACTAATTCTAGGTATATTATTACCTTATACGTAGCTTGTCTAAGCCACGTTTCTTTTTTCAAATTGAATGACAATATTTGCACTCCGAATTAAAAAATGCATAATTGGAGAAATAATTCTCCAAAAAATATATTTCATCTACGAAGAGATAGCCGGATGGAGCGAAGAATGAGCTTTTCCGCTCTTCAATAGAATTTTAACACGTAAGCATCATAAAAAGAGAATAATAAAACAGCACGCAACAAATAAATTCCGCTTCATCTTTCTTTTCTCTCCTTATGTAAAGTTTATTTTAAGAGTAATGCTACTTATTATCTTAATTTTTATAATCTTTTTATTATTTTATAATGTGTCATTATATGATTATAGACTATTTATTATATTTTATTTATAAAGTTATTATTTAGGCTTTGTTTGGATCTTCAACTACTCTCAATTCATCTCAATTTATTTCAATTCATTATTACAACTTTTTCAAATTTCAATACAAAATATAATAAATAATTTAACTTTTTCAAATTTTAAAATAATAATAATATTAAAAAATAATATTCTAACAATATTTTATCATCTCAACTCAATTTATTTTAACATCTAAATATACTCTTAACGTTACTTTATGAAATAATTAGAAGATAATAAAAAAATAGATAATAAATATATTATATTTTACTATAAAACAAATCTAATATATAAAATTCATATGAATTTTACTTTACAGCGTTGCTAAATTGCTAAATGCTAATGTACAAAGACTTTTACGCGCTGCTTTTTACGCACTGCCGTGCACTCTACGATTTGTAAATTGCAACCCATTTTCTTTGTAACAATCCGGATCTCTCCAACTTGTAAGGTATAAATTTTATTATTTACTTTTTAGTTTTTCAGGTTATATAATTTTTTTAGTAATAATATATATAGTTTTAGGATATGTAAGTTTTGTTCACTTTTTTTGAAAATAAGTACAGTCTATTTTTAAAAAATTAATTTTATCATTTGAGTTTCAAATTTTTTTTTTCAAAGAGAGTGCACAAGAATTGCATTGCATATCCTAAGACTATAAATATAATTTTTTTATACTCATTACAAATTGAATGTGCAATAGTTATGCTTTTGCTTTGTACTCGTGAGGTTTATACATTTTAAAACTATATCTAATATTATTTTACATTTTTTAAAATTATATATAATATTATTATAAAAATTGAGAAGGGAAAAATACCCCGGTTGAAAGATACCTTGTTGGTATAGACGCTTGTCACTCTTTTATTTTGAAAAAAAAAATAGAGTGAATCAGTGCGTAAAGAGTAATATTACTTATCATCTCAATTTTTATTATCTTTTCATTATCATATGATGTGACATTAGGTGATTGAAAATTATTTATTACATTTCACTTGTAAATTTATAATTTAATGTCACATCATGAGATGATAGGAAGATGATAGAAGTTGAAATGATGAATATATTTTTTCTGTCTAAATAGAACAAAAAATATGAAAAATACTAGAATTCAAACGGAGAAGCCCATGCCTAAAATAATTGGTCTAGTTCCAAATCCAAATCCAAATCCCTTGTTTAGACCATATATTAAAATTTGGATTTGCACCAAAGCTAAACAAGTTTTTAAGGTTTTCATAATTAATTTACAACGGAATCTTGGTTGCGTTTAGATGGTGAGATGATCTTAGATATTTCATGAATAGTAATGAAAAAATAGTGAAAAAATGATAAAATATTGAATAATAGTAAATAATAGTAAAAAATAGTGAAAAGTATATGAAAAATAACGATAAAATAATGAATAATAGTCGAGTGTTCTGACTCAGAATATTTCACTATCTAAATGGAGTCCTATGGTTGAAGTAGTTTTAGACTATTTCACTAATATTCATAAATAGCTCAATACTATTTATAAACTATTCTTTATTCTTCATTATTATTTACTATTATTTAAAAATTATCTGAGATTACATTAGCATTCATACGTAGTCTAGTTGTGTTGGGGTAGTTAGATCACTCTACTACTATTTATTATTTTATCATTATTTTTTACCTATTTTTTATTATTATTTTTTAATATTTAATATTTTATTATTACTTTTTTATTACTATTTATAAATTATTTGAAATAATCTCACTACCCAAACGTATCCGAAGGGCCATGTTCGGGAGTCACTGAGAAATTGGGGAGATGGGTTTTATTATGGATAAGAGTAATTCACCGTGAAAACGGGGTTATGTGAGAGCAAAGGTTTCTTTGGGTATTGTTGTATGGAGGTAGGTTTATGTTAGGATTTGGTGGATTTGCCTCGTTTGGATTTGAATATGAGTTGAGATGAATTGTGAATAGTAGTGAGATGTATTGTAAATAGTAATAAGATTTATGAGTTAAAGTTGATGAATAGTAGTGAGATGAGTTGTGATTCCAAACCGTTTTAGATAGACGCTGCTTGCCGTCTTTGCTATTTCTTACTAGAAAAATACTGGTTTGACAAAAATATTTTATAAAAATTTATAAATTGACATGGCTCAATATAACAAGTTAAATCGTAATTTTTTTTAGTATAAAATAAAGAGTAATTCTATTCATAGTCCGGTTTTGAAATCACACACTACACACTTATGACATAGCAAACCCGAACTCTCCTCCGTGATTCCTCAATCGCCCTCTGAGAAATCTCTCATCCCTCTCCCTCATGATTCGTTCAGCTCTCTACCCATCTAAGAAATCCCCTCTCCCCCTTGATTCCTAGTTGCCCATCCCCTCTGAGACTCACGAGTGTTGCTCACCTATCATAACAAAGATAATGAAGAAGTATGGAGCAGTATGGCGAGAGAAAACTTGTGTGAGCTGAGCGCGGCCCCAAACGATCGTTTTCGTCGGTCGGTAATCCTGGTCGGCTGTTTGTTTAGAGAGAGAGAGAGATTGCCATAGAGAGAGTACCTACGCTGTTTGTTTTCTGGTTTCCGCTTTGGTAACTATGGCAGGTGAAGTGCAGAGTTTGTGAAGTTGGAAACCGAATAGAAGAACAAAATATTTTGTAAACTCTGTTGTTTTTTTCCTAATTCCTATCGTATTCAAGATGTGTTTGGATACTTTAGCAATTTTTTTTTTCTTTGTAGTCGTTATGATTACATGGGTTCTTTGAATTTCTAGAACTTTCTGGTTTGATGAAATTGTTCTTTTAGGTTCTTTTGGATTCGACTGAGTTAGGAAGGGAAAGGGGATTCGGCTGGGTTAGGGAGATAGTAGTCTAACGAATCGTTTTGAAATTAAAAAAAAAAAAAAAAAAAGAAGCCAGCTCAGCTGGAGTGACGTGTTGGAGAGTTAATGGCCTAAGAATAGAATTACTCGAATAATAATAAACACATAACTCTTTAAAATAGTTTATCAGTGAGAAAAAAAAGGACATATAATAAGGTCTCAATCACGTTTAAAGTTTCCATTGATGTATAGGCGTCGTTTGATTACGTAATTTAGATGAGATGAGATATTTTATTAAAAATTAAATAAAATATTGTTATAATATAAATTTTTAATATTATTTTTCTTTTAGAGATTTAAAAAAAATTGAATTGTTTATTATATTTTGTGTAGAAATTTGAAAAAGTTATAATAATTATATAAGATGATATAAGATAAAATAGTTTAATTTTATATAACCAAACCAACCTAAACGTATAGAACTGAGCTTTGGATTTGAGTCATTTCTTGAACAAAATCATAGAATAAGAACCACATTCCAACTAGTGTCTACATCCTTTGGTGATAATAAAATAATATTTCTTTCTTTATGTTAGTGTCCGGTCGAAGTAATTATATGATATCAACTTATCTCATCATTATAATTTTTTTAAATTCTTTGTGGCGCCCCCAATCCCCCTTATATAAATACACAGGGATCGAGACGCCAGGATGGTGACAACACGGTCACACATCCCAACGAAGTGCCAGTGTGTGTACATGAAACAGTGTACAAATAAAATAACGCAGCGGATAGTCAACTAAGTACCAGAATTTATTTACAATCAAACATCAGTAAAGATTTAAATAACAGTTATACAGTAATCCATAAAATATATTACAATAGTTTCAGATAAACAAACGAGTGATCCCAGATCACTCCTCAGGCGGAGCCGTCTCCTCAGGCTCGCCGTCCTCCTCCTCATCTGCATCAAAATCTGCGTTACCACAAAATGGTATCGCAGGTAAGTATAACCCAAAACAACAACGTAATATAAAATGCATTAAATGCAACTAACATGCATGCACATGAAAAATATGCATTTTTCCACAAAACATCATTTTCTCCGAAAATGATAATTTTCCAACACACGCCAAAATCCCATTTTGGCCCAAAATATCCGTACAACATTTTCTCAGAAAATGATTTACCCAAAAACCAACTCGCACTATTTTCCCAGAAAATAGTGCATTAATTCCAAATGCACCATGCATTATTTCCATATGCACCATGGCCTCCCCTATGGACCATCCGCAAGTCCTGGCTTCGTAGCGGTGCTCAGTTCCGCTCCCAGCGCGTACATGGCCAAGCACCCACACTACGCAACGAGCGATGCCCAGTTCCGCGCCCAGCGCGTACGTGGCCAGACATCCTCTAGTCCCCGCCAGCAGAAGGACCACGGAGTCGGCACGAGACCATCTCGTCCGATCCCATTGTCACCCGGCGACAATCCAGGGGACGTTACTCAGTTTATTCCGCTCCCGAGTAACCAGAGGAGCTCCACCGAGTTAATACCCCATCTCGGCTTGGGGTCGTGATACACACGCACCAAAAATCCATTCTCACATGAAAACTCAGTTTTCATAAACACATGAACATGAATGCAATACACGAAAACCCAGTTTTCTTTTACAAACATGATCATGCATGAAATAATGAAATGCACATGTACCAACACAATATCCAAACCAACAATTACCAATCCAATCAAATCCAACCAAACAACTCCAATCACAAATCCATCCGACCCCCGAACTCCTCGGACTCAGTCCGGCATGCCAAAAATACAGTGAAATGGGTTAGTACAAAAATACATTTAAATTACGAAAGTTCTTTGGAGAAATACTTACAATGCTATATAATAATTTTCTAAGGATCACGAAGTTGAAAAATGCGACGTTTGAGCAACACCACAGTGTAAAATACACTGTGGCCGTGGGTCACAAATACTAACTTTCAAACGGAGGCAAACGAAGACCCAAGATTGATAGGGTAGGGCCTAGGGAGGTCGGTGAAGCTAGTGGTGGTGGTGGTTGGCCGTGGGTGGCGGCGAAATGGGCGGTAGAAGACCAAAATGCCCAAATAGGAAATGTAGATGGTGGAGCTTCACCGGTGGCGGATCGGAGCTGGGGTTGGGTCCAATGGGTTGCTAAGAGGTCGAGGATGATGTGGTAGGAAGATGGTGGCCAATGGTGGTGCGACGGCGGCGCAGCGGCGGAAAGAGTGCCGCGGCTTCCAGCCGTGCGTAGAGGCTCACGGCGGCTCGAGGGAAGCTGGAATTGATGGGGGTTGGTCGCCGGCGGCAGGGGGAGCGAAGGAGGCGGGCGGTGTCGACCACCGCCGGTGCACGGCGGCGGGCTGGGGGAGAGATGAATGCACGGCGAGAGAGAGAGAGAGAGAGTCGCGCACGGGAAGGAAATCAGGAAGGAGAAAAAGAAAAGAAAAAAAAGAAAAGAAGAAACGAAAAAGAAAAGGAAAAGAAAAATAGAGGGAAAAGAAATGAGGTCCAATCCTCATAACTTGGATCACAAAAATGATCCAACGGAAACGATTTCAAAATCACAAGTTAAATAAAATAATTTAAACGTAATGGTAAAGTCAATTTGAAATAATTAAATCTCACAGTAATTAAATAAATATTAAAAGTAATTTAAATGCATAACAATAAATAAATATTAAGAAAGCTCATAAAAATAATTTTCACCAAATTAAAATCATAGAAATAAACTCATTAAAAATCCAACCAATTTTAAAATAAGAGAATAAATTTAAATAAATAAAAATAATCCTTTAGTAAAAATACACTAAAATGCGGGGTGTTACATCCTCCCCCCTTAAATAAAATTTCATCCTCAAAATTGGCAAAGTCAACATTAAGACTAAGATAGGAATAAGATTCAACTAAGAGCAGACTAAGAATATACCGCCAAAATAGTCCGGCAAAGCCACTCTATAAGCAACAAGCCCAACCTTCTC
Organism: Juglans microcarpa x Juglans regia; assembly: GCF_004785595.1. Classification (NCBI taxonomy): domain Eukaryota; kingdom Viridiplantae; phylum Streptophyta; class Magnoliopsida; order Fagales; family Juglandaceae; genus Juglans; species Juglans microcarpa x Juglans regia. Next base: position 25,688,555 of record NC_054601.1, on the reverse strand, counting down.
TACGATCTGAAAATGGCCGACATATCTTGGACTAAGCTTTCCTTTCTTACCAAAGCGCTTAACGCCTTTCATAGGAGAGACTTTAAGATAAACCCAATCACCTACTTTAAAGGATAAGTCTCTTCTTCTTGTATCTGCGTAACTTTTCTGGCGACTTTGCGCTTCAACCATTTTAGTCCTTATAAACTGAACTTGATCCTTCATTTCTTGAATTATCTCAGGCCCAAACAATTTGCTCTCGCCAACTTCATCCCAACATAAAGGCGATCTGCACTTCCGTCCATATAAAGCTTCATACGGGGCCATCTGAATGGAGGAATGAAAACTGTTATTATAAGAGAACTCAATAAGCGGTAAGTGATTTTCCCAACTTCCTTAGAATTCCATGACATAAGACCGCAACATATCCTCCAGAGTCTGAATAGTACGCTCTGATTGGCCGTCCGTTTGGGGGGTTATACGCCGAACTAAACTTCAATTACAAGTATCTTCTCAAAATTCAAGTCACCAATAATTCTTCAAATCAGCACAATTGAACTCCTGACTACAACAAAAATACCACGCTTCTGCTGTGCACTCTGATATTCGCCATATGCATAAAACTTACGTCCTCATGAAACTAACACCAAGAGTACAAGGTGGCTCCATTCCTACTAACCAAAACCCTTATCAGAATTTGGTAGAAAAACACTCTCTCTCCCAAAACCACGAGTTATAACTCAAATTCCTCAATTAACTTCTGCTGCCTTGATCAAAATCAAATTCTATAAAATACAACCATGATCAAAGACAGAAACCCAATATTAAACAACCTCAGCATCCCAAATTGAAAATAAACAACCTCAACCCAAAATACACTCATCCCCTCTAAGATAAGAAACATACTTTAAAAGACTCAATTCCAACCTAGCGAATCAAAAAGAGTGCCTAGAGACTTCTACCTAACAATCTAAACCCGAAAGCTCACCATCTACATTCTAAACAACATCTAATCTAACGGTGACTAAACTCACAATGAACCACCATTGACTTCACCAAAACATTAACAAAACCTCCTTGGTAACTCGCCCACCTATTCCTACTCCAATACGCTAGTATTAACACAACTAGTTCCTTCAATAGCACATCACTATTAAACCTCAGGGCAAACCATACTGATCAAATCTTCAATCTACCAAAAGCCATTGCAAAGCACCCAAGGATCTTAATGCTTTATTACCCCACATACTTGATCATATTATCCGCTATTGATGCCTAAGCTTCAACTTCAAAGATCTTTTCATACATCATACATGACATCCCATCAATCTCTCTTCAAGTTAAATAACAATGTCCTTCATTTAACCAACTAGATGCTCAAACTCCAAAAGAAAGTATAGCCTCAAAAATTTAAATTCCTAGGTGACCTCAAGTCACAATTAATTCTTGAAGATAATCACAATAACTATTCCCAACCATGATTTCATTGAGTAACCCACTCGACTACACACTTTGATCAACTCACCAAAAACTCCAAGCCAAGGTCTCTTAAATTACTACTATTGTGTCGACTCCTCTTCCACACCTACCAAAACCACTTCTTTCAAACCAAAATGAGACTAGGACCTGAACTCTCCGAAATATGCATAAACACTCACCACTACCATGCATCGATCACATGCACCCTTAGCCAAAACCAAAAATCCTCCAAACGTGCAGGTGATCATCATTACCATCTATTATCCTTAAAATTGATATGGATTAAATCATTAACTTGTCACTGTAACCTCAAGCTAAAAACAATTATTAACCGAACTAGATCAACATCTTCCATCTCCAAAGAAATTCTCCCCTAAAAAAAAATTCTCATATCAGTAACTTAACTCAGATCAATCCTATTTTAATTCAGCCATTCAACTCTGCAATTCTAAAACCTTAACCCGGATATAAATCATTTCCTGAAATCCTCGAGATCGATGAACTCAAATCTAAAACATTCGCCTTATAAAACTTGTAAATTCTAAAATCCCAAATGTTATCAAATTGCTTATCGAGGTCGGCAAGATCAAAAACTTCTAGTCTAAGTAATCTCTTAATTGCTTGTTGAACCTACCAGCTTAAATCCCATTAAGTTAATTTCTAAAAACTATGGGGCCACAAACCTTAGATGAACTCCTCATAAATCTAACATTGACATTCGTTGAACTTACAACCTCCTACTCCAAAGACTCATTACCTAAATTCTACGGAACCTAAATCCTCAATTATCCTAAGCAATTAAAAACTATTCTCCTCCTTAGCAGCAACTTGAGTACCTAATCCAAAGAGTTCACCCAGACCCTGATGTTCAAGCCTTGATATTAAAACAACCAATCACCAAGAGTTCAGGCCTACTATACCAATGTTTAAGCCTAACAATGGCCTTCTCAGTCGTACCATCTTCCTGTCATAACATAACCCTTAACCCGCCTTTCAATTTCGAACAAAACAAAATAAAATAAAATTCCATAAATAAAATAACATACGACAAAATGCATAAAACCAATGAAGTAGTTCACCATAAAATAAATATAACAATAAAATAATCCGCCATAAAATAAAAAAATTAAATTAAAATGACATACAAATAAATAAATAAACAACAAAATTATTATACAATAAAATAAATAAACACCAAAATTATTATACAATAAAATAAATAAACAACAAAATTATTATACAATAAAATAAATAAACAACAGAATTATTATACAATAAAATAAATAAAGCCAATAAAACCATACTCAATCAGAGGTAAACACTAATTAAAGCAATAAAATAAAATAAATCAAATAACATCAATTAACATAAAATAAAATAGCAATAAACTCATAATATAAAATAAATAACTTAACTTACATCACTTAAACAAAAATTTTATTATTTTAAAATAATAAAAATAATTTTCTGGTACTATCCTAAGGGACATGTGGTTTTACCCAGAGCCGAACTGCTCTGATACCACTTGTGGCGCCCCCAATCCCCCTTATATAAATACACAGGGATCGAGACGCCAGGATGGTGACAACACGGTCACACATCCCAACGAAGTGCCAGTGTGTGTACATGAAACAGTGTACAAATAAAATAACGCAGCGGATAGTCAACTAAGTACCAGAATTTATTTACAATCAAACATCAGTAAAGATTTAAATAACAGTTATACAGTAATCCATAAAATATATTACAATAGTTTCAGATAAACAAACGAGTGATCCCAGATCACTCCTCAGGCGGAGCCGTCTCCTCAGGCTCGCCGTCCTCCTCCTCATCTGCATCAAAATCGGCGTTACCACAAAATGGTATCGCAGGTAAGTATAACCCAAAACAACAACGTAATATAAAATGCATTAAATGCAACTAACATGCATGCACATGAAAAATATGCATTTTTCCACCAAACATCATTTTCTCCGAAAATAATAATTTTTCAACACACGCCAAAATCCCATTTTGGCCCCAAATATCCGTAAAACATTTTCCCAGAAAATGATTTACCCAAAAACCAACTCGCACTATTTTCTCAGAAAATAGTACATTAATTCCAAATGCACCATGCATTATTTCCATATGCACCATGGCCTCCCCTATGGACCATCCGCACGTCCTGGTTTCGTAGCGGTGCTCAGTTCTGCGCCCAGCGCGTACATGGCCAAGCACCCACACTACGCAACGAGCGATGCCCAGTTCCGCGCCCAGCGCGTACGTGGCCAGACATCCTCTAGTCCCCGCCAGCAAAAGGACCACGGAGTCGGCACGAGACCATCTCGTCCAATCCCATTGTCGCCCGGCGACAATCCAGGGGACGTTACTCAGTATATTCCGCTCCCGAGTAACCAGAGGAGCTCCACCGAGTTAATACCCCATCTCGGCTTGGGGTCGTGATACACACGCACCAAAAATCCATTCTCACATGAAAACTCAGTTTTCATAAACACATGAACATGAATGCAATACACGAAAACCCAGTTTTCTTTTACAAACATGATCATGCATGAAATAATGAAATGCACATGTACCAACACAATATCCAAACCAACAATTACCAATCCAATCAAATCCAACCAAATAACTCCAATCACAAATCCATCCGACCCCCGAACTCCTCGGACTCAGTCCGGCATGCCAAAAATACAGTGAAATGGGTTAGTACAAAAATACATTTAAATTACGAAAGTTCTTTGGAGAAATACTTACAATGCTATATAATAATTTTTCGAGGATCACGAAGTTGAAAAATGCGACGTTTGAGCAACACCACAGTGTAAAATACACTGTGGCCGTGGGTCACAAATACCAACTTTCAAACGGAGGCAAACGAAGACCCAAGATTGATAGGGTAGGGCTTAGGGAGGTCGGTGAAGCTAGTGGTGGTGGTGGTTGGCCGTGGGTGGCGGCGAAATGGGCGGTAGAAGACCAAAATGTCCAAATCGGAAATGTAGATGGTGGAGCTTCACCGGTGGCGGATCGGAGCTGGGGTTGGGTCCAATGGGTTGCTAAGAGGTCGAGGATGATGTGGTAGGAAGATGGTGGCCAATGGTGGTGCGACAGCGGCGCAGCGGTGGAAAGAGTGCCGCGGCTTCCAGCCGTGCGTAGAGGCTCACGGCGGCTCGAGGGAAGCTGGAATTGATGGGGGTTGGTCGTCGGCGGCAGGGGGAGCGAAGGAGCCGGGCGGTGTCGACCACCGCCGGCGCACGGTGGCGGGCTGGGGGAGAGATGAATGCACGGCGAGAGAGAGAGAGAGAGTCGCGCACGGGAAGGAAATCAGGGAGGAGAAAAAGAAAAGAAAAAAAAGAAAAGAAGAAAAGAAAAAGAAAAGGAAAAGAAAAATAGAGGGAAAAGAAATGAGGTCTAATCCTCATAATTTGGGTCACAAAAATGATCCAACGGAAACGATTTCAAAATCACAAGTTAAATAAAATAATTTAAACGTAATGGTAAAGTCAATTTGAAATAATTAAATCTCACAGTAATTAAATAAATATTAAAAATAATTTAAATGCATAACAATAAATAAATATTAAGAAAGCTCATAAAAATAATTTTCACCAAATTAAAATCATAGAAATAAACTCATTAAAAATTCAACCAATTTTAAAATAAGAGAATAAATTTAAATAAATAAATCCTTTAGTAAAAATACACTAAAATGCGAAGTGTTACATTCTTATATAAAATATAATAAATAATTTAATTTTTTCAAATCTTAAAATAATAATAATATTAAAAGATAATATTTTATTTAATTTATTTAAAATCATCTCATCTCATCTTATCTCAATATCTAAACGAGCTCTAAATAGATTTATGAATAAAATTTCAAGATTTTTAATTTTTTTCATCGTAAATTACATGAGTCAGTCAATATGTTTTAACAAGTCACTTTTGGGTTTGATATATAATTGGGGATTAAAAATCTAGTGATTGCTCATTCGCTCTCAACAATCTAGTCATTGAGACACGTGTCGTTCCATGATGTGAAGCACCATGAGGACCAATACAGCTCTTTAGTTCGATGGCACAAGATAAGATGCCCCTTAAAAACCCTAGCTCTCGTTTTAAAGGGTTCCTCTCTTGCGTTAGTCGCGTCGTCGTCCCCCAGCACTAGCGAGACACCGCAACCTCTTCTGACGAAGCAAGCTCCAATGGTACTCTCTCTATCTCCGTCTCTATCTGATTCCATTTCTTATATACTAAATCTGGCTGTATGTGTTTAATTGTGTGTTTCATTTCCGCGCAGGGGATCGATCTGGTCGCAGGAGGTAAGAGCAAGAAATCCAAGCGTACTGCTCCGAAATCCGATGATATCTACCTTAAACTCCTCGTCAAGGTCTCCTAAGCCCTACTCATACATCGTGCATTTATTTCAAGGGTGTATGTGGGTTTTATGTATACATGTTTTTTACATGCGTATATTGTTCCATGATTTATTTTTTATATGTCGAGAGAACCATAAAGCAATCCATTTGTTTATGTTTAGAAAGCAAACTCTAGCATAGACATGTTACCAATTTAACTTCTTTCCTAGTGCTGGAAGGTATAGTGGAAAATTGAAAGAAAAAACCCACAGTGGAAATCTTACTGACTGAGTGTCTGATTGTATGATTTGTTAAAATGTTAGTCGAAAAATATGTATAGTTAGGTTTCAACCTAAACAAGCTGGTGCGGTGGTGGCATATTGTGTATCATAGAAGAAAAACCCTGTTTATTAATTAGCATAAAATGTAATGGATTCTGGTTGAGTTTTATTAAAGAAAATTTATTTGGAGGATATTTCTTTAGAATTTTGGTTGAATCTGGATTATGCGAACTTGTTTGCATTCTCTATTTGGAGGACAATAACATGTTTGTAGTTCATGGATTTATATAAGTTCTATACTGTGCTTTTGTACATATTTTTGTGTACCTTCTGGTGCTATGTGTATAGTCTATGACTTGATGCTATGTGATTAGCTTTATCGGTTCCTTGTTCGGAGAACTGGCAGCAAGTTCAATGCAGTCATTCTTAAGCGCTTGTTCATGAGCAAAACCAACAAGCCACCACTTTCTCTGTCTAGGTTGATCCGTTACATGAAGGGAAAGGTTTGTATTTTTTTTTTCTTGACTTCCCTTTCCATGAAAAACATGAATTATGGATTTTGATCTTGTTGTGTGTGTGGTTTTCCTATAGGATGGTAAGATTGCTGTGGTTGTGGGAACCGTGACCGATGATATTAGGGTTTATGAAGTTCCTGCCTTGAAGGTCACAGCACTGAGATTTACTGAGACAGCTAGGGCGAGAATTGAGAAGGCTGGCGGTGAGTGCTTGACGTTTGACCAACTGGCTCTGAGGGCTCCACTGGGACAGAACACGGTATTGGATTTGATGCCGCTGTTAATCTTTCGTTGTTATTGGAGTGCTCTCATTTACTCTGTTATGTTGATTTGTTTTGGTTGCTACATTATTGAGTTAGTTTAGGACGTTTCTGGTGCCCAATTGTTAGATTTAGCTTTGAATCTCTCTTTTATTTTGTAATTTGATGGCTTGTAAATCATTCTAGAAATTTAAGATGTTCCAAAAGAAGATTTTACTAAAAGCTCTACAATAAACTAATTCCCTAGAAGTTTGCTGAGACAATTCACAATTATTAAGCTTCCCTTTCTTTGTTGTGCAGATGAAGATTCTCTTGTCATTCCTTTAACAATTCCCTTCTATTGTTTTGTAGAGTTTTGGGATCTTAACAAAAAAAAATTGAGTTCTTGTACGTACATGTTATTAATGAAACGATAAAAATAGAGTTGATATTTATAGATATTCATCCTTCTTGTACTGGGAACTCAACAAATTATTATTATTATTATTTTTTTTTTTTATAAGCTCTTCTAAATAAGCATGCAATGTTTGATAGGTTCAAACCTATTTTATTAAACATAATATTGGATGCAGGTTCTTCTCAGAGGTCCAAAGAATGCTCGTGAGGCAGTGAAACACTTTGGTCCCGCACCTGGTGTGCCACACAGCCACAGCAAGCCCTATGTACGATCAAAGGGAAGGAAGTTTGAGAGGGCCAGAGGAAAGAGGAACAGCAAGGGATTTAGGGTTTGAGTTGATTTTGGTACCCTTGTTGAGGAAGAAATGTTATTTCTGACTATGGTGATCCAAATTTTTGCTAGACTATCGTCATGTAGATATGGCATGGCGGGTTGTATTTGTCTTTCTTACTTTGATGTTGGCTATGGACATGATCTTTTAATGCTTGTTACTTCAGACGTCTCATTTCTACACTATTTTGTCTAAAAATGTATCTTGGGGGGATGTTTGATATTCCCTCCACGCACCACTATGTCTCGCAGCTACAGATTTTTGTGTTCCCTAGAGTTTCATGCTTCTCTTCTTTTAGTAGTTACTTTTGTATGCTCTCCATTATCCAACAATACATGAGAGGATCGGGGGATTGTCCACGACCTCTCCAAATTTCGAAAGCTGTTGTAATGCACATCTTAGTGCTGATGGGAAAAACATGGGAATCAATGGGTTAAACAAATGAGTTTTTCAAATTCAACCTTCTAAAAATAGATAGTATTTTTCATTTTCTAATTTAAATAGTTTTTTATTTATTATTTACGGAGAAATTCATTTTGTATTTACATATAAATTATTTTTTATTTTATCACATTGGATTCAAAGTTTTCAAGATATATATAATAAGGAAAAGTCTGAATGCTATCGATTAAAAGCAATAACTGAGGTTTAAAACAAGGGAAATGCTCGGGAGCCTCACTACAAGAAAAACAAGCTTTTGTGGTCATTTAATTGCGGCGAAAAGACTATTTGTGATCAAAATAGACTCATTTTAACTGAAAATAATTATTTCACTGAAATTAATTAGCCACAAATAAATAGTTTTTTTGTAGTGCCTCCTCCCGATTTTTTCGATTGTCCTTTTTATTTTATTTTTAGTTTTTTTTATTATATTTTTTGACTTAGTGATTAAGAAAATATTGTTTAATAATATTGTAATTTTTTTTCTTCTTTTAAAAATATTCAAAAGGGTTAAAAAAAATAATGTGAAAAAAAAAAGAAAAATACTAAGTCAAAGAAAAACTAAAAATAAAAAAAAATAAAAAATAAAAATTTTGAGAAAAAAAAGGGGAGCCCAAAACGGGCTCCCTAGCATTTTTCTTAAAACAAAATCCCCTATATATAGTATATAAACAAATCAGGAAACAAATCTCCCCTATCTTGAGAGTGAAAGCACAGATCAAACGGAATAAGCTCCTAACTAAAAATGAAACTGATGATTCATCCATGCCTGTCCAAACAAATCCCGAAGAGACCTCTTAAACAGACATTGAGCGGTCATGCGCCTTTCTTGGGCATCTGTCTACGTCCCCCCTCTCTCACTATCTCTATATATATAGACATGCTTTCACAATTGTTGTGAAAAGAATATAAGATAAAAGAAGTTTATAGCATTCCAATTGTTTTCTTCATTTTCTCCATTGATCTTTCATCTTGAAAACATGAACCCGAATTTGAATCTCTTCTTCTGTCTGCTTTTCACTCTCTGCTCAATGTATCAATGCAGAGATGTTGGAGAAGCGCAAAAGGCTAATCTTATAAGCTCAGCTTGTGATCGTACTTTGTACAAGGATCTGTGCAGACAAACCCTTCAATCTGACCCGGAGAGCCGTGCGGCTACTGATATTGGCGTGCTAGCCAAAGTTGCACTGCAGCATGCATTATCCCAGGCCAAGCAAATTCAGGGCCAACTCTCCAAACAGAATGATAAATCCGTTGCTTTTAAAGATTGCAATGAGAACTACGATGGTGCAAGTGAGCGACTCCAGGACTCCGTCACGTCCTTTAAGTCTAAAAAGTATAGTGATGTATTAACATGGGTGTCTGCTGCAATGAGCAATTCTGATTCATGTGAGGATGGTTTGAAGGAAATGGGCAAAGCCTCTCCGATACTTGGTTTGAGTACGACATTCAGCCAGCTCTGCAGCATTGTCTTGGCGCTTACCAATCAACTGGCAGGGCACTAATCTTTTAGCTGCTCTCATTATATAATATCAATCTCTTTGAGAGACTGATCATTATCTCATTAAGCTCTAAGCTTTGCCCAATAAAAATTCTGGTCATAATTTATCTGTATACAAGTCGTATTATTAATAACTGGTCATAATTTAATAAATGAATCGAGCAAAATCAAGTTTTGCAAGTCGATCTCGAGCTTCCTTTATGTTCTTCGATCATACAAGAGCTAAAATGTCTGTTGCAATTGAAAAGCCCCAATCGGTGGTAAATTGAAATTTGGTTGCAAGTTCACCTAAGCCTATGTGAGAGTTGTCGATATTTGCGCAACATAGCATTATTTCTCGTTCCTGGTCGCAAAGTTTAAGCGCAGGTCAAAATGTAGCAAAAGCCTAAGTTGATTGGAAATGATGAATTTAATTATTTAATTCAAAGTCTAACAATAAAAAAAAAAAAAAAAAATATGAACTCGAGGTGATTTGTTAAAGTAAGATTAACTTACACATGTTTTTATAAGCTTGGGTTTAGTTTTCTGTTGAAACTGGACCCATTGAAGGTGAGACATGGATTTAGTTTTAATAGAAATGAGATCCAATTTAATGCTTTTTGAAAGTTAAAAGGTCAAAAAATAAGCTGGTTTTTATTTAGAAATTAGATGAAATGGTTTTTGATAAAAAATAAAAGTTAAAAAAAATATTGTTAGAATATTATTTTTTAATATTATTATTATTTTAAAATTTGAAAAAGTAGAATTGAGATTTGAAAAAATTGAATTGTTTATTATATTTTGTATAAAAATTTAAAAAATTTATAATGATGAGATAAGATAAAATATTTTTTGAATCCAAACGAAATCTAGAATCGTAAGACCTATCTTATAAGATTATTAAGATCATCAATGAAACATATATCTTAGAGCATCGCGGTTGTGATGGGTGTAGTCTTGACTCTTGGGAGTCACTAGACTTTGTCAACCAAGAAGTATACCAGGAAGATTCCTCAATCACCAACAACCTTTTTAAAAAGAATATGAACCCGACATGATTTTAATTTACAATCGAGCATTTAGTCCAATCAATAAATGTTAAAGATTCAACAAATAAAGCAACTTTAATGAATAAACTTTGGCAGAAAGTATCCGCATGGGTCATAATTACTTTGTGCAAAGTTTAAACCCAGAAAGGAATTAAAAATTCACGATAAAAAAAAAAAAAAACAATAAATATTAGATAAAGTTTTATAAATTCAAATGTATAATTGCTTTTCCAAATCAATTTTCGTTTTCAAGAAATATCAGATATTGAAACAGAACTGAAACTATGAATTGAATCCAATAACTACAATCTGTTCACTGAAAGCAAATCAATGGAACACCTACAAACTTTATATGTTCGAGCTTCATTCAAAGAAAACTACTTAAGGTGAAGAGTGGATCTTCTCACAGATAGCAAATCAATGGAACACTTTCTAAACATAAAAAGTAAAAGTTGGTTTTGTTCAATACACGTATATTAATAAATGTGTACATAATAAGCCTGATTATTATAGTACTACCATCTGCCTTTTTATTATGACTCTTATTTTTTTTATTGAAGATTTTACAGAAACTATCATCTACATATTCCGTTTGAAAAATCAAAGATTTATATAAATATTTCTTTTTTCTTGTCAAATGTTATAATCTACTTTATTCCCTGTAACTAACATTATCAATAGAAGATATTTATTTACTTCAGTAATGATTTGTACAAGCCTTGCCTTGCACATAACCTTTGTAAAAGAATGGACCTCACCATGAAAAAGTATCAAGGGACCCAAGCATGCAGTTGCATATCTAAAGCTTGTACCATTACGCTATTTAGCTTTTGAATACAAGTTTTACATTGATTATTGATTTTATTACTAATTCATGTATCAAACTGCAGTACGTGCCAAATCAGTTCAGAACAAGAGTCCATTGACCCTCACGCCCAAGGACCAAGAGGGCTTTTCTCAGGAAGGAAGGGAGAGAGAAAACTTGTACACTGTTCATATAAAGCAATAACATAAATGAAGCATCAATTAGATACGATACAACACCAAAATCCAATACACACTTCTCACCACAACTATAATAGAATCTCAGATTCCAATTCAACAATGCTTTCCTATCCAACGGGTAACAAAGCCAAACACAAATTGGTGAAATAGAACCCCAGTCTAGGCAGCTTGGTCTTCAAGAAAGAAACTTGGATATTTAAGAATGGCTACCTTGCTAAAACGATTTCTTCTTTGTCTTAATTCCAGTGACTTGACTTCAAGCTCCACAAGTTCAATCAAAACTAGCATTTAGAAATTTCAACAGTTCATTTCTTTTATTCTCCGCCAACTTGTCCTCTTTTGTTTTATCAACTTTCAATCGAATCTGCATAACAGGAGAAGTAATTGAAGATCACTTTTTCTACGAGTATCTCATACACAAATCTTTGAGGTCCTAATACATTGTAAATAGTTGCCTAACCTTTTTTCCAGAGATAGCACTAAGACGAACACCATCATCCTTGTCACGCGCTAAAAACTGTATGAAGCACATAAAGGTTACAGAAACAGCGCAACAACAAAACTTGCAACAGCAACCACAAGTATTACAGTCTGATGAGAACCTTAGAAAGCTGAACAGGGCCGCTACTTCTCTCATCCTGCTGTTTCTATAGACGGCTCCCATTGCCCAGACAAACCCAACCAAGCAACAACATCCAGGCAAGTCAATCAAGCACCAACCATCATGTCACAGACCCCAGCTCCAATTTCAAAGAGCCAATCCATACAACAGGCAGAAAGTATTATAAGCACCTCAGACATTGTGAATGCCATGATAAATTGCTAGATATGCATTTAGCTTCCTATATGCACAAGTACATGGAACTTTCACAGCTTTTACATGCAAGATGACTTGTATTGAAAAAATTTCAAAGAATCCCCCACCCTTCTTTTTTTAAGTTCTTTTTACGGGAGAAAAGAAAAGCTTTCTTATAAACCCATTATGCAGCAAATTAAGTGACTGGGGACCTTAGGTCCTGATATCACTTTTCAGGAAATACAAACTTCAAGTAAAGTTCAGCATGTCACCATCTATTTTATTATTTATATGTCAAGCTAAAAACATCTTTAATGCTTCTGCAGTTATCAATGTCTTAGTTTACTCACAATTTAGTCCTCACTACCCTGATGAAATGACAAAAAAACACTATTCAAATGTCAAAGAGTTACTAACAAGTGAACCACTGGCATAAAAGCAATCATGTGGATCCTATTAAGCTACATAAGAGTGGTGTGGCCTACCTCTTTAAGTTTGCGACCATGCTGTTTATGGCGATCACTCTTGCTTTGGTCCTTTTCCTTGTTCTAGAAAATGAAAGGGAAGAGACAAGGGATAAGAAGACAAGCAGAGCACATAACAAGAAAACTAACATTGTAGTTCAACCACCACCTTCTTTGGTCTGTCACTCTTCTTGTGCCTCTTCGAATGACTAGATGTTTCAGGCTCACTGTGGGAAGAACTGTCACTTCTACAAGAATCAGCAATGTAGATAAGTTGGGAAAGCCAATCATCTTAACATCCATGCTAGAAAACAATGGAAAAATGCCTGAGAACCTAACATACAAAATTTTGGCTGCTATTTAAATCTCTAAACTCTATGCTTCTAATACAGATCTAGACCATGTTTCATTTGCTACCACATCATTCCAGGAGGGTGAAAAGGTAAAAATCATGCGACTGCAAAAAAAAGGCAAACTTAATAATAAAATACTATGAAGGCAAGTAATTTTAACCGTATTTTTTTATGTGCAAAAGGGCAGGAGGGGGCAACCGGAGGGTAGGAGGGGCAACCGGAGCATGACAATGGCAGCACCCTACTTGCTCAAAACCGGACAAGAGGGGCCTAGACGGTAGGAAGCCACAACCTTTCCCGCAAACTGGGTTTGAGCCATAGCTTAGACCCTAACGCCACTAGGGAATTCAATGAATTCTTAGGCAGCTAATACCAACAGTCTAAGGTGAATCCATATTTTGATTTGAACCCAGGACGTAGTACATACCGAACCACTTGGGAGTAACCCAATAACCATAGAGCCAACACCCTTGGTGGTGTCATCTAAACCATATTCACTACACTCCTAATCATGATTAGCACTCTCCTAGGCATTGGAGTGTAAATCATTATCATTCCAAAGCCAAGAAAATGTTCTTTGTACCTGTCGTAAGCCATGTATCTGATAGAAAATTTTGTGTTCACAAGGTTCAGCATTTCTCTTTTTTTGTTAATAATATTAAAACCTCTATGCAATTAACCACTTTTTGCCACTAGTAGAACGAAAATACAACACATTAGGACTATCTAAACTTTTTTCTTTTTTAATCAGTAAGATACTAGTGGGAGACTATTTAAGGTCTCACTTTCTCTTATCATGTACAAAAACAAACTTATGGCATCCAGAATACTTTCTTGTCCAGGGACTTCTCACTTTCCCATATCCTACCGCTCCCCCCACAATTACTCAAGCAACAATGTTTCAGTCACACATCGAAATTCCAACAAAAACAGGCTCTACACTCGGGCCTTCTGGTTAAGTATTTAAACCCATGGGCCATAACCATTAAAGAAGCAGCAGCAATTAAGGCTATGTAAACTTTTACTTTCATAATACGCAATGAAAAGTAACTATGAAAGAAAGAAAAATGAACTTTCAGAGAACTATTTCTGAAAGCGCGTCCTTTCTTGTTTGGTAGTTAGTCCTCTGAAAGCAAGCCATAAAACTCGAAAGATTAATTTTTTTTCTTTTCCTGAACTTTCTCAGGAACCAAAAAGATCGTCAATCCAAACAAACAAGACTAATTACACAACTAAACAATAACAAGCAAAAATGCCCAAGAAAAATTAAAATTAGAATAAGAACTCAATTGGGTTGGCAAAAAAAATTATCCTCACTATATTCACAATTTCGCAGTCCTTTGCCTTCCCCCCAAGTTATCCTAGCAACCAAACAATAAACAAAAGCCAAGAAGAGCTACAAACCAAGTATTTATATATCCAACCAACATAAAAACTAAAAAAAAAAAAGAGGAATTGGCAAAACCCTAATTATTATTTGAATTCTGACAATAAGAAAGAAGAATACTAATAAAAGCCGTTATTATTATTTGCCAAAATATATGGGGGACCTGGAATAATCAGAGGCGTATGAAGAGTGAGAATTATCGGAGTGGTGATGGTTTCGGCGACGCCGTTTAGTGTGGGAGCGGCTTTTCTTTCTGATCTTGAGGGCTTCTCTGTTTCTTTCCCGGTCTCGGCGGCTACGGTGACGACGGCGACGGTGAGAGGGAGAAGACAGGGAATCAGAACCCGAGGACGTGGAGGATGAGGAAGAAGAAGATGAGGCGGCCATTGGCACGAGCGAGAGAGCGCGACGCGGGGAGGAGGCCAACAACGAGAAAATAATTTACCTCTGTTCGTGTGTTTTTCTCTCTAAAAGAGCTTTATGGGACGAATCACATTTTTCAAAAAACATAAAATTAACATTGCTATGTATAAATGAAAATTTTCACAAGTAAAAAATAAAATATCTTAATTACAAAAGAATTATATAAAATTAAATTTATAAATTAGTGTGATTTAATATAGTACGTCAAATTGTAAAGTTATTTTTATTATAAAATAAATCTCACGAATTTCATAAAATTACATCAATTTATAAATTTATTTTGTATAATCTCTTTGTATATGTAGCAGTTTTCATAAAAAATATATGCATATATGTATATATAAAAGAATAATTTGTGTATTTGAGACGTCATTTGTTTTAAATATTTTTTTAATAAATAACATGTCAAGGAGACCATCTTAATGATAAGTTTTAGATAGTTCAATAACAGTATTCTATATAAAATAAAATAAAATTATTATTTCCTACTTTTATCTGGTCTACTTTGATGCTTAATTTGATCAAAATCTTGTTTCAAAATATTTACTTAGTACTATAAATAATATCGATAAAAAAAACTTAATACCATAAATAATGTGTAGAAAAAAATATTATTATTTTAATTTTAGTATTAACTTTTTATTCTAGTTGTAATTTGATTATGGAGTCTAATAATAATTGTGATGAATTAAGTAGAGGAATGTATACAAAATCTCATAGAGATTAAAATTGTAAGTGTCCCAAACCCTTAAGATTTCCAATTACTTGATATTTATTGATATAATCTTTCAATTTTTTTTTTAAAAAAAAGAGTCTGAATGGATGAAATGGCTTAACAAAAATAGAGATTTTACATATTTACTTAGCTATAGCAATCATGTTTTTGTTTGGGATTCCCCACCCCCTTCTTTATTTCTTATTTACTTTAATATATTGATCATTATTTATAATAATACTATTTGAAAGCATTCACACCACACATCATTTATGCACAATAAAACATATGTTTGATAACATGAGATGAGATAAAATTAAAAAATTGAATAAAATATTATTATAATATTATTTTTATTTTGAGATTTGAAAACGTTAAATTTTTTTTTAAGGAAAAATGACATCATTCATTTATCAGAAAAACTTACATCCATGACCGGATATATTATGAGATGTCATCATATCAAACATGACATCATAAACCAAAATAATGCATTTGGAGCTCTGCAAGTACATTATTTTCTTTTGTGACTAGTTTGGTTTTCACTATTCCTGATACTCTCTACAGACAAACGTCCAAGAGACAACACTCTCTGCCTAAATAGAAACTCAACATCACCCTTTATAGAATGAGATTACTCAACCTCTACAGACAAACGTCTGAGAGACGAACTCTTTTTTTATTTTAATTAACAATAAGGAAACAAAAAATGAAAACATTAAGATAAATGCGAAAATGATGGATTACAGTTTGGACTAACTCCAGTAGACTTTAGAATCTGTGATGGCCCATGAAGGCAACACACTTGTCTCTTTTCAAGTACAAAGGTCAGATCTGAAATGTCTAGTGGTGGCGAGTTCGATGATGTAGCTCATGTGTTGAGAAGAGCTGCTAGAAGGGGTGGCGCGTGAGGACTAAGCGTAGAAGTGGGCAGCGCATGAGAATCACGTGTGATAATTTTCACAAAACCACCACTTTCATCCAAACGATTTTCGACTTGTAAATCTATTTGTGCCACACATGTCTCTCGGGAGTTGTCATAAAGCTATAAATCTGTCTTTTTTGACTTTGAAAAAAGAAAAATAAAACTAAGCAAAATAAATCTTGATAGATAAGGTGGGTTAATGGAGGAAGGAGTGAAGGAAAGGGAAGAGGAGGAGGAAGCCGAGGTCTCCTCCCCCTCCGGCGAAAATCAAATCTAGAGTCCTTGATTTTTTACGAGATAGAGGGTGGGGGAAGGAGATGCCTAGGGTTTTTTTCTTTTGATCCAATTGTTTTGGTCGAAAAAGTTGAATTGTTTATTATATTTTGTGTAGAAGTTTGAAAAAATTATAATAATTATATGAGATGATATTAGATGAGATATTGAGCCCTAGCCACTCTTTTGCCCTCATCTAATGTAAATTAGATTGTCTGTATGTACAATAAAAGGAGGCGCCATTCTCATCCTATGTGTTTTGGCCAAAAATAATTTAAGTATAAGAGAAAACCTGCTGACCGGTTGGGCTGCTAAGCCCCTAAAAACAGCCCACCAATTAGAAGCAGACATGTACGCATCTCATCTTTATTTTCATGGGATCGCACCTCACCCAATTCTTTGTTTTCCACTCATCTTTGTTGTCTTTTTCATCCAGGAGAACTCTCACGAATCAGACCTCCCCTCCGGCCCCCCTCTTGACGACGTTGCGAATACCACCCCCTTGTGACCATGGCAAGGAGACGGACAGCCCCAGCCCCCGCAACCGTGGCTTTGGAGACGGACAGCCCAGCCCCCTCTCGCAACAGATCCATAAACCCTAGAATGGTTCAATTTTTCTCCCCCTCAAGATTCTTCTTCTTCGATTCTCTCTTCACATCATTCACTACTTTGGGCTAGAACATTCTCCAAATGAAATCGCTACTTACAATTTCAGTAATTATTCTCCAGTTCATTTTACAATTTAGGGGTCTAGTGAGATGAGTTGCAGCAATGGTGCAAACGGAGCCCGCCTTAGTGCATCGCCACCAAGCCCATCGCCCAAGACGAAGCTCAGTTCCACTGCCACCATCTCATTCCAACGCCGACCATCCATTACCAAGCAAGAAAATTTGTAGACCACCTGACCCACATGAATTGAGCACCATCGTTGGCCACATATTTCGCACCACTCCGGTCGGCAACTTATGGTTTCGCACCAAAAAGACCTAAAAATGTTTTCAGGTGCCATTAGGTACCAATAATTTACAATTAATTAGGGCTTCTCGTCAATAATCAAAATTGATAAATCGAACTCCTTGAAACGAGATTAAGAAGAGAAATCCTATAGGAAAGAAGATTTAAAAAAAAAATGAAATTGAGAAATTTCAAAGACGGAGAGAGAGATTACTGAGAGAGAAAGATGAGAAATACACCGCATGGGTCAAGCACCATCACTGTCTGGGTCTCCATCACCGTATGAAAGTGCGAGGCACATGACAAGGTTCCATGTAAAATTTCTTACTACTACTTTAGAAGCCATTTCTTTTCTTCTTTGATGCTAGCTAGCTGCATTTATAACTACAATATATTTTAATCACGTCCCTCTCCATCTTAATTACAATCTTTAAAAACGATAAAAAAATAAAAAATAAAAAGACAGCAACAAATTAAGAATATGCATGGCCATAGGTCAAATCCTTGGAATGTCAAGAATATTATATAGAGAAATGATATTTGTAGTCATAGTGTAAGCGCTATACACTATTTTTAAAGAAAGTGAATAAATATGAGATCTAAATAAAAAAAATTAATTTTTTAATAGTAAATTCTATACTAATTAGTACGTGACACACAACTTATCTAGCATTATTTTATTATATATGCAGAGAGACAAAGGGGGAAGATTGAGGAAGAAAGAAATTGGCGCGCAGTAGTACTACTTGGGGCATGCTTGGTTGCAAGAGTTGACCATCCACGTTTATAATTTTGAGAGAGATTTTATTAGTTTGTTAAGATCATCCACAATAACATAAAGAGTAATTTATATGTAACCCTTCCACTAGTGTTCGATCCAGGCCCTAAATTATTGTACTCTGCATGTATAGTACAACGTACTTATGGCAAAAGTCCCAGACCATTCGTGCCAACCTGAACGATCAATGAGGCTATCCATAAAAGATTGCAGATAAACAATTCTTGAATACTGCTTCCATGGCCTCCCGAGATACGTTTTCGTAGTTCCATCGCCAGAGGCCAAGTCCTTGGCTGCCTTAATACTGCAGTTATGGATGGAAGTTATGGTGTTTTGGTTGGGATATGTTCTGCCTTGCGCAGTGATGGCATTGAACTGTCCTTGCAGTGGAAGTATATTCTCTGTAAAATTGCCTCATTGAATGCATGTATAATGTGTCTTGGTAGCCTTCAAAACTGCATCTGTAAAATGTGGAGAGGTCAGCTCCACTACGGACTAACACAGCTTGGTTTTTGATTACTGCGACTGTGTTGCGGAAGGTGATGTTTGTTGCTACAAATCCTTGCTCGACTACAGCTGCAATATGAATTAAAATCATAACACAAATATTAAAAAGACAATGATATGTTTTATTAAGATCATAATAACCTGTATTCTGGATCAAAGCTGATTACTTCTCTATATCATGAAAGTTACATGTATTATAATGAACAGAGTTTGAAGTTGCAATTTAGCTTACCAAATGTTGAAGAATTAAATGTAGTCCAACCATCCACGACGCTGTGATTGCCTATGATTACAGTCTGGTTGATATTGTCCCCAATCATCATCAAGTTTTGCTTGTTCTTAGTAATGGAAACATACTCTACATAGACCCTGGCTACCACCTGAATCACAAAGTATCCATTACTAGTTCCGGTATTGATTGGAGCAGCAACTACAACATCATTGATAGTTGTGAAGTTTCCACTACCATCCAGGTTCACAACCACCCTTTGGCTCACCAATACGCTGCTCGTTGTCTGAAGCAGCTTCCTCGCAATTGCAGACTCGGAACTTTCTTGTTGTCTGAGTAACCCAACCACGATTAAAAAGATCGAGAGAAATGCTATAGAGCTTAGTCCCATTAGATATGGGATCTGGAGTCCTTTTTTGACGCTGGAGTCTGATGCTGCCTCCTGAAGGCCATCAGAACATGTTTCTTAGTTGGTTAAGGTGGCGCTAGACAATGTTTGCAAGTTCTTTAGACTGTCTGTAGAATTAACAGTTTGAAAAGTTTTCGATAGGAAATCCACGTTCAGGTCAGCTAAAAAGCTGACAATCTTGGAGGGAACGAATGGTGGCTTCTGAATATGAGGAATGTGATCTTAGGAATGATTTGACAAGCTGACTAAAGTCTTGTGCTGATGATAAGGAGAGGTGAACAAAGTGCCTCCCATAATCCTATATGGTACTGCTAGACTTGTAGGGTGGTAAGCTGGATTTGCAGAAAGACGGGTATTGTGTGGAGTTGCAAATGCCATCTTCAGTGGAAGAACCTGCGAGAGATGGAGACGAGGAGAGGAACCTGCTCAAAGTAGAGCAGCACCAGATACATCAGGCCCAGCAAATAGCAATTATCGATCAAATAAGATCATGGCCTGGTCAATGTCTAATTTATAGGTCTGTTTTTCTTTCCTAGTTATTGAACTAAAGAACAACACGTATGAAACAAATGAAGAAAATAATCTGCAGCCAACTTTCTTTATGTAACAGATTCACAGGTCATAGCCATGGCGGCCAAACTTATTCTAATACAAACATTCGTATATTTAGTTATATATTACATATATACCTTCCGAATATATATAGAAAATGGACTATATATTACCTAACCCAGACGGATATGGGCCTTGACATTCTGGTCTTGACCTAGTCAAATTCCTTTAGATCATATGAATTATTTTCTTTAGAATGATGTTATCAGCAACTTATCTAGAATAGAGTAATGCTACGTACAGTCCTTAAATGAGGATTACATTGTAAGTCTAGTTAATTTTGCCTTTAAATTTTTTCAAAGTTACAATAACGTCCTTATCAAAATGGTAATTTTTTCCATTTAATAAAGGGCTTGCACATGCAATCTCTATTTGGAAACTATAAATAGAATTTCTCTCTAGAATATGTCTTACACAAAGTCAGACTCCATAACTATGAATATGTAAAAGAATCATATTTAGAATGATGATCTGTATTAATACATGATCACAACTTCATAAATTACATCCTTTTCAAGAACAGGGATTTCTTTTAATATAAAAATTATTATTCATTGCTTTTATCATTCAAAAGTCTATCACAATAGTTATCAAGTGAAAATGACATGTAAAAATTCTTCTCAATAAATTAATTTTAATTTATAAATAGAGAAAAAAAAACCATGATAATAATGCTATTATAAAATATTTGTCTTTTTACATTTTTATAGTATTCATTATTTTCTTTACATTCATTTTCATTTCCTTTTTAAAAACATTCTAAAATTAATCCATTTACTTTTCCTTTATTTTATTCTGTTATTATTATTATTTTCATTTTACTTGGAAGTCAATATTGATAACACACTTTTAACTATTTGATTGGTAAAATGCTTAAAATTAATTTTATTATAAATCAAATTCTAAATATAATAACAATGTTAAAGACCAATCACACCAAATTACGAAAGGATCATGATAAATATAGAGTGTACACTTTCACAACTTGTTGTCCGAGTTTAATTATTTTTCTAAATTTTGAGTTTTTTAAAACAAAAAATAAAAGAAAAAGTAGATAAATAAGTTAATCTTATTCTACAAAAGAAAAATAAAGTAATGTTATGTACAAGTGTAAAGTGTATAAATTCAGCGCAAGTTTTTTATTAAAAAAGTAAATCCTACTAAAACAAATTAATTTATTTTTACACTTTTATATTGGAATCTTTTTATTTTTTATTTTTAAAAATAACTGCAATAAGTCTTGTATATTTGAGGGGTGCTGCTGAGCACCATCATTTTGCCCCCCTCAAAGCTACTACGAATTCAAATTGGTTTTTTGTGTGTTTTTTATTTAAAATGTAAAAGAAAAAAATATACAACAGGTAAATTTTTAACCATTTAAAAAATAAAAATAAAATAAAAGAATCTCAAATATATTAATATTAACTTTGACGGGTGGGGGGGAAATAATGAGATTAAGTCCATCTCAGATTCTCAATAGCTATAAAGTGAAAATGATAAGTAAAAATTCGTCTCAATAAAGTTTAATTTATAAATAGAGAAAAACAAAAACATGATAATAATGCTATTATAAAATATTTATCTTCATTCATTTTATAGTATTCATTATTTTCTTTAAATTCATTCTCATTTCCTTTTAAATTAATCCATTTCACTACAAGAAAAATTACTTTTACCGACGAAAGTTTTAACAGTAATATAAAAATCGTGGTTAAAAGTTTATCTTTAGTGAAGAAAATTTTAAATTCGTCGCTGATGTTACTTTTAACAATCAAAATTATACCGTCATTTATATTAGTCGCAAATACATAAGCGAGAAAATTTTCCACCAAATAAAAAAGTAATTGTGACAATAATTATAGAACTAGTAACGACTATAATCATCGCTAATAATTTTGATGCAGTAGAGTATTGCCAACTAGTTAAATTTTTTCATAAATAATAAGTTTTAGTGAAACTGTAATTTTTTGTCAATTTTAGTCTAATGATTGACTTTTTGTGACACAATTTATCTTCGCAAAAAGTAATATTTTAGCGACGATAAAAAACTCGTAACTAAACAATTATCTTCAGTGAGAACAACTTTAAATTTGTCGCTGATATTACTTTTAACGACCAAAATTATACTGTCATTTGTATCGGTCACAAATACATAAGCGGGAAATTTTTGACTAAATGAGAAAGTAATTGTGACAACAATTATAGAATTAGCAATGATTGTAATGGTCGCTAACAATCTTGTTACAATTGAGTGTTGCCAACGAGTTGCATTTTCTCATAAATATTTTATTTTTAGTAAGTAAGCATCATTTTGTCATAAATAATAAGTTTTAGTGAAGATATAATTTTTTATCTTTTATAGTCTAATAATTAATTTTATGCGACCCAATTTATCTTCGCAAAAGGTAATGTTTTAGTTACGATATAAAACTCGTAGCTAAAAGTTTATCTTTAATGAGAAAAACTTTAAATTCGTCCCTAATACTACTTTTAATGACCAAAATTATATCGTCATTTATATTGGTTGCAAATGCATGAGCGGGAGAATTTCTGACCAAATGAGAAAGTAATTGTAACGACAATTATAGAACTAGCAACGACTATAATCATCACTAATAATTTTGCTGCAGTATAGTATTGCCAACGAGTTGCATTTTATCATAAATAATAAGTTTTAGTGAAGTTATAATTTTTTGTCAATTATAATCTAATAATTGACTTTTTACTATCTAATTTATCTTCACAAAAAGTAATGTTTTAGCGATGATATAAAGGATGATCATGGCTTTATGGTATTAATTCTTATTATGTTTTTATTAGTCTTGAGATTTGTATTTATTTTTTATAAGGTTTAATTAAAAGATAAATTTAATTTAGATACTAACATAAAAGGAAGAAGTGAAAAAAAAAAAAAAAACCTTAGAATGAAGAGGCGTGATAGAGAGAGGAAGGAAAAACAACAGAAGAAGAAAGAGGCGTATAAAGAAAAGAGAAAAAAAAGTGTTAAGATTGACGTAACAAACGGGATGTAATTGATATATAAATAGATTAAAGCAAACAGCACGCCGAATGAAATCAACAAAAAAAAAAATAAATAGACCAACCAAAATGGCACCTGTAGAACGAAATCTAACACATAAAGACACTAAGCCGTGCGGCGCAGGAGTATTATGGGTTTGAGAGAAGGAAGATTGAAATTGAACGACTGTGTTTATGTATGTAATTTTTATTTTTTTATATTTTCTTTCAAATATTATTTTAATGTTTCTTTACATTCAAATTTTAGAATTTATTTTTATCAATATATCTAGTTAAGTTTGAGGATGAAATCTCATTGATGATTATATTATAGTATTATTTATGAGATTGATTTTTTCTCCAGTTATGTATGTGTTCAACGATCTATTATTCATACTTCATATTAATTGAAGATAAAGTTCTTGATATGGGTTCAATCATATTTTTCTCATGATACAAAATAATCTTAATCAATTAAGAGTCTGAATTATAATTTTGTCAAAAATAAAATCTTATATCTTTTGTGATTTGTTCTACAGATATAAGTGATGATTTGATTTTATATGTGGCGCCCCCAATCCCCCTTATAAAAATACACAGGGATCGAGACGCCAGGATGGTGACAACACGGTCACACATCCCAACGAAGTGCCAGTGTGTGTACATGCAACAGTGTTCAAATAAAATAACGCAGCGGATAGTCAACTAAGTACCAGAATTTAATTACAATCAAACATCAGTAAAGATTTAAATAGCAGTTATACAGTCATCCATAAAATAATTTACAATAGTTTTAAATGTACAAACGAGTGATCCCAGATCACTCCTCAGGCGGAGCCGTCTCCTCAGGCTCGCCCTCCTCCTCCTCATCAGCATCAAAATCTGCGACACCACAAAATGGTCTCGCAGGTAAGTATAACCCAAACAACAACGTAATATAAAATGCATTAAACGCAACTAACATGCATGCACATGAAAACATGCATTTTTCCACAAAACATCATTTTCCCCGAAAATGATAAATTTTCCAACACACACCGAAATCTCATTTTGGTCCAAATTATCCGTAAATCATTTTCCCAGAAAATGATTTACCCAAAAAATCAACTCGCACTATTTTCCCAGAAAATAGTGCATTAATCCCAAATGCACCATGCATTATTTCCATATGCACCATGGTCTCCCCTATGGACCATCCGCACGTCCTGGCTTCGCAGCGGTGCTCAGTTCCGCGCCCAGCGCGTACGTGGCCAAGCACTCACACTACGCAACGAGCGATGCCCAGTTCCGCGCCCAGCGCGTACGTGGCCAGACATCCTCTAGTCCCCGCCAGCAGAAGGACCACGGAGTCGGCACGAGACCATCTCGTCCGATTCCATTGTCGCCCGGCGACAATCCAGGGGACGTTACTCAGTATATTCCGCTCCCGAGTAACCAGATGAGCTCCACCGAGTTAATGCCCCATCTCGGCTTGGGGTCGTGATACACACGCACCAAAAATATTAACACATAAAATCATAGCTTTTCAAAGCACATGAACATGAATGCAACACACGAAAACCCAGTTTTCTTTTACAAACATGATCATGCATGAAATGATGAAATGCACATGTACCAACACAACATCCAAACCAACAAATACCAATCCAATCAAATCCAACCAAACAACTCCAATCACAAATCCATCCGACCCCCGAACTCCTCGGACTCAGTCCGGCATGCCAAAAAAATACAGTGAAATGGGTTAGTGCAAAAATACATTTAAATTACGAAAGTTCTTTGGAGAAATACTTACAGTGCAATATAATAATTTTCTGAGGATCGCGAAGTTGAAAAAGGCGACGTTTGAGCAACACCACAGTGTAAAATACACTGTGGCCGTGGGTCACAAATACCAACTTTTCAACGAGGACAAACGAAGACCCAAGATTGATAGGGTAGGGCCTAGGGAGGTCGGTGAAGCTAGTGGTGGTGGTGGTTTGCCGTGGGTGGCGGCGCAAGGGGTGGTTTTAGGCCAAAAAAGTACAAATCGGAGATGGACTTGGTGGGGCTTCACCGGTGACGGATCGGAGCTGGGGTTGGGTCCAATGGGTTGCCAAGAGGCCGGGATGAAGTGGTAGGAAGATGGTGGCCGGAGGTGGCGCGACGGCGGCGCAGTGGTGCATGGAACGCCGCGGCTTCAATGGGTTCGTGGTGGTTAACGGCGACGATGGAGGAGCTGGAAATGGAGGGAGGTGATCGCCGGCGGCAGGGGGAGCGGTGGAGCCGGGCGGTGTCGACCACCGCCGGCGCACGGCGGCGGGCTGGGGAGGAAGCCACGCACGGCGAGAGAGAGAGAGAGAGAGAACTCGCGCACCCCGGGGAGGAAACCGGGAGAAGAAAAAGAAAAAGAAAAAAAAAAGAAAAGAAGAAAAGAAAAAGAAAGGAAAAGAAAAAATAGAGGGAAAAGAAATGAGGTCCAATCCTCATAACTTGGGTCACGAAAATGATCCAACGGAAACGATTTTAAAACCACAAGTTAAATGAAATAATTTAAACGTAATGGTAAAGTCAAATTGAAATAATTAAATCCCACGGTAATTAATTAAATATGAAAAACAATTTAAATGCACAACAAAAAATAAATATTAAGAAAGCACATAAAAATTAATTTTCACCAATTAAAATCATAGAAATAAACTCACTAAAAATCCAACCAATTTAAAATAAGAGAAATTATTTTAATTACATAAAAATAATTCCTTCAGTAAAAATACACTAAAATACAGGGTGTTACATCCTCCCCCCTTAAATAAAATTTCATCCTCGAAATTGGCAAGGTCAACATTAAGACTAAGACAGGAATAAGATTCAACTAAGAGCAGACTAAGAACATACCGCCAAAATAGTCCGGCAAGGCCACTCTATAAGCAACAAGCGCAACCTTCTCTACGATCTGAAAATGGCCAACATATCTTGGACATCAACAATCGCCCAAATTGAGTTCTTCCCACTAGGAGTCCTCGGCAACTCTACCACAAAATCCATAGAAATATCATCCCACTTCCACTCTGGAATAGGGAGAGGTTGAAGTCTACCTTGATGCTCAACCTTAACTAGACGGCACGTGGCACATTCCTCAATGAGCATGGCACTATCCATCATACTCATTTTAGTCCCCCAATGACACATCACGACCAGTATTCCTAGAGTGACTGCTATCCAAAAATCTCATTTCCTCAAGAACCTTAATACAACATCCAATAAATTCCAATGATCAAAAGCCCTTACAATAATATGTGCCAACTGCAATCAACTCCTATGCTCCAACTTCTAAACCTTTATTGAATTCTACTATTGGAAACCTAATAGCCACTTCCAATGTTAACCATCAGTAACAGATTTTGCACAACCAAATGATTAATCGCCAATCACAAGTATCTTCTCAAAATTCAAGTCGCCATTAATTCTTCAAATCAGCACAATTTGAACTCCTGACTACAACAAAAATACCACGCTTCTGCTGCGCACTCAGATATTCGCCACATGCATAAAACTTACGTCCTCATGAAACTAACACCAAGAGTACAAGGTGGCTCCATTCCTACTAACCAAAACCCTTATCATAATTTGGTAGAAAAAACACACTCTCTCTCAAAACCACGAGTTATAACTCAAATTCCTCAATTAACTTCTGCTGCCTTGATCAAAATCAAATTCTATAAAATACAACCATGATCAAAGACAGAAACCCAATATCAAACAACCTCAGCATCCCAAATTGAAAATAAACAACCTCAACCCAAAATACACTCATCTCCTCTAAGATAAGAAACATACTTTAAAAGACTCAATTCCAACCTAGCGAATCAAAAAGAGTGCCTAGAGACTTCTACCTAACAACCTAAACCCGAAAGCTCACCATCTACATTCTAAACATCATCTAATCTAACGGTGACTAAACTCACAACGAACCACCATTGACTTCACCAAAACATTAACAAAACTTCCTCGGTAACTCGCCCACCTATTTCTACTCCAATAAGCTAGTATTAACACAACTAGTTCCTTCAATAGCACATCACTATTAAACCTCAGGGCAAACCATACTGATCAAATCTTCAATCTACCAAAAGCCATTACAAAGCACCCAAGGATCCTAATGCTTTATTACCCCCACATACTTGATCATATCATTCATCGCTAACGTCTAAACTTCAACTTCCAAGATCTTATCATATACCATACGTGACATCCTATCAATCTCTCTTCAAGTTAAATAACAATGTCCTTCATTCAACCAACTAGATGCTCAAACTCCAAAAGAAAGTATAACCTTAAAATTTAAATTCCTAGGTAACCTCAAGTCACAATTAATTCCTGAAGATAATCACAATAACTATTCCCAACCATGATTCATTGAGTAACCCACTTCAATTGCACACTTCGATCAACTCCCCAAAAACTCCAAGCCAAAGTCTCTTGAATTACTACTATTGTGTTGACTCCTCTTCCACACCAACCAAAACCACTTCTTTCAAACCAAATGAGACTAGGACCTATACTTTCCGAAATCCATAACCACTCACCACTACCATACATCAATCTTACGCACCCTTAGCCAAAACCAATAATCCTCCAAACGTGCAGGTGGTCATCATTACCATTCCATCACTAAACCTATATCCTCGAAATCAATAAGAATCATTTCTTTAATCGTCACCATCTATTATCCTTAAAATTGATATGGATTAAATCCTCAACCTGACACTGTAACCTCAAGCTAAAATCAATTATTAACTGAACTAGATCAACATCCTCCATCTCCAAAGAAATTCTCCCAAAAAAAAAAAAAAAAAAAAAAAATTCTCATATCAATAACTCAACTCAGATCAATCCTATTTTAATTCAGCCATTCAACTCTGCAATTCTAAAACCTTAACCCAAATATAAATCATTTCCTGAAATCCTCAAGATCGATGAACTCAAATCTAAAACATTCGCCTTATAAAACTTGTAAATTCTAAAACCCCAAATGTTATCAAATTGCTTATCGAGGTCGGCAAGATCAAAAACTTCTAGTCTAAGTAATCTCTTAATTGCTTGTTGAACCTACCAGCTTAAATCCCATTAACTTATTTTCTAAAAAAAACTATGGGGCCACAAACCTTAGATGAACTTCTCATAAATCTAACATTGACATTCGTTGAACTTACAACCCCCTACCTCAAAGACTCATTACCTAAATTCTACGGAACCTAAATCCTCAATTATCCTAAGCAATTAAAAACTATTCCCCTCCTTAGCAGCAACTTGGGTACCTAATCCAAAGAGTTCTCCCAGACCCTGATGTTCGAGCCTTGATATTAAAACAACCAATCACCAAGAGTTCAGGCCTACTATACCAATGTTTAAGCCTAACAATGGCCTTCTCAGTCGTACCATTTTTCTGTCATAACATAACCCTTAACCCGCCTTTCAATTTCGAACAAAACAAAATAAAATTCTATAAATAAAATAACATACGACAAAATGCATAAAACCAATGAAGTAGTTCACCATAAAATAAATATAACAATAAAATAATCCGCCATAAAATAAAACAATTAAATTAAAATGACATACAAATAAATAAATAAACAACGAAATTATTATACAATAAAATAAATAAACAACAGAATTATTATACAATAAAATAAATAAAGCCAATAAAACCATACTCAACCAAAGGTAAACACTAATTAAAGCAATAAAATCAAATAAATCAAATAACATCAATTAACATAAAATAAAATAGCAATAAACTCATAATATAAAATAAATAACTTAACTTACACCACTTAAACAAAAATTTTATTATTTTAAAATAATAATAAAAAAAAATTTTCTGGTACTATCCTAAGGGACATGTGGTTTTACCCAGAGCCGAACTACTCTGATACCACCTGTGGCGCCCCCAATCCCCCTTATAAAAATACACAGGGATCGAGACGCCAGGATGGTGACAACACGGTCACACATCCCAACGAAGTGCCAGTGTGTGTACATGCAACATTGTTCAAATAAAATAACGCAGCGGATAGTCAACTAAGTACCAGAATTTAATTACAATCAAACATCAGTAAAGATTTAAATAGCAGTTATACAGTCATCCATAAAATAATTTACAATAGTTTTAAATGTACAAACGAGTGATCCCAGATCACTCCTCAGGCGGAGCCGTCTCCTCAGGCTCGCCCTCCTCCTCCTCATCAGCATCAAAATCTGCGACACCACAAAATGGTCTCGCAGGTAAGTATAACCCAAACAACAACGTAATATAAAATGCATTAAACGCAACTAACATGCATGCACATGAAAACATGCATTTTTCCACAAAACATCATTTTCCCCGAAAATGATAAATTTTCCAACACACACCGAAATCTCATTTTGGTCCAAATTATCCGTAAATCATTTTCCCAGAAAATGATTTACCCAAAAAATCAACTCGCACTATTTTCCCAGAAAATAGTGCATTAATCCCAAATGCACCATGCATTATTTTCATATGCACCATGGTCTCCCCTATGGACCATCCGCACGTCCTGGCTTCGCAGCGGTGCTCAGTTCCGCGCCCAGCGCGTACGTGGCCAAGCACTCACACTACGCAACGAGCGATGCCCAGTTCCGCGCCCAGCGCGTACGTGGCCAGACATCCTCTAGTCCCCGCCAGCAGAAGGACCACGGAGTCGGCACGAGACCATCTCGTCCGATTCCATTGTCGCCCGGCGACAATCCAGGGGACGTTACTTAGTATATTCCGCTCCCGAGTAACCAGAGGAGCTCCACCGAGTTAATGCCCATCTCGGCTTGGGGTCGTGATACACACGCACCAAAAATATTAACACATAAAATCATAGCTTTTCAAAGCACATGAACATGAATGCAACACACGAAAACCCAGTTTTCTTTTACAAACATGATCATGCATGAAATGATGAAATGCACATGTACCAACACAACATCCAAACCAACAAATACCAATCCAATCAAATCCAACCAAACAACTCCAATCACAAATCTATCCGACCCCCGAACTCCTCGGACTCAGTCCGGCATGCCAAAAAAATACAGTGAAATGGGTTAGTGCAAAAATACATTTAAATTACGAAAGTTCTTTGGAGAAATACTTACAGTGCAATATAATAATTTTCCGAGGATCGCGAAGTTGAAAAAGGCGACGTTTGAGCAACACCACAGTGTAAAATACACTGTGGCCGTGGGTCACAAATACCAACTTTTCAACGAGGACAAACGAAGACCCAAAATTGATAGGGTAGGGCCTAGGGAGGTCGGTGAAGCTAGTGGTGGTGGTGGTTTGCCGTGGGTGGCGGCGCAAGGGGTGGTTTTAGGCCAAAAAAGTACAAATCGGAGATGGACTTGGTGGGGCTTCACCGGTGATGGATCGGAGCTGGGGTTGGGTCCAATGGGTTGCCAAGAGGCCGGGGATGAAGTGGTAGGAAGATGGTGGCCGGAGGTGGCGCGACGGCGGCGCAGTGGTGCATGGAACGCCGCGGCTTCAATGGGTTCGTGGTGGTTAACGGCGACGATGGAGGAGCTGGAAATGGAGGGAGGTGATCGCCGGCGGCAGGGGAGCGGTGGAGCCGGGCGGTGTCGACCACCGCCGGCGCACGGCGGCGGGCTGGGGAGGAAGCCACGCACGGCGAGAGAGAGAGAGAGAGAACTCGCGCACCCCGGGGAGGAAACCGGGAGAAGAAAAAGAAAAAGAAAAAAAAAAAAGAAAAGAAGAAAAGAAAAAGAAAAGGAAAAGAAAAAATAGAGGGAAAAGAAATGAGGTCCAATCCTCATAACTTGGGTCACGAAAATGATCCAACGGAAACGATTTTAAAACCACAAGTTAAATGAAATAATTTAAACGTAATGGTAAAGTCAAATTAAAATAATTAAATCCCACGGTAATTAATTAAATATGAAAAACAATTTAAATGCACAACAAAAAATAAATATTAAGAAAGCAAATAAAAATTAATTTCTACCAATTAAAATCATAGAAATAAACTCACTAAAAATCCAACCAATTTAAAATAAGAGAAATTATTTTAATTACATAAAAATAATTCCTTCAGTAAAAATACACTAAAATACAGGGTGTTACATTATATCTTTGAGCGAACAAGAACATGCATACTATAAATATTTTCTTAAAAATAGGTTTCAACGATGCTATTTTTTATGATAACAAAATTGAATTCTAGATTATCATGTAAATATTCTGGAAGAATCAATTTTCATAAATATATTATTATGAATTAATAAGGTGGATTTCAAAACTTTAGTTCATTATCCATTAATAGTTTATTCATTTTTTAGATTAATTTTCATCTTCAAAATTTATTTTAGTTCTTTTATTGTGATTAGTTTATTAAATTAATTATTTCTTGTTTTGATTAATTGATTGTTTAGTTCTTAATTTTTTGTTTTATTTTACAACTCATCTTTATTAGAATTTATTTGGTTTATAATTAATTAGATTTGTATGTTTTGACAAGTTCCTGTGAGTTTGACCTCGTTTTTGCTACAACTATACTTTGGTACGATTCGTTCACTTGCAAGTACAATTAAAATTTCACAACAGTCTTGCTGATATCTTTACGTTCTAGAAGCACTGTAAGTGTTATTTTTCTTTCAATTAATTATTTTAATATTTATTTATATTCAGGTTTTTGAGTTTATTTTCGAGAATATGTCTATCTGAATTCTTAACTAAAATTGTAGATAAAACCTTATTATTATGAGATGTGATTTCTTTCCCAATTGTTTGTGTTCAATGATTAATTATTCTTGTTTCAAGTCAATTGATAGAGAT
Source organism: Juglans microcarpa x Juglans regia (assembly GCF_004785595.1). NCBI lineage: Eukaryota > Viridiplantae > Streptophyta > Magnoliopsida > Fagales > Juglandaceae > Juglans > Juglans microcarpa x Juglans regia. The sequence continues at coordinate 25,656,289 of NC_054601.1, read as the reverse complement.
GGAATTATGGATATGGGTTCAATCACAATTTTCTCACGATTTTGAATAATCTTAATCAATTAAGAATGATAATATCAGAATTGTGCATAATTTTACTACATTAATTAAAGATTTATCACAATTAAGTAGTGTTAATCATTATATTTTTACTAATTTCGAAATAATTATTTTTTCTCATTTAACTTTAAATTTTATTTTAATGAAGTAATTGAAATAATTATTTTTTTCTCATTTTATTTTAACAAATATAATTGATGATTTGACTTTATTATTTTAAAAGAAAATGAACATACCTTAGAATTTTTCTTTAAAAAATAGTTTTAACGGTATTATATTTCATGATAATGAAAGTTAATTTCTAGATTAAAATATAATTGTTAAAAGATTGTAAATTTATAATTTTTCATACATATACTTTTCAATGATGTTTTTAGTTTTAGTTGAACTCGATTTGTTTGTTAAATTTTTTATAGGTACAATAAAATGGACAAAAGTTTGATGAACTTACTAATAGATTTTCTACAACATATGTAGAAAGGGTAAACCAGTTTATTAGTATTGTACGTGGTCATGCAGACAAACTGAGCAGGATTAAGTGTCCATGTGTTAAGTGTAAAAATGAGTATTATAGGATTATAGATGTGGTGGAAGATCATATATTCATTAAAGGAATTGATAAGAATTACACGCAATGGATATTTCATGGAGAAGATGAAACATGGAATGAAAATCAGGTTCGTGACAATGCTAATGAAAATTATTGGACGGAAAATATTGACGGAATTGAAGAACTGTTAGATGATGTTTACATGAGAACATTTATGGATACTTATATCGGAGAGTCTTCCAATAGCCAAGGTCCTGCATTGCCAGAATTGAGAAATAGAAATTTTGAACAGTTATGGAAAGATTCTCAACGTCAACTTTATTCAGGTTGTGTGAAGTTTTCAAAATTGGTTTTCATAATAAGGTTGCTCCATTTGAAGACAATTAATAATTAGAGTAATAAGTAATTTGACATGTTGATCGACTTGTTGAGAAACGCACTTCCTGATTGAGAGACATTGTCTAAGTCATACTATGAGACAAAATAATTGAAACGGGGTTTGAGCTTTAATTATGATAAGATTGATGCATGCAAAAATGATTGTGTACTTTTTTGAAAAGAGCATGCTAATAGTCAAAAGTGTCCTATATGCAAAGAGCCAAGATGGATTGATAATGAAAAAAAAAAAGATAAGAAAATTCCTCATAAGATGTTGCGGTATTTTTCATTGAAGGCAAGGTTGCAAAGGTTATTTATGTCAAAAAATACAGCTGAGGATATGAGATGGCATAGAGAAAAAAGAGTTCAGGATTTGAATAATTTGAGACATCCAGCCGACTCTGTGGTTTGGAAAGAATTTGATAAATCGCATCAATGGTTTGCTCAAGAATCGCGCAATGTTCGACTTAGACTGGCAACAGATGGTTTTAATCCATTTGGTAACATGAGTACATCTTACAGCGTGTGGCCGGTACTACTTATGCCATATAACTTACCTCATTGGAAGTGTATGAAAGATCCGTACTTTATGATGACCTTACTTATTCCTGGACCTAGGGCACCTGGAAATGAAATTGATGTGTATTTGAGACCATTGATTGATGAGTTGAAGCAGTTGTGGGAAGAAGGTGTAGATATATTTGATGCATTAGTCTCACAAACCTTTCGATTACATGTAGCATTATTATAGACAATAAATGATTTTTCTGCATATGCAAACCTCTCCGGATGGAGCACTAAAGGAAAATTAGTGTGTCCAGTGTGTAATGAGGAGACAAAATCTATGTGGTTAAATATGGGTAGAAGCATTGTTATATAGCTTATCGTCGCTTTTTGCAATCAGGGCATATTTAGCCAAAAAAAAGGTTATTTTTAATGGTAAAGAAGAGTATAGATTGACACCTCATAAACTGTCTGGCAATGATGTATTAGAACAACTTATGAATGTCAGAGATATGCAATTTGGAAAAAAAAAAAAAGAGAAAACGTGCTGTAAAGAAGTTGAATTGGACAAAAAAAAAAAGTATATTATTTGAGTTACCATATTGGTCAACACTGAAATTAAGACAAAACCTAGACGTCATGCACGTTGAGAAAAATATTTGTGATAATGTCCTACGAACGTTGATGAATATAGAGGAAAAGACAAATGACACAATCAAAGCACAAAAGGATTTGTTTCAAATGTGTCTCAAGAAGGAACTACACTTAAAAGAAGATGGCGGTTCTTATCTAATGCCACATGCACCCTTCACATTGTCAACTGATGAGAGAAAAAGTTTTGTGCTTGGATAGAATCTATGAAGTTCCCTGATGGTTATGCTTCAAATATTTTTCGGAGTGTGAACGTTGCTAATCGCAGGATATCAGGAATGAATAGTCATGATTGTCATGTTTTTTTATAACGATTACTCTCAGTTGCAATCCGTGAATACTTACGAAAAAATATAAAGATGGCATTGATTGAGCCAAGTTTTTTTTTTTTAAGAACTATGTTCACGTACGTTAAACATAGAGGTTTTGAAGCAACTAAAAAACAACATTGTCATTATTCTTTGCAAGTTCAAAATGATATTTCCACTAGCTTTTTTTGATATAATGATACACTTAGCAATTCATCTATCACGTGAAGCATTGCTTGCAGGACCGGTGCAATTTCGATGAATATATACCATTTAAAGGTTTCTCGAAAAACTCAAAAAATATGTGTGAAATCGAGCACATCCAGAAGGATCAATTGCAGAGGCATATATTGATGTTGAATGCTTGACATTCTACTCCATGTATTTTCAATTTTCATGATGTTGAGACAAGATTTAATCGTGTAGAGTGAATACTGATATTGGGCAAGGGAATGAATGCAGAGGTTTGTCCATTTTTTCTCAGAATGTTCGTCCATTGGGATCCTCAACACTTTTCAGTTTAGATGAACAACTTTTTACAAAGACACAATGGTATGTGCTAAATAATTGCACAAAAATTGAGAAGTATCTAAAGTAAGTAAATCATATGTCACATATTGATATAAATTTTATATGCAGTGAGCACTATGAGGAGATAAAAACAAAATGCACAAATAATGTATATCGTAGACATGAAGCTAAATTTTCAAAGTGGTTCAAACAACGTGTAAGTATGTTTTTTTAGTAATATGGCGATATTTCTAACATGTTGAATACAATCCATATATTATTATTTTGTTAATTGTTATGTTTTGTTTGTTTTGCATTATTTTTAATAGATTAAACATTTGCATAGCCAAAATGCACCCGATATAAAACTGTTTGATAGGTAAACATGTTTAACATTAATTTTATTACAAATCAAATTATAAATATAATCACAATTTCAAAGATCGATTACACCAAAGTATGAAAGGATCATGCTACATATAGAGCATAACACTTTGACAACATGTTAAATGAGTTTAATTATTTTTCTAAATTTTGAGCTTTTTATAACAAAAGCAAAATAGGTAAATTAGTTATTCTCATTCTACAAAAGAAAAATAATGTTATGTAACAAGAAATTGAGTTTTTGTGTGTTTTTTATTTTTCATTTTTCATTTTTTTAAATGTACTTAAAGAAAAAAAAAGGAATATACAAATGTACTAGTAGTGAAATTTTTAACCATTTTAAAAATAAAATAAAATAATCTAAAATACACTAATAATAATTTTAAGGGATAGACATTATTCATATTTGAGACTACTAGACATTACTTAATGTGTATAAATTTTCTTACTGCAATTCAGTCAAGGGGTAATCCACTATCATCCTAACTGTAATTCCCACTATAAAGGTAAGTTTCTAAATCGATACATTCATTCATTATTTCATGAAAATCCCAACGAAGCAAAAAAAAAAGACGTTGCAATCGTCTATCATACGCTGCCTTGAATAAGGTTCTTGGAAATGTAATCTTTTGATCAAGAAGACTCTAATTATCAATGGCCAACAAATTGCAAGAAGACGTGGTCTTACAGACGCTTCTATGGTTGTCAGTTGTTTCTTTATTGCAGTACAAACATGTATGCACATCTTGGTATTCTCTCATTACTCGCCATGACTTTATCATAAAGCACTTCCTCCACAATTACTCCCCTTAAACAAAAACAAGAATGCCAGTTTTCTCATTACCCTGAAAGATCAAACTACCCGTGATCATTTTCTCTGTATTTTTTCTTACCAAATACTCCAAGTATCACTTATACAACTTTTGCCTCCATCGTATTTTGGGATCGCGAGCAATTCAACATTTTTGTCGTGGGTTCTTGCGATGGCCTGTTCTGCCTCTCTGATGCCTCTGCTGAAATTTTTTTTTATGGAATCCTACCACTAAGGTTTGTTTTTTTCAGAGATGATATGAGTTGAGATTAAAGTTAAAAAGTTGAATAAAATATTGTTAGAATATATTTTTTAATATTATTTTTGAGAAAGTTGTAATGATGAGGTAAGATGAAATGAGAGGTATTCTGAAAACAAACGAGGCCTAAAGAAACAAATTTTGTACCCGAATCAAGATTTTGCAACCTTTGTTATGACTATCGCAACTATAGTAAAACTATCAAATTCGGTTTTCATTCCAAGACTTATGATTACAAGATAATCAGATTTTTTTACCTCATTGACTTTGATACCTCCATATTGTACTTTGAAAGTGACCTATATAGCTTAAGCATCAATTCTTAGAGAAAAGTTGAAAATCAACCCTGATTTGATGTCCCAAACTTCTACATTTACAGCGGTTTACCGGGTACGAGGACATACACTAACAAAATGATTTCATAACAGGCAATGTACGAGAACATACCCTACGAGTATATTTTGTCATTTGATATGAGTAAAGAGATTTTTCTTAGAACACCGATGCCAAATGAAAGCGTTATTGAGAGTGCGCTTTATGATTAGAGAGACTTGTTTGTGTTGAATGAATTGGTTGCTCTATCCTTTCGTATCCCAGGTGAATAATAGTGAGAGATTTGGTTACATATATTATTGTTGGGTGAGTTTAGTGTCTAAGACTCTTAGAGGAAGATATATACTTTGAGATCTCTTCCAGGATTGAACTTTGTATTAGGATCTTGAAAGTGTGATGCTCTGTTTTTGGAAAGTGTTGATAGATAATTGTTCTTATATGATTCTGTTTTTGATAATTCTCATGCCAAGCACTTGCTTTATATCTTCCAAATTCTTCATTTCAAGCTATTATAATAATTATATATTTCAATTGTTGATCGTTTGAACACAAGACCCTACAATAAACATATCACTCACAGATAACAATAGAATAATATAGGATTTGTCAAAATGTCCAATATAATAACAATGATCTACTTGACATTTGGTGTAATCAGAACAGTATATGAAGTTGTCAAACTTTCTATACCACTTCCTTGGAGTTTGTTTTGGGCCATACAAGCGCTTCTCATTTACAAGATTTGGAGCATTATTCATATTTAAGATTTTTAGAAACATTAATCAACATTTATAAATTTTGAGTCAATTCAGTCAATGGGTAGTCAACTATCATCCTAACTGTATTTCCCACTTCAACGTCTATAAATTTTATTCAATTCGTTCATCATTTCATGAACATCCAGGGAAAGCCAAGAAAGAAGACTTGTAATCTTCGGATCATAATATGCCTTGAATTGAGTTCTCGGAACTGTAATCTTCTGATCAAGAAGACTCTATTCCAACCGATTAATCATTCCACTTTATAACCCAAGTTGAAGAAACCTAGAAAGCTAATCGTTCATGGCTAAGAAACTGCTAAAAAACCTGGTATTACAAATGTTGTTATCGCTGCCAGTTGTTTCTTTATTATAGTTCAAGTTCATCTGTAAATCCTGGTACGCTCTCATTACTTGCCATGACTTCATCAGAAAACAATTCCTCCACAATCACTTTCTTTCAAACAAAAACAAGAAAACCCTTTTTCTCCTTACCTAGAAAGATAAAACTACCCGTGATTATCTTCTCTGCATTTTTCTTACCAAACACTCCAAGTATCACTTATACAACTTTTGCCTTTACCATATTTCGGGATCGCGAGCAACTCAATGTTTTTGTTGTACGTTCTTGCTATGGTTTGCTCTGCCTTTACAATGCCTCTTTTGTAATATTTTTTATGGAATCCTACCACTAAAGGAACAAATATTATATCCGAATTAAGATTTCGTAACTTTTGTTGTGACTATCACAACTATAGTAAAGCTATCGGATTCGATTTTAATTCCAAAACTAAAGCCTACAAAATAATCATGCTGCTTTGTCTCGTTGACTCTGATTTCTCCATTCTTTACATCGAAAGTGACCTATATAGCTTAAGTACCAAATCTTGACGACAAGTTGAAAATCAACCCTAATTTGATGTCTCGAAATTTTACATTTACGACGGTTTATCGGATATGAGAACATACACTAATAGAATGGTTTCATGGGGGGCAGTGTATGACATACACTACGAGTATATTTTGTCATTTGATATGAGCAAATGGGTTTTCTTCAGAACAGCGATGCCAGATGAAAGCATTACTGAGAATGCACTTTATGATCGAAGAGACTTAATTGTGTTAAATGAATCGGTTGCTCTGGCCTTTCATATCCCAGGTGAAGAACAGTAGAAATTTGGTCACATATATTATTATTGGGTAAGTTTTGGTGTCGAGGACTCTTGGAGGAAGATATATACTATGGGACCTTTTACAAGATTGAACTTTATATTATATTTTGGAAAGATGATGCTCTATTTTTAGAAAATATTGATGGACAATTCTCAGGCTTTGTATCTCCCAAAATTTTCATTGGCTATTATAATATTTGTTTATTTCAATTGTTTATCACCTCAATACAAAATCCTACAATAAGCATATCATTCACAGATAACAATAGAATAATAAAAGAGTTGTCAAAATGTCAAACATAATAACAACAGTCTACTTGACATCTGGTGTAACTAGAATTGTCCATAAAGTTGTCAAACATTCTATACAACTTTCTTGGAACTTGTTTTGGGTCATACAAGCTATTATTATCTACAAAAATAAATAAGGATTAGCTTTAATGGGAAAAAATGATGGGCTTAATAGCATTATTCATATTTAATACTTTTAGAATTATTAATCAACGTTTATAAATTTTAGTCAATTCATTTATTATTTCATGAACATTCCAAGGAAGCCAAGAAAGAAGACGTTGTAATCGTCTGATCATATGTTGCTTTAAATTGGGTTCTTGGAACTGTAATCTTTTAATCAAGAAGACTTTATTCCAACCGACTTATCATTCCACTTTGTAACCCAAGTAGAATAAACCCAGAAAGCCAATCGTTGATGGCCAAGAAATTGTCGGAAGGCCTGGTGTTACAAATATTGATAACGCTACGAGTCGTTTCTTACGGTTCAAGTGCGTCTACAAATCCAAGTACACTCTCATTGCTCGCCATAATTCATCAGAAAACACTTCCTCCACAATCATTCCCCTTTAAATAAAAACAAGAATGTCCTTTTTCTCCTTTCCCTGAAAGATAAAACTACTCGTAATCATCTTCTTTGCATTTTTTTCTTACCAAACACTCCAAGTATCCCTTATACAACTTTTGCCTCCATCGTATTTTAGGATCGCGAGCAACTCAATGTTTTTGTCGTGGGTTATTGCAATGGCCTACTCTGCCTCTCTAATGCCTCTGCCTGAAATATTTTTTAAGGAATCCTATAACTAAAGAAACAAATATTGTACCCGAATCAATATTTCACAGCTTTCATTGAGACTATCCCAACTATAGTAAAGCTATCAAATTCGGTTTTAGTTCCAAAACTAATGACTACAAAATAATGAGTCTTCCTTGCCTCGTTGACTCAGATTCCTCCGTATTATACTTCGAAAGTGACCTATATAACTTAAGCATCAATTTTTGGAGACAAGTTGAAAATCAATCCTGGTTTGATGTCCTTTACTTTTACATTTCCTTTACTTTTACATTAACGACGGTTTATTGGGTACTAGGACATACACTAATGGAATGGTTTCGTGGCAGGTAATGTACGAGGAGATGCACTGCGATTATATTTTATTATTTGATATAAGTAAAGAGGTTTTCTTTAGAACATCGATACTAGATGAAAGTGTTATTTGGGAGTGTACTTTATGATTGAAAGACTTGTTTTATGTTGAATGAATCGATTGCTCTGGCCTTTGGTATCTCAAGATAAGAACAGTCAAAGGTTTGGTTGCATATATTGTTGTTGGGTGAGTTTGGTGTCAAGGACTCTTAGATGAAGATATATACTCTGTGACCTCTTACAGGATTGAACTTTGTATTAAGGTCTTTGAAGGATGATGCTATATTTTTGGAAAGTGTTGATGGACAATTGTTCTTGCATGACTCTGTCTCTGATAATTCTCATGCCAATGATTTGTTTTGTAACTCTCAGATTCTTCATTACAAGCTATTATAATAATTGTTTATTTCAATTGTTGATCACTTTAATAAAAAAAACTTCTAATAAGCATATAATTCACATATAAGAATAAATAATGTAAAAGTTGTCAAAATGTCCAATATAATAACAATGTTCTACTTGATATCTAATGAGATTAATAGCATTATTCATATTTAAGACTTCTAGAATCATTAATCAACGTTTAAAAATTTTAGTCAATTCGTTCATTATTTCATGAACATCCCAACGAAACCAAGAAAGAAGACATTGTAATCGTCTGATCGTATGCTACCTTGAATTGGGTTCTTGAAACTATAATTTTCTGATCAAGAAGACTCTATTCCAACCGATTTATCATTCTATTTTGTAATCGAAGTTGAAGAAATCCAGAAAGCTAATTGTTGATGGCCAAGAAACTACCAGAATACCTAGTGTTGCAGACGCTGCTATCGTTGCTAGTTGTTTCTTTATTGTGGTTCAAGTGCGTCTGTAAATACTGGTACTCACTCAGTACTCGCCATGACTTCACCAAAAAACACTTCCTCTACAATCACTCATCTTCAAACAAAAACAAGAATGCTTTTTTTTTTCTCATTTACTGGAAAGATAAAAGTAATCATGATCATCTTCTCTGCATTTTTTCTTACCAAACACTTCAAGTATTGCTTATACAACATTTGTCTCTACCGTATTTTGAGATTGCAAGCAACTTAACATTTTTGTCGTGGATTGTTGCGATGGCCTGCTCTACCTCTCTAATGCCTTTGCCTGAAATACTTTTTATAGAATCCTAATACTAAGAAAACAATTTTGTACCTGAATCAAGATTTCCTAGCTTTCGTTGTAACTAACGCAACTATAATAAAGCTATCGGATTCGGTTTTGATTCCAGGGCTAATGATTACAAGATAATCTAGCTTCTTTACCTCATTGACTTTGATTCCTCCGTATCGTACTTCGAAAATGACCTATATAGGTTAAGCACCAACTCTTGGAGACAAGTTGAAAATCAAACTTTGTTTATTGTCCCAAACTTCTACATTTACGATGGTTTATTAGGTACAATGACATACATTAATGAAATGGTTTCATGGCGGGGAGTGTACGAGGACATACACTGCGAGTATATTTTATCATTTGATATGAGCAAAGTAGTTTTCCCTAGAACATCGATGAAAATGAAAACATTATTAGGAGTGCGCTTTATGATTGGAGTGGCTTGTTGGTTTTGAGTGAATCAATTGTTCTAATTTTTCGTATCTCAAGTAAAGGACAGTGAGAGGTTTGGTTACATATATTGTTGTTGGGTGGATTTTGTGTCAATGACTCTTGGAGGAAGATATATAGGACCTCTTACATGATTGAGCTTTGTATTAGGGTATTGGAAGGATAATGCTCTGTTTTTTGAAAGAGTTGATGAACAATTGTTTTTGCTTGACTCTGTCTCTAATAATTTTCATGCAAAAGACTTGCTTTATATCTCCCAAATTTTTCATTGCAAGCTATTGTAAAAATTGTTTATTTCAATTGTTGATCACATCAATACAAAACCTTACAATAAGCATATCTTTCACAGATAATAATAGAATAATATAAGAGTTGTCAAAATGCCTAACATAATAACAATAGTCTACTTGACATCTGGTATAACCAAAATTGTGCATGACGTTGTCAAACTTTCTATATAACTTCCTTGGAGCTTGTTTCGGGCCATACAAGCTCTTCTTATCTACAAAAATAAATGATGATTTAATTAGATAAAATGATGGAATTATTAGCATTATTCAAATTTCAAACTTCTAGAATCATTAATCAATGTTTATAAATTTTAGTTAATTCGGTCAAAGGATAGTCAATTGTCATCCTAACTACATTCCTCACTTCATCGTTTATAAATTTTAGTCAATTTGTTTATCATTTCATGAAATTCCCAAGGAAACCATGAATGAAGACGCTGTAATCTTCTAATTATATACTGCATTGAATTAGGTTCTTGGAATTGTAATCTTTTGATTAAGAATACTCTTTTCCAACCAATTTATCATTCCACTTTATAACCCAAGTTGAAGAAGACAAGAAAGCCAATTATCGATGGCCAAAAAAACGCCAGAAGACCTGGTGTTACAGTCGCTCCTATTGCTGCCAATCGTTTCTTTATTGCAGTTCAAGTACCTCTACATATCCTGGTACGCTCTCACTACTCGCCTTGACTTCATTAGAAAATACTTCCTCCACAATCACTCACCTTCAAGCAAGAACAAGAACGCCCTCTTTCTTATTACCCGGAAATATAAAACTACTCGTAATCATCTTCTTGCACTTTTTTTTTTTACTAAACACTTCAAATATCTCATATACAACCTTTGTCTCCATCGTATTTAGGATCGCAAGCAATTCAACATTTTTGTCGTGAGTTGTTGTGATGGCATGGTCTGCCTCCCCGATGCCTCTACCTGAAATATTTTTTTTTAAAGAATTCTACCACTAAACAAATAAATATTATACCCGAATCAATATTTCACAACCTTCGTTGTGACTATCGTAACTATAGTAAAACTATCAGATTCGGTTTTCATTCAAATACTAATGAATACAAGATAATGAAGCTTCTTTGCATCATTCACTCTGATTCATCCGTATTGTACTTCAAAAATGACCTATATAACATAAGCATCAATTATTGGAGACGAGTTAAAAATCAACCCTGGGTTGATGTCTTTTACTTTTACATTCATGACGGTTTATCGGGTACGAGAATATACACTAATAAAATGGTTTCATGGCGGGTAGTGTATGAGGAGTCGAGGACATACACTGCGAGTATATTTTGTCATTTGATATGAGCAAAAGTGTTTTCCTTAAAACACCGATGCCAGATGAAAACGTTATTGGAAGTGCGTTTTATGATTGGAGAGACTTGTTTGTGTTGAATGAATCGGTTGTTTTGGCCTTTTGTATCTCAGGTGAAGAACAGTAAGGGGTTTGATTACATATATTGTTGTTGGGTAAGTTTGGTATTGAGGACTCTTGGAGGAAGATATATACTCTGTGACCTCTTACCGGATTGAACTTTGTATTAGAATTTTGGAGAATGATACTTTGCTTTTGGAAAGTGTTGATGGACAATTGTTCTTATATAACTCTGTCTGTGACAATTCTCATGGCAATGACTTATTTTGTATTTCCCAAATTATTCAATGCAAGCTATTATAATAATTGTTTATTTCAATTATTGATCACTTCAATAAAAAATCCTCCAATAAATATATCATTCACAAATAATAATAAAATAATATAGGAGTTGTCAAAATGTCAAATATAATAACAATGATCTACTTGGCATCTAGTGTAACCGAAACTGTCCATGAAGTTCTCAAACATTCTATACCACTTCCTTGGAGTTTGTTTCGGGCCATACAATATTTTCTCATCTGTAAAAATAAATGAATATTAGCTTTAATGGAACAAAATGATGGGATTAATAGAATTATTCATATTTAAAACTTCTAAAATCATTAATCAACGTTTTTAAGTTTTAGTCAATTTGTTCATTATTTCATGGACATCCCAAGGAAGCCAAGAAAGAAGATGTTGTAATCGTCTAATGGTATGTTGTCTTGAATTGAGTTCTTGGAACTGTAATCTTCTGATAAAAAAGACTCTATTCCAATAGATTTATCATTCCACTTTGTATTTCAAGTTGAAGAAATCCAGAAAGTCAATTGTCGAGGGCCAAGAAATTGCCAAAACACCTAGTGTTATAGACATTGCTATCGTTTCCAGTCGTTTCTTTATTGTGTTCAAGTGCGTCTGCAAATCCCTATACGCTCTCATTACTTGCCATTACTTCATTAGGAAATACTTCCTCCACAATCACTCACTTTCAAACAAGAATAAAAATGCATTTTTTCTCTTTAGCCAGAAAGATAAAACTACCCGTGATCATCTTCTCTACAATTTTTCTTACCAAACACTCCAAGTATCGTTTATACAACCATTGTATCCACTGTATTTTGGGATCACGAGCAACTTAACTTTTTTGTTGTTGATTCTTGCGATGGCCTATTTTGTCTCTCTGATCCCTTTGCCTGAAATTTTTTTTTATGGAATCCCATAACTAAAAAAATAAATGTTGTACTCGAATCAATATTTCGTAACCTTCATTGTGACTATCGCAACTATAGTAAAGCTATTGGATTCGATTTTCATTCCAAAACTAATGACTACAAGATAATAAGGCTTCTTTGTCTCATTTACTCTGATTCCTCTGTACTGTACTTCAAAAGTGACCTATATAGCTTAAGCACCAATTCTTTGAGACAAGTTGAAAATCAAACCTGGTTTGATGTCCAGGACTTTTACATTCACAACGGTTTATCGAATACGAGGACATATACTAATGAAATAGTTTTATAGTGGGCAGTGTACATAGACATAAACTGTGAGTATATTTTGTCATTTGATATGAGGAAAGAGGTTTCCCTTAGAACATCAATGACAGATGAAAGTGTTATTGGGAGTGCGCTTTATGATTGGAAATAATTGTTTGTGTTGAATGAATCGATTCCTCTGACTTTTCGTATCCCAGGTGAAGAACAGTCAAATGTATGGTTACATATATTATTGTTGGGTGAGTTTGGTGTCAATGACTCTGTGAGGAAGATATATACTCTGGGACCTCTTATAAAATTGAACTTTGTATTAGAGTTTCGGAATGATGATGCTCTATTTTTAAAAAGTGTTGATGGACAACTGCTAGAGGACTTTGTCTGTGATAATTCTCATGCCAAGGACTTGTTTTGTATCTCCGAAATTCTTCATTGCACTTTATTGTAATAATTGTTTATTTTAATTGTTGATCACTTGATATCTGATCTACTTGACATCTGGTGTAACCGGAACTCTACATTAAGTTTTCAAACATTCTATACCACTTCCTTGGAGCTTGTTTTGAGCATACAAGCTCTTATCATCTACAAAAATAAATGAAGAGTGGTCAACTATCATCCTAACTGCATTTCTCACTTCATTGTTTATAGATTTTAATCAATTCATTCATCATTTCATAAACATCCCAAAGAAGTCAACAAAGAAGACGTTGTAATCGTCTGATCGTATGCTGCTTTGGAATTGGATTTTTGGAACTATAATCTTCTGATCAAGAATTACAACCAATTTATCATTCCACGCTGTAACCAAAGTTGAAGAAATCCAGAAAGATAATCGTCGATAGCCAAGTAAATGCCGGAAGACCTGGTGTTACAGACGTTGCTATCATTGACAATCGTTTCTTTATTGTGGTTCAAGTGCGTATGTAAATCCTGGTACGCTCTCATTACTTGCCATGACTTTATCAAAAGACACTTCCTCCACAATCACTTCATTTCAAAGAAGAACAAGAATGCCATTTTCTCCTTATTCGAAAAGATAAAACTACCCATGATCATCTTCTCTGCACTTTTTCTTACCAAACACTCAAAGTATCGCTTATACAATATTTGCCTCAACCGTATTTTGAGATCGCGAGCAACTCAACATTTTTATCGTAAGTTCTTGCGATGGCCTGCTTTGCCTCTCCGATGCCTCTCCCTGAAATATTTTTTTTATGTTATCCTACCACTAAATAAACAAATGTTGTACTCAAATTAAGATTTCGCAGCCTTCGTTGTGACTATCGCAACTGTAGTAAAGCTATCGGATTCAGTTTTGATTCTAAGACTAATGACTACAAAATAATTAGGCTTCTTTACCTCGTTGACTCTGATTCCTCCGTATTGTACTTCAAAAGTGACATATATAGGTTAAGAACCAATTCTTGGAGATAAGTGAAAAATCAATCCTGATTTGATATCCGAGACGTTTACATTGATGACATTTTATTGGATATGAGCATATACACTAATGGAATGAATTCATGGCAGGCCATACACTAATGAGGTATATAGCACAAGTACCAATTATTGGAGACAAGTTGATAGTCAACCCTTATTTGAAGTTTTGTACTGTTTCATTTACAACGATTTTATGAGTATGAGGACATGCACAAATGGAGTGGCTTCATAGCAGGTATAAAATGACTACGATTATGTTTTTTTATTTGGCATGAGTAAAGAGGTTTTCTTAGAACACGTTGCTAGATGAAATCATTATTGGGAGTGAGATTTACAATTGGAGAAACTTTTCGTGTTGATTGAATTGGTCGCTCTGGCTGTTCGTATTTCAGATGAAGAACAATTAGATGTTTACTTTTATATATGGTTGTTGGGTGAGTTGGTGTCGAGGAATCTTGGATTTGACAAAGTATTGGGGTTTTGAAAGGACAATGCTCTATTTTTGGAAAGTACTGATAAACAATTGTTCTTGTATGACTCCTCTACCAAAGAAATGAACTATCTTCAACTTGATAGAGAACTGATGACAGTTGATTACTTTCATAGAAACTAGTTTCTATCAGGGGAAATGAAATTAAAGAACAGGATAATTCCTGACAATGGTTTAATTTCTCATTGATTTAGACAAAGTGTCCAATTTACATATTAAAGTACTTTATAATCTCAAATAAGCTAAAACTACTTTTGAGGAAAAAAAAAAAACATTTTGATGTTTTTCTCAAATATGTTTTTTCAAAAACTGCCAATGAATGAAAATATTCATATAAATTCTAAATAATTACCACTTTACCCTTTGTTCTTATTCATGGAAATGCATGAAGGGACTATTTTTCACTTATGCATCGTTGAATGAATTTTTTTTATTATACTTACTGAAAATTCTATTAGACTATTTTTATTATTATTTGATTATAAGATAATTAAATGAACTTTTATGTTAATTTTACTTCAAAAAATACTTTTACCTCAAAAAGCTCTACAATAATAAGCTTTCAAGTTAAAATGCTATATTTCTCACCACAATCCTAACAGTTTTAAGATTATAAATTTTATTCAATTCCGCCATTCAGTCAAGGGGTAGTCAACTGGCATCCAAACTGCATTTCCCATAACAAAATTGGATTTCTAATTCCATTTTGTTCCATCATTTTATGATCTCCCGAAGGAAGCCAAGAAGATGTTGTAATCTTCTAAACGTATGCTGCCTTGAGCTCGGGTTTTTGGAACTGTAATCTTCTGATCAAGAAGACCTTCATCAAACCGATTTATTATTCCACTTTGTAACCTAAGTTGAAAAAATCCGGAAAGCCAATTGTCAATGGCCAACGAACTGCCGGAAGACTTGTTGTTTGAGGCGCTACTATTGCTGCCTGTCGAGTCTTTATTGCAGTGATCAACAAACCTTTGTATGCTCTCATTACTCACCATGACTTCATTAGAGAACACATCCTCCATTATTGCTCTCCTTCAAACAAGAACAAAAATGTCATTTTTCTCCTTAGCTGGCTAGATAAAACTATCAGTGATCATATTCTCTCAATTCTTTCTCACTAATCATTCTAAGTATCGCTTACATAACCTTTGCCTCCACCGTATTTTGAGATCGACAAGAAAGTCCACTTTTTTTCGTGGGTTCTTGCGATAGCTTGTTCTACCTATCCGATGCATATGCCTGGAAAATTTTTATATGAAATCCTGCTACTAAAAAAATAAATGTTGTAGTTGAATCAACATTGCGCCGCCTTCCTTGTAACTATTGCGCCTTTAGTAATGCTATCGGATTCAGTTTTGATTCCAAAACTAATAACTACAAGATAATCAAAGCTTCTTCGCTTCGTTTACTCCGATCCCTCTGTTTTATACTATGAATGCAAATACATGTACAAAAGTGAGCTATATAGCTTAAGTATCGATTCTTGGCGACATGTTGATAGTCAACCTTAGTTTGATGTCCCGTACTATTTCATTTATGACGGTTTTATGGGTACGAGGTACGAGGACATATACTAATAGAATGGCTTCATGGCGGGCACAAGGTGACTGTGAGTATATTTTATCATTTGACATGAGGAAAGAAGTTTTTTCTTAGAACACCGATACTAGATAAAAAAAACATTATTGGGAGTGGGCTTTATAATTGGAGAGACTTGTTTGTGTTGAATGAATTAGTTGCTCTAGTTGTTCGTATCCCAGATGAAGAATAATCAGATGTTTACTTTCATAAATGGTTATTGGGTGAATTTGGCATCAAAGAATCTTGGAGGAAGATATATACTCTGAAACATTTTACAATATTTGTCATTGTATTAGGGTTTTGGAAGGTTGATACTCTGTTTTTGGGAAGTGCTGATGGACAACTGCTCTTGTATGACTCATCTACCAAAAAATGAACTATCTTCAAATTGATGGAAACAGATGACGTTGCAGTTGATTACTTTCATGAAGACCTTAGTTTTTGTCAAGGGGAAATGAAACTGAATGGACAGAATAATTATGAAATTAGCCTAATTTCTTTACCTTTTTTTTCATGAATTTAAGCTCGAGAAGGTTTTGCAACCCCATATTCTCGAAGCATATATAATCATCAATATTTGCATAAAATGAGTAGGCTTTCAAACCCACTTTTGTGCTGTTAACAACAAAATTGATTTGCGTTTATGTTTACACCTTATTGTTATTTCTGTCAATGTTTAATTTTTGTTGACTTTTTGTTTTAAGAACGGAGTTGACCCCTTTGTTAGAATTTAGAAATTTGGAAAAAGGTGAGAACCCATGAGGATGTAACTGGTAGAACTGAACCCTTGGTAGTTGTCTGACCTCTTTGCATATCAATACTGAATAAGCTGAGGAAGTTTTAAAGCCCATCCAGGGCTTTCTTTCCCAAATTCTTGTACTTTATAGGCATATTTTTAAGGTAATTTAAGCATATTCTTGTTTAAATATTAAGTATGTACTCATAGCCGGATAAAGTTTTAAGAGATTGACTCTATGAATGTTCTCACAAGCATGAAACATCCCTGCCTTATAAATTAGGCCCTTAAGTTTTTATATCACTTGTATCAAAGCATTTCCTCTCTTGAGGTTCTGTAAGATTAGAAAGAAGATATATGTAGATGCTACTGATACGAGATCTTCAAGAGCTAATGAAAAGCCGTCATTCAAAAATCATTGAGATCTCTCAATGTATCTGATGCAGTAAAGTTTGTACATATATCTTTTTATTTTTTGTTTGGCTATCTCTTAAGAAGTATGTAAGTCATAACATCTTTTTTTATCTCACTTTTGTGTATACTAATTTAGTACCTAGTTCTTCTGCTATCATCAATGTCAATTAGGTTGAGAGTAAAATGGATTAGAGCTCCTCCGTCTGGCCTTCTTCAATTATCACATGTAGCTTGATCTTTCAACTTGAAATATAAAACTTTGGTAAAATTATTTATGTTGGTTGCAGGAGCAATTATGCATGTAGGTTAGCCTGTGTTCAATGTATCATAAATGGGTACTGTAACTATTATATATCTATGATTTCCCCAGTTTTGATTTCTAGCTAAAACCTATAAATGAGGGGAAAAAACAGTAAATTCTTTTGCTCTCTTAAATCATAAGCTTGGTTTCAATTTGGGATCCGTTCACATGCTTCCTAAGTAGCTCATTGATTTTATTGCTCTTGAAAGAACAAGCTTACCAAATTTTAGATGTAAATAGGCTTATATGCATATTTTAATCTTGACTGCCATATATGGTATAACAATGGCTCTCCTGGGAATGATGAACACCATTGCCACTAGGCGAGGACTCAATAATTTAGCACTTGTGAATATAGTTCTCCACGATACACTTTTAGCCCTGTGTACTTATGTTGATGAAGTTGTCAAGATTTTTTAAATGAAGAAGAATTATGGGAAGCACCTTGTGGTCAATGTGCTTTGATGGGGGAAGATCTGTAACAGTTCGTGGGTCTTGAACTCCTAGGCCTTATTTTGTTTCAAATGGTTGGGGCAAGCTCGATAAAGGTAGCTGCACTGAATAATGGAAGTGGGCTACAGGCTTGGGTTTCCAAACAGGGCCATTGGACTGAAGACCCAATATATTTTAGTTACTGTAATGGGCTTAGGTCCTAATAGTGTAATGATGTAAAGGACTTCTTTTTTATTTTCTTATTGTACTTATGTTAGTTGTTTAAATCATGGCTCACGAGGACCAATAGATGGAAAGCCTTCCATTAGGGAATCCTTACATATAATTGGGGGGGGGGGGGGGGGGGGGGGGGGGGGGGGCTTTTTCTAGAAACTAATAGAATTCTTATTTTCAAGTTTATCATTCTTCTTCCTTTCTCTTATTCAGGAGGTTCTCGCACTTGAAGTGAGATTTTTTATTTAATCCTTAGGGTGTGTTATATATGGCATGTCCGTTGAGGGTCTTGGGAGAGAATGTGAGGTTCTAGGATCGCGAGTCTTGTGAGAGAAAGGGTCACACAAGAGAAATCTTGTATTGTGCGGTTTTGTTTCAGAAAAATAAGACGACCACATGGCATCCTCTTATAGCAAGGTGTTATTTGGTGTTTAAAACCACATCCTGCAAAAAAATTTCTCTTAATACGTATGGGGGGGGGGGGCTTTTTCTAGAAACTAATAGAATTCTTATTTTCAAGTTTATCATTCTTCTTCCTTTCTCTTATTCAGGAGGTTCTCGCACTTGAAGTGAGATTTTTTATTTAATCCTTAGGGTGTGTTATATATGGCATGTCCGTTGAGGGTCTTGGGAGAGAATGTGAGGTTCTAGGATCGCGAGTCTTGTGAGAGAAAGGGTCACACAAGAGAAATCTTGTATTGTGCGGTTTTGTTTCAGAAAAATAAGACGACCACATGGCATCCTCTTATAGCAAGGTGTTATTTGGTGTTTAAAACCACATCCTGCAAAAAAATTTCTCTTAATACGTATGGAATTTCTATCTCAATTTATCAGATTTTTCTTTTACTAATTTAAATTTTTATAATTTTAATAGTTGACACGACTTGAATTTGATTATATATATATATATATATAAAGAAATAATTTGTACAAAATTTAAATAGATAAATTTTAGTTGGATTCACTTTTTTAGTTGCCTTTTGGATGACATTTTTACACAACCTTCTCTCCCTCCTAGTGCAGGTCTCGGGCATAGGAGATGTGTGAGATACCAAATTTAGAGTGTTTTAATTATTTATATGTATTATTATTGGTTGTTTTATTTTTATTTTTATTTTTATGTATTTATTTTTATTTTTTTTAGTCTATTCTTTTTTAAATTTAGTGGGTTAAGTGAAAGAGTTTATTTTGTGTGTTGTGTTCTGTGGGCTGAATGAGGTGTGTGAATGGGCCCAGCCCGTGTGTGAAGCCCAGCCCTCACCCCTTGAAAGGCGCCGTTTCGGCACAGCCTTTAGGGCTTCAACGGTTTCGCCTTGCGCCGCAGCCCTCCTTTCTTTTCTTTCTTCTTCCTACCTTCCCACGCCCGTGACCCTTGCAGCGCCACCGACCATCGCCAGTCCAGCTTTGCCTCGCGTCCTCGTCTGCGAAACCCCCCCCCCCCGCCCCCTCTCTGGTTCTTTCTCCCTCTTCGATGATGCCGATAGCCACCCACCGCCGCGTCAAGCCCTCTGTGTCAAGCGCCACCTCCCCACCGTCCCGCGCCTCCTATCGCAGCCAGGGTTGCATCCATCGTGCCCTAACTCCACGGCCCACAAATACGTCGGATCTCCACCCTTCGAAACCCATCCCAACTCCTCTTCTCTCCATCTCGAAGCCTAGATCTAGTGAAATCCCATCCTTTAATTTGCTTCCCGAAGCCCTTAGGAGAGTTTTAGCCGTGCGCCGCCGTGCTCAGCCTCCCCCAGCTGCCTTCCAAGGCCGCGCGACCATCCCCGAGCACCCACATTCCCTTACCCGTCGTCCCTATCTCACAAAACCACACCCGTGAGTTTGAGCCCATATCCGCCGCTGCCACCTTGCATCGCCGCTGCCCGCCACTTTTGCGTCACCTCGGTGAGCCAAAGCTGCCTCGAAATTGCTTTTTTGTTTTCTGTTTTCGATTGTTTATTTACTAACCGTTTGGTGTCCGTACGCGTAGCGTCGCACACGCTGGTCCAATTGCGGGACCCGTAGACCGATGCGCACTCGATCATCCAAATTTTCTGATCGCATTGTAAGTGCCTCTCCAACGCTGACCCTTGGGATTATGACATCCATTGTTTGCAGTTTGGTTGTGTTGAGATGGGCCTTAGGCTCGGCGAAGTGTTGGGATTGATAGTTGTGTGTGATTGCGGAAATTGGGCCGATGGAGGATGGGATTTCGTGTGTAGTTGGGTTTGTTAAACTGTGCACTTTGTGAATGTTGTGATGATATATATTGTCTGATGTGTGTCATGCCATGTCATCTATTATACTGTCTGTCATGCATCTGCATATCTCCCTTTATAACATCTGTCTTGATTATTTAACTGTGTTGTGTTCTGCCATGTGGTGTGATTTGAAAACTGGGCTTTTGTATGTTGGTAATATTTTTGTGGGTATTGCGTATCATGACCCCAAACCAAGATGGGGTATTATCTTAGTGCAACTCCTCTGATCACTCGGGAGCTTGTAAAACTGAGTGACGTCCCTTTGGCTGTCAACGGGCGACAGTTGGCTTAGCCAAGACGGTAACTCTCTTGGCACGATTTTGTAGCCCTTTTGTTGGCAGGGGCTAGAGGATGTCTGGTCACGTACGTGCCGGGTGCGGAACTGGGCATTGCTTGTTTTGAAATCAGATGCACGGACATTATCCGTAGTGTGACGAAGGGAGCCAGGGTGCGCACATGGTTCCTATGGGAGATCATGGTACATGCGTAAATAAAATAATTGTATAGATTTTATGTGTATCACGACCCCAAACTGAGATGGGGTAATATCTCGGTAGAGTTCTTCTGGTCACTCAAGAGCGTAATAAACTGAGTGACGTCTCCTGAGTTGTTGCTGAGCGACAATTGGCTTGGCCAAGATAGTAACGCTCTTGACACAACTCTGTAGCCCCTCTGCTGGCAGGAGCTAGAGGATGCATTGTCACATACGCATTGAATGCGGAGTTAGGCATCACTCGTTACGAAGTCACATGCATGGACGTTACCTGTGGTGTGACGAGGAGAGCCAAAGTGTGTGCATGGTCCATAAGAGAGACCATGGTGCATGCGTAATAAATAGTTGTGTTTTGAGCCAAAGGGGTTTTTGGCTTGAGGTGACGAGAGAGCTGTGGAATGAGATATTTAGTAGAGTGGATGTTGCGTTAGTTATGCCAACAAATGTGGTTGACTTGGTTGCTTGTTGGAAAGGTCTACAGGGTTGTTCCCAAGTAGCAGCAACATGGAAGATGATCCTGTTGTGCATGATGTGGTGTACTTAGATGGAAAGGAATGCATGGTGCTTTGAAGATAGGGAGCAAACAATGTTGGAGCTTTAGAATTTTTTTCTACACACTTTACTTCTATGGTTTTCAGCCATTTTACTTAATGGAAATAGTGTGTACATGAGTTCTTATCTCTAATTTAGCGCTTTGAGAATGTAATTAGGCGTTTTCTATTGTATACTCCATGTGTATATGAGTTATGCCTATTTTCATTCATATTAATGAAACTTACTTCTTATTGATCAAAAAAAGTTTCAACTTCGAGTTGTGGGGTTTTCTGTTAAGTTGATCAAATCCATAATGGGTCAATGGGTTTTTGAATCGTGGGTTTGGTAATGACCAAGCAACAAATGCAACAAATCATTTTTTAAATTTTATAATCGATGGATGTGATTTGTTGTAGTTGATGGAGTCATTTTTGCACCTCAATGCTTTGGTTGCTTACATATTGCATAAAGTAAGAAAGCATTTGAACTATTCTCGAACACCAATGCTTACATATTGCGAAAAGTAAGAAAGCATTTTAATCAGATTTTGGACTTGGCTTTGGCTATACCAATGTCAATGTTCTGAATTATCAAACATTGATGATTATATATGCTTCGAGAATATAGGGTTGTGAAACCTCATCCAACTTAAATTCATAAACAATAAGGGGAAAGAAAAGCACAAAATGTGGTCCAAACATGTTTATCCTAATTGAAATACAATTCTAGCACATCCCTAAATCATTTTTAGGAAGAAAAAGTCTTCTATTACGCAAATTCACACACCAAACCACGCATCGATACTAACATGTAAGGTATTCATTTAATGAAGCAGTGCGAATTGAAACAGAAATGATTTTCGTGAGACAGAGAACTTTCTTCTTTAAAAAATTTCCTTCTTTTGTTTTTTCTAATCAATAAAAAATATCATGTCAGCGTCGGTATGTGGTTTGTTATGGTGAACTGCTTGTATTGAGCTAGGCACTTTTAGGAATTATCTTCTTGTTTAATTTCATCTCCCCTTTGACAGAAACTAAGGTCTCCATGAAAGTCATAAGTGCTCCACAATTTCAAGATAGTTCATTTTTTTTAGTAAAAGAGTTATACAAGAACAATTGTTCATTAGCACTTTTAAAAAACATAGCATCATCCTTCCAAAATCCTAATACAATATCAAATCATATAAGAGGTCCTAGAATATATATCTTCCTCCAAGATTTCTCGACATCAACCTCATCCAATAATTATATATGAAAGCAAACATTTGCTCATTCTTCATTTAGGAAACAAACAACCAAAGTAACAGATTCATTTAACACAAATAAGTCTCTCTAATCATAAAGTGCACTCCCAATAAAGATTTTATTTGGCATCAGTGTTCTAAGGAAAACTTTTTTGTTCATGTCAAATGATAAAATATACTCGTAGTAATCTTGTGTCTGTTATGAAGTCATTTCATTAGTGTATGTCCTCGTACCCATAATATTGTCGAAAATGAAATTGTATCGGACATCAAAGTTGGTTTGACCATCAACTCATCTCTAATAATTGGTGCTTAAGCTATGTAGGTCATTTTCATATTTCAGTACAAAGCAATTAGAGTCAACGGGGCGAGAAAACCTGATTATCTTGTAGTCATTAGTTTTAGAATCAAAATCAAATCCGATAACATTTCTAAAGGCAAAATAGTTGCCAAGAATGGGGCACAATCTTGATTCGGGCACAAGATTTGTTTCTTTAGTGACAATGTTCATATAACAATATTCTAGGCATATTCATTGGAAAGGCAGAACAATCCATCTCAAGAATCCACGACAAAAACATTGACTTGCTCGTTGGTTCCAAAATACGGTAGATGCAAATGTTGTATAAACGATAGATTGTTGGTAAGAAAGTGGAAAGAAGATGATCATTGATAGTTTTATCTAGCCGGATAAGGAGAAAAATGACATTCCTATTCTTGTTGGAAAGTGAGTGATTGTGGAGAAAGTATTTTCTGATGAAGTCATGAAGAGTAATGAGAGCACCAGCATTTGCAGACGGACTTGAACCGCAATAAAGAAACGACTGGCAGCGATAGTAGCGTCTTTGACACCAGGTCTTCCGGCAGTTTGTTGGCCATCAACGATTGGCTTTCTATGTTTCTTCAACTTGTGTTACAAAGTGGCATAATAAATCGATTAGAATAGTCTTCTTGATCAGAAAATTATAGTTCCAAAAACTCAATTTAAGGTAACATCAATCAGACGATTACATCATTTTATTTCTTGGCTTCTTTAGAAATTCACCTAATTTGTAGTAGGAAATGCAATTAGAATGATAGTTGACTATCCTTGACTGAATTAACTAAAATTTACACACGTTGATTAATAATTTTAGAAGTCTCAAATATGAATAGACTAAAATATGAATAATGCTATTAATGATTATACCCTCTTCAAGAACATGGATTTCTTTTAATATAAAAATTATTATTAAAAGAATGAACAAGGGTTTTCGAATGATGATCCTTAATCAACATGTATAAATTTTAGTAAATTCAAAAACTGTCATCCTAAATGCATTTCCCACTACAAATGTAAATTTCTAATTATATTCGTTCATCATTTCATGAACATTCCAAAGAAGCCAAGAAAATGTTGTAATCGTCTTATCGTTTGTTGTCTTGAATTGGATTTTTTGGAATTGTAATCTTCTAATAGAGAAACCTAGAAATTCAATCGTCGATGGCCAATAAATTGTCGAGAGACATGTTATAGATGTTACTATCGCTGCCAATCGTTTCTTTATTGCGATTCAAGTGCGTCTGCAAATCTTGGTACGCTCATTATTCGCCATGAATTCATCAGGAAACACATCATCCACAATAACTCACTTTCAAACAAGAATAAGAATGCATTTTTTCTATTTGGCAAGTTAAAACTAGCAATGAATATATTCTCTCAACTATTTCTTACTAAACATTCCAAGTATTGCTTACACAACATTTGCCTCCATCGTATTTTGGGATCGTTGATGAAGTCAACTTTTTTGTCGTGAGTTTTTGGGATGACTTGCTCTGCCTCTTCGATGTCTGTGCCTGGAAAATTGTTCTATAGAACCCTACCTCGAAAGAAACAAGTGTTATGCCCAAATCAGGATTGCCCATATTTCCTAGTAACTATTGCGCCTTTTAGTAATGCTTATCGTGTCTGATTTTGATTTCAAGACTAATGACTACAAGATAATCAGGTTTTTTCGCCTCTTTAACTCCTATCCCTCCTTAATGTACAGTGATAGCAAATTCATGTACCAGCATGAGGTATATAGCTTAAGTACCAATTCTTGGAGACCAGTTGATAGTCAACCTTGGTTTGAAGTCCGGTACTGATTCATTTATGATGGTTTTATGGGTATGAGGACATGTATTAATGGAATGGCTTCATGACAAGCAAAAGATGACTGCGGCTATATTTTTTTATTTGACATGAGCAAATAGATTTTTCTTAGAACACCGTTACCAGATGAAAGCATTATTGGGAGTGAGATTTATAATTGGACACTTTTTCGTGTTGAATGAATTTGTTGCTCTGGGTATTCGTATCTCAAATGAAGAATAGTCAGATGCTTGCTTTCATAAATGGTTGTTGAGTGAGTTTGGTGTCAATGAGTCTTGGAGGAAGATATTTACTCTGAGACCTCTTACAGTATTTTACACTATATTAGGATTTTGGAAGGATGATGCTCTGTTTTTGAAAAATGCTGATGAACAACTTTTCTTGTACGACTCCTCTACTAAAGAAATGAACGATCTTCAACTTAATGGAGAACCGATAACATTACAGTTGATTACTTTCATGGAGACCTTAATTTTTATCAGCGGGAAGATGAAACTAAGAGCATGATAATTCTTGAAAATGGTTTAATTTCTCATTGGTTTAGACAAAGTGTCCAATTTAGATTAATTTATTTCCCATTATTGTTCATGAATTTAAACTTGAGGAGGTTTTGCAGCCCCATATTCTCAAAGCATATATCAATGTTTGCATAAAGTGAGAGGCTTTCAAACCTATTTTTGTGCTTTTAATAACAATTGATTTTGGTGTAAACATTATTGTTATTTCTGTCATTATTTTGATTTGTGTCGACTTCTTGTTTTAAGAATGGAGTTGACCCCTGGTTAGAATGTTTACTTCTGTTATCAACAACCTATCTAGAATGTGCATTGTACAAAGTCAGACTCCATAACTATTAAATTGAAACCTGTAGAAGAATCATGTTTAGAATGATTTGTATTAATACATGATCACAAGTTCATAAATTTTACTCTCTTCAAGCACATGATTTTTTTTTAGTATAAAATTATTATTCATTGCTTTTATAATTTGAAAGTCCATTTCAATAGTTATTAAGTGAAAATGATATGTAAAAATTCATTTGAATATAGTTTAATTTAATATAAATAGAGAAGAAAAGCCAAGATAATAATGCTATTATAAAATATTTATCTTCATTCTTTTTATAGTATTCATTATTGTTAGATTATGGGATTCAACGATCTCCGTCATGCCCGCTTGCAACACGTATAGATATGGGGTTCTACGCTTCCAAAGTGTATAAGGAAATAAATTTGCGCCCCCTTGGTAAGCACTTGATCCTAACAAGTGATCTCAGGGCGAGGTTGCGGGTACGAGCAAAGTTTTAAATTTTGTACCGTACCGGCCGGTACGGCCGAAATTTTTCGTTTCGGCCGTCCGGCCGGTACAGGTACTATACCTGTTCCGTATCGGCCAAAATACCGGTCGGTACCGGCCTCAATTTCTGCCTGTACCGGCCTATATTTCGGCCTGTGTTTTTTTTTTTTTTTTTTTTTTTTTTTCGTTTTTTCGTTTTTTTAAACTACAAACTTATTTTTTAACCTTCAATTCAGACTAGACTATTTATAATTTATATATATATGTATTTGTATATAATTTATTTATATATAGACTATTATTTTAGAATATAATTTTTATATATATTTATATATATAATTTATTTATAAATCGACTATCCCGAAACGTTATCCCGAAACGCTATCCCGAAACGGTACCGGTACCGAAATATTTCGTTCCAGTGCCTGGACCGGTATGCTATCCGGTACGGTATTCAAAACATTGGGTTCGAGTCCCCCAGGTGTCGCTGGGAGGGGGGGAGATTGTTGGATTTAGCAGTCTCTCTTAGGGACTTGCTAGACTCATGGGAGTCTATTGGTGTTTGGTGCACCTTGTGTATATTGCGAAGCCCCTCATGCCTGTCCACAACACATATAGATGTGAGGCTTTGCGCTGCCAAAGTGTACAAGGAAATAAAGTTGTCTCTGCTAACAGCAATTGCTTTTGACCTAGTGGTAAGCGCTTGATCCTAATAATTATTTTCTTTACATTCGTTTTCATTTCCTTATTAAAAACATTCTAAAAATTAACACTTTCTGACATGAAAAAAAATATTGGTAAAAAACTAATTTTATTTCTAATAAACTTCTAGATATAATAGCAATGTTAAAGGCAGATCGTTCACACCAAATTAGACAACTTGTTGACCGAATTTTTTTTTTTTTTTTAATTTTCTAAATTTTGAGATTTTTTTAAAAGAAAAAAAAAGGGTAAATAAGACTCTATTTGGCTACGCAGTTCAGATGAGATGTGATGGGATGTTTTGTTGAAAGTTGAATAAAATATTGTTATAATATAATTTTTTAATGATATTTTTGTTTTGAAATTTGAAAAAGTTAAATTCTTTATAAAAAAAATTAAATTGTTTGTTATATTGTATGAGAGTTTTGGAAAAGTTGTAAGGATTATATGAGATGAGATGAGATAGTTTGGTTGTATAACCAAACTAATCCTAAGTTATTCTTATTCATGAAAAATAAAGAAACTAGAGTATCCCTTGGTACAAGCTTAATGTGTAAACTTTGCGCAAGCCCATTGTAAAAAAGTGGATCTTACAAGAAAAAAAAAATTACACTTTTTTATAGTAAGTTCCACTTTAGAAACAAATTGTACCGAGCCTTGTATATTTGAGATTTGTACAAATTATTATTAAAGTTCTATGTTTGGGTACTGAGTACCTTAGGTATTTTGTGAATAATAATAAAAAGTTAATGAAAAAGTAATGATAAAATATTGAATAGTAATGAATAGTAGTAAAAAGTAGGTGAAAAATAATAATAAAATAATGAATAATAGTGAGATGTTTTGAGAGTACTGGGAGTACTCTTAGTATCTAAACCTATCCTATGAATTTCTATTTTCAAGTCGGTGTGTAGAGCACGTAAAGTGTTTACATGATATAATTTGATTAAAAAGATAAATTTTAAAATTTGAATTCTACAAATCAAATCGTACCATTCAAATAATGTGGATGGTGTGCTCTGTATATCGGCTCAAGTGGAATAAGGGCCTATTTGGGGTTGTGTTATGGGTCTTAAAAATGCTTAATTAAAAGTTCTTTAATGATAAAATTAGGTTGTTTGATGTTATATATTAAAATATTTTATAATCTCAAATAAGTTAAAACTACTTTTGAGAAAAAAAAAGGTGATTTTGATGTTTTTCTCAATCGTGTTTTTTCAAAAGCTGCCAATAAATGAAAATATCTATACAAATTTTAGATAATTGTCACTTTATCCTTTGTTCTTATTTGTGGAAACGCATGAAATTTGACTTATGTATCGTTGAATGATTTATTTTTATTATACTTATTGAAAATTCTATTATACCATTTCCATTATGAAAAATTCTAAAAATAAATTTCACTCATGCATACCGCTTAAAAATATGCGATTGTATCTTTTTACCCTCATATTTCATGGAAAAAAAATTGCTACTCTGCTGCCTAAGTGGCACTGCTCAGTGTTACTGATAGTTGTATTTGCAATTTTTTTTTTCATTTTTCTATTCACATTTTTTTAATGTATTTAAATATTTTTAAAAAATAAAAAAAATATATTAATACACTTAAAATCATTTCCTTTATCATTAGGTAAAAAAAAAACAAAAACAAAACAAAACAATTTCACTGAGCGGTGAAATGGAGCGGTAACTTTGGGGCAACATAGTAGTTTTTTTCTTTATGAAATATGAAGATGAAAGTAAAATCACATATTTTTTAATAGTATGCAGGTTGTGAGGTTTTTGTGTAGCATGATTCTTTGATTATTATTTAATTACAAGATAATTTGATTTTTATCAAGGACATACCGTTCATAATCTTTAAAAAAATAATTGAATTTTTGTCATTTTTGCTTCAAAAAATAATTTTACCTCAAAAAGCTTTACAACAATAAGTATTCAAGTTAAAATGTTATATTACCCACCACAATCCTAACAGTTTTAAGATTATAAATTTTAATTAATTCAGTCATTCAGTCAAGGGGTAGTCAACTGTCAACCTAGCTGCATTTCTCACAACAAAATTGAGTTTCTAATTCCACTTCGTTACATCATTTCATGATCTCCTGAAGGAAGCCAAGTAGACGTAATATTTTGAGCGTATGCTGCCTTGAGTTGGAGTTTTTGGAATAGTAATGTTCTGATAAAAAAGACATATCCAATCAATTTATCATTCCACGTTGTAACCCAAGTTAAAGAAACCTAAAAAGCCTATCTTCGATGGCCAACGAATTGCCAAAAGACTTCTTATTTGAGGCGTTACTATTGCTGTCAGTCGAGTCTTTATTACAATGCAAGTGTGTCAACAAATCCCGGTACGCTCTCATTACTTGCTATAACTTCATCAGAGAACACATCCTCTACCATCGCTACCCTTTAAACAAGAACAAGAATGCCCATTTTCTCCTTAGCTGGCTATATAAAACTACTAGTGATCATCTTCTATCAACTCTTTCTCACCAAACAATCTGAGTATCGCTTACACAACTTTTGCCTCCACCATATTTTGGGATTGATGAGAAAGTCCACGTTTTTGTCGTGGGTTCTTGCGATCTGCTCTACCTATTCGATGCATATACCTAAAAAAATTTCATATGGAACTCTGCCACTAAAGAAACAAATGTTATACTCGAATCAACATTGTGCCGTCTTCCTTGTAACTATTGCGTCTTTAGTAATGTTATCGGATTCAGTTTTGATTCCAAAACTAATAACTACGAGATAATCAGGTTTTTTCGTCTCGTTAACTTCGATCCCTCCGTTTTGTATTACGAATGCAAATACATGTACGAAAATGACCTATATAGCTTAAGTACCGATTCTTGGAAACATGTTGATAGTCAACCCTGGTTTGATGTCCCGTACTATTTCATTTGCGACAGTTTTATGGGTACAAGGACACATACTAATGGAATGGTTTCATGTCAGACACAAAGTGACTGCGAGTATATTTTATTATTTGACATGAGCAAATAGGTTTTTTTTAAAACATCGATGCCAGATAAAAGCGTTATTGGGAGTGGGCTTTATAATTCGAGAGACTTGTTTGTATTGAATGAATCGGTTGCTCTAGTTGTTCGTGTCTCAGATGAAGAACAATGACATGTTTACTTCATATTTGGTTGTTGGGTGGATTTGACGTCGATGAATCTTAGATATATACTCTGAAACCTCTTACATGATTTGTCACTATATTACGCTTTTGGAAGGATGATGATTTGTTTTTGGAAAGTGTTGATGGACAACTGTTCTTGTATGACTTATCTATTAAAGAAATGAACTATCTTCAAATTGATAGGAACCGATGACGTTGCAGTTGATTACTTTTATGGAGACCTTAGTTTATATCAAGGGGAAATGAAACTGAATAATAGAATAATTCTTGAAAATGGTTTAAGGGATCTGTTGGAATTGTATTTCAAACAACATAAACTTGCTTGGGCCACATTTTGTGCTTAATTTTTTCAAAGGATGTCTTTTTTAATTGCCTGTCTTGTAAATTTGTAATCCATATCACTTCTGAAGAATAAAGCTCGCTCACGTGTAAATTTGTAATTTTCTCAAATGATGTATTTTTTAATATTACTTTTAAGTGTTCTTTAGACAAATTATCCAGAGTTAGCTTAATTTCTTTTCCCTTTTTATTCATGAATTTAAACTTGAGGAGGTTTTGCAACCTCATATTCTCGAAGCATATATAATCATCAATATTTGCATAAAGTGAGCAGGCTTTCAAACCCACTTTTGTGTTAATAACATAATTGATTTGTGATTATGTCTACACCTTATTGTTATTTCTGTCAATGTTTAATTTGTGTTGGCTTCTTGTTTTAAGAACGGAGTTGACCCCTTGGTTAGAATTTAGAAGTGTGGAAAAAGACGATAACCCATGTGGATGTAACTGGTAGAACTGAACCCTTGGCAGTTGTTTGAACTCTTGGCATATAATCATCAATACTGAATAAGCTAAGGAAGTTTTGAAGCCCATTTGGGGCTTTCTTTCCCAAATTCCGGTACTTTATAAGCATATTTTTAAGGTAATTAAGTATATTTTTGTTGAAAAATTATACTCATCATTCTCAAATCATATACTACATATTATTTTTTATTTATTTTTTTATTTTTTTCTCTTATCAATTGTGTAGTGTATGAATGATGAATATAAAAACTAAATTAGTTTAGGAAGAACAAAATAAATAAAAATAAGTGAAGTGTGTTGTATGTAGATACGATGAGTAACGAATCCCATTAAGCAGAATTTCCAATAATGTTGTTAACATGACGACATCCTTTTTTTTATTTGTTTTATGGGTGGGGTTATTATGTCGTCTCACTTTTATCGTTAGATGTACCGTTCAGGTGTTTTTTGTATATATTTTTTTAATATATTTAAATATTTTTTTTTAAAAAATACACTAATATATTTAAAATAACTTCCTCTATTAAATAAAAAAAAATAACCAAAGGTCAAATAAGACGGTCAAATTAAATGGACCAAAGTAGTATTTTCCTTGTTTTATATGACAACATGGTGGGAACGCATGAGGACATCACAGACACCCAAAAGGAGGCATAATTTCAGGGGATTTGGGCTATGTTTTAAAAGCAGATGTCAACGTCACGTGGATGGATTGATTAATTCTATTTTTGATTTCTTTATTTTCTTTGGTGCAGATAGTTTTGGGGAAAAAATGAGAAGCATAAAAAATAAGCCCCCAAGTCTGTCCCGGAACTCTATGATGACTTGGGATACTTGTTGCCACGTTTAAATGACTTTTCGTTTAAATGTTAATTTATGAAGTAGTTTAAACTGCATCACACCAGTATAATTAAAGATGATAAAATCTATGAAAAAAGTTAATATTGTTCTTTTATAGCAAATGTATAATTTCTTTTACAAATCAAATGTTGTCACGCAAGTAGTATGAGTGGTTTATTCTTATGCCGGCTTGCAAGTAGAAAGACTCGTCATAAAAAAACAGTGCTAAAGTATGTATGGGGAAGATCATTCATCAGAGTCCATGACATGCCCAAACCTCATAGCATTACTCCTAAAATAATTTTGATGCAGTCCACACGCACAGAAGAGACTCTTATTACACAATTTTCAGTTCAACATGAAAAACAAATGAAAGAATCAATTGAAACACCTAATATGAAAAAGCAAACACCCCGATACCTAAACCCTCTGCAGCACTTGTTTTCTACACTCAATCCAGAGTAAATAATCCTTCATTTCATTGGTCTTTAGGCCTTACTTCAATTCCTTCAATGACCAGTCCTCCTTTCAATTGATAACCCTTGACCTCCATCAAGCTCATCTTCACCTCCTCAGAATCTTCCCCACTAAAGAACTCCCCCAGCTCAATCTCCATCCACCCATCATCTCTCTCTCTTGGGACCTCTCGGCCGTCTCCTTCCCCCACTCTCTTTCTCAACATCTCAACGCGGTTCATGTAAAACAGGGATTCCATCTGTTGTTTCTTTCGATCCCCTTGACGCAGATAAGCCGTGCCATTGCATATTTTGTCACCCACTGAGACTGATATTTCAGATGGTATTGAATCCAACCCATATGCACGATCATAAATTTTCAATACAAGATAAGCACCATACGTTGTATTTGGTGATAGATTTTGAGTTTTAATTCTGCCATGGATTTCTAACCAATTTGTTGTTCTAAGCTCAGCCACTTCCGAGAACCTGTTGATTGTTGAAGAAAAAAATGAAAAAGTTGGATGCTTTGTTGTTTGCTCCCCACTCTCGCTCTATATCAGAAAAGAAGAAGAGAAAAACAACCTTGATTCGGGTATGGATCTCCAGCTCCAATACAGGGGTTCGTCGCTCCATGTAATGGAAAGTTCTCTTGCAGACAGCATATAAGATTTTTTGCCAGATGGTTTCTCCAACTTGAAGCTCTGTTTTTTATTTGGAACATAAACAAAACGGAAAATTTAGAGATGTATGCATAATTTTAGTTTTCTCATCCATACATCTTCTCTAGCAGCTTTGAAGCTCTATATTGTATATTGAATATGTAACACTTCCCTTTTGCAAACTTCAAAGTTCTTTGGAGCAAAGAGTATCTGAACTAAGAGATGCATGATGAAGAGGGTATGCAGAGAATATGTGCATGAGATCATGAGAGTGAGAAAAATGAGAGGTTTTGGAGATCATTTCAAACCTACCTTCTTGCCAGCATCTATGAGAACCGGATTGCAGAGAAGAAGAAAAAGTTCCTTCTTTTTAGTAAACGTCAGAGGAGTGACCAACCTGGAGACAACATCCTCGTAATCATTCGGCAAAAACCTCTCCCACACACCATCGGACTCTGCCGCAGAAAGAAAGGTGGAGGACACCATTGAAGATCTGCATGCATCTGATGGAGAGGTGTAGGACAGAATTGTGGAAACAGAGTCTTCTGGCAACATATCCATGCCCATGCCTTCTCCCATTCGAGTTTTGACACAAAATCTTGAACAATTAACTGAGAATCAAAACTAATAATATATGTCTTTGTCTTGGGTTTCTGGGTCTTAAAATTCTTTGCCTGTGAAGTTCTTGACGATACTTTTATTATTATATATATATATGCTTCAAAACTCTTAACATTTCGGTCAAGTTTTGGACGCGCTGAAAATAATAATAAAATAATTATGAATTATTTATTATATATTACTTGTAAATTTATTCTCTAATATCAGGTTAAGATGATAAGAAAATAAGAAAATAATAAATAATAAATAATTTTTTCATATATCCCAATGTGACGTATGTTGGACGTTGAATTAAGATTATTTTCTCTTTACTTTTAGAGCCGGCAGCTATTATATAATATTATTATCCATGGACGTTGGTCTGATTGTTTGCGACGTCAACATTGGAAATCTGGGAAAAAAAAGAAGTGTACGTTGTTCTGGGTTTGACCGGACTGCTAGCGAGAATTGAAATTCGACTGTATTTTATTATCAAAAATAATAAACATCATTTTTTATAAAATATTACATAATTATATTTAAAAAAAAGGTAATTTTAATAAAATATTTTATAAAAATAATATCATTTTATAAAAATAATATCACTTTAAAATATATACTGTGAAATATATTATGAGATGGTTACTCTTTTATTATATAAAGAAAGAGAGAGAATATCTCTTTTCATTCCAAGAAGTTGACAGCCACAAAACGACACCATTGGTGTGAATGTGATAGCAAGCGTGGGCTCCTGGGGATAACTTTTTTATTAAACTTACCCATTCTATTATTTATATATATATATATATATATATATATAGGCATTTGACGGATTGACTTTTTGAATTTTTAATTCTACCCTTTAAATGGTGACTTTTTTGGTTTTCCAAGATCAATTTGGGACTAACAAGTGTGACAACATCACATGGACAACCTGGGTTGAACAAGATAAGATAGGACAGCCTTATCTCAGTTGTAAATCAACTTCGATAGTTTTGCTTAATACCGTTAAACTCAAATCAGTATGAGAAAAAACTTGGTTCATAAAATATATATAAAAAAAATCCACTTAGTTAGTAAATGACGCATAATCCAAACTAAACTAGATTAAAGTTTATTAAGCCTTACTTGATTGTGCTCGATTCAACTTGTTAACTTGATTGAATTAAAACTCATTCATATATCGATAAATATATATATATATATATACATTTCTCTTTCTCTAATAGTTAGTTGGTAGAATTTAATAATTTCATATACTAGTATGTAAAATTATTTATGAAGTGTTGATAAATACTATTAGAGAAATATTTTAGCTACAAAGTGATTATACAAAAGTAATCTCACAAATTGATATAACTTGATGTAGTTTATTAAATTATAAAATTACTTTTATTGTAAAGTAAATCTGACAGATCATATAAAGGTACGTCAATTTATAAGATTATTTTTGAGTAATTTTTTTTATAGCTATAACACTTCTCATACTATATTGTATTATATGTATTGTAATAGTAATTTATGTAGACGTAATATATGGTTATTATAGATAAATATCAATTAGTTACATATTAATTATTTATAAATTTCTACAATTTTATAATTCAAGAGAGAGGGTCTACTTCTTAGTTGTAAAATTCTATAAAATTTAGAAATTTTTTTGCAATTTCTCTAAATTTTAATTATTATATTTTGTTAAAAAAAGTAAAAAATTAAACAAGTCAAATCGAGCTGATTTGACTCAAAATTGTTTCCGAGTCGAACTCGAGTTACCTCAACAATTCAAAGATCGGTTAGTTCGACTCAATCACAGCCCTAAATTCATCAAAAACTACTCTTTTTTTTTTTTTAAACCTAAGCAAGCATATTTAAATAAGCGTTAAAAGATAGTTGTACAAATAAAAAATGCACAAGGATATTTTTTCTTGACAGCTGCAAATAACTTGTTTGGATTATAAATGCTCCGGCTGATTTTTTGGCTTTGAAAGAGAAGAATTTGACCTATAAAATACTATTAGAGCGGTGTTATTTTGTTGCTCAGTGTGCACCACTCATCAAGTCAAAATTTTGTTTTTATTTTTTTTAATTTTTTTATATTTTTTTCATCATTTTAAAATATTTTTAAAAAATATAAAAAAAAATATCAATACATTAATATTCAATTCCTTAATTATTAAGTAAAATAAAATTAAAAAAAATTAAAATATGTCAAATTAAGGGAACAAATTAAGTGAGTAAAATAGTATTTTTCCTACTATTAATTTGGGTTGAACAAGATAGGACAGCCCTAGCTACAAGCAACATTTTTCTTATTTTTAAGCAAGCATATTTAATAAGAGTTAAAGATACTTGTACAAATAAAAAATGCACGAGGATATTTTTTCTTGGCAGCTGCAAATAACTTGTTTTAGGTTCGGTTTGGACAATGAGTTGAGTTGAAAATTAAATAAAATATTATTAGAATATTATTTTTTAATATTAGTATTATTTTAAAATTTAAAAAAGTCGAATTATTTATTATATTTTGTTTAAAAATTTAAAAAAATTGTAATTATGAGATGAAACAACTCTTATATCCAAACAAGGCCAGCTGTTCTGTGAATTGATTTTTAGGCTTTGAAAGAGAAGAAATTGATCTATAAAATACTATCAATTTGAGGAGTACTAGTTTTACCTTCCTCCAATATTAAGTTAGATGATTAGGGCTTAAGCTTAAATACTTAGAAATTTTATCTTTCAGCTTCTATTATTTCAACCCTGCAAGCGGTACAATCACAATGAATTTGGCTTTTATTTATCAGCAGATTGAGGCAATACACCCAAATTAATTCACTTTTTCATAGAAAAATAATTTTGTATAATTATCTATTTTCTATATCTAGATTAGATAGCATGTGAATTATGCATCAGCATGTAAATATTAAATATTCTGATTCTATTTTAAAAAAATATATATATATTCTGATTCTATTTTCAATGGATTCAAATTCTTTCAAGTTTCTATCCTCTAGAACCTGGAAGAGAAAAACAGATGAACTTATAATTAGAGTTGGAAAGGCACCTTGGAGTTTGATAATCCAAATCAGTTTCAATAATCTTGGAGAATTCTGACCATAAATGACTCTTGTACGCCTTATCTCTCTCTCTCTCTGCTGCTCTTTATTGCCCTCGTTCCCACACTACTGAGTTGCCAACTCCAAGGTTGCCACTTTTCCATTCATGGCCATACCCCGCATCCTTAAACCCGCCATTCTAGCGTCCCCATCTTCACATTTCACTCCCTCTGTACCCTCACTTCCTTTTCCATTCAAAACCCACTCTAAGTCACTCTTCTTCACCATCTTTCCTTCGGGAATTCACGGCCACCATACCCCACCACCAACATTATCCAGAAGATTGTTCCTTCCTTCAGTTTCTGGAATCTGGGATGCCTTGACCAGCGGTAACAATGCACGTGAAGCCGGTGTTGCCATCCGCCGTGGAATGCTGCTCTTTCGGCAGGTATATATTATGCTTCTTCATCTTATATTACACATACTAGTTCTGACTTCCTTTTTGTACATGATTTTGTAAGATTTTCGGTCTGTGTAATTTGGACATTTTGTTATTTCTCAAGGGTGATGTTCAGGGTTCTTTAGTGGAATTCGACAAGGCAATTGAGTTGGATCCTCGTCAAAAGGCATGTAGGTTATAGGGATTCTTGATAGCCTGTCTGTAACGTAAATATTTACTTCTTGAATTGGATTATATGAAACTGTTGGTGGTTTTTGTCAGATCTTTGGCAAAGGGGGCTCTCGTTATACTATCTTGATAGGTAATAAATAATAATTCTTTGCTGGTTCCGTTTCTTTTGTTTTCTGGGAAATTTTGGCAAAGACAAACAGAGTTTTGAACTTTAAAAGTCGTGGTATTTAGAGCAAGTAGAAAAGTCTGCTCAATTTGTTGAAATCTATTTATTTATTTATTTCCCCATGATAATAGACGAGATAAAACGCAGCTCAAAATGTTGTGAGGAGACTGAAGTGGGTTTCTCTTCTTCTTAGGTTTGAAGAAGGGGCAGAACAATTCAGGTTAGATGTTGCACAGAATCCAAACGATACGGAGGAGTCCATATGGTGCTTTCTTTGTGAAGCTCAGCTATATGGAATTAGTGAAGCAAGGAAACGATTTCTTGAGGTAAGTATGTCCATTGTTAAAGAAGGAACATGATCTTGGATTCAATTGAAACTTGAACATATTACCTGATTTAAAAATACCCAAATTAGGCAGTCCCCTCTAACCAACTAATGACACAAATCTATGATAGATTCCATATTCTCAATTTTCAGTTATAATTTACTATAATACAAGCAACAGGAATATAAACTCACAATAACATTTTGTTCCACAAAATTTTAAACCATAAAAATTCTTAATTGTAATGCAAAACTATCAATAAAAGCAAATTCTGTGTCTATAACTGTAGCCACACATCTTAGAGCCTAGAATTCGCAACAACTCCCAGATCTCTTACTTGGAGGGGTTGAAGATTTACTTGAAAAATGACAACTTTGAACGAGATACCTCAGTAAGTAGAAATGACTAACTCCAGTGCGAATTTGTGCTGTTTTGGACTTACCATCTTCTATTAAAATATGTGGTTTACAGAAAATTTAACGCATGAATTAAGGGTATAACCTCTGTCATACAAGATTTTAACACAGTACACAGTTGGAAAGAGTTTTCTTTAGCGTTTTTCAAGGACATGCATCTTATCAATGAGGTGAACAGGCCGTATTTATATATTGTTACAAACTCTTATTTTCATTTTTCACTATGAGCAATACCACCATTGATTTTTATCCTTAATTGTAATGCAAAACTATCAATAAAAGCAAATTCTGTGTCTATAACTGTAGCCACACATCTTAGAGCCTAGAATTCGCAACAACTCCCAGATCTCTTACTTGGAGGGGTTGAAGATTTACTTGAAAAATGACAACTTTGAACGAGATACCTCAGTAAGTAGAAATGACTAACTCCAGTGCGAATTTGTGCTGTTTTGGACTTACCATCTTCTATTAAAATATGTGGTTTACAGAAAATTTAACGCATGAATTAAGGGTATAACCTCTGTCATACAAGATTTTAACACAGTACACAGTTGGAAAGAGTTTTCTTTAGCGTTTTTCAAGGACATGCATCTTATCAATGAGGTGAACAGGCCGTATTTATATATTGTTACAAACTCTTATTTTCATTTTTCACTATGAGCAATACCACCATTGATTTTTATCCTTTTATATCATCCCAAATGAACTCCAGCATCATTTCTCTCGTCATCAGATGCTTTCACCCATCTGACTCGGTTGTGTTGTCTCGTACATTCCTCTCTTTGGCTCTACAAGTTCTCTTGGGTGAAAGGAAGAGGCTGCTTTCCACTATGGAGCCTCTCAGTATGGGACCTGGTCAGAACTAAACTTGAGGATGTTTGTGTTTGTATTTATGCAGAATTGATTAAAAGTGGTTTGCAAGGCAACAGAGTAAAGTGGTAGTGATATTATGATTAAAGAATATACTTCAATGCCTACTTGTGCTAATTCACCACCTGTGACACAAGCTTAAGCTGATGGGAAGAAGTGAATTTAATTAATTAATTTATACTCTGACAGCTTGGCATCCATAGATAAAGGACCTGCTATCCTAAGTAGGGGAGTTTATGATTGTGTTCGTTTATTGTAGATCTCATGGTGTGAACTGTGGAAAAATCAATAAAGTTCATTTTATCAAGTAATAACTGAATGCAGGTTGGCAAAGATCCACGTCCCGTCATGCGAGAGGCTTATAACATGTTTAAAAATGGTGGGGATCCTGAAAAGGTGTGATTTAATGCCTATAGCTTGAAAAATCTGAGTACTTTTTTAATATTTACTGGGCTATCCAATTAAGATCTCTATGGTTGTATACAATTCCAAGGAGTTCATCTGACTGATAACTATAACTTTTAATTCACAGCTTGTTGCTGAATTTTCTAATGGCCAGGAGAATGAAAAATTTTATGCTTCTTTGTATGCTGGGCTTTATTATGAATCTGAGGTTTGTTCTCGGCTTCTAAACCTTCCTCATTATTTTGGGCTTTGGTATTTAATTGTATCCTGAATTATTAACATGTCCAAACACATCGGATGGAGTTCTTTCAAACTCCTTCAAAGAATTAAAATCACTAGAGGGTGACATAACCATGCTTCATATACCAGAAGCATTACAAGTACAAAGTTGGCTGCTTCTTTTGAAAAATCAGTACTCGCAACCTCTGCAATGATGTGCTGTAGTGAATATGTAGGGAAATTGTATAGATTGTCAATACAGCTTGTGGGTATTCCCAGCAAAAAATTTATTCATCATCCCAACTCCTATCATCCTCTCATCATCCTATGATGTGGCATTAAATGATAAGTTCACAAGTTAAATGTAATAAATAATTTCCAATCACCTAATGCCACATCATAGGATGATGAAATAATGATGGAAGTTGGGATGATGAGTAGCATTACTCTTCCCAGTTTTCATGATTGCATTTGCGGTTATGGTTCCACTAGTTGGGTGTTGTCTCGTCTCTTTGCTCTGTAGGAGAAAGTATGAGTTTATGATAGACTTCTAATGATGAAATTGGAGATATCTGCTTTAGAACTATTAAAAAAAGAAATTGGAGATATCGTTAGTAGCTGGAAGATGTTACCGTCAAAGCCCTAATTCTTTTCTACTTGCCAACAAGATTGGTTATTCAAGTTTTTTTTTGGTTTATAAAAGATTTCAAAACAAAAAGCCAGATTGACCAAGTAATTTCTACTCTTCTTGCCGTTTGAGTAAAATCATGGACATCATTTTGTCAGTTGTTTTACAAGTACAAAGTAGCTAAAATTTTGGATATTTGACCAGAGTTCAGCAATTTACGTCTGTGCAGAAAAAAGCTGATGCAGCCAAGCTTCACGTACTCGCTTCATGCCAAACTCCTTATGGACAGAGGTTTGAAGTCCAGAATATGTCAACATTTCCCAGTAATACTAATATACAGTGAGATAAATCTAATACCGTATTCCCATATCAGGTCTGATGATTATATGGCTTCACTTGCGAAGGTTCACTGCATCTGTCGAAATTGGAGCTTGAACTAAATTATTTAAGCTCATGCTTGAAGTTGCTTTCTTCACTACTTTAGCTGCTCTCCCAAGTCCTTACAAATATTTAGATAATATTCATAATCAAGAGTAAGGCTTTGTTGAGGGAAATCAAGTTGGGTGTTATAACTACAAAGAATCTATTTCAAGAGTATGATTTATTTTGCCTTCCTTCTCTACTTAGATTCGGAGTACCACGAGAGAGATCTATGCAGCACTGATCACATTGAGCCAATGCAGCCGTGCCATTAGAAGCCTTTCAAGTGAATCGTCATAGCAAGATCTGTTGTTTTCTGTTGTTCTGTTTAATGTCAAGAGTCAAGTTTATGATTGATAAAATCACTGGTTTCCATGCCCAGTTGGTTACAGATACTTTACATAACATTGGGAGATTTTACATTTTATAATCATGTTAAGATGGTTTAGAATGCGATTCTTTTAACAATGGTTTATTATTAGCTTTTTCATCCCATCCTCATGTTCCTTTCTTTCTTTCCTTTCAGCAAGTACATGAACAATTAATTTGCAGCACAAAGTTCAAATCCCCAACGTCTCTCTTCTTTACCAAGTTGTTAATTTGCTTCTAAATGTAGTATCAGCTAGAAAGGGAATGGCATCTTTCGTTTACTATCCAACAATATGATGATTATGGACAGCAATTTTGATTCGAATCTTGGGATTTATGTACATTGCAGCAAACCGTTAGGAAAAAAAAAAAAAAAAAAACTGAGTAACTTTGACAGAAAATCTGAGTGTTGTGGCTCTCCTTATGGGCCAAATGACAATGACTTCAATCACATGTATTGGTCAGTCTGTTTATTTTTTAGGGGGTGGGGGTTTTCGAACTCAAGTTTTCTATTTGGAGAATCGAGTTATATGTCATCAAACCATCAGGCTCTTGGCATGTGGTCGACTTTCTTGTTGCTGCATTGATTCATTTATATTAATCATGGTTGCATTCATAAGTAGCTTGGATTACAAGAGATACTGCGCAAAACTCTTTGTGAAGAAGGAAAGGATTCGCCAGCTTTCTTGAAACTCT
This sequence comes from Juglans microcarpa x Juglans regia, assembly GCF_004785595.1. NCBI lineage: Eukaryota > Viridiplantae > Streptophyta > Magnoliopsida > Fagales > Juglandaceae > Juglans > Juglans microcarpa x Juglans regia. The sequence continues at coordinate 25,614,409 of NC_054601.1, read as the reverse complement.
TGATAAAAATATCTCTTATTTTTACCAAAGAAGGGAAGACGATCACTCTTTACCAAAAATATCTTTGAAGATGTCTGTCTCATTGTTCTCCAAATACTCAACTCATCTATGTCTCAATCATAAAGCTTTGGAGCATATTCTCATGATTAAAAGTTGGTTATTCTCTTACTCTGCAAACTGCAAAGGCATACACTGTGGGTGGGTAATGGCAATTGTGAGTCTCATGGACTTTCCATGACACTACAGATCTATTGACCAGATTACCCTAACATGTATTTGTTGGTAATAGAATCCAAGAGATGGGGAGTCCTCACTCTTAACAGGTATTTGTTTTGTTTTGTCTTCTCTCACATTATATGAAAATTATCTCATATCTTACGAAAGGTTATAAATATAGAATATAAGAATGAATAGTAGTGATGCATAGCATTCATTTTACTCTCAATTGGTAAACCTGATAGTAGACTGAAGGATCAACTGTATTTTCCGTACCAATTGCAGATCCAAGAAATTATGGCTCTGTACTCACGGCTGTGTCGTCTTAAGAAATGAAAATTGCGCCTTAATAAAGCTATCTCGTGACGAAAAGCGCCGTAATATAGCGTTAGTCATTCTCACATGACCGGGTCAACGGTCAACCAAAACAAAACAAAACAAAAAACAAAAACCAAAACGTATAGAAACGTGTCGATTATAGGCGTCAAGTGCATTTTTCCTTTTCTTTCAATGCGGGTGCCTATGAGTTTTGTCCGTAAAAAACATTCAACTCAATTTATAATGTAGATGGACGTAACACATCGACTTTGCAGAGATTCCTGACTTCCTCTGCCATTGCCTTTAATTTTTTTTTACTTTCCGTTATAACTCCTCAGTCCTCCCTCTCTCTCTCTCTCCGTTTCTCTTTCCCCGTCGTTCTTCCCCAACCCATCTTCCATAGCATAAACTCATTTCCGTAAAATTCAAAACCCTCTCGGCAGCTATCGTAGTGAACCAAACTGTGCGCCGCTGTGAATATTTCCCAATCGCAACTGGGAGCTTGAAATTTAGAAAGCTATCGAACCCCACAGTCATCCCCCATAGTCGACGGGTTGGAGAAGGAGATGTTCTGTTTCAACGGAAAAGGTTCCACCGTCAACTCCTCCAACGTCTGCAGCCCTCGTGCTCCAACAGTGATTGAAGTTTGAAGGGGTTGTCCTTCCCGTCTGAACCGCTGCAGCCCTCTGGCTTACATCCTTTCGGCGTGGTAAATAAACAATGCCGATCAGAGTATTGTTGTTCCTTTTTACAAACTGAACTCTGCGTCTGCTAAAAACTTTCTTTCCAATCTTTCAACTCATAGGTGCTACTGTAAACCCGTGTGAGCATCTCCTCTGTTCCCCTATTTGTTTCTTTGCGTATTGAGATTCCTATATAATTCCCATGCCGATATCAGCCCAAACCACCACCATTTTACTACGGAAGCAAAGCTCCTCCACGGTCAAGCGGATCAACCGAAGGGTTACCTTCAAGAAATCAGCAATCACGGCTCCTAGGACACGCTCGTACCGGGTAAGCAACGATCTCAACTTTTTGGAAAGCATTTGACTACATGCATTTCAGAATAATTTACTCAAACACATGGAGTGCAATTTTTCCTAGTCTTATGCAAGATTGGTATCACCGAATCTATGAACAAGTAAACACTTACATATGTTAATCTGTTGGTGAATGTCATATAGCTGTGATTGCCTACTGAAAACATAATCCTCAATTACACGTTCCTTGTGCAAACACTGTACATCTTTGCAACCACAAATTTGTGCCTTCACAGTTTTAGGGCCATCAAATTGTAATGGACCCTAGTTCTGTCCTATCTGGCTTTAAGTGGTTGTGCGTCTAATCCTCCGCACAAATGTTGGGGATGGTGTTGGTTTTTAGGCTTGTTTTGGCCTATAAACTAGAGTGGGTTACAAGAATATTTAAATTTTGGCTTAAGGGTTGTCCTAATGGGTGACAAACTAGCTGATTTATTCCACTACATCACCATATTGGACAAAAATTTTGTCTGGATGCTGATCATAGCTGTTGCAATGTCCTGTGCAGTATGCATTATCTTTGTTTGGTGTTGGCAACATGTATTCTGTTTTGCTTTTCTCCCACCCATTAGGACTATAATCTGTCTCATTTGAACTCATGGGCTTTTCAATTAATTGCTGCTGGTTAAACATGACCCTTTTCAATTAATTCCCTTAAAAAGTCTTGTTACATTCAACTCCTACTATCTTTTATTACTTAATTATAATTTACTTATTGCTCATATTACAGTAATGCAATTACAGTAATGCTCTATCGAAGAGTTACCATTTGCATGAACCTTTCGATATATGTTGATTTATGGAAAATATAGATCATGGAAAATATAACAGTACCTCTCGTGTGCATGAATATACCAACTTTAACTCAAGTACTAATCATTGGAGCAAAGAAATATTTTGGAGGCATAAATATTTTTATTTTTTTGTGTATTTATTATTTTTCTCTAACCAATTATATATAGCAGTAATATATAGAAAAGGAAAAGGCAGATCCTAAAGTAATATATGGTACGAATTTCATTCAAGTAGAATCATCTAATAATTGTTTGCCAGATGTTGCTTTATTATATAGGCCACTTGAGTATTACTTTTGAGTATGATAATCGATTAACTGATCATTGTGCCAATTGCCTAATGTTATGGTTTTTTCCCAAGAACAGTGCTGTAAAAAATAATATAATATAACTTGTAAAACTCGGTTGGATTCATATAAGTTTGTGTAAGTTCAAACAACTTCAGACTTATTATTTTTACAATATTACCTATATATTTATAATGAGAGTATTTAAAATATTTAAAGAGTATTTAATTATAAAATGATAGAAACTTTATTTTGGATGGCAACTAGACTGTTGGATCCTTTATTATGTGTGATGTATAATGGTGCTTACATGCTACTTATAAATTGTGTTGGCACATGTGGTGGAATGTTGGTTGATCCGTGAGATTGTGATAAAGAGTGCTATGTTATTTTGCATTGCATTTCTGTTTATTGTACCTTGGGTATTTTGCATTACATGCTACTCACTGTTTATTGGTTGATCCGTATGGTTGCATTGCATATCCAACAATTAAAGCAAAAATTACAATCCTCAAAAACCCTTTGTGATCACTGGTGCCACAATACCCTATAGAGTATGAAGTGTATTGTCCAAAGCCGAAGGCATTTTCTCAATGTTACTCAAAATGGACTTAAAAATCTATGACTGCATATTATTATTTTCTGGAAAATGATTCTAAACATTTGACATGTATGACTTGCAGCCATACTTTCTACGCTTATCCGGCAGGTCCTCATACAAGGTATTAAAACATTATCAATACAAATACATTCTAAATTTATCTTACTCGTATATAGGTCTCGATTCCTTGTATGATATATTAGATGCATTTGACTTATAACGCAAAAATAACATTGCTATGCATTTAATATAGTGAAATTTAAATGTTTTGGACTTAATGCATGTACCATGTCTATGATGCATAGCAATACGTAATAATATGGATTTAAGTGCATTTTCTATTGTTTGCATTGTCTATTTTTTGTATTGACATGATGCTCGTGTTTTAATCGATGCGTTGAGGTGCCCAGGGAACCATTTTTCATGGCCTGAAGACGGTAATTTTTACACATTATTTAATTAGTACCTTGAAAGTTTGCGATAATTTAGATTCTTCAAACATTATAAATGATTAATGTTGCAGTAACTTTTCAGGTTATTATTATATAGTAGATTCAGCATTTTCCTGTACCGAAGGATTTATGCTACCGTATCCGAGAGTAAGGTACCACAGATCTAAACGTCATGGCAATCGTACATTCCAAGGATATAAAGATCTATTTGATTATCGGCATTCATCCATTCGAAATGTCATTGAACGAACTTTCGGTGTGTTGAAGAAGCATTTTCGAATTTTAAATTTAATGCCCTCATACCTTCCAACACGGCAACGATATCTTATTATTGCATGTTGTACGATCCATAACTTCATCTGCACGGTTACACCTAATGATTAGAATTTTCTATCATATAGCAATCCCGATGATTATCCAAGAATGAATGCGGATCAGAACACCAGTGAACAATCTCATGTTCCTGACATGTCGAGTGCATCGGCACAGGCAATGGCTGCAACTAGAGATGTTATTGTATTACCAATGTGGGAGCATACTTATGGTTAATAAAGAAACACATAATTGCTAACATGGTGTTGCAATTCTTTTGGTTACGTCAGTATGAAACAATAGATTGTAAAATGGGTTTTATTTTATTTACATATATCGATGTTTAATATGTAAATAAATTATTGAATAAAATGTGGTCATGTTCCTGGTAGTATTTTTTCCCACTAATTGGATAATTTTTAATAAAAATTTCAAGAAAAAAATTTACATACAAAATGTAGTGGAAATTTGGTTTTTACATGCATTGACTCATTTAAATAATAAGGTGATATTATTTATTATTTTTGTTATTTTTAACAAACTAAAAATAACGAAATCAATCATATTTTATATATTCAAATAAAAACTTTAGGGAAGATATATAATGGTACTTGGTATTACTCATTTAACTCAAATCATAAATAAGAAATACTAGAAATTATGAAAAGTGATGAAAATAGTGAAATGGTAATATGAAAAACGATATGAAAGGAAACGGATAAAAAAAAATTAAAGAAAAAGTAATATGAAAAACAACAACTTGAAAGAAAGGTTCCACCGATGGCCGCTTTTCGTTTCTTCACGTTTTGACTGTTGTTTTCGTTGGCGCCAATGTCTGCGGTGCACGCAAATGTTTTTAGTCAATTTCCGTTTTTCTTGTCAGGTGAAAGTATAAAATAATGGTAGAATCTATTTCTTTTACAATTTTTTATAAATATATTTAAATTTATCTTAATATTTAAATATATTTTAAACTCATGGACTCTACCAAATTTATTCACCAATTTCAACTCACTACAATTCATAAAAAATTCAATGCATCTCAACTTTTCTCAACATCCAAACGCAACCTAAGAAAACAATAAAAAAATATAAATTAATTAATAGTCACTTTCTTAATTATTAAGAAAAATAAATAAATAAAAAATTATATGAGTGGGTAGATTTGGAGTACATATTTGATAGTTATACTACCATTTCCCTTCTAGTAAAAACTACTCAATCCCTCGTTTATAGCTCCTCTTACCACTTAATATAGCTGGGGACTCGGGGCGGGATACATGATTAAAAAAAAAAAAGAGAAATGATATTTACAGTCATATAATTATATAATAAATAAATATAGACTTCATATGAAAATAAAATTAATTTTTTAATAATAAATCTCATTCTTTTTCAAAACGATTATATAGTATTTGCATACTTCACGATTGTATATAATATTATTATTATTTTTTAAATATTAACAAAATTACCAAACTTACCATTGATAAATTTGTGTGTGTGTTCCTTTTGGAGTTTAAAATTGGGGGACAATGTAGTATTATATTAATAAAGAAAAACACCATAAATATAAAAATAAATTATATAATTTTATCTTTTATATTTATATTATAATAAAAATAATTTTATAAATTATGTTTCTGCTAAAGTATTTCCAAGAGTAAAAATGAGGAGCCCGGTAGCAGCTTTTTTTCCTTTTTTTTTTCTTTTTTTTCTTTCATTATACAGCAGTACATCATCCAGCAATTTCCCCGTTTTCCCATTATACGATTTCGTTTCCTCGCCTTCACTCAGACGCTGACTGCCATTCAACGAGTCACCGGAGCTTTTCCGAAAGACACTAACCCTTCTTCCTTGAATCATACTGGGACAAGGTATTAAGCGTAGGCATGCAATTTCCTTTTGTGTACTTAAGATTTTATTATCTGGGTTTTGGGTTCTGTTAATTTGGCATCCTTGTCTATTTGCAGCATTTCATATTGCTTTGAGTTGGGTGGTTGGTTTGAGAAAAATATTGGCGCTTTATGAGTAGGCCATTGTCTGCTGTGTAAGTTCGGTAGATAGTATTCACTTCAAGCTAACTACATGATGCTTTGGTTTTTCTAATTCTATGTGCACCTGTTTCTGAGTTTCTTATTTTTTTATTTTTTTTATTTTTATTGTTCTTATGTACCATTTCGTTTGAGATGATTTGTTTTGAGTACGGTTTGCATGCGGTTTGGGATGTACTATTGTTTGGCTTGGTTTTAACTGAAAGAAAAAAAATTATCTGGTTTTGTCTAAATCTTCCTTTGATTGCTGAGAGAGATTGAGGGGCGAATGAAAGTGACATTTTGAACCTTTCATGTTTTCAACAAATAAAGATAGAAAAAAAAGAAAAAATAGAACTCCAATTAGGTATCTAGTTTCGTAGTGCACAAATCGGGGTAGATTCTTTCTGGCAGGCCATTCTATTCTGTAATTATCCACTAGATTTATCGGAGTTGCGAAAATAGATATCTTTCACATCTACAACTGCTTGATTCTTCTAAGAGTTTCATCCTCTGGAGAAACATATTAGCTATTTTTTCCGCTAATGAACCATAATTTAATTTTATAGAGCTTCTCCCCGAGTTTTGAATGAACCATGATGTAACTTCTAACATGTGATATTAGAATTACCATGTCTACCTAACTTTTTCTCAATTGGGTATCTTTCCCAAAAGCAGCCTTCAGACAATGATGTTTATAGCTCTCCTGTAAGTTTTTGTGTGTGGAATGCTGATCAGTTATAATATATCTATCAACTTGCAGGGAGGATCCAAAATTTTTTTGTAACTAAAGGGTTGGCTTGATGGCATCATCTGCAATAAAATCAGGCACATTGGTGTCACTACAAGATATATATCCGTCTTCTCCCTTCTACAAGCAAGGTGCATCACTTAGAGTTACTGGAAAGTAAGGCCTCTGCCCTTCCAGCCTAATTACTGGTTATATATGTCGTGCGCATGAACTCTTATATCCACCTTCCTCTTGTATGTTTTTTTCCAAGTTTTATAAACATTATTGAGCGTATCCTTCTGAGACTTTGTCGAGCTTCCAGATCCTGAATACTATCTGGATTTAAGGCTTACAAACTTTAAAACATGATGTTCTTCTTTTTTAATGTTTACTACAATTGAGAGATGATGGTAGCCAGCTGAAGGATGTTCGCAATAATTGTTGAGGGAACTTGTGCATCAATATAGGAGGTCTTTAACAATGGTTATGGGGTTGGGCAGAGTGATTATAGTAGAAAAGGGGAGATAAACTGGAGTGGTGATAGAGATTTTGGAGGGATGTTGATAGGGGCACTGGAGGATGTGGTGAAAAGTATTGGCCTCCCGTAGTTATACAGTATATGTAAATCAGGCAAGGGATGAGGTTGGATATATATCAAAAGACTGCTGGTCTGGAAAGTTTTGTTGTAGGGGCTTAGTATCTCGGGGAAAATTGTTTCCCAAGGGGTTGGCCCAAGTGGTGAAGGCCTTGGTCTTGGGGTATCACTCCCTTCAAGATCTAAGGTTCAACACCTCATGGGTGCAAACAATCCTTTGGGGCAACACTCCTTGATGAAAAGCCAATGATTTAACCAGTTTCGTGTAGGGAAACTTCTGAGGGTGCAGTGCACGGGACCAAGGTTTATTCTGCAAGGATGGGTCCGAAGGGCCCTGCCTTGGAGAGGTTTCCTGACATAAAAAAAAAAATAAAAAAAATAAAAAAAAAAGCCTTCCCAATCAGCATCTAGCTGGAGGAACAAGAGGGTTTTTTTAAGGCAAATTGATTCCCCTAGGGAATTTCAAAATAGGCTCTCTCGAGGCATTTCTTGCTTGGATCTTGATCAAAATGGGCTTTCTTTGGGCAATATTCAAGATCTGATTGGTTTGAAACCTCTTTGATGTTTCTTGATACACTTATCACTTGTATGAAAGAAGGGGGGTGGGTAATATTTGCAATCTTCTTACAACTTGGTTCTAGTTTTTGGCAGCATCAGAGCAATAGAGTTGAAAGCCTGCTAGGAGTTATTTGGTTCTCTTGGGGATTGATGGTCTTCTTCCTGTAATTTACAGTTTCTTTCCATTTCTTTTTGGATTTTTCATGTGTAATATTATATTACATTTTTACACGGAGGGAAGGTTTTCTCATCATCATTATTAATTTAATTTTGGTTTTCTAAACTTACGCATTGGTATTTTTAAAACTATCCAGTGGTGTATATAGTTAACTAGGATAAACCGATAGCCCATACTGTTATGTCCACCCTATTATTTTAATTATGAGATCGCAAACACCCTAGTACAGGTAGCTCATTATCTTTAGATCTTATTCCTCGATAGATCTTGTTCTAAAGTTTCCTTTCGCATTGGATGTCCTGGTCACTAATATTATTTGCAGTTCTGATCATTAAATATTTAAATATGAAAAGATCAATTACAGATTTATCGGCATGGTTGCATGAGCGGTTATGAACTCATTACCACCCAATCAGTTTGCTTTTTGACTGAGAAATATCTTAGCGTGCCGACAAATTATGGGTTTCTTCCATCTCCATGTGCCTACATATAAGGGTTCTTCCATGTGCTTTATACCATTATATTGTCTGTGCTGGTATGCTTTGCTGGATGATTGCAGTTTTCGTATTTTATTTTCTTCATTGTTAATTGCTTATTTAAATAATCCCATATCATTGGAGAGCTTATATTTTGTTCCCCAACAGGCTACAAGAGTATTCTGTTGAGACAGCTGTTGCTATAGTTATTGATGGAAATGCCAACCTGAAGATCAACACTCAGCACCTAAGGGACCTGAGCTTTCGAGTGGGTTCCTTCTACCAATTCATTGGTGAACTCCTTATCCAGCCTGATAATGAGGTAGGATGCTGGCAACATCAGTTGACGTTTATTGTTTCTCTCTCACACGCACAGAGAATACAGATATTAAGATTGTAAAATCTAGCTGGCTGTTTCATTTCAGGCTATATTGCAAGCTCGTGTGGGTAGAAATGTAGATGGCATTGATCTAAATCTCTATCATCAGTCTCTACAGCTGCTAAGACAGTTTCAAGCTGATCACTTGAGTACGACCTAATCCAGGTTCTGGTGTTAAAAAGATACAACTGGTGATTTCACCAAGAAAAGTCTCACTGTAAACTTGCTAGAATTCATGCACTCATATCAAAAGTTGGATTGTCTTTTGGTGCTTAAATACTGTGATTTGGATGTTATGTTTTTTTAGGAGTATCTGGATGTTAATTTCCATTGCAGATCTTTATCAATGTTCATAAAAATTGGTGTTAGAGGAGTAATGTTAGATGCAGTCGGGTTGTGCAAGTCTCGCGTACTCCTTTTAAAAAAAATGTTGTCCACTATTAAAAAGTGAATTTTTTCATATAGATCTCAGATTTGTCCACTTTTTCGAAGGGAGTGCACGGGTTTAAGACTGTTGAAGTATTTTTAAGTGTCTAGATAAATATGGGTGAAATACAAAATCAATCAATGTGGTTTGTTTTAAAGTCAAATTGCTCTTGAATAATGCTACACACCTTATTTTGACACCTTATGTATTTTATTTTATTTTTAATTTTTTCTTAACTTAATATTTTAAGAAGTGATTATTAGTGTATTGATATTTTATATTTTCTAAAAATATTTTAAAATGTTAAAAAAAATATATGAATAAAAAAAATTTAAAAAAAATGAAATATTGATTTTAGCCTAACGGTAACTTGCAGCAGGTAGATATGAGCGGCAAAGTAGCACCGCTCATTGTTCCCTGTACTTTTTAATTAAACTTTTTTATTCGTTGTAGTTTTAAAAACAATCAAATTGGCACGTAAGAAATCCATTAGTGAATTGTTAGAAGCGTCACGTTAACGGCAACTACAATTGAAAAATAATAATGATAGGCTTATAACTTTCTACCACTCTTTTACTATTTTATAGTGTATTTGAAATTTTTATTCTTTTTATTATTTTCATTTTAAGTATTTTTTTAACATCCTTAATCAGTAAGAAAATTCAAAAAAAAATATACTTCACTAATAGTCACTTTTTTAACTATTAAGTAAAAGAAAATAATAATAATAATAAATTAAAAAAAAATAAAGAGAATGGTAAAAGGGAGGTAGAAAGTAGTAAACCTATAATTATTTATTAAAATGTCGCTCGTGTATAAAAGTTTAAAAAAATCTTTAAATCATTTTAAAAGCAAGAAATTACCTAGAAAGTCAACAAATTTTTTTAAAACAATATTGAAAACAAAATAAAATAATAAATAGAAAATGTAAAACTTGAAATACAAAATAAAGTTCAAAACCCAAAAAAAAAATTAAAAAAATAATAAATTAAAAGCTAAAATATTAATTTTTTCAATAAACTTAAAATATAAGTAAATAATAGAAAATGTTTTTATAAGTAAACAAAAAATATATTCTAAAATATTGGATAATAAATAACAAGAAAAGCAGGGTGGTATACGGTAGGGAGCAACCTCCATTTCCAACTCCAAGCCACTTTAGGGTGGCCCCAATTGGGCCACTATTCATCTCACAAAACATTGTGCCTACTAGCTCAATATTTATTTCTACCTAGTTTTCTTCAAATTTTTATCTAAATTTAAATATTTCAAATTAGAAAAAAATAAATATATAAAATAGATTGTACACTTATTATTATTCGTAAAAAAAAAAATTCAGATAGTATTAAATATTTAATAAATTTTATACCATATATTTATCTTTCTTCTATTTAAAATCTTTAAATTTAAATAAGAATTTGAAGAATCTTAATCTATTATTTAGAACAAATATAAAGAAAAAAAAAAGTCAATTTGAAGGAAAGTCTTGAGAGATTAGTACTCGTATAGTGAAATAAGATGAGATAATTTTTTATAGGATAAATAAAATATTATTATAATATTATTTTTTTAATATTATTATTATTTTAAAATTTAAAAAAATTAAATTGTTTATTATATTTTATATAAAAATTATAAAAATAAGATGGAATTAGATGAATTAAAAATATTTAGATATATATATATATATATTTTTTATAAAAAGAGTATTTTTATATTCAAATTCATGGTAATGGTATTATTGGTATCATTATTATCGTCCACGCATTGTGTCGGAGACGTCCATATCCAGTGCACCACACCCAAATGATTTTATCCATATCCACTATCCAGTGCACCACATCCCAAATGATTTTTTGTTTTTTCGTTTTTTGTTTTTTGTTTACGTGGCAGCCTTTGATTTGCCCAAATTACGAACGTTAGGTTAATGGACCCTACCTCCATTCCCCCACCGACCACCGACCTTCTGTCCCAATATCTCCTGCATCCGCTACTTTAGTTTAGGGATATTAATGCCTTGGCTTTCAGTATCAATATCATGAAATGTTTGACAAGTTTTACTTGTACTTTAGTGTGTGGGGAAGATCCCCCATCCCCAAAATTTGAATGCACGGTATTCTTAAGATTTATGTTGAAAAATCTCATTTGTTTAGTCTCAAAGTTGTTTAATAATTAGGTTTCTCACGTATTTCTGCCATTCAAACTGAATGTTAGCGAGTAATGTCAGATACAGTCATGAGTTATAAAAGTATTGCGCATTCCTTTTAAAAAAAAGTAAATTTTACTGTTAAAATTTTTTTTTTTTTATGTAGATATCATATTTACTTACTTTTTTTAAAATGAATGTCCGATATTTACATAACCAATGACTACAAATATTATTAGGAATTTTAGGTTGGGACATCCTCTCTTTCTAGCGAGGTCTAAAAAGTGTGACTTCCTTTTAGAGGTTCGTGCTTAAGGTTCATTCCACCTTTTGTTACTTAAATTTTTTAGAGTATGGAATGGAAGGAGTTTGAAGTCGTAGATGAAGCACAGAGAAGTTAGGAAATTTATCCTAGAGCACAAGCTTTCTTTAGTGGAAATGATTGAGATGAAGATCGGAGAGTTTTTAGGCTGGTGAGTGTAGTACTTTAGAGCGGATTGATGACCATATAAAGTGTTGTAAGAGGTGTAGCAGCATGTGGACTAGGAAACTCATCTATGCTATTTTTATTTTTTATTTTTAGAGAGAAGTTTCGAATTTCAGACCTTCATCTATGCTATTTACGTGATAAGACTTGATTTGTAAAAAAAAAAAAGACTATATTCATCTCTTTCAATATAGAGCGATATAATTTTACTAAAAAATTAAAGATCTTAATTGTGTTTTGCATGCATACCATCTTGGAGATAAATGTTACTGACCATATAATTCATGACTTTATAGGGTTGGATCCTCCGGCACAAACCAGGACATAACACCGGCCATCCATGATGTTAATGGGTGGGAGTGGGACCACCTCATCACCACCTTTCCCCTCGGCTCCACCTCCATACTGCCAACTCAAATTTCTTCCACCATTGTTGTGGAGATCGGATTCAGCCACCTACTCAGAAGTGCACTCATCCTTTTTCACAACTTCTAAATGTATAAATCTTGCTCAAATCTTTTATAAAAAAGTAGATTTTATTAAGAAAAAGTCAAATTTTCACACTTTTTATGACGGAATCTACTTTTTTATAAAAATCACGAACAAGACTAGTACATTTAGCACTTATATATACATATACATATACATATATATATATATATATATATATCATTATTCATTTTAGAATTGTGGCATGTTATCATTATTTTTTGCTCAATGAAAAATATCTTAATAAAGTATTCCCAGAAGAGATATTATATATTTAATAATATTAATTACGTTAAATTAATCATATGATGCAAAGTTAATAGCCGTCGCATTTGCTAAAACAATTATTTTCCACCAACCACTTATTCATTCATATTATATTATACAATGCATCTATAAAAGAATTAAATTAATCAAATGGTTGTGATTGTTGAACAGAAGATTTTATTTTGGGTAAAACATTATATTATTAGAGTTTATAAATTAAGAATACAACATGGCATCGTAATCTCCCCCACCTAATTATTAATCAAATTTATCTTCTTAGGCCATAATTTATGTATTTTTTTAAAAAAGAAGATATACATAAGGATATCTTAAAAAAATAAATAAGCCAAACTTGTTTATTTTATAAGGAAAATTCTTTAACTACAAAGAATTTATATAAAAATAATCTGATAAATTAATGTGACTTGATCATGTCAGATTATAAAATTATTTTTATTATAAAATAAATCTAAATAATTCCATAATGCCCAAAATATCTAGTTCCAAAATAATTGGATTCTATCGACAGTTCAAGTTGTCTGCAATCAGTAGTACCACATGGAACATAAAGAGGCAGATATTTGGAGGGTGAGATATTTTGCTTTTCAAACAGCTAATTCATATTTATTTTTTCTACAAAAAAAGCATGTACGTCTCTTATCATTCAAATATTTCAAGGCAAATTGAAGCATTTTGCCTTGAAATATGAAATTATTTTATTTTAAAAATAAGAAAAACAAACACACGAATTGAAATGTGACTACCACTTGATCGAAAGACTCCATAAAGTCCATGTAAATTGATCTTCAATTATCAATATGAAATGTGAAAATTCATGTGAGAAATTTATGGGCAAGTTAGAATTTCTATCAATAAATAAAGACTCCTTCAATTCAATAATTTGCATAAAAAATATATAATCATTTTCTAATTTTAATCTCTCCCCCAAAATTGACTTTAGATATTATAATCTTTCCTTTCAAGACATTCTCATCAAATCATTTTACTATAGGTGACTTGTTCAAGTAAGATTAATAACTCGTTTAGATGGTGAGATGAGATGAAATAGTTTTAGATGAGTTAAATAAAATATTATTAGAATATTATTTTTTTAATATTATTATTATTTTATGATTTAAAAAAATTAAATTATTTATTATACTTTATATAAAAATTTAAAAAAATTATAATGATGAGATGTGATCGGTTAAGAGTGTTTCTATATTCAAACAGACCAATATAACCCACTTATAATGAACTTGTACTCTAATTAAATTAGTAAAAATAGTATTCATTTGTCACTAAGATCCTATACTCTGCCAAGAAAACTACAAAATGGTAAGTCTATAAATTATTGTAATAGATTTATTTTTACAGGAAATATAATTTAAAATGTCATATTAAATTGTATTAATTTATAAAATTATCATTATTTTTTATTTAATTCTCTTATTATAAAATGCTTGAACCAGAGTAGCACAGAATGTTTGTGACTTATAGAAAGAGTAGAAAAGAAAGCCAGCTTTTAAACTAAAAAGCAAGCCTTTTTTAGCTCCAAAGGCAGATTACGTATAGTGATTGTTGTTCGTATGCAGCAAAGTTTCTATCGCCCTGTCCTTTGTTTTCTTCTCCTCGGATAGATTTACAGCCAAACAAACATAACAAGCTACCATTATGGATAGCCATGCTACTTTAGCTTCGTTTTCTCGAACTCTCAGTTCGGCTGGTCGGAGTTGCGTCTCATTTCGGCTGGGAAAGTCCATTTTACGCCGACTGCGTCAGATTCCGTCGCTCTAGTGCCTCATTATCAAGTAAAGAAGTCGCTGGAAACTCAAGGTATGTTCCCTATTTAGTTGGTTTGGTTTTGTTTTCTATGAAGTTTCTGGATTAGGTTCTGTTTTTTGTTCGATGAAAGAAAAAAGAAAGGAAAGTTCTGGGCTTTGTTTTTGTTTTGGTTTGGCTTTTGAGGGATGAGAAACCCAGCTCAGCCGTGTGTGTTTTCTGTATGAGTCTTCTTCTGAATATTGTTTAATTGGGGCGAAAATTGGGATGGAAAAGAAAGTCTTAAGAACCGTGCGTTATGCTTTTGTCCGGTCGGTGATGGATGGGAAGATCAACTTAGCTTGTTTTGGTTTCCTTTATCAGATGTTTCTTTGCGGGTTTTGTATGGTCTTCGAGAAAGTTGAGGGAGAAAACAAAATGAGGACTATGAATCGCCTTCTTTATTCTTTTCTTTTTATATTGGTTCTTAAAGATTATTTCTTTCAGTCGGGTAATAAGCTGTCTGGATATCTGTTTAATGGTTTTTGGGTCCTAATGATGTAGAATACCACAGGCCTTAAGATATTTTTGTTTCTAGATTTCATATATTGTCTCAACATTCAAAAATATTGTTACTTTTCGTTTAGACTCTGAGAAAATGCAGGAAAGCAAATGATGAAAATAAAAGAACACGATCCAAATTCGTTCCGTTTCCGTTTATTTCACTTTTCAAGAGATGGAAGAAAATAAGAAGGGAAAGATTATAAGAATTTCATTTTTTTTTCCTTTTCCTTTTATTTACCTTTCTCAGCTGAAAAATAAAGAACTTACAGCATACCATGCAAAGCTAAATGAATTTAAAGGCAGGTTTTTCCCCATATTTTAAAGGAATTCTAGACTGATGATTAAAATATGTTTCTACATCCAAGTTTTTTGTTTGTTTCTTGTGAATAAATTCTGAGTCCCTTAGCTTCTGAGTCAGATCATGTCTTTTATTACATTATCACTCGATTCAACATGCTTCTGTTTGGTTCTTGAGAAAGAATCTTGGAGAAAAATATAGAGAAAGAGAATGCTTCCTTCCTTAAGAATATTAAAGCATTTTCTTTTCTTTGAACTCGTTATTTTCTTGATCCCTATGTCCTGTATGTGATTGTTATAAAATCTCCATGTCCAGATTTGAGTCTACAAAAAGGAAGCACCACAACTCATTTTAGTGGGTGGTGGAAATCAAAATTTGGAGTTGATGGGGCATTTATCCTACATGTTCAATGGGCTCACGAGGTCATTTTCATTCAAAAAGGGGAGGAAGTCAGAAGACTGCACTGGAAGAGAAGTCGCAGAAGAGATGGCAAAGGAGGCAAAGAAGAATGACTTGATTTTACGCACTTCTGGCTTCGTGAATATTGATGGTTCGAGTAAATTTGCCTCAGTTTTCTCAAAAAGAGGCCAGAAGGGAGTGAACCAGGATTGCTGCATTGTGTGGGAGGTATGCTTAGACCCTTGGAAGATTTCTTATTTTCCATCATTTAATACCTAGACATATACGAGGTTCAACAATCTATAACCAATACTAGGTTCAATTCACGTTTATTTTTCCTATGTTGACGATCAAATGGAGCATTCTCACATCATTAACTGATGTGGACAATTTTGATTTTGGTGATAGGACTTTGGATGCCAAGAGGACATGGTCTTTTGTGGGATTTTTGATGGGCATGGCCCTTGGGGTCATTTTGTGGCAAAAATGGTCAGAGAGTCGATGCCACCGTCTCTTCTATGCAATTGGCAGGAGACACTAGCTCAAACTTCTCTTGACCCAGAATGTGACTTTGAATCTGATAAAAAGCATAATCGGTTCAATATATGGAAGCATTCCTACCTAAAGACTTGTGCAGCCATTGATCAGGAACTTGAGAAACATCGAAAAATAGATTCATTCTACAGTGGAACAACTGCACTTACAATTGTTCAACAGGTAATTTGCTTTTGCACTTCTGGCAAATTGACTCTATGCAAATCTGCTAGCGAATATTTTGGGATGAAAACTAGGTGACCTCTTTTGTAATCATTTATTAGTTTTCCTAAGTTGAACAAGAGGGAAGCTCAAGTGCATGACAAATTTGAATGCACTATCAAAGAATTACATGTTGTGATTTAAGATGTGATCAGGATTAACTTGACAGTTTCATTTTTCCAGGGTGAACTCATTGTTATTTCAAACGTTGGCGACTCCCGAGCTGTGTTGGCTACCACTTCAGATGATGGAAGCTTGGTACCAGTTCAGCTTACTGTCGACTTCAAGCCCAATTTACCTCGTCAGTCTCTTTCCATATTAGTCTCTCTGGGGAAACAGAGAAAAAAATCTTAACTTCTGTGTTGATTTTGTTTGCAGAGGAGGCTGAGAGGATACATCAGTGTAAAGGGCGAGTCTTCTGTTTGCATGATGAGCCAGGGGTGCATAGAGTCTGGCTGCCAGATGAGGAATCACCAGGACTGGCAATGTCTAGAGCCTTTGGGGATTACTGTGTAAAGAGCTTTGGACTAATTTCTGTGCCGGAAGTGACACATAGGAATATAACCAGCCGAGACCAATTTGTCGTGCTGGCCACTGATGGGGTATGCATCATACCTCAAGTAGATTATGCTTTATGCAATCAAAAAATGAACTTAATGGATGACCATCACAGGATGTTTTAAAGAGAATAGTATTGGAATTACTATCGCTCTCATACTTGGTTTGGCTCCAGCTCTTTGTTCTGACATATCTGTGCACCTTTAATATTTTACTCCATTTCTGAATAGAAGATTTATGAAACAATTTCAGTCAGTATGTGCCATTGTAATGTTTGTGTCATGAAAACTCAAGATAATGCCTATTACACAAGAAAGAGCTCCCAAACTGTAAATTTTAAAAATTTTTTTTTTTGTTTCGTTTATTTGATTTATGCTGGAAACATATTGCCATTGCTGAATGTGTTCATAGAAGTTTCTGAAAGACTTCTTTTGCATGATAGTGCTATAAAATCCACTAAGACATTTTCACTGCATTTCTCCATTAGGTATGGGATGTTGTCTCCAATCAAGAAGCTGTAGAAATTGTATCTTCGACACCAGACAGGGCGAAGTCAGCCAAACGTCTTGTCGAGTTTGCTGTACATGGATGGAAGCGTAAGAGGCCCGGCATTGCAATGGATGACATTTCTGCTATTTGTCTCTTTTTTCACTCTTCTCCTTTTTCTCCAGCTCTGCAAGTGCACTCTTGTACTTCGCTGAAATGATGTTGTAAATGTCAAGTTAAGTTGCTATGCGTTCTTCAATGTAATCTATATTTAAGGTATGGAAATTATGGAATATGGGGATGGCTCCATTGTAGGTGGAATAATATTAAATGGATTTAGCTGTCTCCATGGGTGTGATGGCATGCCAAGGTGCAATTCCATACTATGACCAAAGAAAAGTGGCTAGATTAGAAAATATGCATTGTTATGCCTGGTTAGATGCTACTTACTATATAGTGCAACGATGCCTAACATGAAACATTATAAAAAGGAGGCTATCGACCGGGAAAGATGCAGGGACTGATCATAGAGAAACGATGCTGTTTGTCTTAATTTGTGTCATTCTTACTGCTGTGGTGCATTTTAAGTTGAATGAACTACTAACTAAAATATGTCATATTATCAAATGTGAAGGGAGATCACAAAATTTAGGATGAATGGTAGCATTACTCATTAACATAAGTTACATGATTGGCAGTATTTGGTTGTAAGACTTGGTTGGGCTCAGTTTAATTTTAAACTGAGTTTAATATTTAAACACAAAATTATTAAAATCATCTCAACTCAAAACTTCCTTACACATGGGATCTACAATTTTTTTCAACTTAACATATATGTGTACATGAGATTTACAACTTTTTTCAATTTCTCATAAAAAATATTAAACTCATCTTAACATATAAATATACTTTAAATTTAATTTAAATGGATTCCACATAACTCCTTCTACTACTCAATTCATTACTATTCATAAAGACCTGAACTCGGCTTAACAATCAAACGCAATGTTAGACATCTAACCAAAATATACCAGGAAATAAACTATCAAACATGACTCAATGGAAAAATTCAATGACTCAAACAAATCCAACGACTATGACTCTTTTAACACATAAGCAAGACTCACTCCTGCACGGCAATGCAAGCAACACATTCAAGCAAAAGAACTTATCCCGTTACAGGGAGGACCTTCAATTTGGTTGAACCATATGGGAATATTGGGTTCATGCGAGACAACTTGAAAGCAATACTTTATAAGCATTCTTAAACGTGTGGGGTACGTGCCCGATCAAATCAATCTTGCCGTAGCTTTTAGCAAACTTTAATTTTGGAGCAACTTGATAAAGTAATGCTTCCGATAAGTCTTAAATGTACAAGTCTTACACAAATCTTTTATAAAAAAATTAAATTTTACCAAGAAAAAATGAGTAATAGAGTTCATTTTTTCATAAAAAATCTGCACGAAACTTGTATATTTGAGACTTATATATATCATTAATATTTTGTAAAGAGCCAGTCAAATATGATGGACAATGTCATCTTTTAATATAATGGAACGAGAGTCTTAACACATAGCATAGTTCTTCCTGTAAAATACATATTTTTTTCTTCTTCTCGTTATTTTCTCATTAACTATTATCATAACAAAAAATATATTTATAATTATGAATTGCATAATCGCTGCGTAATCACTTTAAAAGAAATGAATAAAATAAAAGACTCGCATAAAAAAATTAAAATTTTTACTTCTTTTCAAAATGATTATACGACATTTATATACTTTACAATTATAAGTAAAATTATTCTCATCACGACGTGTTTCTTATTAAATATTGCGACAGTGGTCGGTAATGCCCACGAGTTTACAAGATTCTGACGTACTCGGGTCTGAGGCTGCAACGTGGCCACATGGGCTGGGCCTAGGTCCGCTCACTAGTTTTGAATTGGCAAACTAAAGACATTCGTTCATTTTTTCAAGAAAACTTTTATTTATAAATCGTTATAGATTACACATCATTCACGTTATTGATACGTCAATATTTAATTTTTAAAAAGAATTTAAAGTTTAAAATTTTCTTATAAATCAAATCATATTTAATCTATAAATCAGTGTGGACAACATACAATTTACATCATTGATATTCCAATATTTAATTTCTAAAAAAAAAATCTAAATTTTAAATTTTTCTTTAAAATAAAATCATGTATATAGAAGGTGTCATACACTCCATATTAGACAAAAAACCATTACCATAAAGTGTGAATAAAATTCGTATATTTGAACCTAAATTTCTTGATTAAGAAAGAGCATTCGCATTGCAAAATGGTTGAACTAAACACTTTTTTTTTATTTTTTTATTTTTGTTTTATGGGTTTTGAATTCCGAATCTCCATTTTAGAGATTATATCAATCAGAGCACATACCTTTAACTAAACTAAACAGCAAAACTAATAACTTTTATAATATACATAATATCTCTATACTAAAGCAAGAAATTAAAGAAAGAATCAAATACTGTCATCATTGTTATATCTTATTTATAATTTAGATTTTTTAAAAATGATTCAATAGAGAAATTATTTTTACATATCATTAATTATTTTTACATATTGTAATTTGTGTATGATAAAAATGTTCTAAAACGAGATGCATCAATCTGGTTCATTCACAAAATCTCTCATTTTTTTTATTTTTTATTTTTCTGTTTTAATTTAATTAGAGCCAAAGAAAAGACAGAGACGTAATGGTTTTCTGACAAAGCGACGAGGAAGTGCAAGACAGATGTCAAGAACACGTTACAGAGTTTTGGTCCAACAGAAACCAAAAGCGTCTTTGCGAAATTTCTAGGAAAAGGGATGGAACCATCCTCTGCACCCAATATTTGTATTTATTAGGTGATGTATGGCAAAACATAACAATTTTCAAAATGTTTAAAATTGTTTATAGCTTTGTTCATAAATAACACTCAAACACGAACAACGAAGTCGTTTGAATTCGAAGATAAATTAAGATCAGTTGAGATAGATTGTGAATAGTAATAAAATTTATGAGTTAAAGTTGATAAATAATAATTAGATGAGTCAATAAATTCATAACCAACTATAAGATCTCGTTTGGATATTGAGATGATAAATCTGTGAATATTAATAAAATAATATGTGAAATGGTTTAAGTTAAGATATTTTTATGGGCTTTTAGAAAATAAGAGTGAAAAAATTGAATAAAAAAATTTATAAAGTTAACATATTATTATAATGTAAATTTTTAATATTATTTTTGTTTTTAAATTTAAAAGAGTTAGGCTGCGTTTGGATGTTGAACTGAGTTGAATTGAGATGATAAAATATTGTTAGAATATTATTTTTTAATATTATTATTATTTTGAAATTTGAAAAAGTTGAATTGTTTTATTATATTTTGTGTTGAAATTTGAAAAAATTGTAATGATGAGTTGAGTTTGGTTTAGTTTCCAAACGTACCCTTAAGTTGTTTTTTTGTTTTGTTTTGAAAATTAGAAAAGTTGTAATGATTAGGTTAATGATTATGTGAAGAAATTGAAAAGTTAAAAATTTGAAATTGAAAAATATTTATACAAAATGTTGTTTGGATGTTGAGATGAGATAAGATGAAATGAGATGAGTTGAGACCATCTTAACATCTAAATGGGGCCTAGTAGATTTATATTTTAGGACATTAGCTGCTCAAATAGCTCGTAAAATAGAGAATATTTCAAGACTCCATTTTTTAATTTTGAATAATAATATTTGTATATTTTTTATAACATATTTTATAATAAATTAAAATAATATTTTTATTTAAATTTTATATAATTACACTCCATTTAAAATAGAGTTACAAAAAAGATTATACGTGCATGTTTGAATTTGATTTCGATGATTTTATTTATATTCGAGTAAGAGATTAAAATGTTAATTTAAATTGGTGGTTTTCGTATATAATCTTAAAAAAATTGATATTCATCTTTATTTTATCATCGATTAAATGATCGAAAAATATGTATTAGTATTATTATTATTTATTTATTTGCTTATCATTTAATATCAATAATAAAGTAGCCATGATTAACAAAAATAAGAAATTTAAGAAAATGATAAATAAAGTTTTTCAAATGCTTAACCACAACAACATATAAAAAACTAAGATGGCTCTTGTCCCCTTCTGGACAATGATACACCACCAACTATATTACAATTCAATGGCTATTACATATTAAAATACTAATATTTTTTATTTTAATTTAAAATTTTTGTACTTAGAGCAGTTCAAAGTAAATAAAATAATATTTTTTATAATTATATATATATATATATTGTAGTATAATTGTTCTTATATCATTTTAATTTCTCCTTGGCAAATGTCAAATATCTCATATAATAAGAGGATTTTCATTTTCATTTTTATGTTTGATTTCGATTAAATAATATTTAGATGAAAATAATTTATAGCCATGTTTATCATGGAAGGAATTTTTAAATTTATAGGATTTTTGGCATTACAGTAACTGTCAAATATCTTGCAATATTGTAAGTTGTGAAAAGAAAAAGGCCAAAATATTTCATGCACGTTGTTTTCGTTTTGTCACAATCGGAGCATTGAGAGCTTATGCCTTCCAACTTTCCAACTCCTTTTTTGGTCACATTATACACATTTTCAGCTGCAATTGACAATTTATGGATAATTTAAGAATTAAGGTTTAACAGCCCTATTTAGATAGTGAGATGAGATGATTTTAAATTAAAATTAAAAGTTGAATAAAATATTATTACAATATTAATTTTTAATATTATTATTATTTTAAGATTTGAAAAAATTAAATTATTTATTATATTTTATATAAAAATTTGAAAAAATTATGATGATGAGATGTGATAAAATAATATGAAATAAAACTATTTCTATATTCAAACGGGACCTTAAATTTCAGCAGCACGCAAGTCATAAATAACATCAAAAGTGTTAAAACTTGCACTACCCAACTTTGTGAGTTTTTTTTTTTTTTTCCTTAATTTAAATCCATCGTCATATTAATTGAGATGATAAAACTCAAAGATGAATCATAAATATTATTTTAATTTTATCATTTTAAATTACATCATTTCAATTGTATATATTTAAATAATTTTAAATATAATTTTAAAATATATAAATTTTGTGTCACATTTTTTAAAAAAAAAAATAAGATGAGTAAAGAAAAATGATATTTATAAATATAGAATACACAAACACATTATTTTTTTTAATAAATAAAATAAATATGAGACTTACATGATAATTTTTTTTTTCAAAACTAGATAATCATCACACTTATTTTAAAAAGATACAATAATTATATAATATATGACTGTATATAACATTATTATTATTTTTTTCTTTTCCTCACTAGTATAATGTGATTTATTTATTTTTTGAGTATCTTTTTTACAAGAAAATCATGAGTGTATGAGAGAGATTGTGAATAATTTAAAAAGGATGATGCTATAGCTCCCGCTGGGGGCTTCCACTGGAGCTATATCATGTTTTTTTATATGTTTTAATGTGTTTTTTTAATTATTTTTTATATAGATTTTTTTACTATTTTTTAAAAATAAAATAAATTTAAAATATCATTAAAAACACTTATTTAATTAGAAAGTAAAAAAAAAATTATTAAAAAATACTTCCTTAATCAAGAAGTAAAATAAAAAATTATAAAAAAATATTTTTTATTTTACTTCATGATTAAAAAAGTATTTTTTAATAATATTGTAAACTTTTTTTATTTTTTAAAAATATTTAAAATTATTAAAAAAATCTATATAAAAAATAATTTTAAAAAAAATACACATAAAAATATATGTTAGAGCTCCAGCAGGAGCTCTCAACGGGAGCTCTAGTATTATTCATTTAAAAAAGGTAATAATATCCTTACATCTCATTTATTTCTACTTGATTTTTTTTTTCATTTTGCTATTTGAATTTGAACTAAAAATCTTAAAACATAACCTTTTTGTATAATTTTAAAAAAAAAATTTTAATCAAATAACGTAATCATATAATTTAATTAAAAATAAATTTAATTTTATAAAAATTGACTCATTATATTTTGATTAGTTTTATTTTTTTATATATTATGTAAGGTGATATGTTCTGAAATTTTTAATTCAAATTTAAACAGAAAAATGAAAAAAAAATTGAATAATAAAAAGTGTAAGCTATCAAGTTACCAATATAAAACCCTTGTTGCAATTGCCTAGTGTAAATGAATCTGACGTGAAGATATTTGATTAGAGAGAAATCGTATTGATAAGAGAGAGATAGGAGAGAGTTGAAGAGAGATCGAGCTGATAAGAGAGAAATATCCAGCTAATGAGAGAGAGCTGATGAGAGAGAAAGATTGAGCTGATAAGAGAGAGACCGAGCTGATAAGAGAGAAATATCCAATTAATGAGAGAGAGTTGATGAGAGAGAAAGATCGAGCTGATGAGAGATAGTCAACTGATGAGAGAGAAAGATCGAGTTGATAAGATAGAGCTAATGAGAGAGAGCTGATGAGAGATAGACGACTTGAAGAGTTAAAGATTGAGAGAACTATTATGAGAGAATTGATAAGAGAGAACATGTGCATTTAGTAAAAGAAAAAACAATTAATTTTAAATCTAATCTGTCATTGATAACTGCACCCCGGTTTATATCTAATTGTAGATAAAATAACTGTTAGAAAACGAGAAAACGCGAAAACAAAGGCGAAAGCGATAGTTGGAAAAGAAAGTGGTGCGGGGTGGGGCCCTGTAAGTGTACGAATTACGACACGACTGGACTTGGGTTGCGAATATTCACTAGATTTGAATTCGTGGTTACGAATCCGCCACTCTGTCTTGCTCCCTTATCACTAAAGCAATATAAGTAGTTCCACTTATCAGATATGGACTGTAACTTATCACTGATAGGTCAGTAGACAGAGATAGGACTCTGTACAAACGCATCGAAGATAGCGAGACTGAGTCCCTTCTTCTTTTTCCTTTTTTCTCTCCGTCTGTCTGGCTCCTCTTATCCGCAGCCTCTGAAACCCTAGTATCCTCGTAATTCCTGCTGTGGACACCTTGGAACGAGCATAATTTTCGAAGACTCTGAGCTTGTTTGAGCATTTGTGATTTTGGATTGGGACTGGAAGTGTTGTGATTTGGGTTTGATTTCGTGTGTCATTTCTGTGGGAATTTGGAGTCCTGTCTAGTTGGGAGCTTTTCGTGGTGGTTTGGGTTTTTGAGGTCTGGGATTCTGGGTTTTGTTTCGTGGGGTTCTGAGTGGGTAGGATGTCTTCTTTGAGCAGGGAGTTGGTGTTTCTTATTCTCCAATTCCTTGAGGAGGAGAAGTTCAAGGAGGCTGTGCACAGGTGACTCTCTCTCTCTCTCTCTCTCTCTCTCTCTCTCTCTCTCTCTCTCTCTCTCAGTGTTTGTTTATGCAAATACGCATTTATGTACGTACTGTTTTATGTATTTATGTGCTAGTGCGTGTCTGGGTTTGGAGCAAAATGGAGGGAGATGAAAGAAAGAGAAATGAAAGTTTCCCAATCCGAGCTTTGTTTGTATATTTAGTTATCTATATTGGCTTTTGTAAAAGTGAAGGAAAATTGTGATTTTGAAGCTTGTATATATGTCTCTTCACAGTTTTATGTACTGTACTTGGTGACTATAGACATTTCTGTATTGATTTCGCCTAAGGGGTATTTTTGTATTTGCTTCTATCTGGTTCTTGGCTATAGAGAATGGAATTCGATGCTGTACTAACCTTTTTCGAAGTTCAAAATCAGGCTGGGTTTTATTTTTGAAGGGAAAAGGGAAGCAAAGAATAGGAGGGACACTTTTGTGTTAGGTTGATTTGTTTTCCTAAAAACAATAATTTCAGTTTAATTGAGTGATATAATTGGAAGTTTCGTAATGATTCAAGGGAAGTTCAAATTACATTTGAGTTTATACTCTTAGAAGGAAAGGATCGGCTAATGTTACTATTAGGATCCCTTAGAATTATTAGAAATTTCTTACTTAAAAAAAAAAAAAAAAAGAATTATTAGAAACTTCAAGAATTTCTTCCTCCCAGGAAATTTGGGATTTTATTCACCATCTCCTAATATTTAATTCGAGATATTACAATCTCTTCCCCCCTAAATCCTTGATGTCGTTGTCAATCCATTTCATTGTAAGTGCCACAACTCAAGTCCCACACTATTGTTAAGGATTAGCTTTGATACAATTTGGAATAACCTTAGGAATACCCAAACTACATCTGGACTTTATACTTCTCAAGACTGGTCAACGTTTCAAGTTGGAGTTCCTAGGAATTTTTATATATCATAAGAACTTATTCCTTTTAGGCAATGTGGGTTCTCATGTACCACCTTCTTATACTTAATATGGGATGTTACAATCTGCTTCTTTTAAATCCTTGACATCTTTGTTGGCCATTTAGAGTTGACACAACTCAAGTCCCACTATTATGACCGGGAGTAGTTCTGATACCACTTATAAAGACCCTAGTATAGAATATGCCTCTATGCTTATACTAAAAAATGACTAGTCAATGTCACAATTAGAACTCTTTTTATTGATCTTAAGAACCTTTTCATTTCAGGTAGTGTGGGATCCAATCCACCCACTAGGGGTGAGCACCGACTTAGTCGGAATTCAAATCCAAACTCTGACTTTGACTTTTAGGAGTGGAGTCGGATTTGGATTTTTTTGGATTTTTTTTTAGATTCATATTTAGCTCATTTCGTGGGCTTTTAAATTTTAATTTTTCCAAGAATTAAAAACTAAAACTAAATCATTCACTGTTGATTTACTTCTATACTAATATCTAACTTATTTTTATACTAGACTTATAGTACTATAGTTCTAATTACATGTTATCATACTATAGTATTATGTATTATTTCTAGCATCTAATTGCTTGTTATTATACTATAGTATTATGTGTTATTAATTTATTATATTAGACTTATTTCTATATTATAGTATTACATGTTATTATACTATTGTCAAACTTATTTATAACTTCTTTTTACACTAGACTTATTTCTAGTGTCTAATTACATGTTATATACTTTAATAAATTAGTATTATGCGTTATTAACTTATTATACTAGACTTATTTTAATACTGGTGTCTAACTTATTTATATACTTGATTGTGTATGGTTGTAATACTATGATGTTTACATATACTAAACTATTATTAGTCTATTTTCTTTATGGTATAAATATATTATTTTATAATAATTAGCTCATACTAGTATATTATTGAATTTAACTATATATGTCCTAGTTATAATATTATATAACTATTACTATACTACTATATATGATAAATATATAAATAAATACATATTTTTATAACATATGAACAATATCGGAGTCGGAGCATAAAGTCGGAGTCGAAGTCAGTCCAGCTACACCACCGACTCCAACTCCGACTGAAAATTAAAAAAGAATCCGACTCCGACTCCGTTTTGTTGGAGTTGGAGCGGAGACAAATTCTGATTCAGATTTTTGGATTTTTGCTCAACCGGTCAGCCCTACCACCAACCTCCTATGATTAGTTTGAGGTATTGCACGCTTTGTCTTATTTGGTTTTGACAATGCAAATTTTTAAGACTGGGTCCGGCAAGACTAAGTCCCCCAAGTCTATTTTACTTGGCTTTTGGCAATGCAAATTTTGGGAATGGAAGCAAAACATGTAAATTTGTATATGAAGAAGAAATGGAAAGAAAAATCTCCGCTTAACAGTGCCATTTAAATTTGTTAGATGGACTGAGTGAAGGATTTGTTGATTTGGGTTTAGATACTGATATCTTAAACTTCATTTTTTTCCTTTTCACATTCTTTCCTTAAAAAAAAAAAGAAAGTAACTTCTTGACTTTGTAATAATCTGATGGGCTGCTTTTGCTTGATAAGAAAATGTTGGTTTTTGTAGACTTGAGAAAGATTCTGGGTTTTTCTTCAACATGAAGTACTTTGAGGAGAAAGTTCAGTCTGGTGAGTGGGAAGAAGTAGAAAAGTACTTATCAGGATTTACAAAAGTTGATGATAACAGATACTCCATGAAGATATTCTTTGAAATCAGGAAGCAGAAGTATCTTGAAGCACTTGATCGGTATATATTTGATCAATATTTGTTGATATCTTCTAATTCGATGTCTTTTCTCGGAAAGTATAATTTTATCATCTCTTTGTGCATTATATTATATTATAGGCAAGACAAAGCAAAGGCTGTTGAAATATTAGTGAATGATTTGAAAGTGTTCTCAACATTCAATGAAGAATTGTACAAAGAAATCACTCAGCTTTTAATTCTTGGAAATTTCAGGTACTTTCTCACACCTTTATGGTAAACAAATTTAGTTGTCTTTGTAATATTGATCAACTACGTCCATTTTGATCTGTATTATTAATGGAAAAGAAATAGGAAAGAAAGCAATGTTGAGCTTTGTTATTAGCTTTTTAATATTCAGAATTGAAATAAAGAAATATTTGGTTAATTGAACGGTGTTAAACAAGTTGGCCTAGTTGAGGTGAATATTTGGTTTTGTAAAAACAAAGGCAGCATATGAGACAAAATTCTAACCTCATTGTTTTACTTTTCCCACCTTTTTTCATAAACTTAATTTTTTTTTTTTGATAAGTAAAACAAGTATTTATTAATCCACCAACAATTTTTTCATAAACTTAATGAAGCATCAGCTCTTTGTTTCATGTAATGCAAGAAGCACTTGGTGAATCGATGCCATAGTTATAATTGCAATCTAGGACAACAGATATAACTAATAATGATACAGAGTGCCTGAGAAATGACAAGCGTGCATGTTGGTGTTGGGCTTAGTGTTGTTGAAAGCGCTTGGCCCAATGCGCAAAGTTCAAGTGCGCACCCAATTTTTTTTAACTAATGCATAAGCCCAAAATATTCTAGAATACAAAAATAAAGATAGCAATATCTATGGACTCAATTTGTTAAGTATTATGCAATACGACTATCAAGTGATCAAGTAATTAATTAATTAATTATCGAAAAAATAAAAAATAAAATAAAATTTAATCGTAGTATGTTATACAATTCTCTTGTGTGTGTATCAATTTCGACTATAGTTTTTTTAGTGAGCTTAAAGCAGCAGAAAACACTTCTGTAAATGCGCTACTTTTGGCAAGTGAAGTGCTTTGGCCTTGGCACTTTTTGCTTTGCACTTGAGCGCGGTTTTACCAACACTCCTATTTTCCAGGTTGTAGAACCAGATTGAGAAGCCTGCAAAAGATTCTATGGTGACCTAAATCTATATTTTGTACTGAATAATTTGTTGGTGAATAATAACGTTATCACTAAAAATAACAGATGGTTGGAGAAAAGAAACGGACATTTACTGATTACCCACCAATTTCAGGTCATGGCTTTATGCTCAAACACAAGAGATGTCTTACCCTGCATACTTCTTTCCGTCAACCTCCTCCTCCACCCCCCCCAAAAAAAAAAAAAAAAAAAAAAAAAGAAAAAAAAAAAGCAAAATGAA
Source organism: Juglans microcarpa x Juglans regia (assembly GCF_004785595.1). Taxonomy (NCBI): domain Eukaryota; kingdom Viridiplantae; phylum Streptophyta; class Magnoliopsida; order Fagales; family Juglandaceae; genus Juglans; species Juglans microcarpa x Juglans regia. The sequence continues at coordinate 25,585,250 of NC_054601.1, read as the reverse complement.
AAATCAAAGAACTAGAGTTTTTAGTTAATGAAACAAACTCAAAGACTTTATGTTATCTGTTAAAACTTGATTTTCCCCCCTCTTTCGTGGATTTGAATTACCAGGGAAAATGAGCAGCTGTCCAAGTATGGAGATACCAAAACAGCTCGTAGCATAATGTTGATTGAGCTCAAAAAACTCATAGAAGCAAATCCCCTCTTTCGTGATAAGCTTGTTTTCCCCACTCTGAAGTCATCAAGACTGCGGACTCTTATTAACCAAAGGTATGGCTGGTTTAGAATGGGGAGACCAGCAAGTCGAGGTTCACAATTCTCTTTAGTTTGCCCGTTATACCATGTTTTTGTGTTCTATGTGAATCATTTATGCCCAAGAAGCTGCCTACTTGTTTCCTGTTCTTATTTAAGTTTCCTTTTCTTGGTAGGGATAACTTGTAGTAGTCTGTCATCTTTTAACATGAGCTCAGCCTGATTTTGCTTTTGTTCCTATTCATTCGGAATTGGTGAATTTTCTGTAGCTGTTATCATAATACTTGTACTAATCATACGTTTTTGCAATGAAAGTCTCTTCTTAAAACCAGTAGATCTATATTCACGTTCTTTTTCTATTTCATATCATGCAATAAATAGGAATAGGGGGGATATGGAGGATGATAATTGCTTTTTGCTTTAAGTTATCGTATATGTAGGCCTATTGATTCTGATTTTGTGCTTAGTATGTTTGTTTGATATCTGTTGACTGCTTTATGTGTAGTTTGAACTGGCAGCATCAGCTATGCAAGAACCCAAGGCCAAACCCGGATATTAAAACCTTATTCACAGACCATAATTGTACACCTCCAAATGGTCCTCTTGCACCAACACCTGTCAATCTCCCAGTTGCAGCAGTTGCAAAGCCTGCTGCTTATACCCCACTTGGAGCTCATGGTGTATGATATTATGCATCTCAGAAGATTTGATATGTTTTTTTTTTTCCCTTTTCTGTATATCACATACAAAGGATAAAATACTACTTCTGTTGACTAGTTGATTTTTTTTCCTTTAATGTGTGCAGCCCTTTCCACCAACAGCCGCAGCTGCAAATGCCAATGTTCTAGCAGGTTGGATGGCCAATGCCTCTGCTTCTTCATCTGTCCAAGCAGCTGTTGTTACTGCATCATCCATACCTGTTCCACAGAATCAAGGTTATAACTCCATTGAGTTGAAATGTGCATTTAAGTGCTTCATGGTTTGAATCTGAAGAACATGCAACTTCTACCAAGTTGTGCCAATAACTTTTTTCTTCTGATTCAAACTTGCCCTCATGATTGTCAAAAACTGATTTTACTTTTTTAGAAATCTCTTCCTTTTTTCCCTTTTGTGGGGAAATAAAAAAGTAGGAAAGGGTGTAAGAGTATGGATGATGAGGTGCTGGATATCACAGACAGTAGCTTGTAATTTCTGGTCACATGTTGACTATATCGAGGAAGTGATTTTTTTATACTAGTTTTAAGTTTTACTCCCAAAACTATGTGATTTTGGTGGCTCCTGGAAAATTTTGGTGTGACGTTTCACTCTCCTTCAGCTGGTGATAGTGGTATTTAATTCTTTATGCAACCTAGAGGATTGAACTTGATATGAGTTGAATGTTGAGTTCTCAAGTTGATTCTTGCTTATTTAATTCTATCACTAGATGAGTATGCGTGGCATAATCTTCTTCTTCTTCTTTTTTTTTTTTTTTTAATGTAAACAGTTTCAATCTTGAAACATCCTAGAACACCTCCAGGAACACCTGGAATGGTGGACTATCAGAGTAATGATCATGAACAATTAATGAAACGACTGCGTCCTGTTCAATCTGTTGAAGAGGTACCATTGAAAGTATTTTCTTTCCTGTCTGTGTGTTGGAATATTTCATCTTGCCTCTTATATCTTTGCTACTAAACTGTATTTACTGGCTAATCTTGGTATTTCTTTCCTGTGCTTCAATTTCAGGTCACATATCCAACCCAGCGACAGCAAGCTCATTGGTCACTGGAGGATCTGCCCAGAACAGTAGCCATGACCATTCATCAAGGATCCACTGTCACAAGCATGGATTTTCATCCTTCTCGTCACACATTGCTTCTTGGTATAGCTTCATCGTTATAGCCCATATTGCAGTTAAATGGTAGCTGTGTTCATACCAAATTGTTTTATTTCTTCTTACTTGTAGTGTCTGTTGAACAGTTGGTTCTAGTAATGGTGAAATTACTCTCTGGGAACTCGTGTTGCATGAGAGGTTGGTTTCAAAGCCATTCAAGATATGGGATCTGCCAACCTGCTCATTGGCATTTCAGGTTTCTAGCCTCGTCCATTTGTGATAGCGTGTGTATTATACATTGTCTTAGTATTTATTTCTTGTTGTCCTCCTTTGAGAAGTTAATATAATCTAAAATTCAAGAAAATGTAATACGAAACTATGCTGGTGTTCTGGCAACTTTATTTGGTTTTGTTCTAATTCTTGTCATATGATGCTTGAGAATATGAATTCATGTTGGATTCTTACATTTTAGAATTTGTACAGGCTTCCTTTGCCAAAGATCAGTCAATATCTGTCAGCCGAGTTACATGGAGTCCAGATGAGAAATTTGTGGGTATGTGCAAAAATGGTTGACCAAGCATTTTTAAGTTGCTAGTCTGTGTATTTTATTAGTATTCTTGCTGCAGGAGTTGCATTTACCAAGCATTTGATTCACTTGTATGCTTATCCCGCATCAAACGATCTTTGCCAAAACATAGAGGTCAGGTGATGTTGTTTCTGCTTTATTATCAAGGAAAATTTGTAAGCGTAGCTTGACTCGTGTTCCTCCTCATTTCAGATTGATGCCCATGCTGGAGGTGTGAATGACTTGGCTTTTGCTCATCCAAATAAACAACTATGTCTTGTGTCCTGTGGGGATGATAAGCTGATTAAGGTGAGAAGTATTCTCATCATATGTTGGGATTTGTGAAAAAAATCTCCACATTTTCTAAATGGAAGAAGTGGAACAGGTGTGGGATTTGACAGGAAGAAAGCTATTCAACTTTGAAGGTCATGAGGCTCCAGTATATTCTGTCTGTCCTCATCACAAGGAGAACATTCAGGTATGTTAGAAAAAGGAGAAAGCTTCATGGTTTGCCAACCTACGTATTTAATAATCATCAATATTTGATTAAAATCTGAGGAATCTTTCAATCCCATCCAGTTCTTTCTTACCACCAAAATACCTGTACTTTATAAGAACCTGTTTTTAACTGATGACTGAGGCTGAGGAAGCATTCTTGAGGTAAATTAAGAGCACGATTTGATTAAAAAATTGAATCTTTTTATTAATTAATCCACAATAGTCATGATAATATCTGATTATGACTACCTTTATGGTTTCACCCAATAATTGTATCATCTAGCCCATAGTTGATGCCTCTAAATCAATTGATCGGTGTATGAAGTAGGGTCATATCCGTTGAGCACAACTATCAAAATTTAATATGTACCTTATCTATTTGATACTCTTAATTGATTTCAATGAAAACCACCACAATGATGGCTCTCTTTGCAGCCAACACCTTCATGACACAACTGCCTCCACTGCTACCATGCACCTCAATCACACCATCACATGTAACCCCTTACCACTGCAATTCTACCACCCTGTAACTACAGTCAACTTGACCCTCTGCTGAAGTCGCAACAATGGATCAATTCATTCAACAAGATCCGTTCGGATCAGACCAGGATGAATGGGATTGGTCTGACCTCTCGCTCGGATGTCAGACTCCCACCGAGCATAATTTTTTATGCATCTATCAGGGTGGGGTAGAATTTGCATTTAATTTTTATAGTATAACACCCCCTCCCCCACCCAAACACTTTCTGTTATGCTGTTTTACGTCAGTGACACTTGCACTAAAAGTTGTACTGTGGTGACAAACCAACCTTTTCAGTTAGCACTCTGCTGCCACCCTTCTGTCTCAAGCTTTACCACAGCATTTATTAGACTACAATTACCCTGTCATCTCCATTATTCTGCTTCTTTACCTTTCCCTGACAATGCCCACTCTTTAGTGCCCCATCCCACCTCTAATACCACCTTGCTTATCATGATACCTTCAATGCATAAATCAAGTATGCGGCATCATATGTTAGAATTCTCTATGAAGAAAATGCTCGTGCCATTAAGGTTGTACTCGTGAATGCAGTTTATATTTTCAACTGCTGTTGATGGAAAAATAAAGGCCTGGCTGTATGATCACGTGGGTTCTAGAGTTGATTATGATGCTCCTGGACACGGGTGTACTACAATGCTTTATAGTGCTGATGGAAGCAGGTAAGATTTACCAAATTTATGATTCAGAGTGAAAAATGGGAGATTGTAATTGTATTCACTCTATTCCATTGTAGACTTATCTCTTATTTCTGCATTAAATTTGTCTTCTCAAAAATCATGGCAGGTTGTTCTCTTGTGGCACAAGTAAAGATGGGGATTCTTATCTAGTTGAATGGAATGAAAGTGAAGGAGCAATAAAGCGAACTTATAGTGGGTTTAAAAAGAAATCAGTGGGTGTTGTGCAGTTTGACACAACACAGAACCACTTTTTGGCTGCTGGTGAAGATAGCCAGATTAAGTTTTGGGATATGGATGATACCACTGTTCTCACCAGCATGGATGCGGAGGGTGGACTTTCGGTCAGTGTTACATGGTTAATTTCTCTCTCAGACATCTCTGCTTTATAAATGGTGCCTTTACATCTTTATTTCCATTGTTTCAGAGCCTTCCTCGCTTGAGGTTCAATAAAGAAGGGAATCTCCTTGGAGTTACTACAGCAGACAATGGATTCAAGATACTTGCAAATGCTGTTGGTCTCAGATATTTTAGAGCAATTGAGGCCCCATCGTTTGAAGCATTGAGGTCACCCATTGAATCTGCTGCAGCTAAGGTTGAGATCATATCTTTTATTTTAGTTACTGGTTTCTTAAAGAATATTTCCTTCATAAGATCTGTTGGGATCTCATTTTTGTTTCTATTCATTAGGTACCTGGTTCTTCTGTCGTCACAAATGTAAATTCAGTCAATTGTAAAGTAGAAATGAGCTCCCCTATCAGGCCTTCTCCAATTCTTGTATGCTACTTGAACCCTATAACTTGAAATATAAGTCTACTAGAATTATACACGAGAGTTGCGGCTGCAATCATGTATGTAGGTTCGCTTGCGTTCAAAATATCATAAATAGGCAGAGGAACCATTATGTATGTAGGTTCCATATTACATGTTAAAACTTGCTTTGGGTTGCATGTTATGGGTCTGCCTTTCTAAACTCTTGCTTTCATGTGAGGGGGACATGCTCCTTGGCATGCAATATACTTGGTGAAAGGGTTAAGAATGGGGCGCTGAGCTGTTTAAGATTATCTTTATGCTAATGATATTGCATTTGATTGTTGGGAAAAGCTTTTTTACTACTAATTCTTTCTTGGTAATTGAGGCACTGTTGAAGTGTTGATTGGCTTGACCTTTTCTGTTAAGAATGGAGCTGATCCCATGAGTAGAAGCATGGAGAAGCCAAGAATTGTTGCGGAGGATGTAACTGATAGAAGTAAAACCTGGCAGTTGTCTGAAATTAGTGATGCTGTCCAGTGCCGATTAGTTACCATGCCTGAAAGCTATGATTCTTCCAGCAAGGTGTGTTAAAAATCTTTCAATTAAATAGTTTTTCATTATAAAATGTATCTACATGATGGTGCCTCAAGTGTTTCATTTATAATTAGGTTGTTCGACTTTTATATACAAATTCTGGTGTTGGGGTTTTGGCACTTGGGTCTAATGGTCTTCAGAAGCTGTGGAAGTGGACACGCAATGAACAAAATCCAAGTGGAAAGGTAATACTAGCTTGGAGCAAGTTCACTTCTATTTATATATATATATAAATATTTTGCAAATTTGTATGAGATTTTTTTTTCTTGGAGGAAGAGATTTCTGATGTTTGTGGGTGTTTAAAGGCCACTGCCAGTGTCGTTCCACAGCATTGGCAACCAAACAGTGGCCTCCTTATGAGTAATGATGTCTCAGGTGTCAACCTTGATGAAGCAGTTCCATGCATAGCCCTATCAAAGAATGACTCATATGTAATGTCAGCCTGTGGTGGAAAGGTTTCATTATTTAACATGATGACATTCAAGGTATGTCTATTTATACATGTCTTGCAAAGTTTGTCCAAATAAATGGTTGATGATGATTTGCTCTTGTTTGTAGGTAATGACCACATTCATGCCACCACCCCCTGCTTCCACCTTTCTAGCATTTCACCCCCAGGATAATAACATCATAGCTATTGGAATGGAGGATTCAACTATCCATATATATAATGTTAGAGTGGATGAGGTAATTTTTCCTGGAATTACTCGTCCCCCCACCCCTTGGGGTGGTTTGTATTGCTCTCTTAATATGACATAATTTATTTGTTGTTTTTAGGTCAAATCAAAATTGAAGGGTCACCAAAAGCGGATTACTGGCTTAGCTTTTTCAACAAATCTTAATATCCTGGTTTCTTCAGGTGCTGATGCTCAAGTGAGTTGCTTTTGTGATTCTTTTTTAAGAAGTTTTTTAAATTTCATTAAGAGCACAAGGGGGTGCAACCCATTACACCGGATTAGAAAGGAGGAAAACAAAAACTAGAGGAGCCAAAGCTACTTTGAGTTGACATCCATACACAAAGTGTTTTTTGCACTAAGGAATTAAGCTCCTCCATTGTCTTCTCACAATCTTCTAAGTTTCATACATTTTGTTCCATCCATACGCACTGTATCATCATACCTAAAGGAACAAGCTTCCAGTTGTCCATACTGAATGCCACTTGCAAACCGTGCTCGTTCCTCCAAACACCTTTTGTAACACCCCCTTCCCGTAGGCTAGGAGTGCCATGTATTTTCCATAAAAATAATCCGGTAATAGATCCCATAATTTCATAATTTAAAAAAACTGAACTTTTATTATGCGGAAAAATGTCTAATAAAACTGTCTTCCAAAACATTAAATGAAATAAACTGAAATAAATTCATGTCATAAAAACATGTTTATTTTAGAAAGTCTGAACTAAAAAAAATAAATGCTCCTTCTACTCCTGGCCCGCCTGCTCGTAATCATCATCTTCACCTGGGTGGTTAAAAACATGAAAACAAACTAAAATGAGTCGATGACTCAGTAAGAAATCTATCACAACGTAAACGTAATAAACATAAGATTTTCATAACAACTTTCATGCTGAGCTTAAAAAATTCATGACTGTTCATGCTGATGCTTATGCTATGTATGACTGTCTTAACTGAATTAACAGACTGATCTGACTGATTTAACTGATTTATCTGACTGGCCAACACACTTAACCCTGTGTGCAAGGTTGTGCACCAGCCCCACATCCCGCTGCAGCAAGGGGAACTGCTGATAGTATTCTAGCATACTATGGTGGACCACGACTGAGTTCACGGCTTGCACACCACCCTGAACTGAACTGAACTGCATTGGTACCATGCATCTGAATGACCATCTTATTAACTGATCTGATATTATCTTACACTTGAATTTAAGGTGGCTTACGTGTCTTATACACATGAGATGCATGACATACTACATACATAATCATAAATTCTGAATTAAAACATGATGCGGAATGACATGGTCGTATGCTATGCTAGATGACATGCTTGCATATGACATGAGCGGTTCATAAATAGTGGCTATCAATGAACTGGCTTGGATAATACATACATATAAGCTAACTGTGATGACCTAATTTATATCAAATTTACTTACCTCGCTGCGTGTCTTTTTGAATAATACTTCGTAACTTGAGACCTATATTCAATAAATAACTATCACTAAATTGTTTGGAAATAAATAAATACTAATATCTTACTTAACTAATTTCGGAATTCTAAAATATAGTCAAACCAATATTTGTTTAACACTAAAATCAATAATTCATAGTATTTAAATTACTTAAAATACTAATTTATAATTTAGTAGCAATACTCGAGCTATTTTAAAATAATTCACAAAACTTAAACTCTTAAACTAAGTTTCATTTCTCAACATAATTATTAAATCTTATAAGAAACTTAATAAATTCCATTAAATTCTTAACATAGAAATTTTATTAAAATCTTACTAAATTGACAAAGGAAATATTAACTCAAATATTAGACTTAACATTATTCTTTAAAAACATATTTCTAATTCTTTAAACATTTTTATTAAAAAATGAACCTTTAATTAACTATATTTATTTAATAACTCAACTAGTAATATTAAACTCAATAAATTTCACTAAAATAATTATTGAAATAAAATAAGATCAAATTCAATTAAACATTATTATAATCTGCAAAAAGTCAAAACTCTGGCCCATAAATATAATACTGTACTACATGAGCCCAAACAGGAAAATAAGCCCATCTCAACCCCATACGGGCCTAAGGCCCAAGGCCCATAAAAAAGAAACCCACGGGTTCTTCAAGAACCCGAGTACACGGCAACCAAATAACACATAGTAGAGAGAAAGGGTCTGCGATGGAGGAGCTCACCGAGGGAGAGGGGCTAACTCGACGGCAGTTCTGGTGGCTGGGAGTGGTCGGCGGCGCGACTGGGGGTTCCTACGATGGTGCGGCACCGAGTGAGAGAAAGAGAGAGAGAGTGTAGAGAGAGGAACTACTAAACCGAAACCGAGAGAGAGAGAGAGAGCTGTGGCGGCCGAGGCCTTACCGGAGAAATGAGTGGCTCGACGGGGGTTGTGGGTCGGCGGCTTCTGTGTCGTCGAGGAGAGGTTCGGCGCCTCTTGAGGTGGCCACCGAGGAGAAGGGGCGACGGCACTGGTTCGGCAACAGGGGTTTTTCGCAACTCACAAGTTTGTCTTCTCATGTACAGGTAAGCACGTTTTATAATGGTAGGTGATAGAGAATTAGAGAAACCCTAGAAGAGCATAGACGTGCACGTGCAAGAGAGTGGAGACGTGCATGTATAGAAGATACTAGGCAACAGAGTTGGTGTTCTACTAGGACGTTAGCAAAACAAACAAAATCACCGAGAGAAACATACGGGGGTTGGGTGGTTTGAAGTTCTCAACAGAGGCTAACAAAGTGATGAGGTTCGGTGACTAGAAGAAAAATTAAACTTTAAATTTCAAAACAAAACCGTAGTAACAAAATCTGATACACTTTAGAAATCCTTATTAAAACAAAACTCTAACAAATCATAAATCGCAACTATAATAGAAAATATAAAGATAAAGTACATATAAATTCTGATAAAACTATAATCATAAAAATATAAATTCTAAAATATAAGTTTACTAGAAAAATTTACTTATATACCCTAAAACCAAAACTGGTATGTCACACCTTTCCATGAAAAAAAAAGAAGTATTTGCAGGGCATAATTCATGATAAGAAGTGCTGCCGTGAACCTCATTTATGATGGAATCTACCTTATCTTATCTTCGCCAACACCTCCCATTCCGGTAGAGCACAATAGATTGAAGATGATGAAAATGACTCCAATTTCCCCAATACTGCTTGTTTCACATCCTCCCCAAAACATAAACATTTTACATTGTCAGTCACTTATTTGAAGATGCTGATTGCAGTGAGTGGTAACTGTTTTATGCAGCTTTGTGTGTGGAGCATTGACACGTGGGAAAAGAGGAAGTCCATTACAATCCAAATACCTTCTGGAAAGGCACCTGCTGGCGACACCCGAGTACAGTTCCACTCTGACCAAATCCGCTTGCTAGTAGTCCATGAGACACAGCTAGCTATATATGATGTATCGAAGATGGACCGCACTCGGCAGGTGGGAAGTTTATTGAAATGTTTGTAAATGATATCTGATGGCAAAATTGGTATAAAATCTTATTTGTTGTTCCATTGCAGTGGATCCCACAAGATGCACTTCCTGCACCCATTTCTTCTGCAGCATACTCGTGCAATAGTCAACTGGTTTATGCCACCTTTTGCGATGGTAACATTGGGGTTTATGACGCTGATAGCCTGAGACTAAGATGTCGTATTGCCCCAACAGTCTACTTATCCCAGGCAGCTTTAAACGGGTAAGTTAGGGTGCATATATATATGGATTGGTACATATACTTTTCGAGGTGCAAAGGGGTTGTCCAACTATTTTCCTAGTTAATATTGTTGTATGCAGTGTTTTTAATGTTTGTTGCACTAATTTGTAGCCAACCTTCGTACCCCCATGTTGTTGCTGCACATCCTCTGGATTCCAACCAATTTGCCATTGGATTGAGTGATGGGTCTGTAAAGGTGATAGAACCAATTGAATCAGAGGGGAAGTGGGGCACAACTCCACCTATGGACAATGGGGTACTGAATGGTAGGACGGGATCGTCATCGACAACAAGCAACCACACACCTGATCAGGCACAAAGATGAGATTCCTTGTATTTTACTAGTAAAGTTCCTCCCATCTGTATCTTATCAGCCTAGATATTTAGGTTTTTATTCTCCCATTTGTTCTTTGTCAAAGGGAAGCTTTGGACATAAAAGTGTTAATGGTTAGATATATATGTTTCTGATATACGTAATTTGTTGTAGTCAACTCATAAAATGAATTGCTCTTTGTAATCTCTTTGTTCCTTAAAACAGTTGTAATGCCCAATGTATTTATTCTTCTTTGACCATTTGGTAAATGAATTTAGTGATTTTATTCACTTCTGGATTGATTTAGGAAAAGAAAAAAAAAAATGGGGGGTGAGAAAATGAATTAATTTGTGTACATCTATTCTGAGTATTAATAAATATGCTTTCCAAATTATTATTATTTTTTTGTTGTTCAAGTGTTGCTGACGTTGTACTGAATTTAAATGCAAGGAGGTCATTGATAGTAGTGATCAAATCTAGGAAAAAAATTGATAAAATTGGGAATCCAATGAGTTTTTATTTTTTGGCAAAATGTATAAAACCTAAATTTGAAATACTATATAACGTTTCTCTTATTCTTTGTTTTTAGGACTAGAATGATCAATGACTAGATAGGTTTCCATTAGAAAAAAAAATTAAAAAAAAAAAGTTAGTCATGGATTAGGCTCAAGAATAGCTTATCTTTATGAATAAAATAAATAGAGAAATGATATTTGCAGTCATATAATACGTAAGTACCTCGCACTCTTTTAAAAAAAGTGAGTAAAATAAGATTTACATGAAAAAATTAATTTTTTAATAATAAATTTAAATATTTTTCTAAAAAATGTACGGTATTTACACAATTATCTAGCATTATTAGACTCTAGTAATTAGAGGTGTTCTAGATCCATATGAGTGGTCCAGAATCCAGATTCGTCTGGATCTCAGGCCCATAAGCACAATACAACGGGCTATCCATGACCCGGACACGCGCCCTCCCTCCTCTAAAACACTCCTCTCTCCCCCTCATTATCCTCTCTCCTCTCTACCCTTATGCTTCTCACTGAGCTCTTCGTTGCCGAAATGAATTCACTCGCCGTGCGATTCGCGAAGTTTCTGAGACTCTCTAATTCTACTACGCCCGCTTCTTCTCTCGGTTCTCTCTCTCTCTCTCTCTCTCTCTCTCTCTCTAAAAGTTCATTAGTATATCGATGTTTGTTTGTATATCGTAGATATGAAAACTCGTATATAGTTTTTGTTTTAGTCATTTTTTATTTTTTGAAATGCATATTTAATTAAAAGCATAGAGGGTGTGCAACCCATTTACACTGAACTGTGTAAAAGATACACCAAACTAGATTAAAAAGAAATAGACGAATAATCCTTGAATTCTATTAGGTTGGAGAACTGGGAGCTGCTATGAGCAGCTATCCAAGCTTAGATATTGTTGAGTACTATGTATTTTTGTTTTTGTTTCTATTCCAAAAATTTCACATAAAATGTTCAAAACGTGTGTTTTGAAAATGTTATGTGAACTTGTTTTTGAAGACTATGTGGACTTGGATGGATTCTCTTGTTAATTAGCCGACTAAAATTTGGAATTGATGTAATTTTAACTACGTTTTTTTTCTGGGTTAGTTCAATTTTCTTTTTGGGTTACTTCTTTTGTAGTATTGGGCATGGTCATCATGTTTGATCTTAGAGGATTTTTCACAAGTACTTAATAGGCATAAAGTACTTCATAGTATTTCGGGACTTCTTATTTATTTAGTAATTTTACTAAGATCAATGCTGAGTAATGAAGTGATAATTGGAGATGGGCATGTTGGGAGGACATTGTATTTGTATACTGGTTTTTTCTATGGTTTTAGCTGTTGGTGTGCAATGAAGCTCAGATCCAGGTTACTCAACTATGTCATTTGATTGTGACAACGACGAGCGAAAAAGGTGGACATTGTATACTGATTTTTTCTATGGTTTTAGTGGTTAATGTTCAAAGAAGCTCAAAGTCGTGTTACTCAACTGTGTCATTCGATAGTGACAATGAAGATCGAAAGAAAAATGATGTGGAAGAGGATTTTGATAACTTTCTTGGTGACAAGGCAGAGGAGCTACAACCCCAAGGTGTGGATCCAAGAAGGGGTCCAGATTTTCGTGGCGTCTACAAGGTAATTAATTTCAATTTTCAGTTGAATAATATATATAATGTACTTCTTTGGAAATTGACTGACTCTATGGCATTTTACTTACTGTTTTAACAGTGAATTTATAATGTCATATTGGAAACTGTTGAATAATTATAAAAAAAAAAATTGAATAATTTTATTCGTGGACTCAAAGGATGTTGTGATGAATATTGGGCTTCCACGTGATGATCAAATTACTTATTTATTTTTACCATTGTGTGTCATTGTTTGTGAGCACACACCTGCTTTGTGATTGTCTCACTCATAAACTTGATTGGTAGTGATACATAAGGCATGAAGAATGATTTTGTTTTTCTGGGTCATTGAAAAGATGTCTTTATTATTTTCTTTTTTGGGTTTCTAAGAAAATTTAGGAAAAGGCTAGACATTGAATATTGTGAAACTTCATTTATCTAGAAAATTTCGTTTTACGCATTTGAGTTATTAGGACACCGAAAATACATGTCTCATTAGATTCAATATTTATTTTACTTTTCCTTGTGATTTAATTATCACAAGAAAAAAAAATTCTCTTGCTTGAAAGTGGATTCGGCATTCTGCTCGTGAGTGCTTTATCCAGTGAATAATTTGACCCATCTTGTAGTGCTTTTATACAGGCAATTATATGTGGAAAAGTTGGGCAAGCCCCTGTGCAGAAGATCCTAAGAAATGGCCGATCGGTAACCATCTTCACAGTTGGGACAGGGGGCATGTTTGACCAAAGAATTGTAGGAGCAAAAGACTTGCCAAAACCTGCTCAGTGGCATCGAATTGCTGTGCATAATGATGCCCTTGGAGCTTATGCAGTACAACAACTTGTTAAAAAGTACGGATCATTCTTTTGAGAAAACTAGGTTAAGCATTTGATGTCTCTATCTAATGCTGGAAGGTTTAATGCAGCTCTTCTGTTTATGTTGAGGGTGACATTGAAACGAGAGTTTACAACGACCGCATCAATGGTGAAGTTAAAAATATCCCAGAGATATGTGTTCGTCAAAATGGTATGTTATACTTTATGTAATTTTTTCCCTCTCTCAGTAGTCTTCTAGAAGAGACGATGTTACTGTTCTCAGTTCTCTTCGGTGCAATTTGATGTCTATTGTGCCCCTTTATATACTTATGCATCCATTATCCTTTGCTTTATCCATATCTTCTTCTCCCAAAGAAGCTGGTGTATAAAGAGAATTGATTTACCTCAAATGTTGTAGAATCTTTGAAGTGCATCACTGGTCAATATGTTTGATAGGTAATATAGAAAGGACACGGAGATGTTTCAGTGTCTCATATGGGTATGAAGTATTGAGGCAGCCATACCAAGATGGTGAAAAACAACCTTAAGTTCACTTTTGATAGTGTTAAGTGTGTCTATGAAGCGTTAAGCGTGTCTATGAAGCGTTAAGCGTGTCTTTGGTATAGATGGAATTCCATTTATCAATGTGGAAGCCTGACTTATATATTAGACAATAATGTGGATATCCTTATTGTTTCTTAACCTTGCAGGGAAAATTCGTCTCCTAAAGACCAGAGAAAGTCTCAGCAGTATTTCTTTTGACGATCTTTGTAAGCTTTCTTGTTTGTCTTAATATTCAATTCTTGAAATAGTCCTTTAGTATATACTATTGTACTTACACAATTATGAGAACACTGGGAAATAAACATCCTGTTAATCATTTCATCTTTGTTTCTGGCAGGAGAAGGATTGTTTTAACCTAGCGTCAAATGGCACTTTTGAAAAAAGCTTGCAGTTGAAGTCTCGAACTTGGTAATATCCTGTTAAGTTAGCCTGACCCTAACCAGACTCTGTTTAGGGATGCCTTTTATGCCTTTATTTCCCTTGAGAAAATAAAAGGTTTTTTTTTTTTGGGAGAAGGAAGGGGGGGGGGGGGGGGTGTTGGGGGTGTAAATGTATGATTTATGGAAAAATACAATTGATGGAATCTGCTTTGAACTCATGAGATTGATGTTCACTATATCTCTTTTTTTTTTTAAAAAAAAGTATGTTCACTATATCTTCTGAAACATATTCTTCTCTTCTTTCGGTGCCATTGTTGGAACGCAACATAGCCGTTCCATTTTTTGAAATTTTCAATTTGGTATATTTAAGTGATGTCATGACTTGTGATAATTGCATGTGTTTGCTATGAGGTAAACAAAGTTGGGAGTGTAAATTCTTGTTCAAAGTTAATAGAAACCTCGTGGACTTGGAAAGAAACACAGTTCTTTACACACACACACACACACATACATACATGTGCATTCTGGTCAGTTCATCTTACTTTTCAATTCTACTTGAGATATCATGCACGCGTTTGGATTCTCAGATATTCTTAGGCATTTCTTCTTTTGCCAGCTTGTTCGATATTGGACGTATTCCATAGGCTCTACCAGTTCATCAGCCGCATTCTTGATGGTTGTTCTTGGAAAGTACAACTGTACAAGTGCCAGAAGAAATGGAGACACTTGTAAAATGGCCCTTTTTGTAATTATTCTTGAACAATGATTTTGTTCTTTCCTTGTTAACCTTCCCCGCCTATATTGCAAGAACCAACAGAAGGTGGGAGAAAGGGTGAGCAATTTTAAATTATTTCAAAAACTAGGAAGATCAACAAAACACATTCTGATGGATCGTTTAGGATATATAAGAGCATTAGCAGTCAACTAGCCATCTTTCATTCTTTTTTTAGACAAATTTTAGTTTAGTTGTCATTCAAAATATCATATGGTGAGCTAACCAATGTTTCAGGGATTTTTAGGCCTTCTTTGGCAACGAGTATTTTCAAATTCTTTTAACATTTCTCAACTTTTCTCATAACTTCGTTCCTAAACATTACTCAAATGTAAAAAACTTTTCTATTTCAAGTTTTCAAGTTTTCATCTAATAATTGTCTAAGGGTAATGATACCCTTACTACCGACTACTACTCCTTTACTATCCTTGGCTGGCCATTCTTCTGTTTCTATTACTTTATTGTACACCTAACAAGCTCCAATCTGCTATATGGAACAAACATAACGACAACTTATTCAAGAAAAGCAAGAACTTCTTATGGCCAACAAACCATGTATTACGCAAGGACATTATCATACTCCCTTTTTTTTTTGTGTGTAATACTTGATTGGAAATGGAAATATTTATTAAAATGAAAACCAGATCGGGCGGTGGTGCAGTATCCCAACTTTTTCTAGCAAGATGTATGGAAAGTAGGCAATTTTTATGAAGGAAGAATGACTATAAATATTTAACTGGAATAGAGATAGATTTAGAAAGTTTGTTAATTATGAGGTGCTTTTAAAAAGTCGTTAGCTAAACCAAAAAATATATGAATTTTTTAATCAGATTATTAAAAAAAAAAAGCTATTTCACTACAAATGCTCAGATGTTTTGATTCTTAAATCGTAGGGAATACACAAATCGATAGTTTGATATTACACACACACACACTAAAAAGAACTATGTTGAAAGAATATATGCTCCATGATTCGGTACAGTTTCAAAACCTTCCAATAGTGATGTACATGATGGCCGGATTGAGCCTCAAAGAACCTATAATGGTTACTCATTTCTATACCTGGTTATTGTATAACACAGTCTCCCTCCCATCATCAGGTCTACTCTTACCATTTTTATCAAAACTATCATGATGGTGTATGGTGTTCTTACTCTCTGTTTTTTCCAACTTCCTCTTCAAAGTACATACAATTTGCAAACGTGTAGTGTAGTCTAGCTAGCTATCTCCAGCTTAGAAAAGAAGAAATGCAGTATTACTCTCCTCTACCATCTTTGCTCTTGCAACGCATTTTATATTCCCCTCGGACTGCAGAAGCTTTTTCTGTCAACGATCCATGTTGATTTGTTGTAAAAGGCGGTGTCTCTCTCTGATTATACATGCACTATATATAAATTGCAATTAACCCAGAAACATGTCTATATGATCTATACCTAACAAGTTAATGGCCAAGCAGCCCTTATACTCTATTTAATGGCCAAATGACATTGATCTGATCCACAGCATTAACTATTATATGTATATATATATAAATAACACAGACCACTTCGGGTAATGGGGAGCCCTCCATTGGGCAGGTGGCAGCAAAAAACTCTATTCAAGGAAAGTGGGATTGGTGGCTAATTTTATTTTAATTCCCATGGTCCCTACTCGTACGTACGTAGTACTGTTGGCTTCAATTTATCATTAGAGAACCATAAGCAGGACCCTTAATAAAGGATGAAGAGTCTCTCCAGATCTGAACTTTGAACACTTGGGATGGAAATAATCTTTAGGGTCACGTCCTGTTGGTAAAAAAATCGACTATTTATCTAGATATGTGTGATATGGTACATTTACACAGTTTCTAAAATTTCTGATTTTCAGAAAAATGAAGACTATTGAAGACCTTGGTGGAGACTGATTGACCAGTTTTCTTAGTCCCCTTTTGCCAGTGCATTTTTGAACTGGTTCACCCTTATGCATAAGTTTGTGATGAAGACAGCTAGACTTCCATTTGATATCCTGGCCTCCTCATGTTTCTGCATTGTTCATTTTGCAGTGACTTTAAGGGGTATTGAGCATAATCTTAAGCATTTTTATGACACGCAGAGGATTGATTTTACTTGAACCCTATAGTAAAATGACAGGGAGCATTAATCCTTATTCACTTTTAAGGTTGTATGGGTTGGTATGTATGGCGATGAGTAGCTTAAACAAACTGTATAGCTTCACAAAAAATAAAACATGGTAATTATTTTATCATCTCTACAAGTGGGGAGTACAGTGGTGGCTCTTGTTCTTTCTAATAAAGCCGAAACAAAGCACGCTTCTTGTCATTGATTCGATGATAATGCACTGAAGAGCTTCCACTTTGGTGGGATTTCCAAATTTATGGGTTTCCACACATTCTGCAGATATTATTATATTTCAATTGTCCCAAGATTGTACTAATAATTAGAACCAGCTTCTGTGATCAGTTGCTATATACAGACGCCTTGCTCTCTGCATTTCTTGCAAAATCCATCTGGTCTTTCCCCCTAGTCCTCAAAAAATGAGCACGTCAGTGAGGATGGTTCTGATGTTTCTGGTGCTCATTTTTGTAACCCTTGTGTCTGCATACAATGCTTGCCCTAAATGTGGAAGCATTGAACTTCCATACCCACTTAGCACTGATGAAAGCTGTGGAGACTCAAGGTATAAAGTCTACTGCAACAATGGCGTTCTCGAGTTCTTGTCAGCTGGAGGGTTTTACTACAAGGTCCTTAGCATTAATCCAAGTTTTTATAAGCTCATTATAAGCCCACCCTCAATACAGAAAAACACATGTTATTCTTCTGATTTCACTTCAGAAGGCTTAAGACTTGATGAGAACTTGCCCTTCAACATCTCTACTCACAACACTGTCATGCTGCTGAATTGCACTGAAGCCCTGCTTAGGTCCCCAATGAATTGTTCCACAAACAGCTTTTGTAGGCAGTTTGAGGAGAAGGTGGAGGAGGGAAGTGGGTGTCGAAACACCCTTTGCTGCCATTACTTGAAAGATTTTTCCATGACCTCACACATGATTCGGGTCAGGGATGGAGGGTGCTCTGCTTACACCTCTGTGGTGGATATGAAGCCTGGAGCTTCTTTTGATTCTTGGAACTATGGAATTGAGCTGCAATGGGTGCCCCCCCAACTGAATTGAATTGAGTGGCAAATGGCTGTCATTGGCCGGAAAAATTAACAGCATTTCGGTTACTTTATAATTTGTTGCTTTTATGGTAGATGTGAGCCAGTTATCTACTGTTAGTTTTTGGTGTATTATGATTGGTTACAAGCCACATCGAACCCGAACATCATGTGTTGGAAACTTGGAATAATAAACCCAAGTATCTATGTTTCGCTCTTTGCAAATCTGTATTGTTTCCACTGCTCCTTTTGTTTTTACATGTTGATAGTTAACTGAATATCTCACCACTTTTCATGTACTTTCAATTACAAGATTATACATATTATCAACATGGGGGAGGGGGGGGGGGGGGGGGGGGGGGGGGGGGGGGGTGGTTTAGGTATGCTAAATCATTCCCAAGTGCTGCAAAAAATGCACAGAGGTTTTAAAGTCACTTACAATATTTTTTGCCTATTTTTTCCCAATCTGCTTAAGATTCATTATTGGTTCTATGGGTTTAAACAACATGATGTAGTTTTCTCTTGTTCTTAAACTGTAGGTTACAATAAGAGGCAGTCCTTGTCCTTCTCCTAGAGCTCTTCTTCACTACTACAGAAACCTGCCTAGTCTTCATCTCTGCTCTCATTTGAAAGACACACCATAACTATTGCTCTTTGACAACATCAAATACCAATCACTTTTTCTAAAGCTGAAATTTCATTTAGAAAAGTCCTTCATTTGCAAAATACCTATGCCAATGCGCAATGAAGTAGGGCGACTTGATTTTATAGAAGCATAGGCTAATGAAAGACCAGTCAACAAAATAGGTAGTACATGAGTGGTGACATGGAGTCATCCTCTTTGGGGTTTTGGGTCTTTATTTCAAGATTAAAGTATCAAACACCTAGGCCACCAATCAATCCTCTTCGCCTCTAATATCGTGATTGGAGAGCATTGGGCCCCAAGTCTTGACTTCAATCTTTGGAGCGGATATCTCTTCCGAGGGAGTCTTTTTCTTTAAACATATTTTTTCCACAGCCCTTCAGTCTGTCATTTTGGATTTGTCCCAGGTCCGTTGATCCAAGGGTACCATATCAAAGCTTGAATAGATGTCAATTCCCAGACCCCAAAAATAAAAATAAAAAACCCAGGTGAGTCTGTGATTTGCTGATCAGAAGGAGATATGCTCAAAGAAAACCGTGCAAGTTCGACATCTACAACAACTATTAACCATGTACAATTAAAAAAAAAGAATAGAGACTGCCATAACAAACCAGTAACTAGTACCGTAGCAAATCTGTTGCTGTTTCCCAATGATTACTTAGAAAAATGGGGCACCAAGACTGCTTGATTGTAAAAAGCAGCAAAAACTTTCCGAAATCACATTCCTTTTAAGTAGTTTAGGTAGCATTCTGATAAAATATCGTTCAGAGAGCAAACAAAAAGTAAAAAAGACACATCTGCAATGACTTAGTTTCTAACGACATGCACAAAAAACTGCTGTGATCAGGGCGGAACTACCTTAGGGCTTGAGCCCCCCCAAATTTTTTAAAATTTGATGAAAATTAAGTTTTAGAAGGTGTTTTTTAGAGTAGATTATATAAAAATTAGTATCTAGCCCCCAAAATTATTTTTTCTTAACTTAGCCTCCCCAAACTAGATTTTCTAGTTCCGCCCCTGGAGCCTGTGATCATAACTTCTCATTAGGCAACCTTCATTTACTTGCAAATTCAAGCTGTTAGTAATCACTATCACAATATCACAATATAACCAATAGGTAACATGTTTGTTCTCTGTCAGTCAGTCCAACAGCTGAGCAGACAGAATTGGCACAATCGTTTAAAAATCTCCAAATTCTCTCTCTTTCTGTATCTCTCCCTCATTTCTTAAAAACCAAGCATGCTCACACTGCCAGAAAAAATCTCTATATTTACCAATATAACAGAGAAAACTACCATGAGGTCACCGTGGGTTGGCTTGGCCTTTTTCCTTCCATGGCATCTTTCTTCTTCCGACAGTTAGCACAGAGGGAGGAGCCTTCCCATGCTTTTGATGCTGGTGAGAAGAAGGGCCCTGAATTTACTGATAATCCATCAGCAAGGGGTTGATCAACTTGGCAGACTGCACACCGGAAAAGCCCAGAGTTTGTGTTCAGAGGAAAATCCTTACCCAGCCTGCATTTCCATTGAGAAGAGACGAAACTAAGAACTACATCAAAATGGAAAAACCTAAGGCCCCCCAGTTACTGTTTTTGATCAGGCAGACACATTGTTAAAGTAAGGGGTATAGTAATCAATGGTACTGAACAAGTATGCAGAAATAATTTGGTCTTGATTTGGCATCTGATGTCTATTAAGTCAAGTTCTCAGGCATCAATAAGTTATAGTGTGGGAGACTGCATCTAGGCATTTACTCGACTAGTTCCAGATTTAAAAAAACCTTGATATTTGGAACATCAGCAGCACATAAGATGACTCAACATCCTGCTCTATTAACTGTTGTATATAACTGAGTTATATAATCATGATGCGAGTATGCCAAGTAAATGAGGAACACAATCAAATTTACCTTTCTGCAAGCATTGCAGAACCCTCTTCAAACAACTCCTCCACAACCCCAATAGCAGAAAGCTTATTTGTTGATTTGCTCATAGAATTCTGAGATTTCTTCCCAAATATTGAACTGAGCATATTCTGTTTCTTCCTTGGTGTTAATGGTAGAACAGGACGGTCACATGGGATAATATCAACAACAAGGCAGGTTGTATCATCCTTCAGGCCCCTCGTCCTCAAAGCCTCCTAAATTATGGAACAAGAAAAATCATTAAGCCACACAAAGATTAATTTAATTGTCACCTAGGATTTTAAGAGGAGAATCCTATTCTAGACATCACCTTCACGACTAGCTTTGCACCTAGCTCTGCAGGTAAACCCCTACAAGACTTGGCAGCCATATCAGAAGATAAAGCATCCCAGATACCATCAGAAGCAATTATAAGTCTTCCTCCAGCATTTGAAAGCTAAACAACCAGGGAAAAAAAGTTCCACTTCAAAATACATTACCAAAAATGCAAATATCGTCACCAATAAGACATAACACACTCACCTTCACTTGCTTAACATGTGGTATTGGGACAATGAACTCTCCAACATCTGTATCACCAATTGACCTAGAAAGGCATAATCCACCAGGCCAGCAGCGAAGGGGGCCAACCTATGAATCATATACAGATTGAAACCAATAAGATAGGAGAATAGTACATAATGCATAAAATCATCTAGCACCCGTGAGTCACATGCTGAAATAATAGTCATTTTTTTCTGATAAGTCAAAATATAGTCAAATTATACCTCATTTCCTCCAAATATATTGAGCCTTCCTACTTCACCCCCGCTAGCAGTGACACGTTCTCTCTCTTCTGCATTCTCTTCCAGCCTGTGATCAACAGTCAAGAGAGAAACCACACCTCCTTGGGTGTCCAATATGCATCGTGAATCCCCCACAGATGCAACAGTGATTGTCCAACCATCAATCACGACAAATGTCACCGTTGTCCCAGAAGTCTCTCCTGTCATTAATATCCAAATGTTAAATTTAAGAACAAAAGAACATTCACAAAACGAAAAATATATCAATTCAATAAAAAAAAATTGGTTATTACCTTTCTGCTGAAATTCTATGTCAGTTTTCACGAAACCTGCAACTAAAGCCCGAGGAAGGGCTTGAAGCCACTCTTCCCTGCTGATTCCTAGAGGAATTGCACTCAAAACATTTCCAAGTAAATTCTCCTTTACAAAGATAGCAGCTGATATACCATTATGCCCATCAAAAATCTGCCAAGTAAGAATTCCAGTGGGTATTATAACCATAAAGGAATTATATTGACGCTCCATTCTGGCACTGAGAGAAGGATCGAAAAGATAAGAAATTTATGTCAAATTCAAATTTGCCACGGTCGAGAAAGTTAAGAGCCAAAACCTCTATCCAACTAAAGATTTGGTCTTGAAATTGAGGTTTTTTTTTTTTTTAGAAGTAAATAAATGGCAAAGGCTGCATTGGTTGGGACTTGAAATTGTGTTTTTTTTCTCGGGGTATATATTTTATAATTATCATTTGCAAGAGGTCATGAGTATGTTTCCGTGTTAATATATACATGAGAAGGAAATATTACCGCAAAGACAGAGAATGGTGTCGACTGATTTCCTGGAATCCGCTGACAATCAGGTTTTATCAGGAAGTAATCCTCTCCCTTCTTTGCCAAAGCAGCCTGTCCATACTTAACAAAAGGTTTCTCAACCTTCTCATTCCTAAGCTCACGACCAATCAGAGTTGCAAGCGGAACAAGAGAAGGCTTCATCCTTGACACTTCTGTCTGGCTCATCTTAGTTTACATATTGACATTTCCAAGACCCGAATGCCAAAACCCTATCCACCCAGAACAATCAGTTACATGAATACTGGACCACTTAGATCACAGATATAAAAATTAGCACATATCTTGCCAATGGTCTAAAACATACACGTATGGAATTTACATCCATATCTTAAACTACGCATCGAATAAAACTACAACTAACCAGTTAATCAAAATTCCCACGCATAATTTCACATATCCAAACGAAAACAAAATAAGGCAATCATTCCCAACTAATCTAGATTTCCTAAAGTAAAAACTCAATAATGAAAAAAATAAATTACACCTTACAGTAAACAAATATCAAATTGCCCTCAAAACGTACAAAAGAACCGATGAGGCTATCAAAGTTATGACATTTCTAACATTGATACCAGAACATCCACCAGTCAAACACATTAATCGGAACTCGCACCAAAAGAAAATCCGCATAAAACTCACAAATCTCCACCAGTTGATCTAACTTCTTTACACACCAACTCGGCACGAACCATGTGTACCAAGCATAAACAACGGAGTTAATACGTATCAAATAATCAACGCAGTCACAATGTCTTCTCTCTCTTCTTTTTGTCATACATCAAGTAAAGAGACCCATTCTCTGAGCGAAGTTGAACTAGAAGTGGCAAGAATAACGTGTAAAGATATATTAAAAATGGAAACTCGCCAGAAAACAAGAAAGTCATGAACTCACAGTTTTAGATGCAGATCGAGTCGAGAGGAAGCTACATTGAACAGAGCTGAGAACCCCTCTACATGGCCAGCATTTTGAAACTTGATCCGATGCTCAAAGGGCCGAAAAAGTCCAGAGAGAGAGAGAGAGAGAGAGAGAGTCACAGGTTTTTCCGTGATTTGATCGGAGAGATATCCTGATTCCTGATGGAAGGAGAGAAGAAGACAGTGTGTCCTTTTTCTCGGTGGCAGTCTTTTCTACAATGACATTTTTGTCCTAAGCCTCCTTTTTGGGCCAAGTAATGTCCCAATCTTCGTAGTAACTGAGGGAACAAAATTACGAAAGGCCAACCCGTCGAAATGACGGAAAAGTCCCTGCACCGTCGTCTTCCCGGTCTCGTATCTTATTCAATGAGAGATATTTAGGCCGACACTTAAAATATCTTTAATTATGGTAAAATGAATTGTAAGTAGTAATAAAGGGTTGAAGTTAAAGATGTTTGATTGAATTTTAGGAAATGATTGAGAAAGTTGAGATGATAAAATGAGTTTTGTGTGGTCTATTTAAGATGAGTCTAAATATGTTTGAATGTTAAGATGAGTTTAGATGTATTTATTATAAGTTGAAAAAAATTATGGGTCTCATATATAAAGAAGTGTTGAATTGAAAAAAGTTGTAAGTTATACATGTAAAGAAATTTTGAATTGATATGAGTTTAATAATTTGAGAGTTAAGTGTTTGGATATTAAACTTAATTTTAAATTAGATTGAATTGAGTTTAACTCTGATAAATTTAACAACCAAACGGGGCTTTAGTGTCCATCATATGTTAAGGTTATAAAGGTCATTTTGGTAGGATGTGGGGGAAAATAAAATTAAGTGGATTAAGACAGCAGGTATTATGGTGAAATAGGACAAACAGATTGGCAACTAACTAAGATTTTCTTAATCAAGATTGAGAGAGAGAGAGAGAGAGAGCTTTGACAAATGGAACAAAAGAACCTATACTTGAAAGGGACAACCTCTCTGTTTTATTCCTGGGGCTTGTACAGAGCTCTCGATGCCTAAAAGGAGAGAAAAGATGAGTGCGTAGCATAATTTATTAGAATAAATATGCAACTATATAAATAAATTATTTTTTTAATAATAGATTTTATTTTTATTTTAAAATAATTTTATGATATTTATATATTCTATAATTATATATAATATTACTCTCTAAACAAACTCTAACCCAAGAACTTGACAATGTTCTTTAAAAAAATTAAGGTTGCGTTTGAGTAGTAAGATAATCTTAGATATTCTGTTAATAGTAATGAAAAAGTAATGATATGATAGTAAATAATAGTAAAAAATATGTAAAACGTAGGTGAAAAAGAATTTATGTGATTTCATGATACTCCACTACCCAAACTAATCCTAAATCTCCTGATTAAATATGTCCATTTGTTTATGAAGAATTAAAATAATAATAAAAATATACTTATTGTAAAATATAAATGTAAAATATAAGTTAGATAAATTTAACTTTTTTATTTTTTATGAAAAATTAAAAAAATAACGAAATCTGATTAATAATTAATTTGAGATGAAATGAGATTATTTTAACCACCAAACATAGTATAGTATCACCGCGCTGTCTTTTGGCATTAATTTCTTGAGCTTGTAGCACTCTTTTGTCCCCCAGAATTGATACAATACCACAGCAACGACATTAAAGGCCTGAAAATGTTGTTTGTTTTATAAGCTGTTCGAGGGTCAACATAAGAGGAAAAGTGGACTGCGATATACTACTCTTTGTCCCCATAGTTGATATCCGAGAACAACATCCACATTAATGCTCCTTACTCCTTCCTTTTAATTTTTTAATTCACCAGTTCAACTACATTGACCTAATCCTTTGTTTTCGTGTGCTTCATTTTAAACGAGTTTGATCTTATACTTGTCGACTAAAGTGAACTGTGACTATATCGAATTAAACACGCGAATACTTCACAAATTAGCACCCTCCCCCGCCCCTGCCCCCACCATGGGCGGGCCGGTCATTTTTCACCCCTCGTTGAGCCATTGTCCAACCGTCTACATCTAAAATCCATTGAGACACATGGATTTTTCAACCCACCACCCGTACTTCATCTAGAAAAACTCCAAATATACAAACTCACATGTTACATACAAATTCAATCCAAAATCTTTGATCCATACTCTAAATACTTAGATTCAATCAGAAATTAAAAAAAAAAAAAAAGAATTTGAGATGAAGGACATCTTATCCACGATCACCTTTTTGCCATGAGTCTTGCTAAGGGACAAACGGCCAAACTGTGGTCATAGGTCGTATAAAACCCATGATCATGACTTGGTCATGGGTCTCTGTGTAGACCCACAACCAAGTTATGGTCGTGGATCATTTGCAACCCATGACCATGACCATGACCATGGCTTGGTTATGGGGTTCTGAAGATCCATACGCCACCCATAGGCAAGCTATGATCGTCAGTTTTAGTTTATAAGGACTGATGATGATGGTTGTGAATCTCTTGGCCGAGTGACCCACGGTCATGGGTTTGCAAGAAGAAATCTAGAAGAAAGTGAGGAAGAGGAGGACGAGAAGGAGATGAAGAAGAATGTTAGACTTGTTAGAGGAGATGAAGAGAAGGAGAGGAAATGAGTGACGAGAGACTTAGGAGAGAGAAGAAATGAGAGTAGATATAGGTTTTTTTTTTGTTTATATAGTATGGGGCGGGGTGGCAGGTTATATACGTGCAGGTGGGCACCAAGCCTGCCCCTTGCATGCTTTTTACGTTTTAAGATTTTGATCCGCTTGCTCGTAGTCTTCTCAGTAGCTTGCGAGTGCGAACAGATGGGTCAAGCGAGCAAGGTATGGTGGCCCACACATCAGGCCTATTACAAATAAGCCTTATTTATAGAGAGTCCAGTAAAATGATATACAAAGCATCTCTTAAGCATTATGAGACTAGATGGACTAGTTTAACAGCCCTTCTCAAACTCAATGTGAAGTTCGAACTTGAGTTTATTAACAAGACCACGAAACCATTCTGAAGGATATAGTTGTTGGGCCTTTTTAAGTGTGGAGTCTGGTTTTGTTTGTGTGTATCTTGGTTTTTGACATGATCCAACAAAGATTCATTATAGTTCTTTTTAAGATTTTCAATGAGGCTTGGACCATAGACTGGAGGCTTGAACAGACCCAACTAGCTAATTAGGGTTTAGTCGTATGTTGTATTAGACTCTTGTACTATCATCATACTTATTTTGTTATTATTTGAAATAAAATTCTTCGTAATTCTATGGACGTAGGCACTTTCCAAATTAGGTAAACCTAGAGGTGTAATCGGCCAGGTTCAGTCCAGTTTCATGCATTTTTTAGAACCAAACCGGTATACACTGGATTTGAGAATTTAAGAACTGATACGGAAGCGATTCACTACCGAAACTGGAACTTTTGATTTTTTTGGGTTCGGTCTGGTTTTATGAATTATCTATCTTAGTAATAATATGATGTTTACATATACTAAACTATTAGTCTATTTATATTATAGTATAAGTACATTGTTTTATAATAATTAACACATCTAGTATAATATTGAATTTAACTATAGTCTATATAAGTTCTAGACTTTTTATATGAGTATATATAATCAAATGTGTAACAATGTATTTACAAAAATGATATATATATTATAATTTATTATGCCAAAACTGTATTTATCCTTTATATATATATATATATATATCAAAAGTAAGTTTATATAAATAACTTAATATTAATGTTTATGTTTAAGATTAAAACTTATATGTTATATAAAATGTTATATTAAAAATTATAAAATTAATTTTATGTTATGTCACATGTTATATTAATTTTATATTATAAAATTAATAGACTTGAATAATAAGATTATAATTTCATGTTATATTAATTAGTAATTTATCATATAATATATATAATATAATATAAAAAATTATAAATATATATACTGGTCCGGTTTGGTTTAAACTGGTTTTCAAAATATGAAAATTGGTACCGTACCAATTTAGAACCGGTTTTGATTCTAAAGAACTAATATCGCACCGGACCGCTTTCAAATTGAACCAAACCGGTGGATTTGGTTTGGTTCAACGGGTTTTTCAATTTGTTTTTACACCCCTAGGTAAACCTTGTGTCATGTGTGATTGATTCCACTTTTTTATTTTGTTCTTCTCTTATCGTTCGTAACAATGACTTAGTAAACATGTTTGTAAGCTGATCATAAGAAGTAATACAAAGAAGTTGTAACAAGCCTTCAAAAGGATGGTGATGAACAAAGTAATAATCAATCTCAATATGTTTAGTCAATTCATAAAAGACATCATTGTTAGCAATTTGAATAGCATAAGTCCTAAGTTCAAACACTAATTATATATTTTACTCAATTTAATATTTTACATATTAGACCTACTTATTAAAGAGAGTCTGTCTCATACGTGAGAGCAAGTATTAATATTATAAATAATTAAATTTATATTTTATTATCAACTTAAACTTTTATGATAAGTGATGGTTGATTAATAAATTTGTTGAATGAGGAGAGACTGTGTTTAGGCAATTGTGTTACAGAGGTCCCCATCCCAAGGTTTTGGAGGCTCTTTTCGAAGAGTTTTGAAGGAGTCTATAATGTTGACCTTTCCATAAATTTTGATTTAAAAGGATTTCTCTCTCCTGCTATTCTGGTCAAACTTCTCTTCGTACATCTCCCATCTAATACTCATAAACCCTAGTACACCCATCCAACCGTCATCCATTACCCACCGTTGATCGGAGAGTAGCACCTCACCTCCATCACAGACGTGGCTGACGGACACTGGCGTCCTCGTTGAGGGCCTCCCGGCGTCGATCTTCTCTGGCGAATAGTTTCTTTTTGCGAGACTACTTCTCGGAGCTTATTTTCGCGAGACTTAACCACACTTGCTGGCGAGAGTATCCTCACCACCTCCACAGACAAGGCCGACGGGCTCCTGCGACCTCGCTGAGGGCCATCCGGCTATGGTCATCTTGCCGACGACCTGATTTTTCCCTAGGTCTTTTTCTGTTGCCTTCCAAAGTGCTCCGGTGGCCGTGCTGTTGCCTCAGAGGGCTACGGTGAGTCGGCGACCAACAGCAGCATCTTTCCATTCCCTTCAGCCCGCGACCCCCTCCTGGTTGCTGACCAGGAGGGGAGCATGTTGGGTATTACTGAAAGGAGTTGAAGGGTGATTTCAAAATTGGTTCTGGGTTCAACAACAGTACAATGGCTGGCTAAGGCCATGACTGTGTGTACAAATGAGAAACAGGATTTTTACTCCACTGTCCGGGAAGGTAGACGTACCTTCACAGTGCATCGATGCTCAAATTCTTGAGGACGTAATATGGCAATAGAGGAGTATGGTGGTGGTGGGAGGAGGAATTTTATATTCATCCCCGAGGAGGAGGGCAGTGGATGGAGAAGGATGGGGGAGGTACTGCATGATTTTTCCCACGGCAAGACCAATCTTGTGGAAGGACAAAGAGGTGCTGGAAGGGGACCAATCCCTCCAACTCAAATGCAGGGGGCTATAGAAAACATGTAGGTGGCACGAAAGAGAGCTTGGAAGGGAAAGACCCAAGTACATTCTCGGTGTCAAGGTGATCCTATGTGACCGCTTTAAAGACGTGTCATGCCTCAGGGTTTTAGAATGAGGGAGGTTTGCAAATCACCACTTAGGACCTGCTTATAGAGATGCATAATTCTTTAAAGGAGATGGAAACCTAACTGGTCGAGTTGAAGGCAGCAATAACTTGCTTGTCTACGAAAATAGACCTAATTTCAGCTGGAGACAACAGAGTTGTAAGAAACAAGACGGGCCCAAACCCTTTAAACTCTAAAGGAAAACGGAAAATAGGATTCGGCCCTGTCCCCATAACTAGATCGAGGAGAGTATGGCAGGTTAAAAGGAAATATGGAATATTTGAAGCGGGGTCTGCATCCAGTATCGGCATTGAGACATCAGTAATGGAATGCCATTCGCCTCTTGTGACACCTTTGGTCCCTGAAAAAAACTATGGCTCATTCGTCGGAGTTGAACAAAAATGGTGTACTGCCAACGTTTGAAAGAGATGTAGAATCTGATACCACCTTGGAGGTGAAGGAACTTGCTGTCACCCCAGAATCTCCAATGGGCCTGAAACCATTGGAGAGAACCGATGGAGTTACTTGAGAACCAATGAGCTTGGCGTTGGTGCCTTGTATAGAGGAATGTCTAGAGGCAGGAGTGTAGTTGAATGTTGTGTCTGGGGATAATGTTGCTCCCTTGGTCTCTCTTCCTCCAATAGTAGATTGGATTCTGCCTAAAGTTAGCAAGATTTAGCAGTTTGTAAGAATTTCACATGGAGGATGTGAAGACCAATTTAAAGAACTAATCACTGCAATTGAGGCAAGCCACACACTTGAAACCAAATCAAGTTTCAAGAAAAACAGGGAGTTACAACGTCTTCATTGGGCAACCAATTACGACACTAAGAGTGGTAGCTCAACTAGAGGGAAGTCCAAAGGGTGGGCATTGTGCAGGTTTAGTTCCAAAGGAGGAAATAAGGGGTTGGGGTTGGGGTTGGGTTTTTGGGTGGCGTCTTAGTTCTATGGGAAACAAGGGATTGGGGTCAGGCTTGGTGTATTTTGGGTTTTTTTTTTTACAGGTTTTTTGGGTCATTGGGGTCAATGGGCAAGATGTTTTCTTGTATACATCAATGTATTTGATTATTCCTTTTATATATATATATATATATATATCATATTTTTACTTATAAAAAAAAATTTCTATTTACGTTTATTTGAACTTTTAGGGCAACGTTTTAGGTCCTTTATTACTAGAGTTATTATAGTCACTAGCTTGGCAATTGGCATGTGAGAGTTACTTCCTGGAGGAATTGAGGCTGCGTTCTCTCCAGATTTTAAAAAAAGGATTAAATACTACTAAGGAAAATACTACTCTACCCTCACAATTGTACCATCCTAGTTGACTGCTGGTCATTTTTTTTAACTTAGTGATTAAGAAAGTGATTTTAAGTGTATTGATATATTTTTTTATTTTTTAAAAATATTAAAAAAATGTGAAAGCAAAAAAGCAAAAAAAAAGAAAAAAGAAAAAAGAAAAAAAGCCTGAGCGGTATGCCAAGCGGTAAACGCTGGGCAGGATAATAGAATTGCCCTACTACTAAATAGATGAGGAGTATAGAACCATGGTATCCAGCAAGAAGATTAGAGTACTATTTGTATTTGAGTTCCATTTCTAGGTTGGAAATTTTGCTTCGTTTGGATGTTGACATGGTTCATCTTATTTCATCTCAAGTTCTTAAAATCTAAACATCATTCAAATGCACACTTTTCAATTTCAAATTTTTAATCTTTTTATCTAATAATTACAACTTTTTCAAATTTAAAAAAAAAAAACCTAAAAATTAGTTAAAATTTTTCAAATCCCTAAATAAAAATAATATAAAAAATAATATTTTAAATTTATAATATTTTTATTCAATTTTTTTTCTCTCCTATCCCAAAACTAGTCTATAAAACATCTTAATTCAAACTAATTTATCATTTTATCTCAACATTAAAAAACAACTCATTATTACAGCCAATATAATCTTCTTTGCAATTTATAGTTAGTATAATGTCAACCAAGAGCACTCCTAATGGTTTATGTATCTTATCCTTTAAAATACATCACCAAAACTCACTTTTTCTATTTTACATACTCACTTTTACAATATACTATATATTAGTTTATCTATTTTTTCTTTATATTATATTATTTAATATTAAAAAAAAAAGTACAAAGAGAGAAACTATTGTGAGAGATAAAATACATGAAAAGACAATAAATAAATAAAATATTTTTACATTTGTGAACAGTTCACTTTACATTTAGCTGAATACTATAGTAAAATGTAAAATACATTTAAAAATAAAGTATCCGTTGGAGATAGTTTCAAGCTACTTTTCTTCAAATTTTACATAAAAATGGGTTTTACAAAATCCATTGAGTGCACCAAGGGATAAATGTGCTGATCAACATGCAAAATAGAAAAGAACTTAAGAGCACGGGATGCCAACCAAATCTAAATTTTGACTAAATTTTTTCAAAATCAACTGTATTGGACTACACAAATCACTTCAAGTCAAGTTATCTACAGTAAATGAAAAATAGAAGTCATATTTGGTGAGTTACTATTCACAACTAAAAGAATATTTTATTAAAAAGTATTCATTTCTCTTCCTTTCTTCTTCATGTCAAATAATTTGTTTAGACAGTAAAAATTAAATTATTAATTAATATATGAAATATATTTATAAAATATAAAAAAATTAAAAAAATATAATATTATATTATTATTTTGATTTTGAAATGGCTAATCTAATATAGATTTAACCTTTTCAAAGATTCTCAAGTTTTAGTAAAAATTTAGATCATTGCCAATGCTCTTATCACTTGTTTATTTTAGTGGGAGTCTTGACATTTGTTTTAGTTTCATTAATAGGGGTTTATTACTTTAGAAAAATACTAAATGGCCCATGAGTTTACCCCCTTAACCTTACCGCTCATGCATTTAATTGTTTTTATTTACTGATTAAAAAAGTGATTAATAAAGTTTTGTATTTTTTTTAATGATTAAAGATGCTAAAAAAATGTTTAAAAAAATCACAAAAAATAAAAAAAAAATTCAACTAGCAGTAGGCCCCGTAATAAAGGCTGGGCGACCTGCTAGCAGCATCCATAACTTTATTGCTACTGTCTTATTTTGAATGAGTTTTGTTATATATTACATTTATATCTCGATATTTTGGTGCGATACTATTTGTTATTCCTTGAGTTTGAGTTTTTGAGAAAAAAAAAATAGAATTGATCCAAAGATTACAAGGAATTTCATATCAACACAATAAAATAGATGTAAAATGAGAGTGTAGTATATAGCATTTTACCTCACCGTGTTCTTTCATTTGTTAGTTCTTCATCCATTACAAATTTACAATATCCCAAATTCCATGCAAACTGGGAATTGGTCGTAAGACAAGCAACAGAAAATGACAAATGCAAGTAGAAGTGTAAAACATATTTCTCTCACTTTGCACGCTTTTCTTTCTTCCTTGTAATAGGAAAAAACGTTCTCCATATCAACACTCTTATGAGCCTAGAAATAACAGTTTGTATGGAATTTGGGGTGCCATACATCTCATGATCACCACCAGAGAATTCAGGCAACTGGAACCATTGCCCCTTCAATATAGAAAACCCCTCTCTCTCTCTCTCTATACAATTCCATAATAAATAAACATAAAAAGAGGGGAAAAAAAAAAGAATCATGAAGCAACTTAATCAATACCCCGTAGTAGTAATCTCACTTTGCAATCCCATTCTTCCGTTTTCCATCAACTGGAATAGCCTGCCTTCCTGGCTTGTGCAAAGGCTGACTAAACCCATTGGGTGGTTTGATCCGTGATGGTGAAGGAATCAATGTTGGAATTAAGCTCCTGGTTACAAGCACGTAATTCAAATAATTATATTAAAGAAGGAAAAGGAAAAACCAGATAAGTGGCCAGTTGAATAGCTGACTGTTGTCAGTTTGCTTGTATGTAAAGGAAAAAATTATCTCACTCGTAGTTTCTACATTTCATATTGAAACGTGAAGAAAACTTCTAAACATGTAGAAGTGGAGGTCGGGAACCAACAAGAATGCTCAAGAACTTAGTAAAATATGAGCAAGAAGACAGACCTCGATTCTAGGCTCTTTGCTGACTTGGGATTTGTTTTCTTTGTTTTTGAACCCAACCCATTGGGAATGTTGGTAGGTTTAGGAAGACTCGGTTGCCAAAGCATGTCTTGCTCTGAGGAATCACTAGTTGCAACCTCGAGCTCATCAGAGTCATCAGTGGCCGTTTCATACTGACCGTTCGGCACATCATAGTCCTGGCTGCCCTTTGGTTTAGTTATTAAGTTATTGAAAGCTTGTTCTGGGTATATTTTTGAAGGAACTGGGAGATAACTCTGACCAAACATCTCAGGCGACTGTCTCTTGTCTACTTCCCAACAATCCACCGGGTTTTCATTTCCATTTGTACCGTCATGCTTGTTCACCATAACCTTATCAACCCAATCGCCAGAAACTGAATCCTTGTCATCCTCCTTTCCATTCAGCCCAGGACTGCCAACAGGTAGCCAGGAAGGTGAATTCGTCAATATATCTTGGAGATCTAAGCTATGTCTTTTTGGCTTTACTGCAGACTTATTCTGACCCTGCAATCCAATATAAGACCATGAACCATGTTTTCAATAGCCTTTGAGTAAAAGCAGAGACAAATCATTGGATTTTAGGCATCAAAGTAAAGTAGTTGTATAAGAAATGAGTCAATTTTTAGGCTTTGTCATCACATTAGAGATGAGACGAGTTTACATCAGTTTAAGATTCTAACAAATAATGTAGCTTACGTCTTTTATTATCATCTTTAGGCAATGAACATTTTTAAACTACTCCCTACTTTGGGTCTAAGTCTCTCTCTTTCTGGTAAATGGCTCAAACCGTACAAATACAGATACAGCACAATTTCATCTCAAAATACTGCATTAGTTTTCAACAACTACTTTCTAAAATTACTAGGAATTCCCATTGAAGTTTGAATAAACTCCAAGTTGAGTCAACCCCACAAATTAGTTACTGTTCTCGTTTCTCCATTAGTCATATCCTTTTAAATGCAAAAAGATTCTATGGTTTACCTCGAGACAGAATTATGTAACAATAAGAACCCAACAAAATTATGGGCACGTCCAATTTTCAGTATATTCAACCTGAATTTGATGGATGTGGCATGCATGATATGAAGCTATAGTGCTCAGACAAAGTTAATTTACAGAGGTAACATGAAACCATGGCCCTACAATTTTTAATGCTCGGTTCATACCTCTAAGTTACCAACATCCTCCATTACTTGCCTCTGAACCCCAGACAGATCTCCAACACTTCTCCAACTAGGATGGTGAGGAGAAGATCCACATGACTTCATTTTTAATCTTTCTGGACTGCGAGATAGAGCATGATGAAGACTCTCTGTTTCTCCCTCCTTCCTTGCTAAGGCTGCTTTAAGGCTAGCAATCTAAAGAGAGACAGTAGACAAGGCACCTTTAATTTCCAAAAAATTTACCGCAGCGTACAAGACAAGTAAATGCATCAAAGCTTCTCTCAAATCTATCATCTAGATACAGAGGATAGAGATAAAACTGATAGATAGCCTCAAGATAAGCCTTCTGACTTACAACTAAACATAATTTTTGTTAGACTGGGAATTAAGAAGTATAGACACTTGTCAAACTGATTGTGAACAAACAGAAAATGGAGTAAACACCTGTTCCTTAAGCTCTTTCACATCTGAACCATCTTTGTTAACCCGAGCAGCACCAAGCTCAACAGTGGAAACCCTTTCAGCAAATTTGAGTGTACTTATTGTTTCTCCCAGAGCTTCAAGCTCTGGACTTATGTGAACAAACATGAGTGTCTTTGCTTGCCCTCCTGATAGATACAATTACAACAACTTAAGAAAAGAGAAAATTACGGTGGAAAAATGGAAGAATCTCTTTTATAGGTTAGAGGACATTGAGAACCTTACCAAGTGAATCTTGGAGAAGTTGTGTGAGTTTGCTGTTCCTGTAAGGAACATGTGAATTCTTTTGTGCAAGGGAGGAAATCACATCTCCTAAAGCAGAAAGAGACTTGTTGATATGTTGTGCCTCCTTTAATCTATCTCCTGTCACCTCAGATTTGTCAACCCTTTCACTCCCTGCCAGGTCAACCAGATGCATACAGCCACGAAGAATAGATCCAGATGTCAGGTTTCTTCCTTGAACATGAACTGTAAGGCAGCTGGAAATTGAGACCACATACAAGTAAGTATCCTATATATATATATATACACACATACAGAAAACAAAAACTATGTTTCTGAAATCACTATACAATCATGATAAATACCTGGAAAGATATTATAATTTTTCTTTCTTGTAGGAGCAATAATTAAAAGGAAAATTTAGAAAAGAAAAACTTCTCTATTCTAAAACTTACAAGGCAAAATGAATCATACCTGTGAGAACGACTACTCCGATCGTTCATAGCTGTAGCACCCACCGCACGATTCTTTTGCCCAAGGTTCATCAGAGTTATTACATCAGATGTTGACGATACGGTTACGAGGTTTGCCTCAGGTACATTGATTCCATTCTGAGAGCTGTTACGAATTTCTAATGTACATAGGAGTTAAGAACACCTATAGGAGTAAAAGGCATTCCATCCACAAATAATAATAATAATAATATAAAAAAACAAACAAATTTCATGAAGGATATCTTTGGTGGAGACCATCTGTCACAAGCAGATCCCTAACTTGCTCGTTGTAGATTTCAAGCATCTGAACAGAAATATCATAGGACATGGTCTCTTTCCTAAGTTCTGAGAGAAGAAATAGGTCACCCAATGCCCTGTAATTAACACCTAGGGATTCCTCTCTGAGCTCTTTAGGTCCACTCTGGATTGATAGATAAGATATATCAAAATGAATAATATAAGTACTAAACATCCATTGGCAAAAAATAAACCAAAGCCTTAATAGTGAAAGAAAGCAACAATCTGACTTGCAATGACAATTTGCTGAATTTCTTACCATAGTATAAGTTTTCCCTGATCCCGTTTGGCCATAAGCAAAGAT
Organism: Juglans microcarpa x Juglans regia; assembly: GCF_004785595.1. NCBI lineage: Eukaryota > Viridiplantae > Streptophyta > Magnoliopsida > Fagales > Juglandaceae > Juglans > Juglans microcarpa x Juglans regia. The sequence goes on along the minus strand of NC_054601.1, from coordinate 25,549,170 downwards.
ACAAACATTGTAACCATCAAGAACAGACCGAATCAGAGGCCGGGTGTCTGAAAATACCTCCCCTGGAAAGAAAGGAAAGCAGCAGTATATGTGCAAAGTCAGCCAGAAGAAATTTAAGGAAATTATACTTCATGCCCTCAAATTACTACCCATCTTTCAATGTGCATCATAAACTATGAAAACTTATTGTGCATTCTAATCACTAATAGGTTTTAATGTAAATTCTCTGTTAAACTTTGAATCTTAAAACGATTAGATCTTAGGGGGAGAGTATAAATTGAAATCAGTTAGTAGTTCAGGATGCATGTTGCAAGTTTTCTTAGTTTATGGTGCACTATGCAAAAAGGATGGCAGTTGAAGAGTACAGAAATATAATTACCCTGTAAAATTAAGAGGAGAGAAACAGAGCAAAAGAAAAAGCAAATAAAACATACCTTGGGTTGCAGACGAACTAAATACTTTGTTGAAAGTGAATGATTTCCGTCCCTCTTTGCTATATTTTGAAGGGCAACAATCGTAATATTACCTTCCTCTATGTGACCCACAGTACTCAAACGGTTTGGTTGCCCAGTCAGGAAAGGCCTCACTCGACAGTATACCCGAATGTTCCCTAATCAAACATAACATATACACAAAATTTATTCTTCCTAACACAAATATAAGTTTTCCTTATTGAATTCATAAAGATAGCCTTCAAACCATTCAATATGTCACCTTTTAGGTCCTGCACTTGATTGTATAACTTGCGGTTTTCTTCAAGAACTCTCTGGTATCCGGAAGCAGCATGAGCTAGACCATGCAGATGCTTACCTATCAAACGGAGCTAGTGATATATCATTCATCTTTAAAAACTTTTCAAAAGCATTGAAGAATAACTTAAAATGTACCTAGATAGTTGAATTCTTCCTGGTACATATTGTGCAAAAACTGCATGCCTGCTTTTGTACTATGAAGAATGTGTTTCAGTTCCTACAGGATATCAACATAGTCATCAATTGCATGAGAATAGCAGTTTTTCTTCCTGATGTCTGATTCTAGCAAAAATTACCAGAATGTCTCTTTGTTGTTGTTCTACCAACTTATGCTGATTGAGAAGCTGACTTTTTGATCCCTCATCAAGATCACACATCCGATCATGACATTCCTCCTCTTTATCTTGTGTAGTAGGTTTTTCTTCCATCTTAATCATAGTGAAAGAAAAGGTCACCCATTTGTGCTCAATACACAAAAGCAAACTTATATAGTCAAGTTGATTGTGGAAAAATATTTTTTGAGTGCCGCAGATTTTATCACTTGCATTTTAAATTTTATACGATAGATGTAACTACCTTTATATCACCAGAAATCGTTTCAGAAAGAGAATTGTCAGGGACAAATACTGAGATATCTTTCACAGTTGTTTTCGTCTGTAAAGATCACCGGAAAAAATTAATATCATTGACAGTCAGCTTAAAAAAAATCAAATACATTAACAATTTTACAGCAAGAACATGACTTGCAAGAAGTGGGATCCCGATCCCTCACATTAATCATACTCAAAGGTAGTGAGGAACTTTTGTTGCCTAGGAGGCGGTGACACATCATTGGAGAAACAGATGCTTACCAGTTCATTTTGGCCTTCAAATCGGCGCTTGAACTCCTCCATGACTTTACTAAGCATAGATTCCACAACCTGTGACAGGCCAAAAGAAATAATTTTCCCTTTAAGTCTGAATAAAAACATGTACCTAATTGGTTACAACAAAAGTTCAGCCAAGAAAAAAAAATGAAGAGGGAACATGAAGGCAATTAATTTGAACCTCAAGGGCAGTAAGTGATTGTTCTAAACTCCATACTCGCCTGCTTGGTATGCAGGATCATGACCAGCCTCTTTGAAATGTATTTACATTAGGAAATGTTATAACAGCATAAGAAACTTACAAGTGGAATGTCTTCTTGTTTCCTATTAGAAAGAAATTCACGGACTAGCACATTTAAGGAACGAGATGAACCCTGCAGATCAGAATACATATTAGCTTTTTGGCGGCATGCTTCAATGACAAGAAAAAGTTAAAAAGTAAAAGACAAAAAAAAAAAAACAAAACAAAAAAAGGAAAAGAAAAAGAAAAAAAGAGCTCACTAACTGTTTCATTGAGGTCATGACTGTGATCACCATATGAAGACAGATCACCAGACAAACTCTCTAGAGACTTCTCACACGATAAGGTCCTTGAAAAAGAATTCATAAATGGTTCCGAAATTTTTCGTACAAAGGGTTTCCCGCACGTAGCTGGTTTCAAATTTCCACCAAGTTTCCATGATCCGTTTCCACCTCCTTGTTTCCAATCACTATAAGACTTGAGTGCTAGAACACAGTTTACAATCCTCGCAGATTTCCCTCCCTGTAAGTCAGACGATTTAAACATATGGCATCAGAATGACAATTCTTGCAAATTAGGCATTAATCCAGAACCATATTGCTTCAAAATCCGCCGAAATGTATTTGTTTTATCCAATATAATTCTGTCACATCCAAAAATAGACAAGGACATGCAAAATTGAAATAGCATTATAGAGATTAGCCTACACTTCAAAAGTTAATCGAAGAGAAAGGAGATGTGTGGGTGAAGCCCATCATACAGAATTTCCTTGAAGGTCTTTCTACTGATGTCAACAAAACAAGAATACACACCTCTTCCAAATCGGATACTTCAAAGGTCGGAAGCCCCAATTCTTCCAAAGCATCAAGGAAATTTCTAACGTTTTCGAAGTACTGGAATGCCGATAGAGCTGCCCCGTCAGGAACATTAACAGAATCACCCGGGCCCTCAACCACCTAAACCAGTCGATTAACATCGTCAAAACCAACAAAGCTTGAAGGAAAATCAAAACCTTAAATGAAACATACCTTTGGCACAGCTCGGGGCTGAACCTTGTTAAGAACATGGCAAAGAATTATCCCACTTCGCAATCCAAGCCTGAATTCTTCTTCAGAAGGCTCGGCTGGCAAGTCTTTACCCCCAACAACTCCAACCGTCGTTCTGAGCCACCCGGCTGCTTCATATCTTCTCAAAGCTGCAAAATGATGTAGCAACATTAAGTTTCTTTTGTTTGTTCAGCATATAAAGTTTCAGGGGAAGCGAAATTCAAAAAGAAAATAGAAGAACGAGGCAACGCACATAAAAAAGATCAATCCAACGAGAATGACGATACGGAAAATGAGACTAATGTAAAATCATATAAAGATTCCAAATTCGTTTATATAATGAAATTTCACAAATTTATTCGCCACTTTAACAAGCAAACAGCTAAAACATCCAAAAGTTACAAAATTTTATATTGTCAAAACCCAGGTGAACTCTTGCAAAATCAAGTTAAAAATCAAATCCACAAAAGAAAGCCAACATAACACCAGAAAAACGTTCTCTGTTTTTGAAAGAAACTGGAACTCTGAATTTCCGTCAATTTGTTTTTAACAAAAGAAAGCAAAAGTACTTCAAGAGAATGATTGATCATACAAGCTTCCTCAGCCTTCCTCGAAGCCAAACGATCAGTCAATCTGGTACCATGTTGTTGAAGAACATCTTCAACCACTGAAGCTATGGAGAAAGACAAAGCTTGCTCTGTTGCCATTTTTATCACACAAACCGCAACGAACCCAGAAAATCCCGACGGCTAAAACCACCCCAAATCCAAATTTCAAATCCTACCCCAAAAATCCAATATAGCCCATCCAACTATACTGAACGTAACAAAGATTTCAAGAATTTTGGTTATATTTAAAGAAAATTTAACTTGATCGAATTCTCAGGGAAGAGAATAGGAAGGAAGAAACAGACACAAGGGTTTTGAAGAGAACTTCTATGAAGAGAAAGAGAGAATGCGAAAGTGAAGAGGGAGAGGGAAAAGTGGTTCGAATTTCCTCGCTCTTTCTCACACTTTCTCTCGGTTTCTCTCTTTGCCTTCTCGCTCTTCTTGTTGTCTTTCTTTCCTGTGTCTAATATTGAAAGGAAAAAGGTACACCGAACGAACCTGGTTCCGAACCTCTCGGTGTGGGCTGGACGGTTTTGAAAATTTTTCGGGCAAAGAAAATTAAATTTTATTTAAAAAATAACTATAATCAATTAATTTATATATATATATAAAATTTTAACTATAATCAATTAATTTATATATATATAAAAAATTTTATTCTCCAACCGATACGTAGGCATACTTAAAATGTTTATAAATAATAATTTTATAAATAAAATCTTACCATTTAAATGATATAGATGGTATAGTTTATACACCGACTTGATAATAAAATAATTCATATAATGTATATATAATTGATTTCTATCTAAATAATTATAAGATAATCTCATATAATAAATAATGTGATATGCTCATCATATCATAAAATATCATTTCATTAAAATTAATTATGTAAATACTATTTTTAATAAAATAATATATAAAATTTCGCGTTATCCATCCTCCGAAACAACTTAACGCTTGTGGTTATTGATCAATATATAGCTAAATAAAAAAAGTTACTATACTGTCTCAATTATACTGCTCACTTTGTTTCATTGACGTCGCTAATAAACTCTTGATTTGAGTTTAATTCTGGGTGTATTATTTAATACAATGCCAGATTTTTTTTTTCTTGTGATATGCATACAAAAGGTATGCATGAGTATGATGGAGCTTACTCTGAAGTTCAGATTCATGTGTTGGTTGGTAGTTGGCACAAGAGGAAACTCTCTGCAGAGAACAAACAAGCAGGTATACCTTAAATTCACTCGACCAAAGCAAAAAAAAAAAAAAATAATGCAGTAAAAATTAAATTGAGCACCATTTCTAGGTGGGTTTGATGTCAACTGTACACATTAATCTGCCTAATTAATTGCATACACATTAATCTCCCTAATTAATACTTACATTTAACTCTATTGGGATCGCTTTCAAACTTGGCTGTGTTGACATTACTTTGCCTCTTTCAGACTTGAAACATTACCTTGATGGATTCTTAAATAATTCTGCCCAATGTTCATATATATCCACTCTCTAACTTGAATGATGTCTTCTTTTGGATGTTTTGAAAGAAGAATAATGATATTTATATAATTATTTTACGATCTATTTTCTGAGTTATTTTATTGTCAAGCTGATGTGTAGAGCACACTATCCACATCATTTAAATAGTAAAATTTAATTTGTAAGATTCAAATTTTAAAACTTTTTTTTTTCAAATTGAATTATATCATGTAAACATTTTACTAGGTGCGTTATTCATATAATTGGCTTATAAATAGAATTTTTTTTTCTAATTTATATGATCGTCATTAATTTGAAATAAACTTTCGAAAAAAGTTGTGTATGTATTATTACTCTTTATTTTAAAAATGAAGGTGTTAGTAAAATAGCAACTTGGTTATGATGCCTATGTATCATTACAAGTTTAAGAACTTGGCCCAAACCCTCAATAAAAATTGGTGATGGCATGATGGGTTTGTGTAAACAATGGCTGATCTTCCCCCATATGTTTTAAAGTTGATGCCTTCATACATGATACTGACTTTGTTCTTTCCAATCCCTTTGCTCATGTGTAAACTAAAGGCTAGAATTGGGGACAGGGTTAGGAAACTCGACTTTATTTTTAAGAAACCTAAAACAAATACTCAAAAGATTAAGACCATCATTAGCACCAATATTGTATTTGTGAATGAAATATACTTCACATTTACTTTATAAGTTTATATGAGTGCAAAAGGTGAGCTGTTTTTATATACATCTCCCCTACCTTCTCTGATTCCGGTTTATGTTTATAATTAAGCAACTAACAAAAGTATGATATCGAGAGTGTTTTTTTCACGTTTTTTTATTGGACTTTGTAACACTTATTCTAAAAGTTTAAACTGATGTGACTAAGTAAATTTTATTATTTAACTTATATTCTAATACTCTTCGTCACGTATGGGTCAGACTCTCCCTCAATAAGTAGATTAGGCTAGCACGTGGATTAATATTTGATTATAAAATGCATGGGTTATAGTGTAGAGTTATAGTTCGAACTCTGAATCTCTATTTTAATATTATATGATCAAATCATCAATTATCACGTAACGGATGAAAAGATGTAGAGATGCATGCAAACAACTTGCAATTGCATTGGAATCTTAAGCCAAACAAAATCAAGAGATGTTTTTTCAGAAGGGTTTTTTTTTTTTTTTTTTTTCCCATCAATGAAAGACAAGAACATCATGAGATGTAAGTGGATGGATCTTTCACACTATACAAATGGAGTGAGAGAGATGTATGAGATCATGTGGTAATGAAACTCATCACAGTTTGGTTAGAAGTCCATTTGATTAGATTTTATACTCCTCTGTTGGCAGTTACGTGTACTTATCTAGCTAGTAGGTTCTAAGCATATATATCAATCCGACTCTGTGTACATCATGAGATGTAAGGGGGTGAATATGTCTTGTTATCTGTTGGTAGAAAAAACCGAGCGAGGTAAGATGTTTGTCGAAAGAGTAATGATATACACACAATACATTATACAACATATTGCACAATAATATTATAAAATGAGGGTATTTTTGTAAAATGATGTTACTTTTAGACGATATTTTATAAAAATACTTCTTATTTAAAATAGAGTTGTGTAAATATTATAAAAAGTATTGTGTATAAATCATTTTCTTTGTTGAAATTACAAGAGTAAGTTGGCAAAGAGAAAAATTTATTCACTAGCTGGAGTAGAAAATACTGTCTTTCATATCACTGACACATCAGATTAAAAAAAATTAAAATTTTAAGTTTTTCTTATTAATCAATTTCTATCATGTCAAGAATGTAAAATGTGTGCCCAAGTTTAGAGATAGAAAAACTTTTTAAAAAGGGAAGAAAGAGTAAGACTACGTTTGGATAGTTAGAATACGTGAGAAGTGTTGAAAATGTTTATGAATAGTAATGAAAAAATAGGGAAAAAATAATAATAGAATAATGAATTGTAGGTAAAAAGTAATGAATAGTAAAAAAGTAGGTGAAAAGTAATAATAAAGTAAGGAATAGTAGTGAGAGTACTTGAGGTACTCTTGGTATCCAAACGTAGCCTAAGACTATAGCATCAAATCAATGTTTAGGTTATTTCTAAGAAAGAAGAGAAATTTTATTTATAGTCTTCAGTGAGAGATTGTATGTACAGTTTCATTAATAAATATGGATAATTTTAAATATAACTGTATGAATTTATATGAGTAATTTTTAAATAGAGACTGTATGTAAACTAACTCTTTCAAGAAACGAAGGAAAGGGAAGGTCGAAAAGCACCAAAAATAACTTTCAAAGGATATGCACATGAACTCATGATTTAGGCCACCATCCACGCATTTGTGTAAACAATTATGCCAATATATGTATGGCAGAAGACGACATGTGTTGTCCCAAACCATTGGACACTAGCAATCTATTGTCAGAACAACTTCTCTTTTCAAGGGAGAAATATTAATGCTGTCAGCTGAATTTGGAAACAAAGGTTCAGATATGAACCAAACTATATACATACATTAATGGCTAAGTTCGAGATTACGTGTCCCCAAGTTTTTCTGTAGAATTTCTACTTTCCAAAGCTGAGGGATAGAGAGGAGAAAGAGAGATGTACCATAGCATCCAATCTTGAATGAAATCGTCACAAGTTTTGCTGTAAGTATCCCCAACTGAAGTCTTTCTACTTGAGATCAGTAAGTTTCTGTTACCAAATTTATAGGGAATTTAGGTTGATTACCAAAGGGATATGATAAAAGTAAATTTATAAATTGATGTGACTTGATATGATATGTTAAATTAAAAATTATTTTTATTATAAAGTAAATCTGATGTATCATATGAAATCATGTTGTAACTTTACTTTTATGAAATTACTTTGTGGTTGTAGCATTTCTCAAACAAAAATTATGTCGACAAAAATGCTTTATTTTGACAAAAAAAATAAAAAAAGATAATTAGTCTAAGCTTAGTTTCTCATCTTATTATTATAATTTTCACAAATTCTTATATAAAATATAATAAACAATTTAACTTTATCAAATCTCAAAATAATAATAATATTAAAAAATAATATTTTAATAATATTTTATTCAACTTTCAACTTTTATCTCATCTCAGCTTACTATCTAAACTTAACCTATACTATTTTAAGGATAAGAATTCCTACAATTCACTCGAGTCTAAAATACAAAAGAAATAAGAAAAATTTTATTTACAGTATCCACTTAAAGATTATATATGCATATTCTTTATTAAAATGAAAAAAAAATATTATTTAAAAAAAAATATTTTTATAATTTTTAAAAAAATTAAAGATAAAATTATCTAAATTTATATTACAGCATCTGTTTAATAGAGACTGCAATATAATGTTTATAAAATTTATAATGTTTATAAAATTTAAAGCTATTGGACAAAATTCGAAAGCCTGTCATAAAAGAGTTGTCCCGTCTCCCTCCCAACGTTCAAAATATTCAAACCCATGGCTCGGAGCCGAACCAAAAACTGGTTAGGAATTAGATTTGTAAGTCCCCTAAAAGATACGGAAATGGGCCCCACAAGAAGAATCCAATAGGCGGGGCCCAAAAGTACCATGCCGGCAATATGTATCAGTCAAGGGCATAAGGCTGCCGGCTCAAGCCCATCTCTTTCCAACGCGTGGGCTCCACTTCTCCGGCTAAAGACTTTACAAATACAGAGGGCTTGAAAAGAAAATATGGACGAAAATTAAAACAAAGCAAAAACTAACGTCAATACCATTTGACTTGTTATTTTAATTGATAATGGATACGATTTTTATTTTTATTTTTATTTTTATAAATAATAAATGGTACATTTAAAAAATCAAAACGGAATTTATTTTTATTATTTTTTGAAAAATTATATTTACAATCTTAGAAAAATCCACTTAAATAATAGTTAAATCTAAAACACATATAACAAGAACTACATTTTTAATGATAGATTTTTTTTTTTTTAAAAGGAATATGCGAGACGTGCATATTTTAAGACTGTATCTAATAATACTCTTTATTTTCTTTGTTATGATTTTTAACTTATAAACATTCAAACCATAGTTCATACATTTATATTTGTAAAAAGAAATATGATATTTTACAAATGAGTTTTGCTATTCATTATCAACACAAATCATACTTATTTTTATTTTTTAAATTATTTTTTATTTTATTCTTTCTAAACTAATTGAATTCTTATATTCATGATCATCTATACATCACATATTTGATATAAGAGAAAAAAATTAAAAATTAAAAAATTATATATAATATATAGTGTAAAGATGATGCGTTGAATTTTTCTTTACAAATATAACTTGAAGTGCTAGCTAGACGACTTGAAGTGCTAGCTAGACGTTGTTGTAAGACCTGACAAATTCAGCTCGAAAGACTTATAGGATTATTAATTTTGTGAATGAATTTCCTAATTAAGCTGATCGATACCCTATAGCTTTGTCTAGGCTACAAGTGATTTGGTGCCATCAGTTCATTTCTAATTTTAAAGTATGCAAATCTCGTAATCTCTTTTAAAAAAAAGTAAAAAATTTTAAAATCTATTTGAAAAATCTTACTTTTAAATTATGAGTTCCACTATTTTTAAAAGGAGCACTGAACATAGGAAATTTATATATTCTAAAATTGTATTTAACATATTCTAACATGTCGATATTAATAATTCATGATTTCCATCATGAAAAAAATATATAGTCTTTCTAGTATGTTTGCTCAGTCTTTTCACTGGATTAAATAGATATATAATAATCTCCTGATTAGAAATAAAACATTAAGGCTCCGTTTGGATTGAGAGATGAGGTGAATTGAGATGGTTTGTGAATAGTAGTGAGATTTTATGAGTTGAAATTTATAAATAATAGTGAATAGTAGTGAGTCTCTCAATCCAAACCGACTCTAAAAGTAATAATTTAATTACTTATTTTGCAAACGACAAAATGCATGTATTTTGATAATCTAATCTACATGCATGTGTTAGTCTTTAGTCTCTAGGGGAAGAATTTAATTAATGTGTTTGAAATGGTATATAATAATCCTGAAATGGAGAAATTTGGAGTAAAAAGTCTCAATACAAGTCAGTAAACTTTGAAGATTGAGACTTCTAATTATAAAGGGGGTGCCCTTTTCCCACCAAATGGCTAGTTTACAAGACCTAGCTAACAACTTTTGGGGTTCTTTTTTTTTTTTTAAAGGATAATTTAATTAAATCCTTTTTTCAATTATTTAATTCTCTAAAGCCCTCGTTGAACCCACGACATGACATTAACAATACCTAAAGTTTAGGGTTTGGTTTGCACAAAAAAGAAGAGAAATAAAGTCAATGCAGAAGGGTCCATCCCAGCAGCACTATCTGTAGACAATGTCTAAGAGACTAAATCTAATTTAATTGGTCCCAATCTATATAGGTAGTGTTGTAATAATTTATAAGGTTTGTTGACCAAATTAAATAACAGAAGAATCAAAAGAGAAAACATATATATATATATATATATATGTTAGATACAATCTTAAGATGTATAAATCCCGTGCATTCCTTTTGAAAAAAGTAAGGTACAGTACTTTTAAAAAACTGATTTTTTTATATGGATTCTAGATTTATCCATAATTTTTAAAGGGAATGCGCGATGCTTGCATACATAGGACTGCGTATATGAAGGGTGAGTGGGGAAGATCATTTATGACTCAGATATCATGGCATATCCCATTCCTCTATCTTGTAGTAACTTAATCCTCTGGGCCAACCACATATGATGGAAGATGAAAGGAAAGTTATTTGGTTTCTCTCAACTTTTGCTCTTTTGATACAAAAAGTTGTACTTCACTTGCATTAATATTGCATTCTCATATACTTTGGTCTTTGCTTGTCCAATATTATTTTTATATAAGATATCAGCTTATGAAGCTCAAAGAGGTTATATATGCAAAATATGTGGAGAACCAAGCAGGTTTTGTATCTCAAATTAAGTTATTGGCTGTGATATCAAAGCGATTCGAGATCGATATATATATATTAGAGATGATTTCAATCAAATTAAAAGCTGAAAAGCTAAAAGATGAGAGAATAATACGATCATTCGAGTTATTTAGTCTATAATTTAGAAGTTACCAGAATTTGGTATTTGTTAATGATATGGATTATGCATTTACCAGCTAATCTATGTGTTTATTACTCAAACTAATCTAACTCTAAATTATGGACTAGAGAAGTTGGATTGAACAATGTGATCACTAAGCTGTCTTAATCTTGCAAGCAAAAAAGATAAAGCTTCTACAAACTCTTTATATATATTGTGGCAAATGACTTGTGAAATAATTATGTCCATCCCCCTTTAAATTTAGACTAAATCTAACATGAAAGAAGCATGAAATTAGAAAAGTTAAGCCAATGAAATGGGGAGCTTAGTCTTAAAGCTTTGAGATGATGTTGTTATTTTAGAGGCAAAGTTTCTATTATAAACATGAAGTAAGGGTCAGTTTGGATCTCAAATTCATCTCAACTCATTTCAACTCATTTCAACTCATTTTATCTAATCATTACAACTTTCTTAAATTTTAACACAAAATATAATAAACAATTCAACCTTTTCAAATTTCAAAATAATAATATTAAAAAATAATATTCTAACAATATTTTATTCAATTTTTAACTTTCATCTCAATTTAACTTAATTCAATTCAACATCCAAACGCAACCTTAAAGAACAATATCTTCATTCCAACAACTCCCAATTATCATAAACTATATACAAAAGATGGTCCCCAAAACAAACATATTATATGATATTTAGCTTATAATAAAGAAGATTGAGTGGCTAGCTAGGCATGCATATGGAGTCATAAACACCACTTCCTGGTCAGTCATTGAAGTGGACAACCCTAGCTAGTTAGTTTGAACTTCGAAGCCCCATCTCAATAATACCATTGGGGCAAAAGGGTTCTGATGAGCTGTACCTCTAGCCAGAATAAAGCTGATTCCAGCCCCAAAGATTTATTTACAGGGAGAGAGAGAGAGAAAGAGAGACGTAGTAAGCATGCATAAAACAAATTATTCTTGCAACCTTTCTAATACGAAAAATACTCTAGTCACAAAATGATTATATAAAAATAATCTTATAAATTGATATGATTTGATGTGATTTATCAGATTATAAAATTTTTATTGTAAAACAAATCTGACTAATCATATAAAGCCATACCAGTTTGTGACATTATTTTTATATAGTCCTTTTGTAATTGTAACATTATTCTTCTAGTACTAAAGAATACAATGTGCTCTAGATCTGCAAGCATGAAGTTTGGCTCTTTACTAAAACTCTTTTTACCCAAAATTAAAACTTTCTTTTCCATCAGCTAGAGTTGAGTTAGAACATATATAATCAGTTTTTTGGGATAAGAGAATAATTGCGCGTTACTATGCCATCCTAGTTATACCGTTTGTCAAGTGGTGTCATGTAATTTATTAAAAAAAATTATATTTAAAATAAAATGGCATCGGAAAAAAAAAGGGATGAATACTAAATTTTAGATTTTCTCTACCCATTTATGAAAATTATATCACTTTTCGTAATATTTTATAAATGTAATAATGTTTTAAAAGGGTGAGTATTTTTATAAAATAACTTATAAAAGTAATATAATTTAAAAAAAAATTCTTATTTTATAATATATATTTATATATTTTATAAAATATGCTGTATAGATATTATTTTTATTAACCAAATAGGTAAAATAAGCCGTAGAACTGGGTCGGGTAGTAACATTTCTCTTGCCACAAACAAGTCTAATAACTTATTTTACATGTCCAACTGTAGATATCTTGTCCTTTTTAGCAAGCCTAGCGGGACATCCGACAAAGGCATGATTTCATGATTTAAGGTGGTAACTTTCATGTTCAAGTTCCAACCAAGATCTTTGCTTTTTTTGCCAGGGGGAACTTAGTAAGTCCCCAGTAATATCAAACAGGGCTCCGGGTCCCAATAGTGTGAGAGTCTTGATCCTCTACTTCATTTGCATCATTTTGTCACTTTGAAATCTTGTGGTGCCGCCAGGGATTTATAAGAAATGATATTTACTGTTTGAATAACAATTATATCCTTATATTTTTATTATTATTATTATTTAATTATTCGGTTATTTTTTTCTTTTATTTTTTTAATTTAAATAAAAAATCTCATAACATGACCTTTTTATATAATTTAAAAGAAAATAAAATTAATCAACTAATGTAATCATGTGATTTAATTAAAAATAAATTTAATTTTATAAAAATTGACATTTTTTTGCACCTTGAGTTAATTTTTATAAAATCGAATTTTTTTAAAATAAATTACATGATTACGCTAGTTGATTGATTTTTTTTTTTAAATTATAAAAGAAAGTCATGTTCTGGGATTGTTAATCCAATTCAAATAACAAAAAGAAAAAAAAAATAACTGGATTGTAAAACAATCGTAAAAGAGATTAAAAGATATCATTACCCTTTGCAATTTTAGAGTGTGCAATTTTTGTATTTTTTTTTAAATAGATAGATCTGAGATCTACATAAAAAATTATTTTTTTAATAATAATCTATTTTTTCAAATAGAATACACATAAAATACACACTCAAAAACTATACATAACATTACTTGGGATTTATAAGAGAATTCAAGTCAGGATATTGTTGATGTTTTGTTTCGCAGCTTGAGCAATATCATGACAGCCAAACTTTCAGGACCTGCAACCAGGAAGAAGAATGAGCTCTGGTGACATCTGGGGTCACTTCGCTAAAGTCAGTAGGGGATATTCTAGTGATAAAGGAAGCTAACTGAGTTAAGTGTAGAATAAGAGTTTAGAGAGCCTTCCCTGGGAGGGATGGTTGTATTTATACTTGGCTTGGACTCGACTGTCGAGGGAGATCATGGAATGTCAAACCGTGCTCGAGTCAAACCTACCACCACCCTTCTGCCAGGGTAGTATGTCAAGCCGTGGTTGTGCCATCCTACAGCACCTTAGGCAGCACGTCGTTGCGTGTTGGGCTCCCTAACAAGCTTTGAGTGCGGTGTGTCTCTGGGCTGGCTCGCCCATGATTGGACATGCCCAGCCGCCCATGCTTTATTGCATTTGTCAGTTACTTACCCTATTACAGGGCTTGGCAGCCCGCCGATGTCCCAGGTGATCGCTGCTTATGGTGGGCTCCTTGACCGGGCCGAGTCTTGTGCCAAGGCCTGTCTTTATGAGCAGGCAAGTCGTGGGCTTGGCACACGGCTCCCTGATCTCCTGGCTTGCTTCGGGTTTCCGCCTAAGGGGCCTAGGGCTTCCGCGTCTTGATTTCTTTAGGCCTGAGCCACTTCCTAAAGGGGGCCCCTCACAGATATGTATATATATATGTATATGTATAATCAACATCCATATGAGGGGACCGCTTGTATATAAATGTATTTGGTGTCACAAATCCAGGTGAAAAAAAGGAGAAATTTGTCTTCTTCTTTTTTTTTTTTAATTTTTTTATATGAAGAAATCTGTCTTTTAAAAAGTGTACCAATGCATGAGCTTCATGCACAGATAAAAAGAGGATAGGTGGGCCAAATCCTGAAGATCTAAGGTTGAGAATTTAAGAAGTGAAACGTATAGCATTTAGACATGAGAAATCAAGACAAAGTGTAAGGTTGCGTTTAGATATTGAGTTAAGTTGAAATGAGTTGAGTTCTTTATGAATAATAGTAAGTTGAGATGATAGAATGAATTTTATGGAGCCCACCTAAGATGAGTTTATAGGTGTTTAGATGTTAAGATGAATTTATATATATTTATGGGAAGTTAAAAAAAGTTGTAGGTCCCTCGTATAAAGAAGTGTTGAGTTAAAAAAGGTTATGGATCTCACCTGTAAAGTTGTTTTAAGTTGAGTAATATTTAGTGATTTGAGAATTGTGTATTTGAATGTTAAGATATGCGTAAATTTAAATTCAACTCAGATGATATCAACTCATTCTATGTTCCAAACGAAGTTGTCCTCACACAAGTTTTATATCCTACCTTTTAACTATATTGAAGATCGAGTTTTCTTTCTTATGTTGAATTTCCTATAATATCACCAGTCCCTCATAGCATGGTATGTATACTAATACTGCCTCGTTGCCAAGTCAAATGAAATCAGTCATATTTTAGCACGAGCAACCAGACTTCACAAAGTATATGGAGATCAATATCGGCTGTCCAGGTCATCTTTGGGTAATGAGATGAGATAATAATTCTGCAAATAATAATTAGATGATTTTGAAATAATAGTAAAAGAGTTTCACTTCTGATCTGTTGGACTGATGTTGGGAGTTTAGCAGTCCCCAATGAAAATAAAACACGTAATTAGTTTTATATTAGACACACTAAGATTAGTCTCATCTGATTATACCAAAGAAACTCATTTTTGTGAAGAGAACAAACATTCCAACTTCATCTTCTTTGAACCAGTTTGCCACCGCACCAAACCAGGTCCATTGCCATCACAACCGGAAAACGTTGTCGCCCCTACGAAACTTCGTCGTCCATAACAACCAGGTTCTCTCCTTGCCCATATCTCCTCTCTCCTCACCCAAAATTGTTATCTCCCATCTCCTCTATCACATATGAAAGCCCATTTTCTCTCACTCTCCTCACCCAGATCTTTGAGGAAAAAGTCTCTATTGTTTCATTAATTTTGCTATTATTTTTTCATTCTGCATGTTTAAAATATCTATTATTACATACCAATTCAACACAAGAATCATTTTCAAATGATCTCTCCCAGAACAACTTACCACAAAGTACTGAAAAAAGAAAAAAAAAATCCATGTTTTGGCCAAGACTTATCCATTTCCTCTTTTTGTTATGCAAAATCGAAACTTTCTTATGCTCCTCTGTTCTTCCTCTTCTCACACCTTGAATCTGGAAGCTTGAATCCGTAAGCTACAGTGGCTCGCAATGCCACACTTCTAAACAATTCACCACCAAATTTCAAACAATCTCAATAAGTATTACCCACAAAACAACTTGAATAACCCTTTGTTTTCTTTCTTATTTTTAGAGGAAAGGAATAATAGAATAGAGTACAAAACGTACAAATCGCCTTGAAATAAGTTACAAATGAAAATAAAAGAAAAATCAAAATAAAAGACTAAGACAAAGTAGGAGAAGAAAATTTTGAGCAGCAAAGGTGATGAGGAAATAGGAAGGAGAGAATACAATGTAATGAAGCAAAGATTACACAAAAAGAAGTTTGGGAGGAAATTTGTTGGCAAGCACTTTGTGAACAAAAACAAGGGGCTTTGGGGGGGGGGGGTGGGATTTTTTTTTTTTTCCCTATAGACAGGAATATGCTATGTGTAGTGGAAGAGCCATGTGGCAAAAGCTATTTAGGGGCTGTTATTTGAGGAAAAGAAGGACCATTGCAAAGTTTCTCTCGTAGTAAAATGATTTGAATTAAAATGTTTTGTTAGATTTTGAAAGATGAGAGAAAAATATAAAAAAATATTATAATGTTAAAATATTAAAAAAACTATAATGATTAAATAATGATTAGATGAAAAAATTAAAAATTAAAAATTGAAAAGTGTTTACGTTTGAGTGACGTTTGGAATGAAAATTATGAAAAATTATGAAATGTGATGAGATGAGATTCTATTTTCAAAAAAACCTTAAGACCCCTTGTTTGGTTACATAGATGAGATGAGATAAAAGTTAAAAGTTGAATAAAATATAATTTTTTAATATAATTTTTTGTTTTGGAGTTTAAAAAAGTTGAATTGTTTATTATATTTTGTATTTAAATTTAAAAAAATTATAGTGATTATATAAAATAAAATAAGATAGTTTAGTTTGTATAACCTAATAAGCTTTTATCCTCTTGTGAGCTCGAAGTTGCAATAAACTACAAAGAACATTCACAGGTAAGAAAATTTGTTCGGCCCATCATGGAAACAGTTCTGTTATCACTAGTTGTGGTGGGCTCATATCAGTAGTTATGCATGCCTCAGCTCAAGGCAAAGCCCAAGCTGAGTAGCATCAATGAGAAAAAGGCCCAATCACAAGTTACTCAAAGCTATCACAAGGGGTGACCGAAAATTGTGCCCCAAGTGTAACAAGGGTGCCTTTTTCTCTCTCTCTCTCTCTCTTTTTTTTTTTTTTTTTTGTGTGTATTTTTTTAACAAAATTTAAAAGAAAAACACAAATAAATACTTTAAAAAAAAAATAAAAACCCAAATGCACCTATCGGTACCCATGGGGGAACAATTTTCGGGCAACTAAGCATTATCCATCACAAAATCCCAACATGGTTAACAATTTCTCCAGGTTTGATTTGGTATGATATCATCTAATTATTATACTTTTCACCAATTTTTATATAAAATATAATAAACAATTCAACTTTTTTAAATCTTAAATAAAAAATAATATTATAATAATATTTTATTTAACTTTCATCGCATCTCATTTTATCTCATCTTATCTCATCTTATCTCATTCCATTTGTGTAACCAAACCAGTATGTGTTCGGCTAGTTTGCTTATTGGCTAGAAAATTGGAAAAAAAAAGCTATGAAAAATAGGGTAGCTAATCAGAAGTTAATTTTATTATCCTCATCCTCCATATACTTAATTAGCTAGTTATTTATCAGAGGGGCCTACCTTTATCATTTCTCCCATCAATATTTATAATAAAAATACTATTTCCACGTAAGATTTCTACCAAAATCTTGTACAAAATTTCATTTTATTTTTTTAATTTTTTTTTTACTTAATAATTAAGGAAGTGTTTTTAAAAGAATTTTTATTTTTTTTTTGTATTTTTTAAAAATATTTAAAGTGTTTAAAAAATGATTGAAAAAAAGCAAAAAAAAAAAAAATTATCTTTCGGCGAGGATTCTCTGTAAGAATCTTCTGTGGGTTTAGTATCATCCTATAAAACCGCCTTTATTTTCTCTCTCTAGGCAAGTAAAGGGGATGAAAAATGCAAAATTTAGAAAGGATAATCCAGTGATTTAATGCATGGAGATTTGAAATGAAATAGAGAGGATTCTTATGAAGAAATTTTAGAAAAAAAAAATTTATTATTTTAAGCTGAAATAATAAGGTGTACAGCACCCACTTATAAATAAGAGTAATGCTACATACAGTCTTCATTTGAGAATTACAATGCAAGTCTAGGTAATTTTATCTTTAAATTTTTTTAAAATTATAAAAATATCCCTCTTAAAATAATATTTTTTCTTATTTAATAAAGAGTCTACACATACAATTCCCCCTTGAAAACTACAAATAGAATTTTTCGAATAATAATTACACAGATTTATTATTCTTAATAAAGGTTGCTTTTTTGTCGATTTGTTCATGTCATTTCTTAAGAAAACCAAATCAAAACCCATGTGAGAGAGTCGATCACAAGGATCTCAAGGAAAAGTGCAAAGCACATTGGACTGATTAATAATTCTTGGTGCCAACTTTAGCCCCCCGGAACAATGTGAAGGAATCTTCTAATGCTAATGCTTTGCTTTATTAATCACATCAATCTTGCATATATGTTAAATATATAAAGAGTTTTATTTAGAATATTATAAATTTTGTTAAAATAATACTAGATACAGTTTTAGGATTTGTCAGTCCAGTTCACTCCCTTCGAAAAAAATGGGATTCATCGTGAAAAAGTAGATTTTTTTGTATGAGTTTTAAATCTTTCCTACATTTTTTAAAAGAAGTACATGGAACTTGCATGATGTATGACTGTATAAATCATTTTTGATATTATTATAATTTTCTTATAAATTAGGGCAATATCCATTTCAAAAGAAAAAATCTATTTACTATTTAGTATTTATAAGTTGATGTAAATAACAGACTTAATAAAGTATATAATGACATAATTTGATTTGCAAAAAGGAAAAAAAACCTTTTATATGTTTTTTATGAAAAAAAATTTCAAGATACCATAATTAAAAAAAAATATATTGCAATAAAAAATCTATTTCCTAGATCAAATTTCTTTACTGCTAGACTTAGAAGTAATGATTCTTTTGTTTCAAGAAGTTTAGTGACATCGAGACAACTATTGGAAGAAGGTTTGATATGGAAGATAGGGAATGGTGAAGCAATGAGAATTTGGTGAGACAAGTCGATTCCTAGTCCATCCACCTTCAAGGTTCAAACACAAGTAAGGGTACTAGATGCAGAGGCAAAAGTTTCAGAACTCATTGATCAAGATACTTGCAATGAAACTTATCATTAATAAGATAATTTTTTTTTTTTTTTTTCTGATTCTGAGGTTGAGACAATTAGTAGAATCTCAATCAGTCCCTACAATAGTTCAGACATATTAACTTGGAGGCGCGTAGCTAATGGTAAATTTTCTGTTAAAAGTGCATATCATCTTCAAGGAGCAAATATGGATAGCAGCAAGGGTCAGCCATCGAGTTACAACTTTAATTCTGGTATTTGGTCTAAGATTTGGAAGTTGAAGGTGTCAAATGCTATTAAAATGTTCTTGTGGAGAGCTAGCCATGAGGCTCTTTCTACTAAACTCAATCTTCATAAGAGAAAGGGGGTGGAATCTCCTTTGTGTCCAATCTGTATGGTAAATCCTGAATCTGTGGCACATGCTGTATGGTCATGCAGTTCAGTACAAGACACATGGGGTCTAAGCTCTAAGAGAATACATAAATGCAGAATTGAGGAGTCATCTTTTAGAGAAATTCTTGATCATCTCTTTTCTTATATGACTGATGAGGAATTTGCAGAAATGGCAGTGATAACTCAACATATTTGGAAAATAATGAACTTGGAATTTGAATTTTTGAAGCTAAATTCTCACCTCCTCAACAACTTGTGAATCAGTCTACTCAACTTCTTATTGGTTTTAGAAACTACTCTTAAGTTGTTCCTAAAAAGGCAGGTAATAAATCTATGATTGCTGACCAGTGGACTGCTCCCAATGTTTTGAATATCGTACCGGATGCTGTACTGGTCAAGGCACTGGAACGAAATATTTCGATACCGGTACCGTTTCGGGATAGTCGATATATGAATAAATTATATATATATAAATTATATTCTAAAATAATAGTCTATATATAAATAAATTATATATAAATACATATATATAAATTATAAATAGTCTAGTCTAAATTGATGGTAAAAAAATAAGCTTATAGTTTAAAAAAATGAAAAAAAAAAATTAAAGGCTGAAATATCAGCCGGTACAGGCCGAAATACAAACCGATATTTGGGCCGGTACGAAACATATATAATATTTGTACCAGCCCAGTGGATATCGGTCGTACCGGCCGGTATGGCAAATACCGGCCGTACCAGCCAGTACGGTACGAGATTAAAAACATTAACTACTCCTACAATAAACCACTACAAAGTGAATTGGGATGCAACAATAGACAAGATTTAGTGCAAGGTGGGCATGGGAGTTGTTACAAGGAATTGGGATGGTAGAGCCACAACCACATTGAGATACACTCGAGCTATTTTTTCTGATCCTCTCTTGGGTGAAACTATTGCAGCCTTAAAAGCTACTATCCTCAGTTCAGAGTTGGATTTGCCGCATATTATCATAGAAGGAGACGCCTTGTTAGTGGTCAAAGCTGTCAACAGTGAGGAAGAAAACTAGAGCTCAGTTGGTTTATAAATCAAAGATATCAAAACAATGTTAACCAAGATGAATAATTGATCTTTTATGCATGTATCAAGGAATGTCAATAATTGCCTCGTTGTCATATCAACCACTGGATTCTCTAGTGCTATTGCTGTCACATCTTCAACCCTACACGTGTCGTTTAGCAATATTCATACTGATATTATTGTATATTTACTTTCTCTTATAAGTTTAATTACCTTATTTCTTTGAAAAAAATTAAATCTTTTGAGTAGTTCCCTATTTTAAATTTGATAATACTGTTCATCATATCAAATTTATCATTTCAATGATATTTTCTAATTAGATAAGTAATAGCCATTTAAAATATGTTGTATAACTGGCGTGATTGATGTGTCATAATTTAGGCTTGGTTTGCTTTCAAGACTAAAACTCAAAATTTTAAAAATTTTAAAAAACTTTCATCTCATCATTACAATTTTTTCAAATTCTCATACAAAATAAAATAAACAATTTAAGTTTTTTAAATCCCAAAATAAAAATAGTATTAAAAAATATATTCTAACAATATTTTATTCAACTTTTTAACTTTAATCTCAACTCATTTTATCTCATCTCTGAAAACGAACGAGGCCTTAAGGTAAAGAATACAATATTTCTATTTTTAAAGATTATATATTTTTAGATAAATTGTGTTTTTCTTCTTGATTTTCATTAATCTCAAACTATAACTTAAAAGTTAAAAATCTAGAATAAAAAATTACAATACTAAAATTACTAATAATCACAAAATTGATACCCATTAGCCGTACGAAGCAGTTCCATATGGTGTGATGTGCGTGAGCTGTATAATATCATTACCCAAAACCAAAGCTAACGTTCAACAGCTCTTGTAAGCGAAGTGGCATTTTCGTCATTCCGTTAAATAGGCAAAACAATAATTTAGACACGACTCTTAACATAGTAACATGCATTATCATTTTATTGTTTGGCTGTTTCTATGATGCTTTTCCATGCTGTTGGGGTTCAATTTTTTTTTTTTTCATTTTATTTCCATTAATTGGGCTGGTTGATTAAGATAATTTCTCTAATCCACTCTGAAAGACGATATGCTGTATATTCCACTAAATTGTTTGTTAATTTCTTGACATTTCTTTTTTCTTTTTATTAAATTGAGACACTAAAATAATGTCACGTCATCAAATGAGTATAATATACAGAAAAATGATAGTTATAGTTGTGAGTGTGCAAACGTCGTGCAATCATTTTGAAAAAATTAAATAAATATAGGATCCACATAAAAAAATAATTTATTAATAATAAATCTCATTTTTTTTTTCAAAACGATTACACAGTACTTACACACTTTATAACGGTACGTAACATTACTCTAATATATAATATTTTCTCTTGTAGAATTAGTAACTAATTATTAAAATATTGAGACTCGTTTGCATTCAAAATCCGTTTAAACTCATCTCAACTCATAATTACTACATTCTCAAAATTTTACACAAAATATAACAAACAATTCAATTTTTTCAAATTTCAAAACAATTTTCTCAAATTTCCACATAAAATATAATAAAAAATTTAACTTTTATTCAACTATTCACAAACTATCTCAATCTATCTCAACTAATCTCTGAATCCAAACTATTCCTAATTATTGAGGAATTCTATGCATCAATCACTGTTCACTCTCACACTCCACACTTATAATTTTTTCATAGGATATGTGGTATTTTTCATAAGATGTGGGGTATGAAGTGATGAATAGTAACTTATGAGATGAATTTTTCTTACTTATTTTTTAAGAAAACGCACTGCATCATATTTTTAATCTATTTCGATAAGATTTATTTTATGTATAAGGTGGTATATAGAACATATCATTTACATTATTGGTATAACACGATTTGATTTACAAAATTTAAATTTATAAATTTTTATTATAAATTAAATTTTGTCACATGAGTAATATGCAGTGTGTACTGTCTTTTGAATATAATTACTCTCAGAACAAAAAGTGAATTTACAAGTGAAAACAAAAAGTGTAAGGGCATAATAGTAATTACGTAAAGCACCACAGATGCAGTTGCGTAGGCTATGAATATGTGTTTTATTTATTTATTTTTTATGGAGAGTTGAGAACGCGTAGGCGATAATAAAGACTAGACGTTGTTGCAGAAATAAACTGTCCCTACGGCTCTGTGTGCGTGGCTATATATATATATAAGCTGAAATATAAAAATAAAACATTTTCATTGTTTTCCGGTTCTTTCTTCCTCTTCCCAGGTACTAAAGTCCCCTCCTCCCTCTCTCTATGCGATGAATTTATAATTTTCAAAGAATATTATATATATATATATATATATGAAGTCTATAATTTTTCCTGTTTCTTTTTGAGTTTCAGTTTTCGAAATTCTTTGAGATATTGCTTTATAAATTTTCTGGTGTAAATTGTAGATTTCTGTCTCAAAATCTATAGCTGTTTTTATTTTATTTTATTTTATTTTTATTTTTTATAACTTTTATGAAAAACTGGAATTCAAGTAAAATGTTATTCGTCCAACGGATGATTTTTGTAACTATTTCTTCCATTAGTTTTTTTGGTTTAATTCTAACGTGGTTTGAATAAGTTATAGAGCAAGTCTGGGATTTTTTTTTTTTTTTGCTCTTATCTGTTTTTTATTTCTTTGCTGAAACAGATCGATAATAAGAAATTTTTTCCACCCCATTTGAATGGTATACCGTAAGCTAGAAACGGAAAAAATTAAAGTCAGAGAATCTTTTTATTGATTTCTATATGCGACTCGATTTGATATCCATTGGTGGAATTCATGAATCTTGATAATGTTTGTGTGATTGGATTTAAGTAATTGGGGTTTTGCAAATTTATATTTTTTAGGCGCAAGAACAGATGGTGAGGGGAGGGAAGGTTGGTTGCAAGAGAAAGTTCAACAGAAGGGTTCGGTCCAAAGATAAGGGTTCAGATGATTCGGATGAGGATTATGTGGTTTCAGATGAAGAAAATGAGGTATCAGATGGTTGGGAAGAGGATTGTTGCTCTTCTGTAGATGGGTATGCATCAGAAGAGAGTTTTGGTAGTTTTGTTGAGGAGGAGGAGGAAGAAGAAGAAGAAGAGGAGGAGAGGAAGTTTGTCAGATCAAAGGTTAGATCAAAAGCGCAAAAGAGTATTTCAGGTCAGCACAAAGTTGGGGCAAAAATGGTGAGAAAAAGGAGAAGAGTTATGTATGATGATGAAGAAGAAGATGCGGATGAGGATTATGAGGTTGATGACGAAGAGGATGATGAGGACGATGAGGAATATATGCTGGATGAAGAAGATGAATCAGTGGGGAGAAAGAGGAGAGCTGATATGAAAGTGCGCAAGCGAGGTTCACGGAAAAAGACTTCGGTAAGGGGTCAGAAAAGGAAGAGGAAATCTAAAGTTACAAAGAAGTCTTTGAAAAAGAAAAGAAGAAAGAATATTGGGTCAAGAAGGAAAGTGCAATATGATGATGACGAGGATGGTGGTAGCGAGTTTGTTAATAACAGATCAATTGCAACAAAAAAGAGCAAGAAAAAACCAGGTCCAAAAAAGAGGAGGTATGTTGCACCTTTAGATTCAGATTATCTGTCTTCTGGATCATCTGATTATGACTTCACCCTTTCTGGGGAAGATAAGCATACCATTTCTGAAGAAGAGAGACAGCAAGTGAGAGAAGCCAGAGAACTTTGTGGAAATTTACAAGGTAGTTTGAGGCGTTCGTCTTTTCCAAGCAGTATTCAGGAGGTTGGAGATTTTCATCAGCAAAGACAACCTCAGGTAGGGAAGGGTAAGGACAAGTTAGAGGAACCTTTGGGAAAGAAGGGTAAGGAGAAGGTGGAGGAAGTGAGGACTGAGGTGGGAAAGCAGCTATGTGGAATTTGCCTGTCTGAAGAAGATAAAAGAAGAGTAAGGGGAACATTGGACTGTTGCTCTCACTATTTTTGTTTTGCTTGCATCATGGTGTGGGCAAAAGTGGAATCTCGTTGCCCTTTATGCAAGCAGAGGTTCAAGACAATTAGTAAGCCTGCCAAGTCGACCATAGGAATTGATTTGAGAGAAGTGTTGATTGAAGTCCCTGAGCGCGATCAGGTATCTTCTAGTTTTCCTCTTGCTGTTTTTGTGCCTTTTGATTTTGCATTTCTAGTTATTTTCTTTTCTGAATTGGGTTCACTGCTTTATACAGGTTTATCAACCCTCTGAGGAAGAACTCAGGAGTTACCTTGATCCATATGAGAATGTGTTTTGTACAGAATGCCATGAAGGTGGGGATGATGGTCTCATGTTGCTGTGTGATATCTGTGATTCACCTGCGCACACTTATTGTGTTGGACTTGGGCGGGAAGTTCCTGAAGGTAATTGGTATTGTGATGGTTGTAGACCTGTTGCACTGGCATCACCAAGTTCCCGAGTGCAAGATCATTTACCAGATCAAAGGGCTAGAGGCAACAGCTTATCTAATAGACCACCACATTCTGTAAATGTAAGGGAAAGCTTAGACCTCAATTCAATGTCCTCGCCTTGTACACCATTTGCCCAAGGATTTGGCAATCTTTCATCTCCCAGATTTCCTGTTGGAGATTCTCTGGCAGCTTCTCCAGCATCTGGGGCAGGGGCACCAACTCTATCAGGAAGACGTTGGATACATCGTCACATTCAACAACTCCTTTCCCTCAATAGAATGAATTCTATGGCTGGTAGAACTGCTGGGACTGCAGCTGCTAATTCAAGTAGTGATTTTTTAAATTCTCGAAGTAATCTGGATCGAGACGGAGATACTACAACTCAGCAAACAAGGACGCAAGAAATGGAGACAGCATATCATGCATTCTTTGAGGATAGATTACAGGACAATCCCTCTCCATCATTTCAGAACAGGGATTCACATTCATCGGCAATAAGCTTTTTGAGAAGGCAAGCAACACAGGACCAGATTACTACAACTACCGACAGTTCTTTGAACGGGACATTATGTCCTGAACCTTTAGGAATGAACATAACGGGTTATGAGGAATTCCATCAATGCAGTAGATCATCGAATATTGGGTATAATGGTAGTGTGCCACCTTATACAGACAGAGAGGGGATTGAGTTTCATGTGGCGAAGGAACAATTGCAATCTACAGTTAAAAAACATTTGAAGAACTTGGCCCGAGATATTGATTTAGGTATGCAAAGTTTTACATTCTTATATCAACATTGTGTAGTCTATAAATGTTTTACACAAGAATTGTATAGTCTGCGAGTAAAACAAACACACTCAATTCGATTATGAAATCTTTGCTTCAGAAACACTGAAACAACTCATCCATGTTCAACATAAGAATGTCGTCTGTTACGCTCCTCACAAAGCATTATATTTTGATATGTTGATCTCTTATTATCTACTATGTACGTGCAAAAGCTGAAACTGCACTTGTTCATTTGATTCAGGTAACAGTACTTTCAAGGACATAGCAAGGAGTTCCACACACACCATATTAGCTGCATGCGGCCTCGAGCATAGGAGGAATGAGGCTTATTTGCCTGTTCCCCAACCATCAGTTTGTTCCCACATAGAATTAATGGCGGGTGGACAGACTAGTCTGATGAAAGGTTGCTGCTCTTCTTGCTTCGATTCTTTTGTAGGGGATGTAGTGAAGAGGGTCATGGACACAAGAATGCCATCATCATCATGGTTGAGTCTAGGCCTTTAGGGATTTGATGCGGCCGGCACGGCATGGGGCAAACCATTTTTTGCTAATGCTAGGAGTTAGAGAAGGATCTGTGGTTAAGGTGTCTATAGTGATGATTCGCTGACGTTGGACATTAAAGAAAACCATTCTCATTGGATCATTTTACTGGTAATTTTTTAACTATTCTTAATGAACATAAAATTACTCGATGCATTGGTAGAGGCACTAATTATTTTTTTCAAGGGGACACCAAAATGGGTGCGACCTTTAAATAATTGGTTGTATTTTTTGCAATCTTGAATGAATGCTTGTGTTTTTGGCACTCTGGCTTGATAATCTTGTTGGATGATTTCATTGGAAGGTAGTTCTATTAGCAGATTAGTTAGCAGAACTTATGATTCTTTATCCTTTTTGCTAGTGCATGAATTACCTCAAGTGCGAAATGATAAACAAACTTGTGAAATTATAAACACAAAATAACCCAAATAAATTAGGAAATTACCTTAAAAAAAAAAAAGATATTAGTTGTTGAAACGCCTGTCTTAAAAAAAAAAACACTTTTAAGGGTTATTTGGATAAAAGAAATCTCTCAACTCATCTAATTATTAAAATTTTTCTAACTCCTACAAAAAATATGATAAATAATTTAACTTTTTTCAAATCACAGAAAAAAAATAATATTCTAACAAAATTTAATTTTCTTCTTATTTCAACTCATTATCAAACAAAGCACAACTGCTAACAAGCTTGCCACCATAGAACTATAGGTAATTTTCAAAGTTCTCAACACGATAATGCGATTGTGAGTTATATAGCATCATCCATTGATCCCCGTTTGGATGGTGAGATGAGATAAGATGGTTTAAGATTAGTTAAATAAAATATTATTAAAATATTATTTTTTAATATTATTATTGTTTTGAAATTTAAAAAAGTTGAATTGTTTATTATATTTTGTATGAGTATTTGAAAAATTGTAATGATGAGATGAGATAAGTTAAAAATATTTTTGCATCCAAACGAGACCTATTTTTTACAAAAAATAAAAATCTCAAAGAGTAGTTGAATATAGATAACTGCACCGGTATTCTGATACCCATATACGATACCAATTCCTCCACACAGCCATCGCTCCCACCATAACCATGTTCTACAAAACAGACGGCACCTTACCATTTCAATTTGTTTTACCATGGGTCTCAGAAATCATCACTTGCACAGGATTCTAAAGTCTCGTTTATTTTTACAAAATTTTTTATCTCATCATTACAAATTTTTTAAATTTTCATATAAAATAAAATAAACAATTTAACTTTTTTTAATTTCAAAATAAAAATAATATTAAAAAATATATTATAATAATATTTTATTCAACTTTCATTTCAACTTATCTCATTTCATCTCATTTCATCTGCAAAATCAAACTAGACAAACCTCAAGCTTCGCGTCAACGGGAAAGCCTTTCATTTTTCTTTTATCACAACCTACGCAAGGCATCGGAACATTCCCCCTTTCCCTCTCCTTTATATGGCTACAAATGGCCAATTTTAGACATCCAGCATAAATTAAACGAAAAACAATGGGAACAAATAAAAAATGCTGTTTTACAAATACAATACAATCCAAACAATACTAAAGAACAGAAGACGTGAAACCAGTGCCCTTCGGCATCATTCCCATTCTACCGGTGACTTCGAAATGAACTTCCAAGAAATAAAATATACAGATATCATTACCAAGATGAACGCCATTAATAGAGATAACTTAATTTTTTTTCTTTTTAATTTATGACCTGACATTAAAAGATGATGTAGAAGTACGTTCAGGCCTAGCAACTAAAGTTCACATGCGACGTAAATTACACTCATTCCTACACCTTATTCCACACTCTCCGTGTTTAGTACATTGGCAGATACACTAAATACAAACCATACATTGCAGGGCTTTTGATTGTAAGTTTGAAGACTAATAATAAGCCAGCCATTCTGATCTTCATAAATTGTCATCAAGAATGGTGGACAGCAACAGCCCATGAACAAAATGACTTCTTTTTGCCTTCTCTTCCTGATCCTTGATAGAGAGCGGAGATGACTGGACATTTCTGCAACCCCAAAAAAAAAAACGAAGTATCAGATATTGCCAAAAGTACAATTCAGTCAGACAAACATGGAAATGATTCAACATATATATTTTTTTTTATAAGTAAAAAATAAGATAATTATTGTTTGATTGATTCGGTTTTTTTTTTTTTTTAAAAAAGTGGTGGAGGGGTGGTGGAGGGGGATTTTGAACTCCAGACCTCCCTTTTGAAGGCTGGGGTTATGCCAATCATGGCCTGATTGGCATGATTCAACATATATATTTACGTAGATTGTAGAATACTTAAGTGATGGAGCAGCAACGTTAAGGGCCATAGAAAGGAAGTTATAAAGTAGGATAAATCGGCAGAATCAAAAGAAGGGTAGAATCATTCTCTTTGTAACATGGAACTCTCACATCAACCCCATAAAATAAGGTCACTGCATTTTTCCAATCAAACGTAAATACATAGAAACTGTTTTATGATTCCCTCAGAAACCCTTCTATCGGAACAATTATGGGACTTTTGCACGACTTGAAGGATACAAATTTTGTGTGTATGTGCGTGTATGTATGTGTATGCATGCCTATATATAGACCTTTCATTTAGAATAGTAACCTTTGTGGACGGTCTGTCACCATTAATACCACAAAAAGTTTCATAGCCATAGTGAGATAAAATCAACATCGTCACAGATCCTAATGCATCAATGAAAATGACTTAATAAGAGGGAGGAAAAAAAGTTGAAATGCAATTCCGTACCTCTTTGATTCTTTCTCCCCAGAGCTTCTCTTAACCGAAACTGTTTCAGTTGGAAACTGAGATTGAACACTAACAAAATCATCACCCATGGGCAAAATAAATGATGACAACAATGGATCTGGTGCTGCATTGGATGAGGAGACTATACAGGAAGAACCCCCAAAAAGGGACTGAAAGTTTCCTTCTCGAAGTTCTTTCCTCAAGAGTGATAGCGTAGAATGAGAACCACTTTTACGTGATTTCCTCTTGCGCTGCATGTAAACAACTCGTTAAGGAATTTAGAGCATTAAGTCAAATCCTCCTCATAATAAGTTTGATCAAAACTGGTGGTATCCAGATACAATGTTAGGAAATAGGTGAGAGAAAGAGAAAACCAAAAAACACCAGAATGACTTATATTACGGAGCATATTTGTGGAGTTGACGACCAAGAAGGAAGATAATTTAAGCATAATTCCAAAAGAAGGCTAATCCACATGACTTACTATGCATTTTATTGTTGACTAACTATACTTCGGTCACTACAATGTTTTTCCCCATTTTGGTGGTTCAGAAACAGCAATAGTGAAAACGGAAAACTCAGTGGAGAAATAAGCGCAGCAATGTGGGAAGGGATAGATGAAACAGAATCAATTCTTTTGATCTTTCCAGCACCTCCAGATAAAGTGCTGGAAAAGAAAATTGGCGCCATAAATCATTAGAGAACCATTTCAGCGTCAACTATTCTTTTCAGAAGCCACTTTATTTCTAAACTCATATTGAAGCAAGTTAACTTCAAATGAAGCACAAAAATGATTCAGGAACAACGCCTGAATGGATTCCATAGAAAAGTTGTATGAGATTGAACTCAAAAATAAAAAAGGATATCTTGAATATATTTCCATGATGTAGGGTTATGTGAGCAACCATGTCAACCCCCACCCTCATTGCACAAACTGGACATACCTGCAGATAAACAGTCCCCGTAGTTAGCAAAACTATGGTTCAATTGGCACCCTCCTTCTAGGGAACAGAAGAAAATATTTGTAATATTTTATTCATCACATATCAAACAAAAAACTCTTACCAAAGGTTGCATGTACCAAGAGCCAAAGCAAATAAGGCTTTCAATCTCAGCCAAAGCATTTTTTTTATTAGTACATCTCAGCCAAAGCAATCAAGGCTTACAAACTCTTACATCAATATTTTTTATGTCCACCGATGGATTAACGATTGATTAGTTTATCAAATGGATTCCCTTAATCAGCATATCAAGAATTCTTTTTTTATATGACAACTTTGGCTCAAGGCTAGAGAAAGATATTGGGAGTAATCACTCTGGTTTGCTCATATCCTGCTCTTCATTGAGTTGGATTTTCCGATAAGCAAGAAACATCTTATTAGGACAGAAAAGCGGGTGTCTCCCCAATACATAGGACGAATACAAGAACCACCTAACTAGGAAAAGGGAAAAGTGTTCAAAAGCCTTGAAAAGGAGAAATAGAAGAAACTACACAGGCTTTGCATAATCTTCAAAGCTACGCACATAACTCTCTAATACCATGAAGAGCGGTAAAAAGCAAAGAGCTGCTATATAATATTGTGAGAGGAAATCTCTGAGACACCCTAACTCTTTTTTTTGATAGTGCCATTCATTTTTGATGCTGGCACTAGATGAGAGGAAATCACTGAGACAGCCTAATTCTCTACCTGCTTATATCCCAAATACTTAGGATCAATTAGATGAATCAATACTCATGCAGAGAAACTCCACAGTTGGAATTTAAGGCTCTTTACATTAGTTATGATGTTGACTAGCTAGCACAGGAGAGAAAATTACAAATATCAAATAGCTTTCTGCTAATGATGCATACATTAAACAAAAAATTTTGAGAATATAGATATCCCAAAAGTTTCTTACTCGTAAGATTGTTTTCTTTTTTGGATAAGTAAAAGTAAAGTTTTATTGATATAAAAGGAATCGCCCAAGTACACCGGTATAATGAACATGCCTGATTACACTCGTAAGATTTAACATATGCAGAATATTATTAACATATATGAAAGGAGAAATACCCCATTCTTTGCCTCCAGAGGATGCTCTTCATCAATGTGGCAGCACAATCCGACTATATCAAAGTACTCTGAGCAGAATGGGCATGGAAACTCCTCCCTTATATCATCATCCCCATCAATTTCTTCAAATCCTGTGAACATATCTGCATTTGGTCAGTGTGAAAACTAAGTAAAACAAAATTGGGGGGAAAACAAGAAGTTCATGCCTCATATCACAAGCTCATTCAAACAAAGCTAACTAGTGGGACTTTCAATCTTTTCCAGAAATGCGCAGGATTGGGAAGTTGAGGAGATTGTTTTTTCAGCTTGCTTTATTGCAAGAGGATAGGAGGAATTGGGAGAGATAGAATGCTGTGGAAACACTCGGGGAGTAAAAATTTTTCTGTTAAATCTTTCTATAAGGTGCTGACAGATCATCAGCCCATTGTATTTCCATGGAATTGGAGAGCTCCCGTGCCATCCAAAGTTGCATTTTTTACTTGGACTGCAGCTTTAGGAAAGATTTTGACGGCTGGCAATTTAAGGAAATGTGGGATGATTGTAATGGAGTGGTGTTACATGTGTATGAACAATGGTGAATCGATTGAACATCTTTTTCTGCATTGCGAGGTGGCGAGGGAGTTATGGGCTGGTATATTTAGTAGAGCTGGGTTGACTTGGGTTATGCCCAAGAGTGTGGTGGAACTCCTAACATGTTGGAATAGGCATCATCATAGCTTTCAACTGGCGGCGACGTGGAGGATGGTTCCTTTGTGCTTATTGTGGTGTATATAGATGGAAAGAAATGAGAGGTGCTTCGACAACAAGGAGAGAGCTGTGGAGGAAATATGGAACTTCTTGTATTTTCTTTGGCTTAATGGTTTTCTGCTATAGTTTTAAAGGGAGGGAATATTCATGAGTTTTTGCTTTCTTTTCAGCTTTCTAGAATGTAATTAGGTCTCTTTTGTTTACTTCCTGTGTACATGGGCTTTGCCTGGTTTCATTTGATCAATAAAAAAAATAGTCCCAACCAAATGGAGCACAAAATGAAGGTTTCGTGCATCAAGTCCAACTCTTGGAGCTATCAAGACTCACATTATTTACAGAAAAGGCAACCTCAATACTATGTTCCTTTGGGCAGCTTTTATAGATTTTAATGAGCTGAGTTTCCACGATTTTCTCGTCTCTTTTTCCATTTCCAGTTAGACATTCCATTTGTTGACTCGGGCTATGCCTTTATGTGTTTTTAAATAAAATCTTCAATTACTTATAAAGAAAAAGGCAACTTCAAAGCCAAATAGTGGTACCAAGTTCAATTCCCCTTGAATTACCCAAGGTACACTTGCGGAAAATTCCTTGCCAAGGGCCCATGCACCCCCAGGATTAGTCGGGATGCTGTTCCCGAACACCCGGTACCAATCCAAAAAAAAATAGTGGTATCAACTTCAATGAAAATTAATTTAATGACTCTAATTGATCATAAAATTGAAAACCCAAGTCCCGTATACTTGGGCTCTTGCCTATTCTTATGATCAATAAAATTTTGTTTATCAATCAAGAAAAACAATGAAGGGAAAAGTAGGTATTAGCAACACCCATGCTTGTTAGTTTAGGGATACAAGAAATTCGTGAAAGTTCATGCCACTAGATCAATTACAAATGATCAATGGAGTAAAGTATTGAAGTTCTTGGCCGCTCTCAATCTTTGAAGCTTCTTTCATTCCTCTCCTTCCAAATACACTACCAAAGGCATATTGGGACCATCTTCCATATAGCTGCAACCTAAAGTTGCCTTGAAGGCCTCTCCAATAAGCTAGAAGTTCGATCACCCTTCTTAGAGTCACTCAAGTTAATCTATCCACCCTTCACTTTAAGTAAGATTTTATTGAAACAAGTAAATAGGCTAATCCCAAGTACACAAGAAATATACCAAAGCGAAAACCTAATTACAAGTTAGGAGCTAGATGATGCAAGAAAATGGTGAACACCAGTTCCATTATTTTCCCTTCACTTTCAAGATACCAACACACACGCACACTTGCAAAATTGTAGAGATGCTCAGGCCAAGTAATTACAACCAAATGCTAAAAAGCAATAAAAAAATCAGAAACTGTATTGGAGAATGAATCACAACAGAAAAATAAAGGAAAGGAGGAGGCTGCCATCACATGACATTTACGTTTGTAATTCTGTTATTTGTTTTGCTGAGTTGTATATAGAGGGCACTACTGTCTTTTTATAGCTAGAGTTAGTTAGAATATTCTTTCTGCTTTTGTATATATGTACGTACTGTTTCATTCCAAGAGGAATAACGAATCACAGAGAATATTTTTCATTTCAGCAGCTGTTCTTCATCTGTGATCTTCCCTTCCATTTCCTTTTGTTACATGGTTACCAGAGACCAATCGATCCAATGGCCAATGTAGAAAATGAAAATGCTTTAAAATCTACCCATGACAAACTTTCCCCAAATAGATACCTCAATTTCTCAGACCCTTTCAACCCATTCAGAATCGAGAATGGTGATAATCCAGCTGCTGCCCTGGTTTCTGATCTTCTCACTGCTGATAACTATGTCAGCTGGTCACGAACTATTAGTCGTGCTCTTCGTGCTAAGAATAAACTAGGGTTTATCAATGGCACATTGCTTAAACCAACTACTCCTTCCGACCCCCTTTTCGAAGCTTGGGAGAGATGCAGACTTAGTTGTCTCATGGTTGCAGAATTCTGTAAGTTCTTCTGTGAAATCTAGCTTGGCTTTAGTTGATGATTCTCGAACTTTGTGGGTTGGAACTTCAAGATCGATTTACTCAACAAAATGGTCCTCGAATTTTCCAACTCAAATGAGATTTAGCTAGTCTATCACAAAATCAAGATCCTGTTTATATCTATTTTGGTAATCTGAAAGGATTATGGGATGAACTTGTTGTTTATGATCCTATTCATAAACTGTGAATGTATCAAACTAAAGGTTCTTCATGACTGATATGACTGTGATTGTGTCATCCAATTCCTCATGGGTTTATCTGATTCTTACTCTCATACCAGAGACAAAATCATGCTGCTTGATCCATTACCTCTTCTTAACCGTGTTTTCTCAATGATTCAGCAACAAGAACGCCAACATCAAATCATTTCCACTCCCAACTCCTCTGATTCCATAGTCATGCAAGCCAAACCCTTCTATCATTCTTCCAAAACCCCTGCCAAATTCAATAACCAGAAAAACAAAATTCAATAACCAGAAAAACAATCGCCCTTATTGCTCCCACTGCAAAATCCCTGGCCATTCCTTTGATACTTGCTTCAAGGCAGGTAATGCTGATCCATCACAATGCACACATTGCCACATGACTGGTCATAGCATGGAAAAATGCTATAAATTAAATGGTTATCCCCCTGGCCATAAGCTCCATGGCAAAACCAAGCACGTTGCAGCAACTGTCACTCATCCTCAAGCACAGCCAGACAGTGACCATGATGAAGACTCAAATGACTCCATGGCTCTCACCAAGAGCCAGTACCAGCAACTCATTTCCCTTCTGCATTCCAAGGACACTAGCTCAGCCATGGCCTCACTAACAGTAGCTCAACCTTCTGTTTTACCTTCAAATAACCAAGTCAGCTCTTCACGAGTTTCTGGTATGGCCACTTGTCTATCTACTCACACACAACACCCTTCATAGCCACACACTTCATCTTGGATACTTGAAACAGGTGCAACAGATCATGTGATCTGTTGCACCTCCCTCTTCACATCCATTACAGCAACTACTTGGTTTTTTTTTTTTTGATAAGTAAACGGTAGTATAAATAAGAATAGGCCAAGCCCAGGTATACAAGGTGGAATACAAGAGATAGGACCTATCTAGTTGCTAAAAAAGAAAGAAGAAAATCATGTACAGTTAGGCCATTAAAATCTACAGCACTAGCCCATAGAAGTAAGGTGCGGTAAAAGAAAATTCTAAGATCCTCTAATGTCAGCTCCTTATCCTCAAATGTCCGCTCATTACGCTCCCGCCATATGCACCACATAATACAAATAGGAACCATCTTCCACACAGCTTTGATTTGTCGAGCACCACCCGGCATTACCCAACAAGCCAATAACTCTACCACTGTAGCAGGCATGACCCAAATCAACCCTATACGTATGAACACATCGCTCCACAATGTTCTAGCTATCTCACAATGTAGCATAAGATGATCCACTATCTCGCCAGCTTTCTTGCACATACAACACCATTCTAGAATAATAACCTGGCGCTTTCGCAGATTATCAGTAGTCAAAATCTTACCCAGAGCCGCTATCCAAGTGAAAAATAGTGCTTTTGGAGGTGCCTTATTCCTCCACACACCTTTCCAAGGAAAATGCGTGTTTGGAAGCTTAGTAAGGGACTTATAGAAGGAGCAAACCGAAAAAATACCCTTACCTGCCGGATTCCACCACAGCTTATCTTCTCTCAAACCAGACATCCTCGTAGAATACACTCGACTGAAAGGCCTCAACACTGTTAAGTTCCCAGTCATGTATTGCTCTACTAAAGATGACATTCCAATAGAGTTGATCCCCATAACGAACCATGAGATCCGCCACAGAAGCCTCTTGATCACATGCCACACGAAGAATAGAAGGGAATGCAACTGCTAGAGCCTCCTCCCCACACTAAATGTCTCTCCAAAATTTTATATGAGTGCCCTCCCCCACCAAAAATTTAGTATGACGAGAAAACACCCCCCAACCACGTCGTATATGCTTCCAAACCCCCATCCCATAGGACCCATTCCCCTCTCTAGTACACCACTCCCCTCCCATCTTACCATGTTTGCAATCAATCACTAATTTCCATAGAACTTCTGGTTCCACATTGTATCTCCAAAGCCATTTTCCAAGCAATGCCCGATTAAAATTTCTCAAATTCTTTATCCCCAATTACCTGAAGGAATTGGTCTGCATACCTTATCCCAACTGACTAGATGAAACTTGAATTCATTTCCCATCCCACTCCATAAAAAATCCCGATAAAGTTTTTCGATTCGCGCCGCCACACTAGCTGGAATTGGAAATAAAGATAGAAAGTAAGTTGGTAGGTTAGAGAGAGTACTCTTGATAAAGTGTCACCCGGCCTCCTTTCGATAAATACAGTTTCTTCCACCCAGCCAATCTTCGTTCTATTTTCTCAATAACTGTGTTCCAAATAGACAAAGCCCGTGAAGCAGCCCCAAATGGTAACCCCAAATACGTCATAGGAAGAGAAGCGACCTTGCACCCAATAGTGTTAGCCAACTGTCGAGAAATGTTGACGTTTCCAACAGGCACTAATTCTGATTTATCGAAATTAACTCTTAAACCTGACGCTGCTTCGAAACAAAAAAGAAGCGCCTTCAGTGCCCTAAGTTGCTCTTGCTCTGCATCACAGAAAATTAAAGTGTCATTTGCGAATAATAAATGGGAGACCGAGATAAGGCCCCTTTGTGGATCACCCACAAAAAAACCAGCCATAAAACCATGACTAACCAAAGCCGATAACATCCTACTCAAAGCCTCCATGACGATAACGAAAAGCAGAGGGGACAAAGATCACCTTGTCTTAAGCCTCGAGAGCTATTGAGAAAACCCTCTGGGTTACCATTGATCAAGGCTGAAAATCTTGCCGTAGAAATGCACCATCTTATCCACATACACCACCTCTCCCCAAAGCCACATCTCTTCAGTAAGTACATGAGGAATTCTCAGTTAACAGATCATATGCTTTTTTCATATCTAGTTTACAAATAATGCCTGGAGTGCTGGACTTTAATCTACTATCCAGACATTCATTTGCAATTAAGACAGAGTCTAGAATTTGACGACCCCTTACAAAAGCATTTTGTGGCTTTGAGATTACTTTATCAATTGCCACCCCTAACCTGTTAGCAAGCACCTTTGCAATGATTTTGTATATCCCATTAATGAGGCTAATGGGCCTAAAATCCTTCAACTCCACTGCTCCAGATTTCTTCGGAATCAAAGCAATAAAAGTAGCATTCAGACTTTTCTTGAATTTCCCTGCGAGAAAAGCTCATGAAACACACTCATAATGTCATCTTTCACGGCCTCCCAACATGTTTGAAAAAACTCCATCGTAAAACCATCGGGACCTAGTGCTTTATCCTCTACCATCTTACGTACCACATCCAAAACCTCCACCTCCTCAAAAGATCTTTCCAACCAGGATGCTGTCTGTGGTTCTATGGACTCAAAACCAAGTCCATCTAGTTTGGGCCTCCAACCCTCATTTTCTGTAAATAGACGATCATAGAAATTCACCACATGTTCTCGGATCGCAGGGGCCTCTGTGCAATCACTACCGTTAATTTTCAGCATCTCAATAGAGTTAATTCTTCGATGAGAGTTAGTCACTTTATGGAAAAATTTAGTACTTCGATCCCCTTCCTTTAACCAAAGAGCTCTTGACTTTTGTCGCCACGAGATCTCTTCTAAACTTAAAACCCTTTCCAACTCTGATGCCAGCGCTATCTTGTTTGAAGCTTCCTCTAGGGTAAGAGCCCTATCCTCAATAATCCTTTCAAGATTCTGTAACTCCTCCATTAAAGTTTTCTTTTGCTCCCCTATATTTCTAAACGATTGGAAATTCCAAAGCTTTAAATCTTCCTTTAACGCTTTCAGTTTGCCTGCAATAATATAAGAGGGGTACCATAAAACTGATAAGAAGACCACCAAAGCCTTACCATCTCCACGAAGCCATCGCTTTTAAGCCACATGTTTTTGAACTTGAAATAACGACAACCTCCTTGAATACCACCTCCATCTAATAATATTGGAAAATGATCCGAGCATAGACGCGACAGTCGCTTCTGACATACCTCCGGATAATGGCTTTCCCAGTCCAGCGATATTAAAAATCTATCCAGCTGGGACCAAGTTTGACTGTTAGACCATGTGAAGAGACTGCCAACTAGAGGGAGTTCAACCAAATTCAGGTAAAAAAATGCACTCTGAAAATTCAGCCATGGCTGGATGTAATCGGGTGCTTCCAGATCTTTCACTAG
This sequence comes from Juglans microcarpa x Juglans regia, assembly GCF_004785595.1. NCBI lineage: Eukaryota > Viridiplantae > Streptophyta > Magnoliopsida > Fagales > Juglandaceae > Juglans > Juglans microcarpa x Juglans regia. The sequence continues at coordinate 25,510,861 of NC_054601.1, read as the reverse complement.
GGAACCTTACTACATTAAAATCTCCTCCAATGCAACAAGGAAGTCCCCACCCACTATAGATAGCAGCCATTTCATCCCACAAACGGCTTCTAATATTGTCAATGTTCGGTCCATAAACATCTGCAAAAGCCCACAAGAAATTATCCTTTACCATCTTAAAAGAGCAAGCCACTGTAAATTCCCCTACAAACTCCTCCATCTTCTCCACAACCCTTTTATTCCACATCACCAAAATACCGCCCGATGCCCCCTCAGAAGCTAGATAGGCCCAATCTGCATACAGGCAACCCACACATTTCTCACGAGCTTTCTGTTTACCAATTTTAGTTTGGTTTCTTGTAAACATAAAATATCTGCCTTCCAATCCCGAAGTAGATTTCTTATGCGTAGCAGTTTATTAGCCTCGTTCAACCCGCAAACGTTCCAAGACACAATTTTTGGCTTCATAAAGACACAATCAACCCCTTCCCTTTGGACCTAACGCGGCTTGAGCTACCCTCATTCAACGACCAATTAAGCCTATTAAGCTCCCTTTTCTTCTTAGAATCAGCTTTCGTGGACTGAATATGACTCGTCTCAATGGACGTGAGGAGGGCCATAAACTGTTCTTCATATCCCACACATTTCATACCCACAACCTGTTGTATGTCCTTTACCGTTTGGAATACCCACTCAGAGAATTCAAAGTCATTCGGTAATGAACAATATAATGGAAAAGGCTCCCTTACTACTTCGTCTCCCTCCCCCCGAACAGATTATTTCCTTTCCATTCTACTACAGTGCCCATTTTGTCCACTGCAAGAGAATCCGAGAAGTCCATATTAACCTCCAAGCGTCCCTGCGATAACCCCCCAACTTTATCTTCCAAGAAAAACCCCTCCTTATTTCTCCTTCTTCCGATAGTACCTCCAAATGTTCGTCGTAGGTAGAACAAAGACCCAACTGAAAAGATGAGGGCTCTACGGTATGGATCGGCATTTTCTGGGTGTCAAGTTCTCGAAAACTACTGAACGGAGACGGTCTGCGATTTCTCCTCCTTGCACGACTATAGAACTTGATCCACCACCCTAGCCTGCGTAACCTGAGTCGAGGCCGAGTCGTCGACCACCGTCGGACAAGTCTGTGAATGTCCTGCAGCCAAAGGAGGAAGAGTTCCCTCAATTTGGCTTCGAACCAGACCCTCACGCTCTGGAAAAGGACCCTCCAACGGCGTAGATGCCTTTGCCGATGGAGCAACGGCCTGCGGCGAGACCATTGGCGCGGTCACCTGCAGTGAGCCCACTTGAAGCCTGATCGTCGATGTTGATATGGGCCGATGGACCAATGGGTCAGCAGCGGCCTTTGGAGTCCCAACAGACTCTGCTGGGTCGAGAGTAACCTTGGGCTGAGGCCCATCTACTGCTCCCAAAGCCTGTCCCTTTCCTAAGCCCCCGTAAGGTTCCAACTCTTACCCCAAAACGTTGCGTTTCAGCCAACCAACTATATCACTTAGTTCTCCAAGCGTGTTTCAATGACAGTTAAGGCTCTACCAATGTTTCCTTATTCGGACCAACATCCCCCCTGCCATTAACGCCACTGGACTGACCCCTCTCCAAAGCTGGAACACCACCAAGCTTGGGCAATCTTGACGTCTCTGACCCCTTTGCAACCCAAGGCCCCTCCTGTCGACCAACTAATGCCTCCCTGAATGACGACGGAAGAGCTCCATGCAAGGGTTTCCCAGGTGCAACACCATCTTTAATAGCATCCTGCAACACCACCATGAGGTTCCTCCAGCCCACACCACCTCTGCCTTCAGGGATAACGATGAAGCTCCTTCTTCCACCACCTTCATACTCTGCCAGAACCATATACGTCCCTCTAGCATTGGAACAACTTTGAGCAATATAGCCTCTGTCTCCATCCCTATGAGCAGAGTAGAAACCCCTATCTGTAGCCTTCAGACCACCCTCTAGAGTTCTACAAAACCACCTAGCAGTCCCCACCCCTACTCATGTTTTTCACCCCTTTCATTCCTTTCTCAAAAATACGCAACGCCCATCCCTGCTCACCTCAAAAAGCTTAGCCTCAATCACAACACGTTTCATGATTGGCACTATCCAATGTAATAGAACACTAACCAACACCCACAACCACCAACACCTACGCCATTAACAGAAAACTAATGAAGAGAAAACTAACTGTGTGAATATTTTGCATGTGTATGGAGAGAAAACTGTCCTTCAGGAAATTTGATCATCAGCAACTACTTGTTATCAAGTCAAATTACCAAATGGAGAAGCTGTCCCTGTTACCCATATTGGTGTAGTAAGACTTTCTGACCATTTGATTCTAAATAATGTCCTATGTGTTCTTTCTTTCCATTTCAACTTGTTGTCTGCCAAGAAACTTGCCCAAGACAATTGTTGCTGCCTAATTTTTATGTCCAACTCTTGTTTTCTCCAGGACTTAGCATCTTGGACAACGATTGGGATGGGTGAAGTTAGAGGCAGTCTTTATCATCTCCTCAGGTCACGAGTGTCACCTTTAGCTCTCGTTGATGCTTTGCCTAAATTCATTCAACAATACCCTTCCACATATGCATTTGCCACTCACACAACTCCCATTTCTAACCTATGGCACTATCGACTTGGCCATACTTCCTTCTCAAGATTACTTTTGATTATTGATCCTATTATAAGAAACAATTTAAAATTCAATGATCATACACCTTGCTCAGTTTGTCCTTTAGCAAAACAGCACCGTTTACCTCTTTCTCAATCACAACATTCATCTTTACATGCCTTCGATATTATTCACTGTGATATATGAGGTCCCAACTCCACCATTGCAAATGATGGATCTCGATATTTCCTCACCATACTTGATGATTATTCTCGGACAACTTGGGTTTACATGCTTAAAAATAAATCAGACACAAGGTCTTGTATTATCTCTTTTTGCAAACTAAAGTGAAGGTTCTTAGAAGTGACAATGGAACCGAGTTCCAAATGAGAGAATTTTTCAAAAACAGAGGCATTATACACCAAAAGAGCTGTGTAGAGACTCCCCAACAAAATGGAAGAGTGGAAAGAAAACATCAACATATCATGAATGTTGCTCGAGCATTGAAATTCCAGTCCAATATCCCCCTTCAATTCTGGATTGACTGTGTTCTCACAGCAGTCTATCTTATCAATCAAACTCCCACCCCCCTTTTGCAAAATAAGACCCCATATGAAATTCTTTTCAATGATCCACCAAAATACAACCATTTAAAAGTATTCGGCTGCCTTAGTTATGCCTCTACTTTGTCTCATGGGAGGAAAAAGTTTGATCCTCGAGGCAAAGCATGTGTATTTTTAGGTTATTCTTTTGGTGTCAAAGCATACAAATTACTTGATCTTCAAACTGGACAAGTATTTTTGTCCCGAGATGTTCAATTCCATGAAACCACCTTCCCATTCCATCTCACTCAATCTCTTTCATCTCCTAGTTCCTTGCCTTCTCCACCTCCTATTCTTTCAAACTAACCACATTCCATACCAGTTTCCCTACCATCACTTCCTCCAACACCTATCAGCTCAACTTCAGATAGCCCTTCATCTCCAATTGTTTCCCCCTCCACACCATCATCTTCCATTCCCACTCCACCACCCCTCCCTACCTTCTCTCCCCTTCCTCCTCGAAGGTCAACTAGAACTCAAAGTGCCCCTCAATACCTGCAGGATTTTCATTGCCAAAGGACTGCACTAACTGCATCTATTCCTGAGTTGAACAAGCAGCTACTGTCCTCCTCAGGTAAGCCTTTTTCACTACACAACACTCTTTCATATCATGTTTTTTCACCACCACATCAAGCTTTCTCCACCACCATCTCATCACACATTGAACCCAAGACTTATAAACAAGCCCTTAGGGATCCTGGATGGTGCAAAGCAATGGATCTTGAGCTGGCTGCCTTGGAAGCAAACAATACTTGGCAACTCACTGATTTATCTCATGGAAAAATTCTCATTGATTGCAAGTACATTTATAAGATAAAGTACAATTCAGATGGGAGTGTTGAAAGGTTGAAGGCACGGCTAGTAGCTAAAGGCTAAACTCAACTTGAAGCGGTGGATTATCAAGAGACATTCTCTCCTGTTGCAAAATTGGTCACCGTACGATGTCTTCTTGCCATTGCATCAGTTAAAGGCTGGCATTTACATCAATTTGATGTAAATAATGCCTTCTTACATGAGGATCTCAATGAAGACATTTACATGAACAAACCTCCCGGTTACACGAAAGGATCTCCTCACCAAGTTTGCAAATTACTCAAGAGTTTATATGGCCTCAAGCAAGCATCGAGGCAATGGTACTCCAAGTTCTCAACTGTTTTAATTAACTCAGGTTTTTCCCAGTCCAAGGCTGATACAACCTTTTTACTCGAGAGACACATGGGATCTTTGTTGCCATCCTTGTGTATGTTGATGACATACTAGTGGCAAGTAATGATCTTGATTCCGTCCATGCATTGAAGTCCCTTTTACACAGCAAATTCAAGATTAAGGGCCTAGGTAAATTAAGATACTTTCTTGGCATTGAAATTGCAAGATCCTCCAAAGGAATTTATCTATGCCAACGAAAGTATACACTGGACATCCTAGCAGACTCAGGCAATCTCGGCAGCAACACAGCTAATGTTCCCATGGAACAAAATCTTAAATTGACTCAATCTACTGGAATACCACTCTGTGATCCAAGTATTTACAGACACATGATTGGTTGTCTTCTATATCTCACTATATCTCGACCTGACATCAGTTTTAGTGTCCAAACTCTAAGTCAATTCATGGCCACTTCTACTGATGCTCATCTCTTGGCAGCACAAAAAGTCCTTCGATACCTCAAAGCTGCTCTTGGTCAGGGACTTTTTCTCCCTAGTTCTTCCTCCTTTCAGCTTGAGGCATACTGTGACTCTGACTGGGCCTCCTGCCCAAATACAAGGAGATCCATTAGTGGCTATTGCGTGTTCCTTGGCTCCTCTTTAATTTCTTGGAAGTCCAAGAAGCAAGCTATTGTTTCCCGATCCTCGGCAAAAGTAGAATATCGTTCCATGGCAGCAACTTGTTCAGAATTAACATGGCTCAGGTTCATCTTGGCTGCCCTCCAAGTTCACCATCCACAAGCTGCCTTGCTCCATTGTGATAACCAAGCCGCCATACATATTGCTACGAATCCCATCTTCCATGAACGTGCTAAACATATCGAGCTCGACTGTCACCTAATTAGAGACAAAATTCAAGATGGCAGCGTATGCACTCGTTATGTCCCAAGCTCTGCTCAGGTTGCCGATACCATGACCAAAGCTCTATCATCTAAAGTCCTCCACCTTCACTTATCCAAGATGGGAGTCGTAAATCTTTACGCTCCATCTTGCGGGGGGTATTGGAGAATGAATCACAACAGAAAAATAAAGGAAAGGAGGAGGCTGCCATCACATGACATTTACGTTTGTAATTCTGTTATTTGTTTTGCTGAGTTGTATATAGAGGGCACTACTGTCTTTTTATAGCTAGAGTTAGTTAGAATATTCTTTCTGCTTTTGTATATATGTACTTACTGTTTCATTCCAAGAGGAATAACGAATCACAGAGAATATTTTTCATTTCAGCAGCTGTTCTTCATCTGTGATCTTCCCTTCCATTTCCTTTTGTTACAAACTGTTTCATCAGTTCCTAGGAATCTTAAAAGAAAAAACTCAAAAATTAGAAAACTCTTCAGACAAAACAATCACCCAACAAGTGAAGCTTTCATCAATTCCCACGTCCATACAACAAACAATTTAAGCTCCACGACTCCAGTCACCGAAATTTCCCTCATTTCACAGCAACGAAAAAAAAAAAACAACAAAAGGAAGTGAGTCATTCAGGCCAAATAATCATAACAGTATCGCCTTAAAACTCAATATTTTCCATTTATCGCAAGGAAATACTAATTCTAATAATAATAGTCATCGTCATCATATCTACCCTACAGTCACCAAAATTCTCCCCCGTTTTCTTCGCTACCAGAAAACCCATACTCTCTGTTATTCAGGCTACATAATCACATACACGACGCTAAAGGCAAATCTTTTTCCGGTTTCACATATAAATAACCACGAACTCAAGGTCCAACCATTTCCACCACCAACAATTTCCCTCATTTTCCCACCACAAAGAGAAAAAGCGGTATTCAGGCTATATAACCACATCAACCTTATCGAACGTAGACCCTCCCCAATCCCCACATCTACAACAACCAATAACAAGAACAGGAAAAAGGCCAATCGAGCTCACCGGATCGGGATTGAAGAGCGGACTGGTACCGCTTCGAAGCCGAAGAGAGACGAGCGCTCCAGGAATCACCGTCCATAGCTTAACCTCCAACACCTCTTCTGACTCCTCTCGTTCAAATCGATTCCAACAGATGCCCTCCCCCCACCCTTATCCGTGGCTCGAACAGAATCCTACCTCCTCTCGGATTCAGACCCAATTCGCTTGAGATGGGGGGACAGATAAGAATCGGGTAGGGTTTGAGCTCAGAGAGAGTGTGTGAGCGAGATATTCAATGAAATTTCACGATGGAGGAAGAGAAGATCAAATTTCCACTGTCATTTAATATTTATGCACTCTTGGTCTTGCATCTTTTTTTTTTTTTTTCTTGTACTTTTTTTTTCTTTATAAGATTTATTAAATCTATTTATATCTTACTTTTTAGGCATGTGGAAGTTTAATTATGCTAAAAAATAATTTGTATTTTAATTTTTTTAAAATTATAATAAGTCCACTATAAATAATGTGTTAACACATCGTCTGATGTGTAGCAAAATCTTTTAGAAATAATTAGTATACATAGAAATATTAGACAAATTAATTTACACAATTATGCGATTAAATATAATATATCATATTTACGGTTTAGATAGTGAGTTGAGATGACATGAATTGAGATGAAATTAAAAAAAATATATTGTTAAAATTTTATTTTTTAATATTATAAATTTAAAAAAGTTGAATTATTTATTATATATTTTATAAGAATTAAAAAAATTATAATTATGAGATGAGATGAAAGTGAAACTCTTTTTTGTATGCAAATGAAGACTACATTCTTCTCTTAAATTTGTTACTTATTCAGCAAAATGGAAGCGGTTTTTTAGTGTTATTTTTACTCAATGTCTCCGAATGGATCTATTTTTAGTGAAATTTTGTGTCTGCAAATTGGAAGGATTTTGTAATAAACTTGTTTGGAATGGGAAATTTCAAGAATTTAGACAATAAACTTAAAAGGGAATTTTATGCTTCCTAAATGTCAATAAACTTGTTTATTTTACTTTGTACCAATACATGGCTCAAAATGAGAACATTTATATTTATATATATATATATATATATATATGATTTGACCAATAAATATATATATATATGATTTGGTTTTGTGAAATTATATGTAAATAGTAAATCAAACGTTATATTTGTGACTCTAGAGATCAAAAGTCGAGAGTTTGGGAATTTTAAAAAAAGAAATACTTTAACCATATAAAGAGATTACAAAAGTAAATTTACAAGTTGACATACTGCTCTGGATGTAATACATTAGATTATAAAATTTCTTTTATATTATATCAAATAGATATAACAAATCACATAAGACTGCGTCAGAGTTTATTTTCATATGAAAAAGTCTTTTTGTAAGCGATTTCGCATACCAAACCTTGCACCGATGTTAGATGTAAGATATTCGTTTAATGAAACAGTGCGAATTGAAGACGAAAATGATTTTGGTGAGATAGAGAACTTCCTTCTTTTCTCAAAATTTTTTTCTTTTATTTTTTTTAATAAAAAAAATTATGTGAACGTTGGTACACGATTTGGCGCATCATCCAAGAGAAAAATTATTTTCCGGAAAAGTAAAGCAAAAACATAATTCTTCCTTTCATTTATAATGAATTCAAAAGAAAAAAAATGAATGAATCAAATAACAAATCTCTTCACCTTTAAAAGAATATTATTACATTAATATATAGTCGAATATCGAGATGATCAAGAATTGCCGATTTGCCGGAAAGAAGCTTCAATTTGCTTTATGCATGCATGCATGCGTGTTTTCATACTCTATATTAATACTCTGTTGGTTTTTCTGTATGATCATCATGTTCTTCGGTATTACTTTCTTCATCATGTTCTCCAACCTGCTAATGTTCCAATGTGTTGCCATGATCATCTATTGGGGAGGCTTTAGAGCTAATTATTGGGAGCTGGCTGCTTTCGGATTTAATATCTGTATTGTTCTTGGTATTATTGTCCGGTACTACTTCTGGATGCGTGACAACGATCTCTGTCAACTCAGAGTCAGGAGAGCAATTTGAGGGTGCTACTCGAGTGATGTTCTTCTTCTTCATCTCCTTCCCTTTACCCCACAGCACTGCGTATAACCCGCACACTATCAACACGGCTCCTAGTATGCTGTATGTGTCATTAAACAAGTAGGCAAAATTCATGATCAGATATATATGGATCAAAATATTCAATGCATTATTGATGTGAAAAGCAGTGCAGAAGCCTTTCGCATCGTCTAACATAATATATATATATATATATATATATATATATATATAAATACCTTCCGAGGTGTAGCTTTTCGTCCAGTACTAAAGATCCCATAATGGCAACTGAAACGAGCATCAGAGGGTTGAAGATGGAGACGTATAAAGGGCCTCTCATGCGCACGCACCATGCAATCAAAGTGATCCCAACTGCAGAACCCACGATTCCCTGCAACAACACGTCGTATTTATTTACGATGAGTAAATTACGTACAGCTAGCTAGCGATCCTTGTTAATGTTTTGGCATTGAAAAGGGTACGTAGAAATCAAGCTGTAAAATCCATGAAAACTTACTGAGTAAGACACTGTGAGTAGCCTGACATTCCAGCCCAACTTCCATTGACTCCAATCCCCATGATCCATGCATAGGGCAAAAACAGCAGATTGGATTGCTCCCATCATACACGTCAGAGCAGCACTTGAGTAGTGGCATGGATATCTCTCACTCATCTTTGCCTGTTTCATGGTTATAATTAGTTAATAATTATACAGATCACCATGAGGGGAGCAAAACAACGTAGAAAACAGTACAACTTGGGCTAGATTTCTCCTACATTAATACATACATACATATATATATGTGTGTGTCGAATAATCTCTCACCTGAATTATTAACCAAGTGGCAAATGAGAAACAACTTCCTAGAGCCAATGCAGCACCCAGAAGTAGATTTTCCGAGTGTCCGCTCTGGTTTTGGCCTTGATGCAGAAGGTTAATGTTAGTAGACCAGATGTTTATTTCTGCACCTCTATAGAAAGTGAGGAGCATTGCCCCACCTATTCCCATTACTGTTCCCAATACTTTAGCCTTTCCTGCAATTGTCCCGAGACCCAACTTCTCCAACCTGTTCAAAAAACTAATTAGGACCACTAGGTCTAATTAATCACAAGATTTACAAAAACATGTGGTAGTGATCATCAGAGAGGGATTAAGTACCCAAAGGAGACGGCCAGGATGAAGGTAATGGAAGGAACTAGGTTAGTCATGGCTGAAGCAAATGTTGCTGATGTCAAGGCTAAGCTCTCAATATACAAATTGTGATATAATGATCCCCTGCAATATTAATTATAGAATCAATATTTAAGCTTACATATTGCTGCAAATTAATTAGAGAACGAATATATACTGCAAAAGCTTGCAACTTACCCGAATAGCCCGCAAAGAAATGACTGAAAGAGCACCATCCGAGTCAGCTTTGGCCAGCTTTTCCTGCCAAAAAGCCTCTATGTTAGTGTACATATATATTTAGAACAAGTACCCTTGAATACTCCGATTTTCTACTCTTTTTTTTCGTCTTATATATACTTGTCTGGTAGAATAACAACTTCAGGAGGGGTTTCTCTTGAAATATTCCAAATACCTTTCTAAAACGAGAGCGAGAGGAGCAACCAAAGCAGTAGCGAAAATGTGGCGATAGGCAACAAGAACCCTCAAGTTCATCCCATCATTTGCAGCCAGTTTGTACAACACATTGACCCCAGCAAGGGTAAGCTGAACCACCACCATTAACATGGCCGGCTTCAGCCCATTCAAGGTGTTACAGACTCGTTCCAGTACTACTCCCATATTGCAGCTTATCGCTCTAGATCTGCTTCCAAACAAATTACCTCTAGCTGCAGAAGATCAAGAATCTTTGTTCCCTAGCATTCTTGCCTTGTTTATTCGGATCAGTTGAGAAACCAAAACAGGCAAGACGACGCACGACAGACAAATAAGTGAGAGAAATTGAGGTAGAGATCAGAGAGTTATACTACACTTGGGTTGTGCTGTCTGAAGTAGAGAGAGATAGAGGGAGAGAGGAAGAGAGGGCTGAAGATGCTTGAGAGCTTTGATGATCAGGGTATTTATAATGAAGTGAAGTGAAACACTTCCTTTAATGAAGGCTGGCTGAGGACTGCCTTTAATGAAGGCAGTGGCCTGGGTATTTATAATGAAGTGTAACAGTACTGCAGACTACGTCGCTATTTCCCAGCATCATCACGTACGTATTGTCCAAATTAAGCAGTCTTTGCACTTTTCAACTGAGTTGTGCGGACTGCGAAGAGAGAGATCTGAGGCTTCATGGGTCCTTCTCATGAGACGTCCACGATTTACATTATTATTGAATTATACAGTGGTTTAAGTCGGACTTGGCTGACTAGCTTTTTGTTTGGTTTTTTCTTTAAGCTGCATGCAGTAGTCGCGCGTATTCATTGTGCCTAGCTTATCATGTACGGCGGCTATGGATCAATAAGATAATATTAGTATAAAATAGATTTTGTGATCAATTTATTACAATTAAAAGATTATTCGTAATTAATTTTAATTATAAATAATTATTTTATTAAAAATAATTGATTGCAAATAAATAATTTTCTTATAGGTGTGCTAATTAGTTAGTGGGCAAGAGCTAGTATATCTTATGATATTTTTTGAATATTTAGTAGTATTTTATAAATTTATACAAATTATTATAAATATTTTAAAATTTATTTAATTGTATGTTTAACAATATTGTTGAACTCACTTTGCATGCTTATTTTTTATATATAAGAAAAATGAGTATTTATGACGGATTATTTTTGATAAAATTATTATTTATGATAAAAACAGTTTCATTTTAGTATGAAATAGTTATTTTTATAGAAAATAACTTATTACAAATAAGTAATTTTGTTGTAATAATATATTTGAAACTTCCACTTTGATTTTTTTTTTTTTTAACAACGAGAATTGTTGCTACAACTACTTGTTATATTAAATTCAAGTAAATTAATCTTTATTTGATGTGGGAGAAAAATAGGCATATAAAATAATTTTTTTATGACAAATTTAGAGGTATACTTAAAAACTATTTATGGCGGCCGGAGGCTGTTGCTAGTTGCCGCCTGGGTGGGGCTGAAGTAAAGCAGCCTTATTTGGCACTATTATTGTATTATTGCTACCCCATAATGGAGTGCGTGGACCAATATTTTGAATACCGTACCGGACATCGTACCGGTCAAGGCACTGGAACGAAATATTTTGGTACTAGTACCATTTCGGGATAGCGTTTCGGGATAACGTTTCGGGATAGTCGATCTATAAATAAATTATATATATAAATATATATAAAAATTATATTCTAAAATAATAGTCTATATATAAATAAATTATATACAAATACATATATATATAAATTATAAATAGTCTAGTCTGAATTGAGGGTTAAAAAATAAGTTTGTAGTTTGAAAAAACGAAAAAAAAAAAAAACACAGGCCGAAATATCGGCCGGTACCGGCCGAAATATAGGCCGGTACAGGCCGAAATTTAGGCCGGTATGACCGGTACCGGCCGGTACGGCCGGTATTTTGGCCGGTACAGAACAGGTATAGTACCTGTACCGGCCGGACGGCCGAAACGAAAAATTTCGGCCGTACCGGCCGGTACGGTACGAAATTTAAAACTGTGGCGTGGACCCACCTACAGTACTCCTTTCTGTGTGGATGTTAAAGTGAGTTGAGTTGAGTTGAGTTGTGATGATAAAATATTATTAGAATATTATTTTTTAATAATATTATTATTTTGAAATTTGAAAAAGTTGAATTGTTTATTATATTTTGTATTGGGATTTGAAAAAATTGTAATGATGAGTTGAGATGAGTTGATGTGAGTTTGGTAACCAAACGAAGCCTTTCTCTCGCTTTCATTCACTAATTTCTCTCTCTGCCATTATCGAACGTACCTCTGTTTTTCTTCCTTAATTAGAGTCGTGCCTTTTATTCAAATGATTAATAGCAGTGAAGTGTATAAGTATTGTTAATCGTTTTAAAAATAAATAAAATATATTATTAAAAATTAATTTTTTACATATAAATATTATATTTATTTTATTTTTTAAATAGATTGCAAGGTAATTATATATTTTACGATTACAAATATCATTATTTTTTTTGATAATATATATTATTGACCTAGCACAAAGCCACCAACCTCGACAAATAAGTTTTGGCAAGTGTATGTAAGATAATTCAAAGAAAAATTCTACTCAAATGACTTCAAGAGTATAAATCGAAATTCAAATCCAAGACATCATTCAATTTATAATTAGTCATCCCAAAATCACGAGTACGTCAGAGTTCCAACGAGCTGATCTCTACCAGTGGTATGATTAATATAGAATTGGCCAAAACTTCTATTCTCAATCCGAATTGGTCCCATGCTCCGATCAGCAACGAGGATCCGAGTAATTCAAGGTCTCTCTATCTTGGTTCTGCTAGGAAAGAGAGAAAAGCTTTCAATCTTATAGCACTGAAAGAGAAAAGATATTTATAACCGTAAATTGTATAATCGTCGCATAATTATTTTAAAAAAGTGAATAAAACATAGAACCCACATGAAAAAAATTAATTTTTTAATAGTAGATCTCACTCTTTTTCAAAACTATTACGTAGCATTTACGCAATTCACGGTTATATGTAAAATTACTAATAGTGAAAATGGAAAAAATATTTCAATCTTGGTCAATTGAGACTGATGCGGTAGCGAATTGGCTGCGTTTGAATGTTGAGGTAATTTTAAATGATCTGAATTAATATGTGAATATTAGTAGTATTTTTTATTTTTATTTTGATTGGAGGAGGGGGCTTTTGAACCCCAAACCTCCCTTTTGGAGGCTGGGGTTATGCCAATTAGACTATTAGCATTTGGCCTAGTAGTGTTTTTTAGGTCTCATTTTATAAGATGCGTTTAAATGACGTATGAAGTTATATGTTGAGATATGTTAATTAACTTTTTATGAGAATTTGAAAAAGTAGTAAATCTCATTAATAATTAGTTTGAAATGAGTTAAGATGAATTTGACGTCTAAGTATAATCTTGTAATTGAGTTGAGCTGAGCTTTCAGCTAATTAATTTGAAGCAGGATAGATGGGAACTTTGATTAGGAATATTTTTCTTTTAATTTTCTTTGAAACTACATAAACACTTGCGCTTGCTGCTGCAAATTAATTAATACCAATATGGCAAAATGGATGCAACTTACACGAATATGTAGCCCACAAAATCATGTATATCCCAATAAATAGACAATTAGAGAGCTTTATTATTACTTCCTCCATTGTTTTTTATAGAGCTTCAATGCGAGCGAGCGAGCTTAATTTTATACTATATGATCAAGTCTTTTTTATCATCTTCTCATGTATTTCTTTGCTTTCTTTCTGTCCCTTTTTCCGACGAGTTGCGATCGATCGATCGGAATGTTCGTTCTGATCAGGAGCTTTAATTTTCAGGGTGCTATGATCTGATCACGCATGAGACGTACTTATAACCATATTCTTCTTCATGATCATCTCTTTGTATTTACCCCACAGCACCGAGTATAATCCGAACACAATCATCATGGCTCCTATAATGCTAGCTATCATCATTTCAAAATTATATATGCAAAATTAATTACATATATATATTTATAAAATACAACCATATATATATATAATATATATATATATATATATATATATATATATATATATAGATCGTAATTCCAAGCTGGAATTGTGCAGAGATAATTTACCTTCCAAGGTGCAACTTTTCGTCCAGTAGTAAGGACCCCATGATGGCAACCGAAACGGGCATTAGAGGGTTGAAGCTGGATACATATAAAGGGCCCCTCATGTGCAGACACCATGTCAATAAGGTCACCACAACTCCAGACCCAAAGATTCCTTGCATGCAACTCATATGATCAATAGATCATCCTTTGCTAATGCTTTCACATGCATTTATTGACAAGCTAATGGCGTGCATGATAAATTATTTTAAGTACGTACGTACAAATATCCATGCATGTATCAAATATTATAAGCTGTATATAATATACCGAGTAAGCCACTGTGAGTAGCCTGATATTCCAGCCCAACTTCCATTGGCTCCAATCCCTCTCCAAGCACAGGGCAAAAACAACAGATTGGATTGCTCCCATTACACACATGAGAGCTGTGCTTGAGTAGTGGCAAGGATATTTCTCCATCATTTTTGCCTACATGTTTTCTAACAATTATTAGTTACTAATTAATTAGCTAGTCAATAATCGATCCAGATCCTCACTAATTATCTGATCAGATCCTCTCTCTCTGGTACCATGACACATGCTACAAGAAAATTACTTATTTGTAACCAGTTATTTCCAGTGAAAATGATTATTTCTTACTAAAATGAGTCTATTTTTGTTGTAAATAGTTGTTATCATTGCAAATAATCCGTCACAAATACTTATTTTTCTTGTAGTATATTATATATATATATATATATACACTACAAGAAAAAGTCGTTTATGCGGCCAAAGAAAATTGCGGAGGGCAAAAATTGGACGGCAGAAACCAATTTATACTGTAGCCGTGTTTTTCTTGTGGAGAGTGAGGGAATCACCGCTAAAAAGACTATTTGCGGCGATAATTTGTCGCCGCAAATAGAATTGCCTGACATACCCATTTATGGGTCTTTGACGGCGACGTTTTGGGTATATTTTTGGCGATTTTTAATCGCCGTAAAATGTCTCGATAAAATCGCGAATCCCCCCTTCTTTCTTTTTCCCCATTCTTTCATTTCCTTCTCCCCCTTTATTCTTTTCCCCTAGTTCGATACTCCCTCTCTGAGTTTGTTGCCGCCCATCCCAAGCCGTGCCTGCTGTCGTGCCATCGCCACCTCGCAGAGGAGGTGAGTCTCTCAATCCTCCCTCTGTTTCTTTCTCTATCTTTTTCTCTATGTGTGCGCGTTTCTCTCTGTCTCTCCATCCGTTTCTCCCACTCTCTATGTCGCCCTAATTCTCTCTCTCTCTCTCTCTCTCTCTCTCTCTCGATTCTATCATCGTATGTGGGGGATCTCGACTGGAGTGTGGACGAGGGGCTACTGCTCAATGAATGGGTCTGTGTTTTTCAAATTTTTCCCCTCCCGTTTTAGGTATGTGTATTGCAAACATTTCATCTTAGGTTCAGATTTTTATGTTGAATTCTTGCTGATCACAGGCATCGACTTTGTTGGTAAGGTTTAGCTTCTTCGTCTAGCGGGCTTCTTCTTTTCTTTTTCCTCTTTTTCTCATGCAACTGTACTTGATTTTTCTCTCTGGGTTTGGTCTTGGATTTGAATGAAAGAGTGGGTTGATCGTATTTTTCTACAAAATTCGAGGCTTTATCTGGTTTGTGAATTTTGAAGAGTTATATTGTGGGAGCTTTTAGTATATTCACTGACTCGAGCCATTAAGGCTGCTGCCTCATGTTTGGATCTAAACAGAATCTAGCTCTAACAGAGTGTTTTAGAGTCATATTATGTTCTTAGAAATTGTCCTGAGAAATTGAGGCATGCGTTGGAATTATTAGGGGTAAAACCCTATGCCACAAGCTAGGCTGGTTGCACAGCCCACATGCTCACACAAGCAAATGGCATTATTTCTGTTATGCATGTTCATATTCAATTTGAATGATATAGGCGATGGAATGGGCAGATGCCTTATTTTGAAAATAGAATCTGTAGTTTCATATTCACCATGAATTGTTTCTCGATTGGAATTATTGTATAATTTTGATGATCTTGAGGACTCTGGTTTAGGCTCTGTAGTGTGTAATATATAGCAGAATAAGTTGGTTTTTTTTTAATGTTTGTATCATTCAGTTTTTATGTTGGAACCTAAAGTTTTATATATGTTTTGTTGGACTCATTACATTCTCTTAGACTTGTTCATCCAAGAATCATAAACAAGAGGTTCAACATCTGAAAAGACTGCTGCCTCATGTGTTAGTATTTGAGGCATGTGTTAGAATCATCTCTCAATTTGATTTTGCTGGTTTGGTATCTTGAGACTTTTATTTCACTTTTGTTGTGTCTTGTAATTCTTGTATAATTTTAATGACCTTGAGGATTTTGATAATCTTAAAGACTTTGGTTTACGCTCTATAGTGTGTAATATATAGCAGAATAAGTTGTTTTTTTTTTTTTTTTAAGTTGGTTTACATTACCAAATCATTGAGAAAAAATCTATTCTAAGTGTGTTACTATATCTAGTACTATGGCTCAATGATTAGAGAATTTATAAAGTTTTCATAACCGACTCAGGAAGTAAACAAATAATTAATTATATAATTGGGATTAATATGAGTGATCACCATTCTTTTTAATTAATTTATTATGTGCAAATTATACCTTGTACCGATGGTATTAATGATCAATAGCTATATCTCCATTACTGAGATTCGCTATTTTTCCTGCAATTTTATTGGACAATATATTCTATTAGAATTTAATTATAGATGATTTTGGTAAGTTATATATATATATATATATATATATATATATATATATATATACACATATATGTTAGTCAGCTAAAATAACTAGCAAATCTGCCTCATTACCATTGATCTATATGCAACTTGTGTTCTAGTTTCAAGATTTTGACTATTTGAAGATTTTATTCAAAGCGAGAACATAAAGACAATAAAAAAGGCAGGGGAATAATCACCGCATATGATGTTTTCCAGTACTACTGCATGCATGCTTCAGTGTTTTTTTTTTAATGTTTGTATCATTCAGTTTTTATGTTGGAGCTTAAAGTTTTATGTTTATTTTGGTTGGACTCATTACATTCTCTCAGACTTGTTCTTTCAAGAATTATAAACAAGAGGTTTAACATCTGAAAAGACAATTACTTAGAGCCACAGAAGAAATAAATAAACTGGAGGTTAGTACATATCAGAAATTTGATGCTTTCTCTTTGGTTACTATACAATTTTTGACTGTGAAAATGTTTACATATTTAAAGTTGCTGTGGCTGTATGTGAAACCCATATGTGCACATTATCCAAGATTGCATTTGGTGAATTTATTGCAAACATATTTTTGAGGATGTTTTGTCAATGATACATGTGAAATCCATGTGTCATGTTTGTATCTTCAACTTTTATATGATGTTTACTTTTTAGGGACATTTATTTTTATTCTTTTGGTAAATTTTTATTGTGCTTGGATGTATATTTATTTTCCTTAAAATATAAAATTAGTGCATCGCTTGGATTTTGATGAATACGATGTTCTGCATTTATATTTTTTTTTTTGGCATAATTGTTCTTTGCTGCGAATCCTAATTCGCCGAATATATATATTTTTTAATGTTTATCATTATTTGCGGCGAGTAGTATTCGCCGCAAATAGTTGTTTCCTGAGAGCTAATCTAGCGCCAAAAATGATTCTACTTTGCGTGAAAAGCTTATTTTCGACGAATCTTTTTAGCAAAAAAAGATATCCCATCCGACGAAATCTGAAGGTCACCGTAATTGATCAACACAGACGATTTATTCTCGGCCAATTTGTTGCGAACGCGTATCGGTCGGATGAAGTCTTTTGTGGCGGAAAATATACCTTGTTGTGATATATAGGTTTCATTAAAAAACAGTAATGTGCTGGGCTATATAACCTGAATTATTAACCAAGTGGCATAAGACAAACAACTTCCTAAAGCCAATATACAACGCAATAGGCGGTTTTCAGGTTCCAGGGTTGTCGAGTGTCCGCGGCTTTGATGTAATTGGCTATTATCGTGACGCAAAAGGTTAACATTAGTTAACCATATGTTGATTTCCGGACCTTTATAGAAAGTGAGGAGCTTCGCCCCACCTATTCCAATCAATGTTCCCAACACTTTGGCCTTCCCTGCAGTTGTCCCCAGTCCCAGCCTCTCCAACCTGTTCACAATATCATCATTTCCATATATATATATATATATATGGAAACTCAACTGGAAATTAATCAAAAACATGAACTCCTTATCTTTTGAGCTAGGTATCCAGCGTTCTTTATATATAGATCACATCAATTATATCACAGAGATCTAGATCAGAGAGAGTGGGGTACCCAAAGGAGACGACCAGGATGAAGGCAATGGCAGGAATGATGTTAGGCATGGCTGAAGCAAACGTTGCTGATGTCAATGCCAAGCTCTCAATGTATAAATTGTGATATAATGATTGCCTACAATTAATTAATTAATTAGGGTGTCGATGACATACATAATTAATCAGTACTTATGCCGCGCGCTGAAAAACCAATATATATATATATATATATATAGCAGAAGGCATATATTGCAACTTTATAATTACCCGAATAATCCACAAAGAAATGATTGAAAGAGTACTAGCCAAGTCAGTTTTGGTCTACTTTTCCTGCCAAAACCTGTATTAGTATCCCAATATATCCTTGTACATATATAGCAATTAGACTTGAGATTCCCTCGATCACTATATCATGTATAAAAAAATTCATCGAGCCCTTGTCCAAATTTGAGTCTTTAAGGAAGAATTAGTAAAATAGATACACTAAAGTGGATCATATATATAACATTAATTTCTTGCTGATTTAATACTACTCGAAATATTTATATGGCCGGTAAGCAATAAATATTGTCATGATGCTGATGACTTTATGTGTCTATCTCTCTTCCACTTAAAAGTTTTAAATTTAGGCACGACTTTGAGCATTTTAAGAGAGCAAAAAATATTTTGAAATTCACTTCATCATGTATGTGTACATTTATCCCTGATCTTGTGTTTGAGGTAATACAAAAACTAAGAAGCGAGAACTTATAACAACGAACATGATGCATTGATGATGATGATGATGGCGGCTTCTGAAAAGAAAATAGCTAGTACTTGCCATATTGTGCATAAAATATAGATGATGATGATGATGATGATGATGAAACTTGATTAATGTCTAGTCCTCATGCATGGCTAATTAATTCGAAGCTAGGCAAGAGATGTAAATTAAGGCCAAGAACATGAAACAATAATTAATAATACCTTTCAACAAGGAGAGCAATAGGGACGATAAAAGCAGCAGCGAAACTGAAGCGATAGGCAATAATAACCCTCAAGCTCATTCCGTCATAAGCAGCCAGTTTGTAAAAGACATTCATCCCTGCAACTAGAAGCTGACCACCACCATTAACATGGCTGGCTTCACCCACTCCAATACATCATGATTCCAAATATTATTGCGTCCCACTTCCATTATATATATGACAAGCTAGGCACAAAAGATCCGTTTCCTAGCTAGCCTTAATTTTTTAATAGTGTACTTCATTCTTTTTCAAAGCGACCACACGGCGTTTGAACACTCCACAACTATATGTAGCATTACTTTTTTAGTTTATAGATCTAATATAAATTTAAAAGTAATATTATATATTCTTCTTCTTGAGTTTTATTTTCTTTTATGTGGTGGTGGCTAGTTAGCTACGTGCTATTTCACCCACTTTCCTGCTAATTGTGAGCTAGGAGCAGACAAGTTATAATGCCCTTAGTTATTATGACTAGGGCATGATGAAATTGAGTAATGATTATTTGGGTGAACATGCAAGTGCATAATATTTTTCCAGCTTTTTCAAGTGCATGCATGCATGCTGCATGCATATTCCACCATTTTCTTTGATTAATTCCCCTTTTCTCTTTTATAAAAGATGGTGATATTATATATAAAAATTATTAGATGCTTATTCCAAACCCACTATGTTTACAGTGATTCTGCCGGAATCTCATTTTTGTATGAGGCTGTTGTTTCATGCATGCGGCCTACTTGGCACCGGACAAATTGTTTGATTTTTGTAATATCATTCGGTATCAATTCTTAAATTTTTAAAATCGATATATACCAGTTTGATTCTTAAAAATGTATAAAATCGGATTGAATTGGATTGGTTACACCATTACACTAAGTATATTTTCCTTGGTATTAGTAAAGCAGCACTGTTCTTGACAAGGAAAAATGACACTTTCATTCTTGTGTTGAGCGTGAAAATCATCATCAGCTCTTCCTTCCAGAAGCAGAGCGTAACTTCTCATTATCCCGGTCCTTCGAATGCAGCCGAATCCGGACATTATTGGTTCCTATTTCACGATAAAAAGCAGTTGAAAATTATTAAGTGTCCACAAACAGCTAATGAACTCCAGTTTAACATCTAACATTAGCATGCGCACCCCAAATGCATGAAGTAATAATCCCAAACTCACCATGACTGCATACGAAGGCCATGCTAGTTGGCCCTGATCAGGTGTCTCTTATCCTCTTCATGTTGCTGCTTCCCTGAAGCTAGGCTGTCCGAGCAAACATTTATAGATCGAAGAGGTCGATCGGTTGCATGCTCATGTCATCAGTAAGACCACTGATCCTTTCCAATTGTTCAGCCTCAGCTAGCTTCAATTTGCTAGCTTTTGAATATGACCACCTCGTGACTCTTCTCTACTTCGCTCTAGTTGGCCATACATCAGGTAATCGAGCTTTCATCTTTTGCCTCCGTGACCAGTATCAGTGGCTTTCTTTTTTCCTCTTATCAGATTTCCTTTTCTCCTTCTTCTCCCTCTTCTTCTACTTATCTTTCTTTATTTCTGTTTTGATCTTGATCTGTCTTTCTCTTTAAAGAGTTATGCTACACATAAGCCTCACACTCTATACACTATTTAAAAAATATATAATTTTACTATTTTATCCTTATGTTTCATATTTCATATTTAATGAAACATGAGAGTAAAAGAATAAATTCATATATTTTTAATCGGTATACAAAAATGCGAGGCTTAGATATATAATTTTTCTTAAAAAAAGAGGGATTGATCAAAAGCAAGCACAGCCAGACCAATGAAACCGGTAACATGGAGAAAACATACAAGCAAAGCATGCACTTGTTTTTTATGTTTGAAACTTTTTAACTTTTAAATTTTTAATTTTTTTTTTTTTTTTTTTTGTACGAAGAAAATGGTTGCTGCCGCTACTTGTTAAATTCAATTAGTAAATTCATTTTTATTTAAAGCCTGAGAAAAATAGACACATAAAATTAATTAATTTATGATAATTTTAGAGGTATGCTTCAAGAGAAATATTGATATTATGTGTCTTAATTTATACCACTCATCATTTTGTTCCGAGACGTGGCACCATGTTAAAAAAATTTAAAAATTATATATTAAAAATAAAATGGCATTCGAAAGTTAAAAAAAGATGAAGATTGGTTGGTTAAATTCTCACATAAAATATAATAAACAATTTAATTTTTCAAATTTTAAAATAAAAATTATATTATAATAATATTTTATTCAACTTTCAATAAAATATCTCATCTGAACTCCTTAACAAATGAGAGCTAAAATTGTAAATTAATTCTATTCTTTTATGTTTAAATTTTTAATTCTTTTTAACAAATAATTTAAATTAAGAGTACAATATTAATAATCGAAAACTTTATATGGCGGCTTGAGACTGTTGCTACTTGCTGGGCTGAACTAATTAGAGCATTCTAAATTTTGGCTAAAACTTTAAGTTTTGGCTATAATATTAATCTTTGGCTAAGTGAATCAATGTTGGATGGTCAAAATAATAATAAAATATTATATATTTTAATAATATTTTTTAATATTTTGTAAATACACTCTATATTAATTAATAATTTAATTTTTACTTAAAATTATTATTTTCCAACTATATTATCGTTTCTACCAACACAATTTCTACCATATATGGTTGCGGTTTCTACCAACACTGCACAAAAATAATTGCAGTGTCTACACAACATTATCCAACACAAATAGAGGCAATTAAACTAGGAGATATGAACCAAAGCAAACTAAACTAGTTGCACTTTATATCTACTAAACAATTACTGACGTAGTATATAAACTTATCCAGCCCACAATAGCAAGGAGCAAGGAGAATATCTCCTAGTAATTTTAACATAAAGGTCTAGAATAACACTAGAGAATTAAACTTTAGTTGGATCTCATAAAATGAAAAACTTCACAGTGCCAATATGCAATAAAACCTGCTAGGAAGAGCATCACAAGCATGTTGTATGGGTCCAAATAAACCTCTCGACGTGGATGGCTTGCCAAATCGAACATAAGGTGCTAATAAACCAACCAAAGCCATATCCACAACCACACCAACTAAAAGATCTGTAGCATACAACTCAAACTCTGACAAAAAATCATTCCCTCTTTTCTAAACCTCTGCAAATGTTGCACAACTGGAATCTATGACTATTTGCGTAACATCAGATCAACAATAAGAATTTCTTCATTACACTAACACGATAAACTTGAAAACAACTCCAAGACTCTAAGGGCTCGTTTGTTTTCGGAGATGAGATGAGATTAAAGTTAAAAAGTTGAATAAAATATTGTTAGAATATATTTTTTAATATCATTTTTGTTTTGAGATTTGAAAAAATTGAATTGTTTATTTTATTTTATATTGGAAGTTAGGAAAGTTATAATGATTAGATGAGATGAGATGTTTTTTGAAAACAAACGAGGTCAAAATATGTCTCTTTATTTTTTTTAACTTATAATAATGTATTTGTTTTTAGACTTAGAAATGATTAAAATATTTACTATTAAATAAAAAATAATGTGAACATATGTCGATTCGATTCTCAAGATTTAAATGAAAAATATATCGTGGTGATTGGAATCAATGCATATATTTTGAGAATAAGAGTCTTAACCGCTTAACGACAAAACAAAGGTCAACAAGGAGATCAATAGGGACAATAAAAGCAGCAGCAAAACTGAAGCGATAGGCAACAAGAACCCTCAAGGTGATCATTCGATCATAGGCAGCCAGTTTGTAAATTAAAGACGTTCCCCGCCCCCTGCAAATAGAAGCTGAACCACCACCATTAATATGGCTGGCTTCACCCACTCCAATACATCATTCCAAGTATTATTGCGTCCTACAATTCCAAATCACAAGGCACAAGATCATCAAGAATTTAATCTAGATCTTTTCCCTAGCCTTATTCTTTCTTCGTTTGTTTGGAATTGGAAACATGCAAAATATACAAAGATCTATGATGCAGTAGGTTTAAGAGGAAGAGACTGAGAAAGCTGAGTACATCCACATAAGAGAGAGAGAGAGAGAGTCTTATGAAAGAACAGTTTCCTTGTCGAGGCTTAATTAAGTTGGCTACCTACACCCTTTAAAATATGGATAGTGATATGCTAATAACTCATTCACAATTTATAGATAACTTTAAATATAATAATATTTTTTATTATATTTAAACACATCAAATCAAAAGTAAAAGTCAAAATCAAATTTGAAATAATATTATTTTATTACATAGTTGTATACAAATTGTTATTTAATAGTAACTTTATCATTTTCTTTAAAATATATTATATATATCTTTTATTTAAAATTCTTTATTCGTATTAAATTTTGGGTAATTAAAATAAATATACTATGCATTTAAAAATGAACAATTCATTTCTTGATAAAAGGAAGCAGTGCTTAGAAAATTGTGAGTAAGGGTCTTGGCCTATCTATATATAAAAGCATGTGATTCTTCATTAATCATATTTTTTTTCATTAACAAAAAATAAAGATAGGCTGAAAGCTCCTACCCAATACTCTCTATATAGAAATTTGTGAGGGCTCACAATCCAAAAATAATCGATTTCTTTGAATACTTAATCAACGATGACCAAAGGTAAGTGTTCTGACGATTCTTTTATTATTAAATTTTCTCTCAAATCTTACAATAGTGGTACCACTTTGTTTAGTATGATTTCAATTGTTACATGGATTGTTTATCGAAATACATGTTAGAGTTCATCTTTGTTTTTCACCCAAACATGTTTGGGAGAAATGCATGTTTTATTCATTGTTGTTTATTTCAGTCTGTGTTTATACTCTTAAGATTTGAAATGTTTCTACTTTATAAATCAAAAACTTATGTGAATTTGTTGATACTTAAAGAGTAGATTTACGTTTTGGGTTTACGTTCAAACTTTTACTGAGTTTAGGTTCAAAATTTGATCTGTTATTTCTAGTGCCCATAAATATATTTTAAACCCATAGATTAACTATCAAATTATCTTGTTAAAGACGTGTAGTTTGATTGGCATAACTCTTAGCTTCTAAAATGGAGATCTAAACTTCGAAACCCCCTCTCCCAATCAAAAAAAAAAAAAAACTATCAAATTATCTTATTACAATTCACAAACATGATCATCTAATTAATGCTTTCCCATGCATTTATTGGCATGAAGGGCGTGCAAATCAAATTATTTTAAGTACGTACAATCCATGCATGCATGCATCAACCAGTATATATCCCAGCCCAACTTCCATTGGCTCCAATCTCTCTCCAAACACGCGGGCAAAAACAACAGATTGGTGATCTGCTCCCATTACACACACACGAGAGCTGTGCTGCTTGAGTAGTGGCATGGATATTTCTCCATCATTTTAGCCTCTCTCTCTCTCTCTCTCTCTCTCTCTCTCTAATTATACATGGCTGGCTTCATCCACTCCAATACATCATGCCAAGCATTATTGTGTCCCACTTCTGTATCTATTCTTTCTTTATATTATTTAAATTATTTTAAGTACTATTAAATTTTTAATATTTTCAGATATTTCTCATATATTAATGTAAATACAATATCTCTATGTTGTCAAAATGACATCAACAACCCAATAAAAATTTTAAAAGGAAATAAAGATGGAAAAAACTCATTTGTATTTTTTTTTTTATACTTTTTATCCTTTTATATATAATGTTTTGAAAATTGTCTTAACATGAGTACTATTTTTCATTTTATCACAATAAAATGTTCTAATAATATTATAACTTTTTCATGTTTATAAATAAAAGTGTAAATGTGATAAATATAAAGAAAGATTAGGAAAAATAAATAAATGTTTACATAATCCCATATGATTATTTGGATGAACAAAGTGCATAATCCACCATTTATATTATTTTAAGTGCCTGCATGTATTATATATGGAAAATAATAGGATTATTATCCTTCTGCTACCTATTTATTATTCCTTTTGTATTTTATTTTTTTAATTTTTTATTTTACTTAATGATTAAGGAAGTGACTATTAGTAAAATTATATATATATATTTTTTAAATTTTTTCTTAATGATTAAGAATGTTAAAAAAATACTTAAAAAAATGATAAAAAAAATAAATACACTATAAGTAGTAAATGAATAGTAAATTGATAGTTATCACGGTCTTTAATTTCCCTTTTTCTCTTTTATAAAAGTTGGTAATTATATTATATAAATTAGATGCCTAATCGAAATCCACTACGCTTTGTCCTGAAAAGAATATTAAAAGGAGAATATTAATGGTGATTTAGGAAGAATTTAATAATTATTTTATTGGTATTATATATATTTTCTTACTAACTGTAATTTAATTTCATTCAATTTAAAAATGTTATGAAAAACAATTATAATTTAAAATTATTAATAAAATCGAGTTAGAATTTATACAAATGAGTGCGGCTAGACATCAATCACATTCTCCGCACACCTCACATGAAATTTTTTTTATTATTTTTTTAAACTGAACACATGGTATACTGCAGCTATAGGCTGATATGCATATTTTCTTTATACAAATTTTTTCAGCCTATTTTCTTTATACAAATTTATATCATATTATCTGTAACGGTGTAACCACTAACCAACCCATTGCCTATTCCTTCCAAGATCACAGCTCACGTGACCACCAACCTCTCTGTTGAATTTTCCTTCTCTTCTCGGTCTCCGCCATGACCAAACCTCCGTTCGTTTTCGCTTCCACAGATCCGTGCCTTTGATTTTCGGATCTGACTTCTGCGCTCCCAATGGCTTCAAGGAACCGGACTATTATTTTCAGAAGGTACAGGGATGCGTTGAAGAGCGTCAGGGTTCCAGCGAGCTCTTCGCCGGCCTCTTCATCGACTACCTCCGGCGGCGGTCCTGTGATCGAGCTGGTCAACACCTCTCTTATCAATCCGAATCGGTCCTATGCTCCGCTTAGCACTGAGGATCCGGGTAACTCGAGGTCTCTCTCTCTCTCTCTGTCCTCTGCTTTGTTGCTGAGAATAATTGTGTAGTAAAGAAATAAAAGTTTTCCATTGTCGTTTCTCTTTTTCCCTTTTTTTAGGAATTATAAAAAACGAAGATCCTAGTCAACTGAGACTAATAAGATAGCCCATTAGTGTAATTGAGCTGAGCTTTCACCTGAATCTGAAGTACGTGAGATGGAATTTAAATTAATAATTTATTTTTTTTCTTTCTTTGGAGGAGTTATCAATTTATCTAGAAGAATCTGATCTAAGTTTCAACTGGGAAAAAATAATTGTGTAACTAGAATTTCTATGATATTATAGACTGTCCTTCGAAATTTTCTGGAAGTATAGGCCTTGTTGATTTTATTTTTTTGTTGCAAAAAGTTGAAACTGAGAACAAGATTGATAATCTTGAAGCCAGTAAGATTAGTCTGCGTTTAGACAAAGATTGATAATCTTGAGTGTCACTGGCATTTTCTTGAGGGAAATAGAAAATAACGCAATTATGATTAGGGAAATGACTTGGAATGTGTTCTGAGAGTTCCAAGGTTTCAGGTCCATAAAGATGACCGTAATGTAAAAGGCACTGTATCGAGTTTTTCCATGCTTGGTTTTGCTCCAATATATTTCTGTGATGAGACATCATTGGGTAAGGTTATGGAAGGTTTTGGTAGTTTTGTAGTGGCTGTAAGTACATTAGTCTCACCTCTCAATATTGTAGCAGAAGAGGTACACTGTTTCGTACAGCAATTGGAGCGTGATTATGTGAAATGAAGGACCAATGATAGTTGAAGTAAGCTGTTGGATTGCTTATCCGGAGAGTGGTGCAGACCAAGGGATGTTGTGGGAGATCCAAAAGCTGTCTAAAGTAGTGTGAATAGTGTTAGTAGAGCAAACTATAGGTTCCTGTTAAGCTTTTCTTTCTTGTTTTGGCCCTTTATTTTTCTCACAAGCGTTTACTGCTTTACACTTTCCTCTTTTCGAATTTGATTGTGCATCAGTTTTTGCTTGTAAAATCATGTTTTTTGTTCTTTTTCTGCAGTAAGGGTGCACTTACTGTGGGTCTACCTCCAGCTTGGGTCGATGTTTCTGAAGAAATAGCGACAAATGTCCAGCGTGCACGGACTAGAATGGCTGAGTTAGCCAAGGCTCATGCAAAGGCTTTGATGCCTTCATTTGGAGATGGTAAAGAAGATCAACGTTTGATTGAGTCTCTTTCACAAGAGATCACTGGATTGATTAAGAGATCAGAGAAGAAACTACAGAGGCTTTCGGCAGCTGGACCTTCTGAGGATTCAAATGTTAGAAAGAACGTACAGGTATGACCTGCTGGGCAATGTGTTACTTAAAACTGCTTGCACAATTATATTGATTGTCTCGAATATCTTTATTTTTGTGTAAGAGGGTTTCCAATTGTCTTATTTCTTATGCTGCAAATACACAGTGGGCCTTGATTGATTACAAAGCACATCAATTCATAACCTCCAGGTTTCAGTTTCAAATTAGGATGGCATTGTAAACGAGATGATATTAGGGAACTAGTTATAAGAAATCAATAACATCTCTCTCTCTCTCTCTCTCTCTCTCTCTCTCTCACACACACACACACACACACACATCCTCCCTTGGGTCAAGATCAGTTTACCTCAAAGGTTTCACATTCCTTAATATTTTGAACTTCTTTTCTTTTAATATTGAGGATCTCTAGTACTTTGAATTCTTCCAAAGCTCTTGTTCATGCTGCAAGATTTAATGGTTAGGGCAAGCATGCATTGGTCACCCATACTGCTGTTTCCTAGAGCAGTGAATTTGCTGGGTTTTGGGCATCTGTTCTTTCTTCCTCTTCCTCCCTGGACATGGTGTGAAGAGAGGTAGAATGCCATCTTTTAAATTCTACCTGGAGTCCACCCAGTCTCTGCGCTTCTGTGGTCAGTTGGACTCCAGTGGTCAGTTGGACTCCAGTCTACAACTGCATCCTGCATATGACATCTTTTAAATACTATTTGTAGTCCACCCATGTAGTGGGAAAGAAGCTAATCCCTGAAATGTGGTGGTCATTTTCTGGACTCCAGTCTAAACCAGCATGTTGCATATGGCTTGCGCAATCAGTGTAAACCTAAACATGTCAGCTTTAATCCTCCCAAATGGCTGGCTATTCTGGTGAACTGTGCTGATATTTGCAGTTTTCTACTGCAGCGCTCTCTTGCCACAGACCTTCAGAACCTTTCAATGGAGCTTCGCAAGAAACAGTCGACTTATTTGAAGCGCCTCAGGCAGCAAAAGGAGGTCAGAACCAATCTTCCTTCTCTACTTTTCAATGGGCAGAAATGTTGAGATTATTGCAACTTTGCGATTCAAAAGTTACTCAATTCATTGCCTTATCTTTTGGAACTTGGAAGTGTGCTATGTCATATCATTCTCATGAACCAAGTAAAATCAAATGCCTTGATGCTGACACCTTTCTTTTAATCTAGAACCAGTTTTTTTTTTTTTTATTCATCCCATATAGCCTATAAGCATATATTCTAAAAATTTCCTCCATCCGTTATTATTGTGTGCAGGGTCAAGATGGGGTTGATTTAGAGATGAATCTAAATGGAAATAGATCTAAAATGGAAGACGATGATTTGGACAACATGGTATGTATTTCTTCATAGAGTTTATAATATAACTCTCGAAAAAATAAAGGAAGTCTCTCTTCCATTCAAACATATCAAATTGTGATAGTAGTCAGTTGAGCTTAACATGTTAGATGAACATCGATATAATATGATTCCTATGTTAGGTGTTTAATGAGCATCAAATGGCCAAGCTCAAAAAAAGTGAGGCTTTCACAGCCGAAAGAGAGAGAGAGATCCAACAGGTAAGTGAAAGCTCTTTGTGCACTACAATCACACTAATCTGATGCTACTTTCTTATTTAATTAAAACTCAAATGTTTTTGGGGCCTATTCTAATGTAGGTTGTGGAATCCGTCAATGAGCTTGCTCAAATTATGAAGGATTTGTCGGTACTTGTGATAGATCAGGTTGGAAGATGCCTTCTATGAGTTTTATCTGTAAAAAGCTTACAACTCCAGCATATTTGAGTACTAATTGAGCTTCTCTCTCGAAACAGGGCACCATTGTTGACAGAATAGATTACAACATTCAGAATGTGGCAACTAATGTGGAGGAGGGGCTAAAGCAGCTGCAGAAGGTCCTCTCTTTCTTCCTCATCTTTCACTTTATTCTGGATTTTCTTGTAAGCCTCTCTCTCTCTCTCTCTCCAAAATTTTATTTTCATGATGGTGCATTGGGATTGCAGGCAGAGAGAACGCAGAAACACGGGGGGATGGTGAGGTGTGCTACAGTGCTCATAATCATGTGCTTTATCATGTTGGTTCTGCTAATCCTGAAGGAGATATTTTTGTGATCTTTGAGCACTGTTATCTCCAGATTTTGCTTTCATTCATATTCTGACCCTCCCCTGAGACTCATGACACGCTCAGACATGGTGATGCTGTATACCTGTGAGGATGTCATTTGGGTTTTGAACGGCCCCAGTATGCCTGATATAGAGACTACCTATTTAGTTGTTCTATTTCATTTTCCTGGTTTTTGGGGAGGGAAAAGTAGAGTAGGATGGATTGGGTTCTGTAGTGGATCTGCCCAGGAAATGTATAGAGCTGTTGTTGAAAATTTTTGTTCCTTTGAAAAGGGTGTTGGCGAATGGACCTCTTATTGATTATTTTGAATACATGGAGAGTGGTGGTTAGGTTCCTCCTGGTGGCTGTCTCTATTGGCTGGGAGTTGAGGCTGTTCCATCTGTGTCTATTGATTTTTTCTAATGCAATAAAGTGGAATACATCAATTTATAGTTTGAAATTATTTCTGTGCAGCCTCCATATATGAACATTCCAAATAAGTGAAATTTGCTGTGACTTCGAAGTTTCTCAACTTATCAATTTCATATTCAGTGAATTTGCCACAATGGGCCATGGCATTCTCTGCCAGTTGCTACCTTCCTTGCTACCATATATTGAAGTGGAGATGATTCCTTCCCTCCGGAGTGTTGGTGAAGGACTCTCGCCTCACCCTGTCGTTTAAGTTTGGCATGCTGTTCTAGGATTCTTTAGTCCTCGTTTGTTTTTACAATCTATCTCAAACTCATCTCATCTCATTTCATTTAATCATTACAATTTTTTTTAAATTCTTATACAAAATAAAATAAACAATTTAACTTTTCAAATCTCAAAATAAAAATAATATTAAAAAAATATATTCTAACAATATTTTATTCAATTTTTAACTTTTATCTCAACTTATCTCATCTGTGAAAATAAACGAGGCCTAAGTTTTAAGAGGAAACTGACAAGAAAAAAAATATCCTTCCAATAATTCACAAATTTCTTACAACTCTTCTTGAATTAATGGGTGTCTTTTTAACCAAAATCATATTGAAGAGAGGAGGAAAAAAAAAAAAAAAAAAAAAACCAAGTTCATGGCTTGGTGACTTTAATGATTTGAAGTTTATTACAGTATTTCCCCAGTTTCCAGAGCAGCTGGCTTTCGTAGCTCAGTTGGTTAGAGCACCCGTTTAGTAAGCGGGAGGTCTTGAGTTCGACTCTCAACGAAAGCATTTTTCTCTCTTTTCGTTTTTCCCCTCAACCAACAATATCTTAGACCTTCCTGAGGCAAGATTTGTTCCCAAATCCTCTACTAGCATCAACCTTTGGTTAGTGAGCTGGGACTGAGGAAAATAATTCTAGAGGGAGATTCAAAGAAAGTTGTGATGGGTGTTCAAGGTCATATGGAAGATTTGAATTGTTTTGAGATGCTAGTAACAGACATCAGGATCAAGCTACAATGTCATGAACACTGGTCAATCAGACACGTTCCAAGAGAAGCCAATTTAATTGCACATGCATTAGGCAAGAGGAAACTCCTCACTGTATTCAAGTCTCTGTTATAGAGCTTTTGATCAATGGAGAATTACATGGTATTAGACCTTCCTGTGTTCTTTGAAATTCCTTCCACAAAGCCAAATCGCTTTATGTCAATGCAAAACTAGGAAGGGAAAAAAAGGGCCTGGAATGAGAGAAACATCATATCAGGCCAAATTCATCTTCTTCTTGGCGTCAGTAACATCATATCTGAAAGATCTTTCAAGGAGAGAGAGAGAGAGAGAGAGAGAGGCATTTTTATGTCAGAAGTCAACCTCTGAAGTAAAAAGACAACAACTTCACATCTACCATGGCTCTATTATCTGATCCAGCCAATGGAATTTTATAGGTGTGTAAGACATAAAGGGAAAGAAAGAGCAATATGTCAATAATTCGTCGGAATCTATGTTCTTTGAGTCAAGTAGTGAACAACAAAAAGAGATGTAATTCCAACTAAAGCCAAAAAGTCTCGAGTTGCCTTGAGAATTATTGCCTTGAGGTCTGGTGGAGCTTTCTGATCATTCGCTCTCCCAATCATTACGTAAACAAACCAGTAAAAGTGTCTGCTCCCATCAAACGAGAAATAAGAAGATAACTTCTTGAAAAAGTGCGGAATTTATTACGTATTATTTACTATTTACTTTCGTACTTCACACCTATAATCTTTTCATAAGAAGTATGAGTATTTTTCATTGAATATAGAGGTATTTTTTATAAGATTTGAGGTGATAAATGGTGACTTATGAAAAAGAGCGGATTTATTATATATCAATTACTATTTATTCTTACACTTCACACTTATAACTTTTTCATAAAGTGTATGAGTGTTTTTCATAGAGTATAGATGTATTTTTTATAAGATATGGGGTGGTGAATAGTGACTAATAAAAGAAATTTTTACAAGTGTAAATTCACCCATCAGTGTAACTTGGGTTATATTAAATTTTCTTTGCGATAAAAAGAACCAACAATCTACGTGTTACATTATATTATTTGCGATTAAAAGGCATCATCCGGATTGACTATTTGAGACTTCCTTCGTTTTGTTTTTAATTATTTATAGGTTTGTTTATATCTGTTTATGTTTTTCTATTGGTTTGTTGGTTTTGGTTTTATCTAGGCTTGTTTAGATTTTATTGCATTCCTTTTTATAGGTCTGTTTAGTTTCATTGGTTTTATTCTTATAGGCTTGTTTAGATCCGCGTTTATTTGTTTTTCTTGCTTGTTTTGGTTGGTTTGTATTTTGGGAGGTTTTTAGTTCTTTATTTGTGAACTCCCATATATTTGATTTATAATTTCTACATCCATCCGATATAAGTGAAGACATTTTAATAAACTTAAGACAGGACCACTAGACATGTGGCTACCGGTTCTTCGCTAAAAAAAAAAAATGTGTTACATGAACTTATATTTATGCTAAAAAGAACTAATGAACTTTATAATGTAACATTCCGTCCATATTAAATCACGTCAATTAATAAATTTAACTTCACAGATAAAGCACTTGTCATTACTAAAAAGCATTGGCAAATGAAGAGAGTTGTGTGAATAGCTAATTATTTTGGATTGAAGTGGGTTCCTGATTAGTTTGATTCAAGGGAGATTGGGTTTCCTAAATGGTTCCAAACATCTTTGATCCAGGAAATGCCGCTCCCCTCCGGCTTTGCATACATACAGGCATGAACGGCACATACGAAACACAGAATATATCATTACTTGTGCGTATATGTACATAACAAAAGCAGGGAATGCCATTCCATCAATCATCACCCTGTATTTTCCCTGACTATCCCTTTCATTCTACTTTTTCATATATAATGTAAATATATTAAAAGCCCAAATAGGATGAACAAGGGGCTTCTCTTCCTTCCATGAATATTGAAAGAAAACCAAGGAAAAAAGTAAAAGCTAAAACGACACCAAAAGGTATTATATGCGTTGGTTGGTTAAGGGCCTTTTTTCTTTTTATGTTATTCCCTCTGCTCTTGTTCCGTTAAGCAAAAACAGAGCCACTGGATAGGGCCATCAAAGACACAGCTGCTTGTTCCTCCTCCTTCAGCTTCCTCCTCCTCTGCCACCTCTGTTTCTTCATCACTGATGGTGACCTTTGCAACAACAAATCCTTACCCAATGCCATTAACTTTGTTTTCAAGGACATGCTCAGGTCTCTGCCTCCATTACCAACAGTTATAGCAGACGTCGCGGTTGTGGCGGTGGCAGCACAAGTACCATGATCATGTGTCCTGTCTCTTTTCCTGTATGATCCGACGCTCAAACCCACCA
This sequence comes from Juglans microcarpa x Juglans regia, assembly GCF_004785595.1. Lineage (NCBI taxonomy): Eukaryota > Viridiplantae > Streptophyta > Magnoliopsida > Fagales > Juglandaceae > Juglans > Juglans microcarpa x Juglans regia. The sequence goes on along the minus strand of NC_054601.1, from coordinate 25,477,181 downwards.
TAGCAATCCTCCTTTTCCTGTATCTGATCCCACAGGCGTTACACAATGACTGAAAAAAAAAAAAAACAAAAAATATACACTTTTCTGTCAAATGGGTAGTGGTAATTCGGGAAAAAAAAAAATCTGTACCAAAGAAAAGCAACCAACCCAAAAATCATGGTCACATAACTTGATCAACAAGAGGATGGGGAGCTAGGAATTTGATTAAAAAAGAAGTATAAACATAAATAATGAGAAACCCAGCTACTCAAAATCACAAACCCAGGTGAAGAAATCAATCGTCAAAAGAACTGAAAAACCTACACGTCAAAAAATAATAAAAAAATGAAACGAAAAACCAGGAAAATGAAATGAGGAGAAAACCACCTTGGGCCCAGCAGGCCCACCTCTCCACAATGGGGTCTTTGTAGTCTTGCAATCGAGACAGCACTTCTTGTTCTCGCTCATCATATCCATATCCTCAGATAATGATTCCTGAATCATAACCCATCATGTGTCTCTTATATTCATACGAAATTTTCAAAAGAAATTACATCAAAAATGAAAGACGAGGAGCGAAACATTGAAGTTCTAATCTGTCTCTTTTTTTATCCTAATGGAAGCATTGAAGGTAAAATATCTCTCTAAACTCCACCTTTTCCATCCGATCCATCTCACCCATGAACCCCACTGTCGAAGATCTCCCAGACTCCCACAGTTAGAGTGAAATCAGAGCAACCAGGACAGGAGATAGAAGAGAAAGAGGAGCGACCAAAGAGCAAAAAGCCAAAACAGAGACTTAACGCAAAACTGAGAAGGAGAGTGGGAGAATGCCTACACTAAATAGGAGCTGACATGCAAAATCACAGACCTAGTGTGAGAAAGAGAGAGAGACCGACAGAGAGTGCTCAGCGTGGATATGCAGTATGCACAAAAGCCTAAGCCTGTAGGGTTTTTTCCTTTTTCAGAATGACGGAAATACCCTAACTCTGCAAAACCGCCAAATATTGGTGATCGGCGGGGGGCCACGTGTCAGCATGCACGGGCGGGTGTTGTTTTCGTACTTGCCGGCGCATTGGAATTATGTCATCCTCGTCCTACATTACACATAATAATGACCCAACAGGCAAACACATTATTATTATTTTGAATAGAGAGTGAGGATTATTTACGAGATGTTATTTTCATTTTCTCGTTAATATCGTTTTTTCAGTTTGTATTCGTAAGTCATCTCAATTCATTTCAATTCATATCAACTCATCTCATTATTATTTATTATTATTCATCAATTTTAACTCATAAATCTCACTACCATTCATAACTTATTTCACTACTATTTACAATCCATCTCAACTCATTTTCGAATCCAAATAATACCTAAATTATTTAATGACATTATCTTCTATTTTATAATAAGATGGAGTTTTTAAGTATATATATATATATCAAAGTAATTAATCAAGTTTTTGTGAATGGGTACCAAGAATTTGAGTAATGGTTTAGATTTAGAAATGAATTGAGATGAGTTGAGATGGTTTGTAAATAGTAAAATAAAAGTTGAATTGTTTATTATATCTTGTGTGGGAATTTGAGAAAGTTATAATGATGAAATAAGATGAGTTGAGATAAATTAATGTGAGTTTTGAATTCAAACGAGGCCGATTTGGGTATCCAAATTATTATATTCTCAAGTCAATGTATAGTTCACATTATCCACATCACTTAAATAATTAGACATGATTTGTAAGATTAAAATTTTTAAATTTATTTTCGAAATCAAATTATGATATATAAGTATTTTATTAAATGTGCTCTACACACCAGGTTGTGAATAGAATTTTTCTTTTTCTCCTTGATCATCTTAATGTTTTTCATTGACTTCAATTCTTCACCCCTACCAAACATGAGGGAAGGTGAAAATATTTTTAGAGAAAATGCTTTTAGAAAGAGGTGTGAGTGAGGCTCAGTGGGATCTATGTATTCTCGTGGATCTTTTGGGTAAGGTGGATTCCATGAATTAGAATTTCTTAAAACTTCTAGGATCCAACATAAGAGAGAGAGAGAGTATCATGACCTTAACTTTTACCAATTTTTGATAAAATAGTTATTCTCATTAGTCACTATTCAATATTCTACACCTTACATCCTATAAAAAACACTCTACATATTATGAAAAAAACTGTCAAGTATAGGATGTGGAGTGAATAATGATTTGTATATAAAATAACCCTTAATAAATAAGAGTGGTCTTGTTCATGACACATCTTTTATTAATATTATTATTGGTTTAGGCATGTGGAAAAGAAGAAAGGGAGTAATGCAGAAAGGGCAGATTGTGTGCAGCAGCTCATCTATCAGGTTAGAGAATGATAGAAAAAGGCTAAAGCTTTAGTACAATATTTTTGTATTTGTGTTGGTGGGCAGACAAAAGAGCACCCCCAACCCTTTGGAGTCTAGGAAAGCTCCATCTCCATCTCCATCTCTATCTCCACCATTCATCATTTTTTAATTTTTCTTACCATCTTTTACAGAGCACTACAATATGGCTTTGCAAAAGGCCCTGAAAATGAGGTTCTGCAATGCTCTCTCTCTATATCTCGACAAACCAAATCCATTTGAGGAAAATGCTAAATGTATACGTCTTGTTATATTACTGATTTGCAAAAAAGGATATAGTACTACTGATCGTGCTTACATGCTGGCCAGAAGCACCCTAACACCGTTCCTTCTGTATTTTTTTTTTTTATGAAAAATTATTCCCAACAGCTATTATTCACATCTCATACTTTATGAAAAACACTCACACGTCCTATAAAAAAGTAATAAGTGTGATGTGTAAGAGTGAATAGTGAGTAATGCAAAGTAAATCTCTTTTTTTATATATAGATTGAGGGAGGGGTCTACCCATGATTTTCATTTTGGAGATATTAGTGTTGTGTCATCAGGTTACATGTAGTTAGTAATGTGATGAGATAAAATAAGATAAGATGAAAATTATTTCCAAACTTTTCCTAAAGTTTCTTATTGAAGTTGAGGGTTTCAAATTAAGATAGAAATCTATAAATATTATAAGATTCATTTACTATATGTTTATCTCCCACTTAAGATCCTCTGAAAAGTTTTTATTTTAATAAAACAACCAAATAAAATGGATTGAGATTGCGTTTGAATGTTGAGTTGAGATAATAAAATATTATTTTTTAATATTATTATTATTTTAAAATTTAAACAAATTAAATTATTTATTATATTTTGTATTGAGATTTAAAAAAATTACAATGATTAGTTAAGATAAATTGAAATAAGCTTAAAATTCAAACTAATCCTGAGTCTTAATAAAATTTTTTAATTAAATAAGTTTAAATAATTAGTTAAAGTAATTATAAAAGAAAAAAAAAATGATCCGCTTAAAAGTTAAAAACAGGTCACCACAGAGAGAGGGACACAAAAAGGACCTTGAAAAACAGATATTGGTCTGGCTGGCTTAAAGCTTTTTGTACCACGATGCAAGTAGGGAATTATACAGGTTTGATGTGGTTCCGTTTAAGTTCCCCATGCTGCCTGCGCACCCACAAAAAGCAGAGCCTGCAAATCTCTCCTCCTACACTAGAACTAGACCCTAGACATGAGTGTGTACGACATGAGGGCAAAAAGCTGATCCTCTCCTCCCTCGGTGACACGAAATCATGCTAACAATTTTTTGTTTTTTATGCTCCCTCCTGCACTGCAGTCTCACTCAAGACCCATATTCGAATCAATTTTACTAGGAGTTTATCGAATAGTATATTTTATTTTTTTATATATTTTCTTAATTATTATAAACATTTAAAAAAAATAAAAAATTTATAATATTATTAAAAAATACTTTCTTAATTATTAAATAAATAAAAAAAACTCATTCGAGACATTACTTAGATCCCAAATTCCAAAGCATTTCTGTTTTACTAGAGTGTTAATTTTGTAATAAGAAAATTTTATTTATTATTTTTACATTACACACCACATAATTTTTTATTTTTTTTATTTTTTTCTCTTACTAAATATGTGATGTATAAATAATAAGTAGAAGAACTTAATTAGTTTAAGAAAAATAAAATAAAAATAAATAAAAAATAATATAATATATTGTGTGTAGAAATGATGAGTAGCAAAACTCTTTAAATTTAGAAAAACTCTACATGCACGCGAGTTTGTAGACTCCTTGGGCATGAATGCCACTGGGATTGATGAAACTTTGCATTTTGGACCCATTGGGATCTGTATTTTGCTTTTTTTCTTCTTCATCCGAGTGAGCTAGGCTGGGCAAAAAACTAATTCCCGAAACGGTGCCTTTTTTCTCCCGTTTTAGGAGCTGAAACGATGCATTTTGGACGAACTGAAAACCTTAGAAATTTCTCCTACTTCTGGTACACTCCCTCCCGACATCCCTCCCATGACGTATAGGTCTTCATGTTTGGTTGTAGAAAAAGAAAAAGGTATACAAAAACTCTATAAGAAGTCACGTGGGTGTGCAAGTACAACAGTGAGGAAAAGGTGCTTACCTACCTGCAAGATTCGACGTCGAATCAAAAGCTTCTTTGATCTAACGATAGAGTTGACGTTGGTAGTGCATGAGAGCAATCGATCTTAGAGTAGTCAGAGGAATGAGAGAATGAGAGAGGAACGACTACATTGCATAGATGCAAAAATGGGATCTGAGAGAGGGAGATCCTAGTGCAATCTCTAAAAATGTTGGACATTGTTGGTGTGCTCGGTGGATCACTCGTGCATGCACCTGTGCCAATGTTGCCTTTGTGTTCTACTCAGACTTTAAAAAACAAAAAAAACAAAAAACAAGAAGAAGAAGAAGAAGAAAATGAGAAGAGGGAGCGTCTGCATGACAATTTGTGTGAGTGGGGTTGGGTTCTCTTACTCTTGCTTGACTTTTAAGGAAGCCATGATGGTGTGACAAAGAAAGCAAAAACTAGATAGTGCGAGTTTAGATAGAGGACATAGTGTTAACGTCATGTCTTGCACGCCTTTAAGAAAGATTCTGACAACTCAGGTCTTCAGAACTAAACCTATAAAAGATAGGAAGGAAGCAGCTAGAAGAGGACAGCCTTGGGGCCGGGGAGTCTTTGATGCCAAAGTTAGTAAATTCTCTTGAAAGTTTATAAATAAGTATGAGAGTCCAGGGATTAGAGAGAGTTTTCTCGTACTTAGGACTTGTTATTTATACCATAAGTCTGGGGGACAGATCGTGTCTACCTCCATGGAGTCAACGTCCTTCATACTGTTCCATTTGTTAGAATCATTTAATGCAACATAGCTCTACTACGGCATCACTAATACGGCGTATAGCTCGGGTAGTGGTTTCATTAATGCGGCGTGACTTTCTCATTTCCTCCTCCCCGCTAGTATCTTTGGTGGTCTGTTGATGTCTCTCCTGTCAGAGGATCGACTGTCTCCCGTACATTATGCCCACTACATGGATAAGCACTCAAAAGCTGAACATTACTCGAGGGGTTTTCAGGTCGATGATTCTCATCCCCTGCAGCACGTTTCCTCATACAGGTTGTGTCCAAAGGAGCCTTCCCGTGGGCCGGATTGGAGATTTTATTTGTTATGGGCTGGGCTATTGGTCCTTGTTCCCTTGGTTGTCATTCTCTAGCCTGCTGGAACTGAGGGGGCAAAATCCCCTTACAGTTACCCCTCTAATTCTTACCGGACGAGTACGGTGGGAATTATTATTAGTTGAACCCACCTTATTGTTGAGGCCAAGATCCCTCTACTGACGTGTATGCAGTTCCGAAGAGGTTCTCATTGTTTGTTTACCCTGGTAACGTTTCCCCTCCATTCTTATTGGCTCATTTTTCAATAATTTTGATGGCATCTTTTCAAGTACATTAATGTTGAGGGTGCCAGGCGGCTATTTTCCTTCGAGTCGCTTCGTGGATTACATTCCCAGAATTTGAAGCATCTCATACTTCAACCTTCTGTCATGGGGTGTGGGAGATCAATCGTTGCCTTTCCCCTATATAAATACGGTCGGGGTTAAAGTTCCCTTTCCTTTCATCGCGCTATAGCTCTCTTGTCATCCATGTTCTTCCAACTTCTTTTTCATTTGCTTATTCTCTTCTCCTTCCTTTACTACATTTTACTTCTGTGTCGATGACTTCTAAGAAATCCACTCAACCTAGGGCTTCCAGTGGGGGTAATACCGACGCGGGCCATCTTACAGGGGCAGCCGTTGGCATTCCAATGCGTCTGTGACGATGCTGGCTTCGCTGGCCCTCACTTACCAGGTGTCGAAATCGGTACTTTTCAAGGTCCCTGGTCCACTCAAGGGTGTTGTCGACATTGAGGGTCATTCTACACGAGTGGCCCTATTTCATTCCATGTTTTCGTGTGACTTGAGACTGCATTTCCCTTACTCTGTTCGCGACTTGTTGGATCACCTTGGCCTAACCCCTCTCAACTACATTTGAATGCTTGGAAGCTTTTGATTTGTTTCAGTATTATCTGGCGGCACGCTCTACTGGAATCAAACCCGGACGATGCCGACCTTACTGGTCATGAGTTCGCTATGGCAGAATGGGAACATCTGCAGCTTCAGGGCGATACATGCCCTTGTTAACCTGGAGTCGAGGTATCGCAAGGTGGAGGACTAGTCTACGGAGTTCTTCTTTGTGTCTAGCCTTGGGTGGCAGTTCCCAGTCGATCAGGTGAGTCGCCGCGAGTTTCCTATCCCGATGAACTGGGGGAGGGTTCCTGAAAACAAGGTGGTATGCCCGATGGCTACCTTTAACTAGACACGGTGCATTGCAGTAGTTCAAGAATGGGTGCAGAAAAATCTCGATAGCGTCTTCTCGAAAGTCCTCCTTTTCAAGAAGAGCCTAAGAGATTCTCTACCTCCCTTTGGCCACATTCCCTTCGATGACAAGGTGAGTATTGCCTGGCCCCGGGTCACTCTTGCTCGAAAGTGTCTCTCAGATCCTTCCCCATCGAACAAGGGGAAGAAGCCTCACTTAGAGGGTATCTGAGCCGACAACATACCCTTGTTTGGAGCCCTGATTCCTCCAAGGCGAGAGTCAGCTACCCTTGAGGTCTGCCGTCCTATGGTCCCGGTGATGCCAGTGGAGGTGCAGGTAAGACCTTTTTCCTTGGAGTCCTTGGAGTCCTTGGACACCTTGGCAGGAGGCCCCTCGGTTGATGCTCCCCCATGATGCCCATGCCGAGGGGTGAAATAGATGCTCTATAAGGAATCTTTGGGGTCGAGGCCCTTAGGGGGGTTGTCGAGGAGCAGCGTTCTCCGAAGGTTTCTCCTCCTTCTTCAGCTTACTCTGTTGCCGGTAGTTACTCCTCTGGGGACGAGGTTGAGGATTGCTCGAGAGGTTTGAACGCTACTAATGAGGAGGTGGTGGCTACTACTTCCAGCAACCGTGTCGACATAGGGCACAACACAGAAGGCGACTCCTTTCTGGATGTTTTAGTTGGCCCAGGTCCGAGGAATTCGTACAACAAGCCACCTACCTAGGTAGAGCACTCAATGGAGGGTGATTCCCTTCTGGATGTTGTAGCTGGCTCTAGTCCAAGAGGTTCGTGTGATGGTCCACCAGCTCTGATTGAGGCAGCTGCACAAACGTCCGAGGTCGAGGGCTTAGTAGAAGTTATCCCTCCTTTGTCTCGGTTGGAAATATGAGGAAGCCATGCGAAGGCTATAAGCCAGGTCATCAAGTGTTTGTTCGGCTATTTCTTTTGTTGTCCTTTTCCTTTCTCTCGCTATTTTCTAATCTTCTTTTACTGATCGTTGCATGTCGGCCCCTCTTGTTGTTAGGGTACCTCTCAGCTGACAGCTTTTATTGTGGATGGACAAGAGGCCATCGAGCAAGAGAACTAGGACCATCGTTCGATGACCCAAACCACCCTTCACTATGCTCACGGTGAGAGGGAAGAGAGAAAGCAACTAGAGCGAGAGCTGAAGAGGGTGCAACTTGCCTTAAAGGATGAGCACATGAAGACCTATCTCGAGCACTGGAGGCTGCCTCCCACCTGGACAGGTAGCTGAAGTTGGTTACGGGCGTTTGTGATCAAGCGTGGGGGCATCAGTGTGCCGAGGGCCATAGGTCAATGTGGGACCACCACTTGGGGAGTCCGCAGCTGCATTCGAGAACTTGTACAAACTATTTACGGGGCCTCAACCTTGCCAATATTTCTGTTAACAAGGTGGTTATCACATTTAGTCATGACTTGGGAAGGAAATAGATCCCTGATGCTTTCCCAATTCCAGTCGTGCCCGAGCCTGCTGCCCCAGAATCGGGTGATCGTGGTCTTGACGTTCCTAAGATTGGTACCCACGACGCCGAGACCTAACGTTGCCATGTCCTAGCTCCCTGGTGTTGTTGTGGTTCTTTGCTCTTCCATTTCTTTTCTTTTTTGCCGAATGTATATATTTATATATTGTTGTCCTACGACTTGTATATAACTTTGATCAATGAAAGTGTTTCGCACTTTTGTCATGCTGGGCTATTTGTCTTTATTATGTTTTCCTTTCGAGAATTTCCTTCTCTCTCACTTTTTTTTTTGGTGGCAGGCCTAGGGGAATTTGCCGCAGGAAATCGCAGGATTCCTAACTACCCTGCTAGCCGACCGTTCATCCGTTTGTGCTGTGTTCATCCGCCCTCACTAGGTAGTCGTCCTCTCGGGACGTACCCGCAATTTTACTTGATGAGATTTTGGTTTGCCTTGCTTTACAACTTTCTGTAGGCTCAGCTGATTTTAGTTGTATGTTGTTGTAATGAGCCGCCTTACATTATTTCTTGCTCTTTATAACTCTGTGGTTTTATGTTGTAACTTGTAATGATTAATGATATTGCCTTATATTTTGTAGTGTCCAACTATGTATCTTTGCACATCTTTCCCTCCTCTTTCTTTTGTGGTCGGCCTAGGGGTGTTTGGTCGCAAGGACCCATCACATTGGGTCTGACTGTCCACCCCGCCAGTGTCCTACTTACGCCTGAGGACCTCGTTGGCCAACGACTTTCCTGTTCGTGCTACTTCCTTTCGCCCTTGTAGTGCAGACGTTCTCCTGAGGCCTTTGCGACTTTGTTTGACAAGGCCAACATTTCTTCACCTTCTCCTTGTGCTGATTTCCTCTTTTCGATATCCGTCTTTTGGTTGGGCTTTACCCTGCCCAATTATTTTATCCTTTCACTTTGCATTGTCGTATTTACTTGGGCATGCAGTCATCTCCGTGCCTTTCCCGCGTAATTGGATGAGTAAGCCGTGCTGCTCTTGACCTCGATGATGATGGAGGTCTATTCTTCCGATAGCCATGGAGCTAATCTCGCTCTCCGTTGTGGGGAGACAAAGCGGCCTCGGGCTCAACTTTCTTCCTTAGTCCGTAGGGAGGTAAGCAGTCTAGTCAATTCGGGACTGTACCCATCTTTCTCCGTTGGCAGTTGGCATTTTGTATTTGATCCCTGATTGAAAGATAAAGATGCTATCATTATTTTGCTTTTTAAGGGCATGAGTTAATTTTGCAAACTTGGGCCTCCAGGCCTATATCGTATTGTGCTTTTCGTTTTCTGCTACGTCACCGATGTCCGTGGTTTTGAAGTCTGTGCTTTTTAACGCAGCATTCGGGCAGTCAATAGACCTGGCTTGCACTTCTCCAAGGAGAGGTCAGGCCACCTTAGGCCAACTTACCCCTTTACCCCCAGAGGAGGTAATTTTTTTAAATGGTCGTGGGCAGGTTTATTTTCTATTGTGATGGGAGTCGTGGTAAGTATTTAGGTAGTTTAAAGGCCAAACACACTCTTCTCAAAGGGAGGGTCCGAGCGGCTTCTGGCCTAACTCGTCCCTATTACCCTGTAGGAAGTTAACTTGTCCGGGTAGTCCAGGATTCAAACCTGCTCTCGCCCGTTGACATCGCGTAGCCCCTTGTTCTGATTTTTCCAACTTGGAGATTATGTTTACATCGAGTAGTCGAAAGACTAGGCCTACACTTTATCAAGGAGAAGTTAAACCCGCCCTTTTGATTCCCCAAGGAGGTAACTTCTTTGGACAGCCGTAAAGCTGGTCCGCTCTTTTGCCACGATAGGAGTTGGGGTAAGTATTTGGGTAGCCTAAAGGCCGAATCCGCTCTCCTCCGCAGGAGGGTCAAAGTGGCCTCTAGCTTGACTCACCTGTATTACCCCGCGAAAAAGTAATTTGTTCGGGCAGTTTGAGACTGAACCCGCTCCCACTCGTTGATATCACAGGAAAATGTAGGATTTGGGTTAGGCTAGCGCTGTACCCACTCTTTGTTCGCAGCGAAGGTCAGGAAAAGTATTCGGGAAGCCATGCAGCATCATGTGAGCCCTAAATGTTTACAGTTGCTCAAGAGGGTCCCTTCCTCCATCATACATTTCCATGGCCTGGACCCTAAACTTTGGCAATAAGGGTACAACCATCACCTCCTCTGTGTTGGGTAGATCAGTGCTCGTGAGCAGTTGGTCCACTAATGACGACATACCTACCTTCCTTGCAATCTCCTCATATTTTCATTTGAGATTACGGAACTCATCTTGCATGTTCTTTGTAAATAAGTATTAGAGTCTAGGAATTAGAGAGAGTTTTCTCGTATTTGGGACTTGCTATTCATACTATAAGTCTGGGGGGACAGATCATATCTGCCCCCATGGAGTCCATGTCCTTTGTACTATTCCCTTTGTTAGAGTTCTTTAATGCGATGTGACTCTGGGACGACGTCATTAATGTGACGTGTAATTTGGGTAGTGGTGTCATTAATACGGTGTGATTTTTCGGTTTCCTTCTCCCCGTTAGTATCCTTGGTGGTCCGTTGATATCCCTCCTGTCAGAGGATCAATGGTCCCCCGTACATTACACCCATTACACAGACAAGCACTCAAGACTTGGACACTACTCGAGGAGTTTCCAGGTCGATGAGTCTCATCCCCTAAAGCACATTCCCTCATGTAGGTTACGTCCATACGAGCCTTCTCATGGGCCGGGTTGGAGATTTTATTTGTTATGGGCTGGGCCTTTGGTTTTTATTCCCTTGGTTGCCATTCTCAAGCTTGCTGGTGAGACTAAGGAGGGAAATCCCCTTACACCGAGTATCGAAATTATTTGTACTTTTGCATTTGATAAAAAACAAAAAAAAAAAAAAGTCTATACCTCTGTATTTGAGAGAGAGAGTTTGGAAACAAAGGAAAAGTTGGATGACGGTTAGGGAGAGATGGCGTGGGAGGAGAAAAGAGGGAGAGTTGGAAAAAAAATAAATTAAAATGACGAGCTATAAAAGAAATTAAAAGAATCAGTTGGATATTTGATTAAAATATAGGAGGCAGGTTCGAGTATGAGTTGAAAAGAACAAAATGTTGAAGATGGCCATGGACAGTCTCCCTGCCATTAGCCACTGCATGCTGGAGAGAATGAAATGGTGTGTGGCCCCTGGCTGTTTGGAGTAGCCAGAAACAAAAGAGAAAAAGAAAAGCAAGTAATTGTTTATGTTCATGAGCAAGGAGTCCCCAAACTTGCCAGCATGCAGCGGTATTGCTGAAGATTAACCCATTTGAATCAACTGTCAGAAACATACAATCTAATTCAAGACTGAAAATAAGAGTTAGGTCAAAATTTTAATATGGCCAGATACAAGTCTCGTGATTCCTTTAAAAAAATAATAATAATAATAATACCCACCATAAAAATAAAAATAAATAAATAAAGAGTTTGTTTTTTTCAGAACGGTCCAAGTTTCTTTTTTTGTTTCAAAAGACAGACGCGGGCCTACTGTTGAGAAGTAAACTCAAATATTAGAACTTGTGTGAAGTAATCAAAGGTAAACTCTCAATACAGATTCTAACTTTTGTAAATCTAAAGCTCCAATCCACCCCAACGCATCCTGACCGGTAACATTCTATATTCAACTCATGAAGTGCAAGCCAATCCAGTTTTAAATCAAGAGCAATAGACTCTTTCCCTTTGGTGCATTTTGGACAGCTTTTCATATCATACCAGTAAATTTGTATACTACATAATACAATTTCGACTCAAAAAGGGAAAAGAAAAAATCACAACATACAAAATAGTAAGGAACGGAAAATTCCAATTTTCCCTTTGTAGCTAAAAAGGAGAGTTTGAGAGTGCAAAAATCACCCGGAAACAGACAAGACTCCACTTCTATGGCAACTTAACCAGTAAAAACAAATTTAATGGACTCAACATCAACTTCATAGGAGAGCCCAATCACCCGGGATTACCCTTCCCCAAATAAAGAACTCTGGCTCCACATCCTTGTTGCAGCAATATATTTCCAATTTATCATATATCCAGTCCAAGTATAGTCCCTGCCACACCTGAGAAATCCAGCCATTTACAACACCCAGCCAGTCCACCAACCCCAAAAATACGCCTGATACTGGACGGACCAAAGAGGACCCAAACACGACAAGACAACTGACCTGACCCCAACTATTCTCCCACCACCAAATCCTGATCAAATTTGAATAAGAAATACTGTTAAAGGCCAAACAAGAGCAAAAACTAGTTGAATAAGAACATCCCACAGGATTAGAAGTACACTAGTGCGTGGATACCTTCAGTTGAAGCTAAATCCACCAGAAGGTACAGTAGGAACCTCACTCCCTCCAAAGTTGAATGCAGTCTGGGGAGCATCACCCGGTGGCATTGTGTCATCCTCTTCCTCCAACCAGTATGTCTCAAGAATTTTCACAGCCTTCTCATAAATCTCGGTGTTGTCGTGACTCTGGAGATTCTCAATTTTCTCTAGCCCCTCCGCATCATCAATCATTTGAGCATAGGGATTGACATCTCCAGTAGTTCCCAGATTCTTCTCGGCTTCCCCTACCTTCAATATGTTCTCAAGCCCTTCCAAACAAACTGTGACAATCCTCGGGTCAGGGCAGATGAGAAGATCACACAAGGGTTTGATACACCCTTGATTTACCAAAAACCTGTAACCAGCAAAGGAATATAAAAATCCGCATGCCAACATATTTTCAAAGAAAAACTAAGAAAACAAAGAGATTGTTACATACTTGATTTGTTCATGAGAGCCGCCAGATGTTGCATTTGAGATTGCCCATGCAGCCTCTTTCCTAATATCAAATTCAGCATTTTGAAGCAGATGAACAAGCGGGGCGATAATATTAGCCTCAATGACAGCCTGTAACATATGATAATACATCATTCTGTAGTCATCATTGATGCAAGTTGTGAAACCTAGAGAAACAAAACTACAACTAAAGAGAAGATACAAATTCATTCTGGAAAAGCTTTGACATACAAGTTACCTGAATCTGCTCCTTGTTACCAGCAGTGATATTTGAAATAGTCCAGCAAGCTTCTTTCTTGATGCTCTTTTTGTAATTATTGGTCAATAGGTTCAAAAGGCAGTGAAGAGCATTGTGGTTGATAATAACCTGGGCAACACCATCATTCATTAGTTGAAAATAAGAGGAAAAATATTCAACTCAAATAGCATGATTTCATATTGGACAACTAATGTAGAAGAAAAGAAATAACAAAATGAAAAGAGCACATCTGTTCTTCAGAGGAAGAGGGTGGTGCAGTACTCAGAATTTTGAAAGGCTAGCTTCTATTTTATACGTTCAAAGTTCAACTACAACTCCAACTAAACAAATCTTCTGCACAGGTGCAATGTCACAACAATGGTACTCCAAGAAAAAAGACAAAAGGAACAGAAAGTACTACTGAACAAAAATCGTGAACCACCTTCATCTGATTCTCTGACTATAAATAATATGCAATTCAATCAAAAAGTTGTCATCTGAGGTTTACTAGCCAACTGAAAGCCAGTACATTCCAATATCTAATAAGGCTTCTTTTCAGCCATCAAGCTTCTTTTTTAAAAAAAAATATATATCTGATTATGTTGTGCCAATTTAATTAGCAGAAGAAATATTGCTGAGCTACTTGGGTCAAACAAAAGTTACAAAGCCCAAGTCCAATCCAATTACTTATAAAAAAGAGAACTTCTTTGTGAGTTTGTATTCTCTTCCCTTTTAAGTTGTGGAATGAAACGAGATTTTATTCAGAAAATTAAAAAGGTAAATTGTATCAGATTGCAGCTCTTCATACATGCCTCATTTGATTCCAAATAGGACCAAACTATTGACCAATCTAAGCACAGACGATAACCTATCAACTTAGAATTAAGTGATGACCCATGTTTCTTTCCCCTCCCATGATGAGGTGGAATTTTAGAAAAAGACAAGTAAAATCAGAACAATTTGAGGTACAGAAGTTTCCAATACCTGAGTCTGCATATCATCTCCAGTAACAATATTTCCAACTGTACGAAGTGCGGGAATAAGAACTGAAGGAGATGGGTGACTGAAAAAAATGGTAAGAAAGTTCAGAATTTGGAGGCAAAATAAAAAGATTTAACACCTTCCACAACAGGAAAAAAGGTGAAAGATTAAGCACTCACAGTAAAAGTTCAACAAGCCGAGGACAAACACCGGCTTCTATAACAGCTTGAATTTTGTCGTTTGTACCATCAGACAGATATGAGAGGGCCCAACAAGCATCAGTCAAGACTTCTTCATCATTTGAATGAATAAGGCGTGCAAGTGCTGGGAGGGCAGGCTTAACCTGTGTAATATACAATTAAAAGAAAAAAAATGACAATCTCGTGGTCAATACGTGTGAAAACATCAGTGGCATACCCATCCCCCAAGGAATAACTACAAAGTTTCAACAACAACAACAACACCTCCTATTAACTTTCACATATTCTCAATATCCTAATTTAAATGTTTTACTTTTATTTTGGAATGTCCAATTTGAAAGTTGTTACTTTCTCAATTTATTGTACTATCCTAAATTTTAGAAACAAACCAGACCAAATTCTTTTTAAAATTTATGTCCCCTCTAATATGTATTATAGGAAATTTAATAAAGATTGCCATAATTTTTACAATCATGTCATTTCAAAATAGGATATCCACATTGAAGGGAGCGACCCAATGCCAAGATATCATTATCCACAACATCTAGAATTACCAAGCAAAGAGAGTAAAAAATAAAAATTGACAACATAATTTAAGCTAAATACCATCCAAGATATCTAACCTGATCAAAAGGAGGTTGAGGCTTGCCACGGCAAAAGTTTGAAAGAGTCCACGTAGCATTTCTCAGCATGGAAAGCTTGGCATGCTCATTCAGTTGTGCCAGTAAAGGAAGCAAAGCCCCATGACCAAGAACAAGATCACGGCATCTAGGAGAATCACCAGCAACATTTCCCAATGCCCACACAGCCTGTACATCCAAAAGAAGGATACATTCAGGTTGAACTTTAAGTAAAGATGAAAGTTCCGATTAACTACAGATAATACTACAAAAAGTACAAAAGATCTAGTGCAAGCCCACAAATCATATGTACCTGCTCACGAACATCATCACTAGGAGAACCAAGAAGTTTGACAAATATTGGGACAGCCCCGTGATCAATTACCACCTTTGTGTTCTCAGATGTCCCAGAAGCAATGTTAGTGAGAGCCCATGCTGCCTCAAACTACAGGAGTTTTCAAGCAATAAAAGTACTAAGTTCATGGTCACATGTGAAAATATAAACTAGATAATAGATAGCATGCAATAAACCTGAAGCTGAGGGAAGTCCTCCCTGATAAGAAACTCAACAAAGCGAGGAACAACACCTGATTGAATCACTTCCTCAATTGGAGGGCTGCGCTCTGGAGAAAAAAATAATAAGTAGATAATTGTATTGGATATAGATGTACAATAGATGCAAAGAGAGCAATTACTCACCGATTGAAAGCAATTTCCTGAATTGAGTAGTTGCCTCAAGCTGCAGATTACTATCGTCACTCCAAACTCCTGCAACCATGGATGGCAGATGTTCCAACTGCAATCAAACAACAGGAACATAATTAGAAAGATACAGCCAAAAATAAGAAAAATGCTAATTCCAAAACAAATCATCAAACTCACTATTATTTGGACTTCATACGAATAAATCCAAGAAGGCAAAATCATCAAGCTCGCAAAACTTAACACTCATTTAAACAAGGCCACATCCAATTCAACGAAGCCCTAATTTAAATAAAATAGAAAGAATTCACTTTCATTTTATCACATGACTACTGCTCAAAAAGAAATTTATCATATGAGACTCAACCCAAGATCATACATAATCAGCCAGCTCAAACCACTGCAATCAACCATGCAAAATCCAATATGCATTCCTCATTCTAGCTCCTATTCCACTAAAGTCAAAAAGTGCAAGTAACAGCCAAGTTTATAAACGCACACCGATCAACAAACTAGAAACCAACTAAGTTTTACATCCAGCTAAAACAACGACAAATAATCCAACCAAACCCAAATCCCCCAAGCAATTTGATCGAGATCATGAAATTGAACTGATATGCCGAAAAGCGATGCGCTCAAACGGATGATTAAAGCAAGTTCTGACCAGCTGAAGCAGCAACAAATTATCCAACCAAACCCCAACCCCCATCTCATCAAATTTACAGAATGGAACTTGAAGACCAAGGAAAAAAATCTAAAACGAAACCTAAATTAGACAAGATTCCATTTACAGGGGAAACATGAAACAAGAAAAACAAGATGCACCTGAAACAAATATAAACGATCCAACAAGGAATTCATCCAAATCATAAAAAGAGCTACAGCGGCAGAAAGCGGATCGAATCGAGCAATAATAAGAAGTTGAATGGAGAATGGTGGTGGTGCGTATAACCTTCTTCTCGACGGCTGTGGTGTGGAAAGAGGAAGCGAGGTTCTGGGCCTGGAGGCCCTCGCGGCGTTTCTTGAGCAAGCTTTCCTCCCTGCGGCTCTTGCGGATCTCCACCATGTTGTCCTCCCTCCGCCGCCTCCCTTCCTCGGCGTCCACCGCCACCTTGTACCGGTTGCGACGTACCTCCGTCCTAGCGTTCGGCCTCAAAGACATCTTATCGTCTCGGAGGGATTCCCAAAGAAGAGAGGAACCAGACCAAATTGGAAGATTTCCGGAGAGAGTGGTAGAGGAGAGTGTGGGGGTTCCAGAGGTTCGAGAAGAACAGGGGAGGATTTATATATTATTTTTGTGGAGGGTGGAGGGAAATATCAAACAGGGCTCGGATCGGTGGAGATTTGCGGTTGTGCCACTGAGGGGATGATTTTGAATTTGGTAATCAATAGTTCCTCACTAAAAAAATAAATAAAAAGTGACTTTTCCTTTTTCAAAAAGGCATGTTTTACAAACGACGTCGTTTATGTGTGGACCTCGACTTCATCGCACGGTCCGTTTATAGGAAGGCCCAATGCCTCCAACGCACAGTCATGTTATTACCATATATAGAAAATGAAGTTTGGAAAATCAAAATTGATGTTTTTAACCGGCTATGAGTTTTTTCTTGGACGAAGAATCGGAAAAATCTAATTGTAAGTAATTTTACGTATTAATATGCGTATTTATTCAATATAATTAGTTAGAAAGTAAATTTTATTAAAAATAATACTAATTTAAATTTAGAATATAAAGGTAATAATATTAATATATAGATTAGTACGTAAACTTACTTGTACATAATAAAACTCTTTGAATCATAGATGTTGTGTGGGGCTTCGCTTGTAATTCAATAGTTTCCAATTTTGCTTTCCATTAATAAGGTTGACAACGTATTGTTTTACAATTTTTATTTAATATGTATATTTATGGAAAATGTTATTTTATCTTCTCAAATGTACTGCTTAAAGTAACCACCAGTACATTTATATATAATTTAATATTAAAAAAACACAAATACACTAGGTTAATTTGGAGCGGTACATTTAAGAGTGCAGAGTAACAGTACCTTGTATATATACGTATAACCGAAACAGTTCCAAACCATGATTCTGGTATTACTATTATTATTTTGTATATTATTATAATTATTTTAATATGATTTTAAATAGTTAATTATCGATATCAAGACAATGATCGAGAATGAAAGTGGGAGGCATAATTAAATCAAATGTATGTAAAAAAATATTTTCCATGCAAATGAGATGGGTAAAAGCCCTACTCCTATTGCTTTTTCCATAATGTGAATTTCCATTAATGAGATGGCATATTACCATATTAGCTTTACAATCTCCTTCAGCTTATATATATTTATATAAATATATATATATATGAGTTTTGCTAGGTACAAGCGGTTTGATGTAGCCTACCAATACTGAATTATTTTTTTATTGAAAAGAAAAAAAAAATCTTTTAAGAGAAGAAAAAAATCTTCTATCTTATAAAAATTATTTTCATTTTTAATTCGTTACCGTTTCATTAAATAAATATCTTACATGTCAACATTGATTTGTGATTTGGTGCACGAACTCACTTGTAAGAAGACTTTTCTTATATATATATATATATATATATATATATATTATATATGGAAAAATCTAATTGTAAACGATTATGCGTACTAATACACGCAGTCATTCAATATGATTGGTCAGAAATTAGATTTTATTGAAAACAGTACTAATTTGAATTTAGAATATGAAGACAATAATATTAATACGAAATTGATATGCAAACTTACTTGCATATAATAAAATTATATATATATATATATATATATATATAAAAGAAATGATATGATCTCCAGCTAAAGCACAGCTCATCAACAACGCACTACTTTTTATCCGTTTCTATGGAGTCGGGCTAAAAAGCTTCATTCCTATTAACAATGGCGTTTCTCTATTCTATATTACGACTTTCCAGTCCCAAGTAGGACCCCTTTCCGCATCTAATATTCCACATTCTCTGTAGGAATCCTTGTCGATAGGCTGTTATTCTCCTCGCCCTTAACTTTTTTTTTTATATAATCCGCGTATTTGTAAGGTATAAGATTTGAATAGTAAGAAGTGCATGGATAGATTTTTGTCTCTTAAATATGTGACAATTATATTTGAAATTATATGTTTAAGGAACAATTGTTATATAATTTATTGACTGAATTGAACTTTCAAAAAAGAGTCGTGTTATCTATAAGTCTCACATCCTGTACACTAACTTAAAAACATGTCATTTTATATTTTTATCATATTTTACTTACAAACATGTCAGGAATCATTTTCATTAGGTGGGTAAAAAAGCAAAATGATATATTTTTAAATAGGTGTGCAAGATGTGAGGCTTATGTCTAGGATTTTTCTTCAAGAAATTTTATTGGCATCTCCCTCTACATATGTTTTTTTTTTAATTGGCATTCCAAGAACAAAGTCCTTATTAGTCTCGGGAATGTATAGGCCTTTGATAAAGAGTTTCCTGCAAATGCACCGAAGGCTTTCTTCAGATCGAAGAAGAAAGCTTTCTAAAAAGAAGTTTCCTTCCTTCAAAGAAGAAGTTTTGTCATTACGAACTACGACCGAAGGCAGAATAATTTAAAGAGAAATTTCCTCAATTCGATAATCTCTACAAATTCTTTGCATCCAAGAGGAATATTCAATCCTTAGATCTGGAGAGAGATACTACTAAGGCCAAGGTCTTTACCACTTGAGCCAATCCCTATGGATTACATCTCCCTACCTATGTTGTAAGGAACGATAAGAGAGAAAGTAAAGCAAAAATGTAATCAATCACACACGATATAAGATTTAAGGGGTTCAACAATATGCCTACATTCGTAGAACTGTAGAGAATTTTATTTTAAATGATAGTCCAATACCCAGCGAGGCAATATGACAACCATACAAAAATAATACCATATATATAATAAACTCTAATTAGAGGATCAGGTTGCGTCAGTTCAAGAGCTAAACCTTAATTCGCTTGTAAATCCTAATTTGCTTCAACTTAGACCTATTAGCCCAAGACTATGCTCCATGATTCAAATTTTATTGAAAATCTACAAAAAAATTGCAACGAGTCATTATCGGATCGAGTCATCAAATCAGGCTACACACATTGGTATTTCACACTTTCTAAAGGAAAACAAATAAAGATGACATAATATTTTTCACAAAACTCTAAGCCCTTGCGCTCAAAATCATTTTTAAGGGTTTTTTAATTTACTAAATGTCATTTATTTATAATAAACGTACATTTATTTCTAAAAAAATGACTTCTCTGACTCTTTTTTAATGTAAGAATTAGAACTTTGAATCAACGGTCACACCCTCCCTTTTACTATTATAAAGATAAAAAGAAAATGCTAATTTATTCATTGGGTTTGCCCCCTAAGTTTGACCACTAATGTAATTTAATTTTTTTTTCTTTTCTTTTGTAAAATGTTTAAAAAATAAACCACTAGTGAATTTGTGTATTTTTTTAAATATTTAATTTAATTTTTTTTTTTAAAAGAGAGAGAATGAACTAGTAGTCATGCTCAATAGTAAAAACTAGATGGCCGACTAGACGATCCAAAGATAAAATATACTAATAGAATTACTGGTCAAGCTATTAGGTTATTCTCAAGATTTGTAACTTTCTTACCATATGGCCCCCTAGAGAGTGAAGATGCCAACATTAGGTCGAATAAGGTTAGGAGGTCCATTCGACCACTCAAAATCAAAACACTAAAAAAATGTTGAGGAAAGTAGTTTTGGGGCCGATGAAAGCAACTAACAACTTATAGCTAAACTTAGCAAAGAGATTCAACAACTTGTAAATAATACAGCTATTACAAA
The DNA here is from genome assembly GCF_004785595.1 of Juglans microcarpa x Juglans regia. Lineage (NCBI taxonomy): Eukaryota > Viridiplantae > Streptophyta > Magnoliopsida > Fagales > Juglandaceae > Juglans > Juglans microcarpa x Juglans regia. Next base: position 25,456,532 of record NC_054601.1, on the reverse strand, counting down.
CTGAGTGGCTCTATAGCCACCGCTCCCAACTTCCGTTGGGAGAAAACCGCTAGTCTTAGTATTTTTTTTAATCTGTATTTTTTAATATTTAAAAAAAAATAAAAAAATCACAATATTATTAAAAAATACATACTTAATCATTAAGTAAAAAAAATAAAAAAAATTGGAAGTAGGGGCTACCAGCGAGACATCTATCATTTTCCATTACAAATTATGCATGTAAGGGGTGGGGTCCTTCTCAAAGCGGGAAATAAGAGTGACAAAAATCTTCTTCAAGAGTCATTTTGTGCATATATGCTCAGATTAATATTCCATCTGAGGCTCATGTTCTTGTAGGTGAGCGAGTGAAGAGCAATTAAACCTTGATTAATTTTGTGCATGCTCAGATTAATTTTTGCAACTTGTTAAACCTTGATTACTTGTCGTTCCACCTCACACATCATGATATGTCCTATCCCCAACTTGTTAAATCTTCTTCGAGGGTGATTTTGTGCATGTCAACGCTATGGACCTTAAAAGCAATTAGAAGAGAGAAGTGTTATTTGAAGGCCTTTACTCCACGCACCATCTACATAACATAATTTGATTAAAATTTATCTTTTAAATCAAATTATATCACATAAATGATGTGTGGTGCAACAGTTATTCTACAAGTTCACGGGATTGAGTACATGGGGGGAATCGGCTTACATGTATTAAATAAATAAATAAATAAAAATAAAAAACACAAAATGAGAGGGAAATGTCGAAATGAAATCTAGGAAACCTTATCTAGCTCTTATGTACCTGTACAAGGAGATGAAATCATGTGTACATTCAGCCAAATCGAAGAACTGATCCAGGAAAGCAAACCTAGCCATCTACACTTACAGTAGTACAAGAAGATTGTACCGAACTGATCTAGGAAATCCAGGACAGAGGTTGTCGCTCGGAAAAGACGATTCACTCATGTTTTCTCAACTTGTGTAGAATCTTAAAATACATCCTCTGTGTTTTTACTATAATATTGTAGAGCAATGAGCATGAACTTTTCTGACAATTTTCAGATATGAGTTAACTAATTTGCAAGATGAAATCTTAAGGAAAGGGGTCGGGGATTCGTATATTTTATTGTGAGGGAAAGAATCAAGTTTCTTTTATTTTATATCATCTTTTTTGGTTGTTAAATTGACTTCATCCGTATTTAGTGTTGAAATAATCGCAGATTTATTACGAATTTATGCCAATATTTTGGATTTTTTGGATTTTTTTCATGGAGTTTATGAATGGACAAGTTTCTATTAGCCCCTTTGTTTCCCATTGAAGAAGATGAGAGGATTAAGTTGAGAAGCAGACTTGTTTTCGTGGCTTGTGGGAAGCAGATTCACCCTTGCCGAAACGAAGCTTATCACGGGTGGGGAAGTAGAAGAGATATCATTTACTACTTGCTTTGTGTCTATGACGAAGGGAAGAGATTCCGGTTGCATGTGATAAGTTGAGCTTGCATATGAAACGTAGCGTTTCATTTATCCACATGGAGGTACGTGTATGCAGGATTACCCCTCCGAGTGTAAATAGACTTTTTCGTGGGGGTAAAGACGTCTAAATAAAATTGTTGTTCGGACAGACTTGTTAAAGCTTTAATTACGTGTCCGTTCCAACGTCTAAATACCTAGATTCCATTCTTTTAATTTGCCAGCCACGCACATGATACGTCCCATCCCCGAACCCACGCCAAACACACAAAAGGGCAATCAGCCAACGACCCTTTAAATAAAGTAAAAGTAAACAAGAAAGAAAAAAAATATCTCTGAGAGTCTCAAATAAGCATAAACACTGTACGCCTCTGCTACCACTACGATTTCGTGTCCCAAGTTGTTCCACGCAAAAAAGTTGGTCCGGGGGGGGGGGGCATGTAACAGTTATCCATCACGTAAATGATATATATTGGCTGGTGCAGAATCCAATTAACTTACGTTAAGTTGAGTTGAATTAAATTGAGATAATAAAATATTATTTTTTATATTATTATTATTTTAAAATTTTAAAAAAATAAATTATTTATTAATTAAATTTTAAAAATATTATAATGCTAAGTTGAGATAATTTTATCATTTATATTTCGTTTAAAAACATAACTCATCTCAATTTATCATTATAATATAATTTAATTTTTTTAAATCTTAAAATAATAATAATAATAATAATAATAAATAATATTCTAATAATATTTTATCAATTCAACTCACTTTAACGTTCAAACATATTAATATCTTTGATTTAAGAAAAGACCGATTATCCAACTACAACCACAGAACAATATATTTTGCACAATCTCAAGTACAAAAGCCAACATCTCTGGCCGCTCATGCCACCGACCGAATCAACGTGCACAGACTCACTCCGACTACAATAATGCGAACACACTCTGTACCAAAAAAAGTAACATGACTAATAACTTATGGAAAATGAGCTCTACTATCCTCCTATTATTCATAATTTATAGTCTTAATATAAGAATAAAAAATAAACGAAAAAATATAAAATCAATTTATTTTGATAAAACTCACTTTTTTACATGTAATTAACATTACCCTTTATTTATAAAAAAATCTATTTATAAATTGATGTAATACAACAGTTCTTACTAACTTGATTTAACACAAAGTTTTAAAATTTAAATATTATAAATAAAATCTTTCCATTTAATCGATATGAATAATGTGCTCTAGCTTAAAAAATATAATAACTCATAACTAATTAAAGTTCTTATTTGAATTAAAAAAATATTTTATCTTATTTCATCATTATAATTTTTTTAAATTTTTACATAAAATATAATAAATATTTAACTTTTTTAAATCTCAATTTAAAATTTTTTAAATTTTAAATTATAATAATAATATTAAACAATAATATCTTTTTAAACTTTTATAAAAAACAATCTTATCTCAACTTATATCTAAATCCACACCAGCATAAGTATCAAAACCGTGGAACTCATCTACATGACACAAAATCATAATCTTTGTACCAATAAATAGAACATGGCGTCAATAAATTCCTTCGAACAAGAGTCTTATCACGTAACTAAAATGCGATTGATTAGTGAAATGACAATTGATTTGAAAACCAATAATTCTAAGCTGTACATAATAAATAAAAGATACAAGGGGCATTAAAATAAAAATAAAAAGGGCAAGTTCCATTATTTAGAATGAGCACCCAAAGTCAACACATTTTTTCTTTTTTTAAAAAAAAAGGCAGCTAAATTACCTAAACAGACCACCAGCCCCCAACAAAGTAAACAGTTAATTATCTTTCCCAGCCCAACTCAATGAAGATCTGATCTGAAAATGTGTTTCGGAGGGTAATTAATTAATTCAGTTGAACAAATTACTGGGTGTAAAAGGCCATGATGCACAGAGGTTTGGATCCGGTACACCATGGTTAACAGCGAGAGCTGCTGCGCTTTGCCGCGTTAACCTTCGACGGCGACGACGTCACACGTGCCTTCTTTGTTGCCGTCGGATCCTCGTTAACGTCGAAACCCCTCATCATGTTCATATCGTCCCCACCGACCATCTCCGCAAACATCCTCTGAAGGTCCTCGAAACTGTCCCCCTAATAGAAATTGTTTTTTTAAAAAAAAAAAAAATAACTCAGTTACGAATATACCCTTCCAAAGTAGTACAATAATTGCTGCATCGAGAAAAAACAAAAAAGTACCTCGTCTTTCACTTTGTTCATCATGGACAGCATCTCTTGCATGAAATCACAAAATTCCTGCTTGCTAATAAATACAAAATTCAGGGACAAAATGGGAAACAAAAGAAAAAAGAACATATAGACATTTAAGCCCAAATAAAAGACGGCCTTAGGCCCAAGGCGCGTCTAATGACCAAAACGACATCGTTTTACATGGTACTGTACACAGTGCAATCAAAGAACGGTACGGACCTCGTCTTCGTCCTCCAGAGGATCGTAGAGCCCCGCGTCGTACATTGACCTCTTCGACTGATCCGAGAGAACTGTCACAAAAAAGGGGGAACAAGCGACCACCAGTGTCCACGTCAACAAATCGTAACCGTAAATTCAAAGGCCGCCTTAGAAAAATAAGGAATGATAATGTTACCGGAGTGAGCCTCTTGGATTTGCTGAAACCGCCGTTTCGCCTCCCCCGCCAACGACGGTTTCCGGGCCCACCTGTCGGGATGCCATTTCTGAAGCGAACAGAAAAAATAAAATCACGAAAACGACAATCGCCCTGTTTCTTATAATAGAATAACAGATAAGAGGAAAGAGGAAGATGGAGGAGAGCAGTGACGTTTCGAAGAAATGAGTGGGCGACTAACCAGAGCAAGCTTGCGATAGGCGGTGCGGATATCGGAGAAGGAGGCGTCCTTGCGAATCCCGAGGACGGAGTAGTAGCAAGACGATCCGCCGTTGGATCCTCCTTCCCGATCCATAAAAAAAAAATGAACCAGAGCCAACCAAAACCAGAAATATCCAAACGCACCAGAACTCCGTGCGCAGAAACGAGACGATACCGCTCAAACCATAGAAGTTAGAGAGAGGCAGGAGCAGCAGGGATAAAAAAACAACGTGAGATTTTAAGAGAGAGAAGAAAATATCTCCGTAGATTTGTTTTTTGGGAGGTTGAATTAATACGGAGGAAGGAAACTTCGAGAGATTTTGGCAAAACAAATGTCTTCTCTTTCTTTACGGAGGCCGAAGATATTTTCTTGTGGATGAACATAAATACGCCCCGGATTTACGAGAATTACGTTGATGTGCCATTAGGTTGAACTTTTATTTTTTTTAATTTTTTTTTTAGACACGATGTTGGCCTTTTTCTCATTAAAGAAAACAAAAAGAGGAGGCGACATATTACTTGTCCAAAATAAATTTTAGTCACGTTTCATAAAAATAAATTTATAAATAAAAATAATTTGATGTGATAAGTAAGTTTGTAAAATTAATTTTATTATAAAATAGATCAATATATAATATAAAATTATATCAATTTAAGAATTTATTTTTAAAAATTTCATCATTAACCATAATACTTCTCGTTAGAAAATGATAGTTATAATAGGACAATGAACATTTCTCATTGGCCTATTGTCAGGAATGCCAAAAGAAGAAGAGTAATGCTACTCATTATCTCAACTCTCATCATCCTCCCATCATCCTATAATGTGACATTAGGTGATTAAAAATTATTTATTACATTTTACTTGTGAACCTATTATCTAATGTCATATCATTGAATGATGAGAGTTGGAATGATGAATAGATTTTTTCAAAGAATAATTACCTATATTAGCTTGATTAAGCAAGTATGTATATATATATATATATATTATATATATATATATATATATATCTCTTTATACTTAAAAGCATTTATCGCCCAATGAACAGTAATGATGAATAATACTCTTATTTTACGTTTTTCTTCTCCGTCCTTCTCTACATCCTCAAACCAATATTATTCACAAAATACCATAAAATTACTACAACAAATCACAAAATCACTACAACAAATCACATATCACTACAAAAAATCACAAAATCACCACAACATATCACAAAATCGCCACACAAAATCATCACAAAATCATAACAACAGATCACAAAGTCACAGCAAGCACAGACCAAGCTCACGAAATCATCTTAAAATCATCGTAAGATGATCACAAACTCACCGTAAATCATCCTAATTCTACAAAATCACAAAATGAGAGAGGTAGAGGGCTGGGCATGGAGGAGCAGGGGAGGTGTCGTGGAAGGTTGGGGGTGGCGTCGTGGGTTGTAGGCAGCGGATCTAGGCCATCGTGGTGGTGCGATGGCGTGGGCTTGGCTAACGACGACGCTACGGGGAGAAACCCGTGCGTGTAGAGGCACTACGTGGCAGGGTTAGGGAGGAGCTACGGGTGGTGAGTTACATGGAAGTGGTCCACAGCGTGAGGGGAACTTGGTGGTGGTGCTTGGTGGAGCAGGGGTTGAGCCGCAATGGCGGAGAACCCGTGCATTGAGACCCATTTCGGGTTGCTCGCGTGCGGCTAAGGGATGAGCTTCCAAGGGGCTTCGATGGTGGAGTTTGGTCGCCAGCATGAGGGGAAGCCGGTGAAGTAGTCGGTGACACCGCACGGTGGCGCACAACTGCTTGAGGGAGGAGATCGGATGAGAGAGAAGGAAGACGTGGCTAAGCGAAAGGAGAGAAAGGGAGAAAGGGAAGATGAGGTTGGGAAAAGAAAGTTCTTGGGATTTAAATTCAACACTTCATCATAAGTCTCAAAATTTGATCCAATGGTAAAATTTAAATACTGATTTAAATTAATTTAAAATAGATAATTAACATATAAATATCATATCATAAATAAATTATCAAATTTAATTTATAAAATATTAATCTTTTATCATTAAATAAATAATGAAATTTTGTTAAATATTTAAAAAATAAATAAAACTATATAAATAATTAAAGTTTTAACATAATTTAAATATAATAATACTAAATTAGGCAAACGTCCCTCGGACGTTACCTACTACTAGTATATATATATATATATATATATATATATATATATATTTATGATCAGCAATGTGGGGAGTATAAGAATCTTTTCTGGTGGTACTTGATGACCTTTGTTAGCAAATTGGACGGCTCACCTTTGAATCTCACCACCTCAAATCAACTTTGATGTCATAACAAAATTCAAACAGGTGTTAGAAGCTGGGATTTCATCATTCCAGCTACTATAATATTGTCGAGTTAGTGATGTCCTATCGATTTTTCTTCTTAAATATGCTCCAATGACATTAACCTCTTACCTGTCCAAAAAAAAAACACAAAAAATCTATTAAAATGGCAATTTTTTCACCTGACGTACGGCCATGGCCCATGACGAGAACAAAATTTTATGGGTGTTCTTCAATGATTGAGAATCATCGGCATTGGGGACAGCAATAAAGATTAGTAATTTAGTTGGATATATTATTATCTGTTGGCTTCTTACTTGTTCTTCTTCTCCTGTCTGGTTTAAATATGTTTACAGTTGAAACAGTTAAGAACTGGTTCCAATCAGATCGAATCACGTATATATATTTCTGTCACTGTTTGTGATGAACTATGATCAGTTTGTTATGTTTATCAGTTGGGAGTTAAATTTTTAGAGCAATGCAACTTATAGTCGTAGAGTACGTAAGCACTGCATAATCATTTTGAAAAAAAATAAGATTCACTATCAAAAAATTAATTTTTTTGCGCGACGCTCGCGCACTTCATGACTACAAATATCTTTTATCTAAACTTTATACCTTTCTCTGTGAGTATAGGCCAAAATGATACATAGAGATGGTACTTTCAGACTTTCTGGTGGACCAATGAGACAGTGCAAATCTCATTGTGATGGTAGTTTTGGATGTAGTTGGTAGCCGAAACAGCTTTGCTGAAGCAAGTACCCAATCTGTATCTCAAGCATATGACTTTCTTCACTCTGATTGTTGGTCAGGGAGACAAGAAATGGGAAAGTATTGTTCTAAACTTGCTTATCTAGAGATCCAAATAGCAGACAATTCCTCTTGAAGAGTATGTTCTAAACTGCTAGTAAATCTGAACATTTTTAAAGCCATTGTGACATAGATAGCTAAAACACTGTACATGATGACCCACAAATCATACTGTTACAAGTTCTCCTTCAGCTGCACTTGATATGCAGGAGATGACAAGATTGTTAAAAAAAACCAGCTATTTTATAAACTATATTTTATAAGGAAAACACTGTACAATGCCTTCTTGAAGAGTGTGTTGATTGCTACTCCTTAGCTAAAACACTTTACACTGTACAGACCTAGGAGGACCTTAGCTCCTTCTTCCCTTTTTTCTGATGAAAACATCCCAAATACAACTGTTTCTGACAATTAAAGCCTAGTAAACAACCACAAAGGTGTGTAACAAGAATCTAATAAATTAGTAATTAAAAATTGGCATTGCCATTCTCCTAGAAGCCACACATCGCCAGACTGCACACCACTTGACAGCAGCCCGGATTATAACCCATGCCACCTTGGGTTTTCCAGCATAGTTGGCAAGAGGGAACTTGCCAAAATCTTCTTGGTTGCTCGAAGCAGAGTAAAAATCAGTTCCCTGCCCCCATGATGTGCCATAAGTTGGAACTAGAAACTGAGAAATCATGTCATGTACTGTTGTATCAACACTTGGCAAAATTGACCCCTCTCCATTGTAAGCTCCAATGAAACAGTTCTCCATTAAACTAGTTTGTGCTGCAGAACCTTCTGGTTGATTATTAGCATTCGCTGCATGGATGTGGGATGCTGAATATAGTGGAGGTGTGTTGTTCAAACCCTGCCATGTTTCTTGTTGATCTGCACATGATATATGAAGTTTTAGCTGCCTGAAAATATCTATGTACAGTAGTGAAGGCCAAATGATAAAACAAAAACTAAAAGGGCATTTGCAAAAAAGACAAAATGCATACAGCAACTGTTGCATATATATGATATAGGTGGCTAAGAGGGTCTCAATGTGCTATGCAATGGTAATAAGCATCTCTGTTATTTATAGTGGGGGAAGATAAAGTATAAGATCGTTGTGCTTAACAATTTAGGATATGGAACTGAACTGCCTACTGTTTCCTCCAGCCAATACAACTTGATTCATATGCATAATATAAGTTTTTATACCTTCATGTGTGACTTGGAAGTCAAAGTGTTGCAGACCTTGTTCTGGAAGACTAAATGGCTCAACTTGTAGGCTTTCTAAGGGCCTTGAAAAGGTGAAAGCTGATGGGTCATTGACCAGGACCCAATCATTCATATTGTTATAAGCTTGCTGTTTCACAACTTCTATCACACGCTGCCAATGGCACAGAGAGGTAATCAGTTTCTAGACTAGAGGAATATTTGGAATACTGATGTGCAATGACAACAATGAAAGTTCAGAAATGTTAATTTGGAAACGATCTATCCCAAATAACCAAGTAGCAGGAAAAACAGAAAATGTAAAACTACATGAAGTGATTCTGTAATACCCCTGATTTAGTACTAGGGATGGTGAATACAATCTCACATTGCTTAGGAGAGAGAAGTTCTTTCAGTTTATAATGATTTCATGGATCTCCAATTATAACATTGGCTAATTCTTTTGGAGTATATCTAGAAGCAGCATAGGTTTCCTTGGGTCATTACAGACGGCATTAGAGCCAATCTCAACCGTAAGTTTAGAATTTGAGCTATATCACCTATACTTTGGAGTTAGTATGAGAAAGAGTTGAATGGGATCCTTGGATTATTTGGAAAGGAGTAATCCAAGGATCCCATTACAACATCGACTAATATTTTGGAGTAAAAGCTCGTATGTGGTTTGAGCTTTCCTCGCATCGTTACAGACTCACTGAAAAACCAGAAAGTAGCTCTGGGATGTTATTGCTTACCTTCTGATCTAAGCTCAGTGTTGTCACAGGCAAGTAATTATGCCCATCGAATGCTGCCTCCACAACCTGGTAGATGGAATTGAACCGGAGGCAAATTTCTCCTGCTCCGTGGTAGGAATAAAGGTTACAATCATTTTCAACACATGACATTGCCTGTTCTATGACTTTCTCCCAACTTCCATCCGAAAACCTATCAAAAATCTTCATTTCCATGACAGAAAGTTGGATGTGTTAATTGGATAATGTGCTACTTAAATTGCTGTAGAAACTCTCTAAATAAGGAAGAGCCCCTTACTTTGCGTACACTGGATGGATTAATTGCATATCGCCGCAGTAAATCATCAACAGTTTCAATTCCCGAACGGGTCAACTTCTCATGGTATGCACCATCTTTTGCTATCTTTCTCAAACGCCATATCTCATCACCCTTGGATGGAGTTTTATGTTTCTTATTTACTGAAGAAAGAGATTGTTTATCAGTCTCATTTGTCTACCATCGGTTAAAAATGTTAACAGTATCAAGTATAACCTTAAAACATTTTAGAATACGAACTAGTAAAGATCAAAAGGTGCTAAAACTGTGCTCTTATAACTTACATTCTCCACGGTGATCTTTTACCATGAAAGATCGACTTCTAGCTTCCCTGATTCTTCCTTCACCAGAATGCTTTTTTTCAACTTTTGCTCCCAAGATAAACTTCCTACTTTTCACCCAGCTTGAATTATCAGTAAAACGGACATCACCAACATCACCAACACCTTCAGCCAAGGTGACTTTCAGGTTCCCAACCACTAATGGCCTTTTACCCGCCCTTTCACGTAAGATACTGGCATTGTAGTCCTGCTCTGTCCAGTCTTCTTGGTCATCGAAACGGAATTCACCATCAAGGACACCAATATCAAGCTTTATTGAGGAAAAAGGGCCAGATTTGACTCTAGTCCCGGACCTAGTATCGATCAGTTCGATTCTGATGGGATTACCATCCTCAGCTTTTATAATATTGTTGGTGTATACGGTAGAGGGCAAGCAATTGACAAAGTGCAGATGCAAGCTCCTCACCCCAGATGTTGCACCCAGCTGAAGTTCGTGTCTGCAACAAAGTTAACACAAAAGCCAAGGTTAGACAGTTTGTAAGGGGGGGAATGATCAGCTAAAGAAGCAAGTTAATGCAGTTCATAGGTGACACAAAAACACACTACTGTTGAAAGAGCAAACTTTGCAACATGGAGAATAGTATCATTTATTGGAAGCCTTGGAGCATAAATCTGACTTGAAAAGAAGGGGAAAGAGGGTGGGGGTTCAATTTAGGACTGCATGATCAGCAAACCTTCAAAGATAATGGTGTTTTTCGACAAAATTCTCATGTTAAAGGTCAAAGATACAGTGTGTGTAGAACAGAAATGTTCAAGAGAACAAACTAATCGAGCCAAAGAACAAACCTTGGACATGGTTGTAGCAGCAAAATACGTTCCACTGCCTCCCGTACCTATATTTGATACAGATATGGGGGTAAAATGAAAACTCTCCATAGATTGAAAGTAAGAGTGCTTCAATATCTCAGAGTTCAGCCGTTCCAATATCATATTAACAACCAGAACAACATTCCAAACAATGTTTTAAGGGAATCAAAAACATATCCCTGTTATCTAATCCTGCCGAAGTTAGCATGAGTTAGCTTACCTTAAGCAAATAACACCATGACTTGGAGACATGATAATTATATTCATACACAATTCACAGAAGAATAATTCATAATCATTAGGAGTCTAAGATCAATCTAACTCGCTAGAAAAATCTAACCTTTAGTCAAAAAAGGGTGTCTGGTAATAGTACTTGATGAAGTAATCTAAAAAACAAGGAAGTTAAACTAACAAATTGACGTATCCAGGCAACTTTTAAACAGTCAAGATACCCAAGTAAAGTACTCATTAAGATCATTCGATTACTAGCAAAAAGTCCAAAGAATATCCAATCCTTTAGTCAGAAAAAGGTCTGGTACCAGTTGTGATCAACTAATATCAACAAAGTGACTAAGTGAGAAACCAGATAACTAAGAGTTGAGTCCTGAAACTGAGTTAAGATAACAGAACAGGTAACAGAGAATCAACTTACCACTTTTCGAACAACAGGCTCGAAGATATTCTGAAGCTCACGCTCTGAAATCCTTTGTGGAAAAGGCCTGCACAAAACAAGAACAACAAAAACATGACTCACATTTAGAAACCCACAAAACATTAAAGACAAAAAAAAAAATCAAACCACAAAACCAACCCGATCCGAAATTCTCGTCTGCTTGTCGACCTTCCAAAACCTTCGTTATCCTCGTCAAACATCCTCTTCTGCGCCATCAAAGACTCAAAACAAACTTACTCCTCAAGACAAACTTACTCCTCAAAACACAACACCGAGCAACCAAGAGTACCCAATCAACTCAAGACACTAGACCTAACCGCTATCGAATCTAGCATTTTAAAGAGAATCGGAGAAGCCACGAGGAAGCTGCTTCATTGACAAATCTGAGCTCCTTAAAAAAAATAAAACGCGCTAGTTATAAAAGTCATGAAGAGCATGCTCTATATCCCAAAAAGATCACTTGACATAAACAAGATCAACCAACACGATATTATATTAAAAAACCCATATGCATGATTTTCAGCAGAACTTCACATAATGCGCAATGCACCATTTCGGAGGAGTTTACAAGTTTATCTTACAATTTCTCTTACATTTCCATGCATGTTTCCTTTCATTTTCTTTTTGACTTCATGAATTCACTACAAATAGAAACAAATCTAGGAAGTACTTAACATAATGATTGAAAGGTACATGAGTATGAAAATTAATATGCTACTGCGCAAATTTTCCACATGATGTACACGGTTATTTGTCGTCTGTGACGGCTTTCATGAGATTGACACTGATCTAGAGTCCATCCTTTAAAAACAAGATCAGTGTCGGGAACTCGGTTCCAAGGAGTTTCTTCGCAGAGTCGAAGAAATTCAAGTTTCGATTCTTTTAGATATATATATATATATACAGCTCAAAAGAAAATTCTTTTTCTTCTTTTTGTGTGGTGAGAGTCGTGCAAATGGTGCAAATGTATTATCTTTGACCGGTAGGTTTGAGAGGTTGCAGGTTTTATTTTCTTTTTTTTCTGGCAGGGGGGTTAAGTGGTTGCGAGTTGATCTGTGTTTAGTCAATCAGGCGTGCTGGGGATATTGGATTTACAGGGTTCTCTGCAATTTCTGGCGTGTGCAGTTTTTCCACAAATCCAGTTTCCGGGAAAGATTCTTGAAACTTTCTTTGACATTAGTGTTTTGTTTTTACCATTTCGGTTCTCTCCTTTCGAACCACATCAATAAACGAAGCATAGTTTGGTTAGTACTTTGAAGCATCAATATTTTTTCTGTTTTTGAAATTAAAAGAGCATAAATGAGATAGGCAAGAAAACATGATCTAGTGCTATTTTACGAGTTTAATTTGTAGGGTTTTGGTTTTTTGAGACAGCTGACTTGTAACAAATTGATTCAATAAAAATTAATTCTACAAATTGACTTGGCTTTATATAATATATCTTATCTACTTTACAATAAAATTAATTTAATAATCTAACTTACCATATCAAATTACGTCAGTTTGTAATTTTATTTTTGTAAGTTTTTTTTTGTAGGTGAAATATTTATCTACAAAATATAGATTGCACATAAAAAAATAATAAATAAAAAAGACATAGAAAATATATGTATATATTTAGGTCAAGAATCGATGTGAGTGGCTAGTTTGGAATGAAATATTATTCTATCTCATCTCATCTCAATATCTAAACACCATTTAAATACAAATACTTTTCAATTTTAAATTTTTAACTTTTACATCATTACTTTATTATTACAGCATTTCCAAACTTACAAACAGAACACAAAAAATAATTCAACTTCTAATAATATTTTAACTTTATAATATTTTTATTCAACTTTTTCATCTCTTATTTCTCAAAACTCCATAAAACACTTTAACTTAAACAATTTCTAACTCATCTCATCTCCACTCAAATATTTTAATATTATTCATAAATTATCTCAACTCATTTCATTTCAACTCATTATCCAAACTAGACAATTACCCAGATAGTGAGTCTTCACATGCAGTAAAAATGGCCAGCATGTTTCCTCTCTATTAATGGTTATGAAATGTTTGATTAAAACATTAAGGTTAGGTGGCTATGATGACTCATTGATGGACTCTACATCTCAATTAAGGGTAGCAAACAAGAACTTTATTATAAAAAATTAAAGAAGAAATAGTAAACAAGAACTTGATTAGTGGAATTTCACATTATTCGAAAAAGAAGTTCTTGATATTGATAGATGGAAAATCTATAGATGTTGATTTTCTTAATAAAATCATAAAAGATTATTTTTCTAGATTACAAATTTAGAAAAACAAGATGTCACGAGTCTAGACCTAAAGTAGACAATATTAGACGCGTGAGATTTCAGTCGCAATATCTTGAAATAAATGGCTTTAAGGATAATGATTCATGAATTTGTCCTATGTTTTCAACTGATCAGGATGTAGAATTTGTTAGTATAGAAAATGAACTGAATTTTGAATAAAGTCTCACATCTTGTTTTGGTGGACGTGCTCTTCTATTTATATTGATAGGAGTTTGTTACAAGTGATAATTACATTGAGAGATAAGTACACTTGAATATTTGAAATTTAAGCTATAATAGATACATTTGAAACATAACAGATAGTATCTTAAGTGCAGCAGATTCTATCTTGTAGACTTGGAGTTATCAGATTGTAGATTGTTGTGTGGATGAGTTGCTGGTAGGAGTTTGTGTGTTGCTGGAGTCTTGCTTGTGATCTAGAATGTCAATGGATGTCTTGATAAGCCCCCGCAATTCCAACGGTAAGGGACAAACCTTGAGATTGTGACGTAGAATGGAAAACCAAGGGGAAGCAAGTGGCTTAGTAAGAGTGTCTGCGAGTTGATCACGACTGGAAAGAAAGCGAACATGCAGTTGTTTAAAAGCAACCTTGTCACGTACAAAATAGTAATCAAGTTCAATATGTTTTGTACGTGCATTAAAGGCGAGGTTGGCCGTGAGGTAAGTTGCTCCAATGTTATCATAATTTGGAAGTGTTAGCAAGGAGATGCCCAATTCAGACATGAGATGTTGCAGCCAAGTTAGTTCTACTACTGTGTTGCCAAGGCTTTACACTCTACTTCAGTGCTTGATCGAGAGACGATGGGCTGTTTGTGAGAGCTCCACGAGATAATGTTGTTGTCAAGATAAACACAGTAACCACTGGTGGATTTGCAGTCATCAGGGCAACTAGCCTAGCCCGCATCAGTGGATGTGGAGCTACGCCTGATCAATAAGCCAAAAGAGATGGTTTGTTTGAGGTACCTAAGGATGCGTTTAAAAGTTGTCCAGTGCTCAGTACGAGGGCTTTGCATATATTTGCAAACTTTGTTGACTACAAATGATACATCCAGGCGTGTTAAAACAAGATATTGAAGAAAACCAACTGTGCTACGATAAAGAGTTGCATCTGAGAGAGAATGACCATCTGTTGTTGTGAGCTTGGAAGATGTAGATATTGGCATAGACACTGGTTTGGGCATTAGCATACTTGTACGATCCAGAAGGTTATGGATATATTGATGCTGAGACAAATACAAGCCATCATGCATAGGAATAGCTTCAACACCAAAAAAATAGTGCATGTCACCAAGATCTTTGATTGCAAATTCAGGCTAAAGGTTGGTGATGATGGACTGAACTGCTGGAGGAGAAGATCTTGTGATTAAAATATCATCGGCGTATACTAGCACATATATTCAGGTATAGCCAGTAAAAACAAATAGTGAGGCATCGGATTTGCAGCATGTAAAACCAAGTGCAATGAGTCAGGAGCTGAGGCGTGAGTACCATGCCTGTGGAGCTTGCTTTAAGCCATATATAGCCATTTTCCAATTTACAGACATAGTGAGGATGAGTTGCATCGGAGAAACCTGGAGGTTGAGACATATAAAAATTTTCATCTAGAAAACCATATAAAAAGACATTGTTTACGTCAAATTGACAAATTCTCCAACCTGCAGAAATGGCCAATGAAAGAATTAATCGGATAGTGATGGGTTTAATAATGGGACTGTAGGTGACACTATAGTCAACTCCAGCTTGTTGGTGGAAGCCCTTGGCAACCAAGTGGGTTTTGTATCGATCAAGGGTGCCATTAGCTTTTCTTTTAATTCGAAACACCCACTTACAACCAACAACATTTTGAGTAGGTGAAGGTGGAACTAGTGTCCATGTGTCATTGCGGATGAGAGTGTTAAATTCATCACTCATGGCAGCACGCCATTTCGAAGATTTAACGGCCTCTATGTAACAGGTGGGCTCCCGAAGAGGAGCAGTGGTGGTGGAGAGGGCACAAGGGGTTGGGATGGTATCATATGTGCCCAACCTAGGACAAGAAATATTGTCCTATGACTGAGTTCTCATGGAGTGAGTCCTACCAGGCAAAGCCAAATCCATAGAAACATGTGTAAGTGCTGAAGTATTGGGTGAAATAGAAAGTGTTTGATGAGATTCTGAAAGAGTATGAGTAGAGGTCAGATGAGAGGATCTCATACTATTGCTAGGGGAATTAATAGATGGGGAATGAGGTGAAATACAAGAGGGAGTGGTAGATAAACAAATATTGTGGAAGGTAGTTGTACTGAATGAGAGGGACTGGGATTATTGGATAGTACAGGTTAAAACTGCTTGAAGGGGAATGAATATTCATCAAAGATAACATGTCGTGCAATGTAGACACATCCAGATGTAGGATCTAGACACTTATAACCAACATGGGAGTTGCTATAGCCGGTGAAGACACATAGTTTGGATTGAAATTGTATTTTGTGATTATTGTATGGGTGCATGAAAGACCAACAAGCAGCTCTAAATGTGTATAGAAAGGAATAGTCAGGTGGTTTTTGATAGAGTTTGAAATGGAGACTGATTGAAATACTTATCCCAATAAAGATGAGGAAGACCATTGTGGGCAATAGAGCAAGTCCGATCTCAACAAGATGATGGGGCTTGCGCTCTACAACCCCATTTTGCTAGTGTGTGTGAGGACACGTGAGGCGATGCTAAATACCTTGGGTTTGGAGAAAGGAATTGAGAGGTCAAAACTCAACCCCCCCCCCCCCCCCCCAAATCGCTTTGGACTGCTTTTATTTTTCTTTCAAGGTAGCATTCAACTTGTAGCTGAAATATTTGAAAAATGGAAGTACCATCAAATTTTGAGCGAATTGGAAGAATCCATGTATATCTCATGTATATCTTGAAAAAGCATCTACAAATGAAACATAAAATTTATTTCCATTTCTTGAAGAACACGGGGCAGGATCCCATACATCAGTAAAAATTAACTCCAAATGAGTTTTAGCTAAAATATTAGAAATGGGAAAATGGAGTCGATGACTCTTTGCTTGTTGACATGAAGAATAGACTTGAGACACTTTATTGGACGACACTGGTAGTTGAAACTTGGAGAGAATATTGCAGACGATACGGAGAGCAAGATGACCAAGTCAAGAGTGCCAACAATTAATAGAGGTGCACTCACCAACATAGGCCACAGAGGAGATAGTAAAAGAAGTGGAGACATGTGAGAGCCAAGGATACAGACCATGTTTACTCCGACCTTTGAGGAGGCACGCCCCCGTCTTGTAGTCCTTAACACAGAAAAGATCAGAGTGAAACGCAATAAACACATTATTATCACGAGTGAATTGAGAAACAGAAAGAAGATTTTTTTGAATTAATGGAACATGTAAAAGATGAGGAATAACGAGGGTACGAGTGGGATAAGGGAGAATAGAAGATCCAATATGATGGATCAACAAACCTTAACCGTTGCCCACTTGAATTTGATCATAGCCACGATAGTCTTCAACCTAGAGAAAGAGGTTGTTGAATTCTGGGGTAAGATGGTTGGTAGCGCTAGTATCAAGATACCAGTTGGTGTCAAGTCCTGAGGAAGAGCCGATAATGTATGCTTGAGGAGAATTGTTGGTGGCTTGTGGTCCTTGATAGGAAGGATCGTATCTATTGTAGTATTTAGTTATTGTGTAACAAAGTTTGCCATAGACTTGGCAAGTTGGTCTGGAATTACCAGAATTATAGCCTCAGTCGTGGCCTCGACCATGATTAAAAGACTGGAAGGACCTCGAGGAGTAATTGTTGGAGTTGTCATGTGGTGAAGATCCATTGCGAGGACGAGGCTGAGGAGTTCCACATGAGGCAACATTGACTGTAGAGTTATTGAGATCACGTAAGGACTTTTGCTGAGTGAGGCGCAATTCATGAGTTAGAAGATGTCCATAAACAACTTCCAAGGGCATAGGTTCCACTCGAGTGGTGATTGAATTGTAGTCAGATCCAAGACATGCAAGAACATAGGAAACAATATGATCATCATTAAGAGGCTCACCACTAGCTGCGAGGATATCAGTGAAATCTTTATTTTCTGAAAGTAATCAGCAATGGAGGAATTCGCCTTCTTCATCGAGGCCAATTGAATGCGAGTTTGAGTGATGCGAGCATGAGAGCTGACAGAGTACATTGCTTCTAGTTGAAGCCAAACATCTCTAGAAACATGTTTGCCAACAACTTGAGCCAAGACAGTTTCAGATAGAGATGGAAGTAGGGTTGAGAGAATTAATTGATCCTATTGACACCAGTGGGTGTAGGCAACGTTGGATAAAAGTTCAGTGGAACCATTTTGAGAGACAACAAAGACAAATGGTAGATGACATGAAATACTGCCATCAAGATAACCAAAAAGTTGTTGTCCTTTGAGATAAGGAACAACTTAGGCCTTCCAAAGTAGAAAATTATCGCAGATGAATTTAAGAGTGAGGAGAGTTTGAAGGTTTGAAAGAGATGTAGGGGATTCAGAAACTATAGGTTGAGTAGTGATGAGCGGAAGAGTGGTGGAGCCAGAGGAGGCCATGGGATCAAAAGACGTGGGTCAAAAATGGCTAAGTTGATACCATATAGAAATTGAACTGAATTTTGAATAAGTTTCACATCTTGATTCGGTGGACATGCTATTCTATTTATATTGATAAGAGTTTGTTACAAGTTATAATTGCATTGAGAGATAAGTACACTTGAATATTTGGAATTTAAACTATAACAAATACATTTGAAACATAACAGATAGTATCTTAAGTGCTGCAGATTCTATCTTGTAGACTTGGAGTTATCGGGTTGTTGTGTAGATGAGTTGCTGGTAGGAATTTGTGTGTTGTTGGAGTCTTGCTTGTGATCTGGAATGTCAATGGATGTCTTGATACTTACTAATGAGTGAAAAGTATGATCTTGGATTATTGGAAAGTGAGTATAAAGATCATAAAACAATGGTGAAATCTTTATAATTAAAATAAATAAATCGACCATTCTTTTTAAATATATTTTTTTCTTCCATAACCTCAACAAAAAAAAAAAAAAAAAAAAATATAGTGAATCCTATCATCATGACTCCGTCAATTTTCACCAAAAATAAAATTTTTTCTTCTCCAAATGTATATAATTTTTCATTCATATGTTCAACATGAAACATCTAGTGTAGTTTCATAAGCTAATCAATAATGCATATGATCTTGTTTATCTATAATGAAGCCCGTGTTAAATATCATTCTAGTACCATAATTTATAGTAATAACAAAATAATTTATCCAAGTTGTATTTTTTTTTTTATCTCACCTGATAAAAGCAACAATTTGAGTGTTGAAACAGAATCTCATAGAATAATGCTAAATACAATGCTAGGTTAGGGTGTGTCGTAGTCCATTTGAAAAAAAGTGGAGACTATCGTAAAAAAAATGAGTTTAACGTGTGGATGTCACGTGTGAAGTTGTGCTCCCTTTTTTTTTTTCTCAAAAAGATTGCACAATCTAAAAATATACAAGTCATTTTCCAATCTTATGTGATATAGAAGAATGAAAAATGAGATCTCAAACCATCTAAACAGAAAATTTTTATCCTTTCTAGTTATTTGAATCACTTTTTACTGAAAGAAAAAAAAAATTGGAATTGGAATTTCAATTAGGGATTTGCTACCCCTACACCCCACATCTAATAGATTTTTTTTTTTTCTTCATAAGATGTGGGATGTAGAAGTGAATAGTAACTGATAAGAGAAACTATTGTTTCAATTGAGTATGGATGGTAGCAAGTTGGGTATCCGAAATTGCAGCATATGTGTTCCTTTTTTTCTTGCTCCAAAATAATACGAAGGCCTTGGGCCTAAAACATTGATCAAGAATTGCCTACGTTCAAATGAATAAGTAGAGAGGCTCATTACTGCTTGATCCATAAATTTGATTCAAAGTTAAGATAATTGAACATAAATACGACAAATAGTGTTTATATATCATATAATTACCATCCTTTCATATTTTTTAATGTAACATCTAATAAGGATTAAAAAATAAATAAATAACATTTCTATGAGTCAAATCACTCCCTCAATTTGAACTAACAATGATTTTATTTAAACCAAGGTTCATGACGTGGCATTTAAAAACATAAAAGTGTCTATTATTTTATTTTTAAGGCATGTTTAGGGTTGCGGTGGGTAATCTAGCTTTTAATTTAAGGCTTATAGTTGCATAGGTTAAGACCTTGTTTAATTACACAGATGAGATAAAGTTAAATAAAATATTATTAGAATATAATTTTTTAATTTTATTTTTATTTTGATATTTGAAAAAATTAAATTGTTTATTGAATTTTGTATGAAAGTTTGAAAAAGTTATAATGATTAGATAAAATAAGATGATTTGTGAAAACAAACCAAGCCTAAGTAATAAGCACTACTATTTAAAAATTATTTACTATTTAGGAATTATATGTCTAAAGCATTTTCAAACATGTTACATTTGTTTGCAAACAAATTTTAAAAAATCAATTGAGGTAAAAATGACATAAAAAGTCATTTAATTTTTTTTTTAAAGATCGTGATTATATCCTTGATAGAAATCAAATTTTATAATAAAAAAATAAAAAAATAATCTAATAGAGATTTTATTAAGTACAATGGAAAAAATCCCTTCAACGATGCATTCATGTAATAGCAATACAATTATGAATAAGATAAGAGCAAAGTTGTAACTAGGCCAAAGTTATTTGGGTATTTTCGCCTATTAACAATTTTTTTTTAAATGTGTAACTATCTTCTAAAGTATTTGGATGAATATTGGAGGAAAATTTGGTAATTTTCTCAAAAAAGTAACTTTTTAGCATTTTTAATATTAAAAAGTACTTTAATTTTTTTTTTTTTTTTTTAAGATATCAAACCATAACTTGCATTAATCATAGAATATGACCTTCAGCCATTACAATTGTCTTAATACAATCAGCTACACAATTTAGATCAATTATTTATGCTTCATATTGACAACTTGTTGTGCTAATTGATGAGCAACCCCATTAAGTTCCCTCTTACCATGACGAATTATCCATGTTGTGTTTGCTATTAGTTGCTGCAAATCATCTGCAAAACAATGAAACTTTTCTGTAGTTTGTTCCCTTGGGTCAGTCATTGCTTGCACCTCCTAACATGAGTCCCCTTCAAAGATCACATAATTCAAACCTAGTTCTTTACAGAAATTAGCAGCAGTAAGTAGACTCTTAGCTTCTGCAATAGCTGGATCAACACAATAAAAATTGGGTTGCATTAAACTAGCAAGAACATAACCCATATCATCCCTAACTGTGACCCCAATACCAATCTTGTTATTCACAGTTCTAATTGCTACATCCCAATTAATTTTAATCCAATGTGATGGAGGAGTTTCCCAATGTGTTGCTGTCTGTTGATGAGGATTTCTGGTTACAGTTTGCTGCTGCATTGCAGTTTGAAAATTCTCAAAAGCTGTAACAACTTGCTTATAAACCAAGGCTGGTGCCTGGAAAGAACCATCATGTATGAGAGTGTTTCTTTTGAACCAAATGAACCTGGTCAAGATAGCAAAGAACACCAAATCTTGTCTTGACAGTCGAGCTGCAAGTTGCTCAAAAATACTAAAAAAATCAGATGTTGTTATTGAGCCTTTTGTATTGATCTGGAACCAAGCAACCACACATCCCTTGCTGAAGGACATGCTCATAAAATATGGTCTGGTGTCTCATCTTCATGTAAGCACATAGGGAATACAGATTCTGTTATGACATGTCTTTTCTATAAGTTGACTCTAGTAGGTAGACCATACATGAACGTCTTCACTCCATTTGATGTTTGTAGAGACGACAATCTCTTCCATTTCTTCTCATGTATCCCTTGAGTTGAAGATGCCCCATCTAACCATGTCAAGAGGTGCCTATGCAGATGGTAAGTACTTTTAACATAAAAAAGTCCAATTATAGCTCCCCTCCATATCAGTTTGTCTGCAATAGACATGATTCCAATAGCTATCTTCAGTATTTCCTTAATATCACTCTCATTAAAAATATTCTGAACTAGTTCCAAGTTCCACCACCCTGTGTTCAGGTCAACTATATCAGCAACCACAACATCTTCATTGAGTACAGAAACAAGAGATTAGATTTTGCAAGAAAAGTCTCTATTAATCCATGTGTCCTTCCAAATTCGAATATATGAACCATCCCCAACTTTCCACATCATACCTTCCCTCGACAAAGGAATAGCCTGGATCATACCTCTCCATATGTATGAGGGTCTGTGACCTAATTCAGTTTGAAATAAATTCTGGTTTGGGAAATATTTTGCTTTAAAAATCCTGCTAGGTAAGGAATCAGGACATGCCATGAGTCTCCATGCTTGCTTGGCCAGAAGAGCAAGATTAAATCTATGCAGTTCACGAAAGCCCAATCCGCCCTTCATTTTACTGACACTCATTGACTTCCAATTCCTCCAATGAATTCTTGATTGATTGTCTTGATTCCCCTATTAGAATTTTGCAAAAAGGGACTGAAGTTGCTTACAAAAGGACTTTGGTAGCATAAAAATACTCATACTGTATGTTGGCATTGCTTGCAAAACAGCTTTGATAAGAATCTCTCTTCCAGCTTGAGAGAGGAACTTGTTTCTCCAATTGCCAATTCTTTTACCCACCCTTTCTTCTATCCCTTTGAATTCATTTGTTCTAGGATTTACCAACAAGTGATGGAAGACCTAGATATTTATCTAGATTAGATGAGACTTGTAAGCCTACCACCTCCATAAGATATTGCTTAGTTGATGCTCTTGTATTTCTACTAAAAAACAAAGAGGTCTTATCTCTGTTGAGTTGTTGTCTAGAAGCAGCTTCATAGATGTCAAGGATCTGATTCAGATTAGCCCATTTTTGCATGTTTGCTTTACAACAGAGGAGGCTATCTTCAGCAAAGAAAAGGTGGTTCATTGTGATTCTTCCTTTAGCAATTGGTACCCTAGTTAGGATCTGTTTCTGTTCTACTGCAAATAATAAGGAACTTAAGGCTTCAGCACATATAATCAAAACATATGGTGATAGAGGGCAGCCTTGCCTCAAACCCCTCCATGGTTTAAACTTCTGTTGGGGAGCTCCATTAACCAAAACAGAAAAGGAACTGGTGGTGATACAGCTCATAATAAGTTCAACCCATTGTGGTGCAAATCCCATTTTGACCATCACAGCCCTTACAAATGCCCATTTCAGCCTGTCATAAGTTTTGGTCACATCCAACTTCAGAGCCATATATCCTTGACTACTATGGAATTGAGTTTGCATGGTGTGAAGAGTCTCATAAGCAACTAAGATATTATCTGTGATGAGTCTACCAAGGACAAATGCGCATTGTGTTTGTGAAATAAGTATAGATAAGATGGGCTTCAACCTATTTGTAATCATCTTTGTAATGATTTTGTATAAAACATTACAAAGACTGATTGGTCTATATTCAGAAACATGTTTTGGGCTACTAGATTTAGGAATCAGAACTAGATAAGTGAAATTGATAGATTCAATATTAGCATTGGAATTCAAGAAGGATAAAACAACATGACAAACCTCTTGACCAACTACTGACCAGTAATTTTGATAAAAACATGCTTCATATCCATCTGGATCAGGAGCTTTGTAAGGTCTCATTTGAAAAACAGCAACTCTAACTTCCTCCTCAATAAATTGTTGTGGCAAGGCTGCACTCATATCTGGAGTCACTCTTAGGTCCAGGTCTTGTATACAAACATCAATCTGAGTAGGTTGTATTGAATGAAAAAAAGATTGATAGAAATGTGTAAAAGCACTGCCAATCTCAGTTGAGGTTGTATGTACAAGTCCATGTTCATCTTCCACCTACAAAATCTTGTTTCTCTTATTTCTTTGACTTGCACATAGATGGAAACCTTATGTTTCTGTCACCATGTTGTAAACAATGGACTTTAGCCCTCTGTTTCCACTTAAGATGAAGGCTTTCCTGAATCTTACTTATCTCCCTTTGTAATTGTTGTACTTCCTCAACAAATGATGCTGTTAAAGTATTCTGCAAATCCTGTAATCTTTCAGTCTTCTCTTGCAATGCTTTATCAGAAACTGATCATTTACCTCGTGCCCATCTTTTTAAAGTTCTCATGCAGGAGCCAAGCTTCTGTGAAAGGGATTCAAAACCATAAGACTCACCTGTTTATCTCCAAGAGTTTTTAATAACCTCACCACAATCCTCATAAGAAGACCAACCAACTTCAAATCTACACAATGTTTTCATAGGGGCTAAGTGACTTTGCTGCTGCTCCACAGATAGTAAGATAGGACATTGATCAAAAGTAATGAAACGCAATACCCTTATTTCCCCTTCTCCAAACTCTTCACACCAGTTGGTAGAGGCCACTACTTTGTCAACCATTTCCCTAGTAAAATAGTCCTCTATTATAGTGTTAAACCAAGTGAAGTTCCCATAAGAGAGACCCAAATCATGAAGTCAACAATCATTCAAAGTACATTGAACAGATTAATCTGTCTGTCACTCCTTCGAGCACACCCTCTTTTTCACTATGGAATAAAATTTCATTAAAATACCAATGCATAGCCACTTGCCAAGATTAAATGAATGAAGATGTCTTAGAATGCTATACCCTTCTATCCTAATTTCAATAATAAGATGTCCATAAAAACAAGTAAGCATCCAAGGAAGGTTTGGGCTATTACCAATCTAGCAGTTGATGTGTCTATAGGAAAAGCTTTGAACATCCAAACCTATATCATCTTTTCAAAGAATAGCAAGACCACCCCCATGGCCAAAGCCATCCACAATAAATAAGTTTTGAAAGTCCAAACCATACTTTAACTTACCCAACTTTATTTTATGAATCTTAGTTTCCATAAGAAATATAATACTAAGCTTTTTATCCTTAACCATAAGGTTAAGTTCATGAATTGTTCGAGGGTTGCCAAGCCCTCAACAGTTCCAATTTAAAAGCCTCATTTTTCCCAGCGAGGCTGTCTTCCAGCCTCCGTCGATAAAAATAAATATTTTTTTTGCCTAGTCAACTTCATCTTATGATTACTTGTTGTTTTGCCCATAAGCAAGAACTTCCTTTTTCGCGTGACAGTAGTAAATTCAGTAGAGTGTTTAACATTAACATCAGCAGACAATCTAACCTTGTTCTTCAATTTCTCCAGGGAAGATCCAGCATCTTTATCTTTATCCACTGACTTCTTCAACAAGCCACATATCATCCCATCATCAGTAATGGGATTAGAGTCAATAGAAGTGTTATCTGTTAGAACAGGTGGTTGTGGGGGATTCTCTGCAATTTCAAGCATGGTAGTTGTTTCTTTTGCAGTTAAGACAGTTACAGTTCCTGATAAACAGCCAATCTCATTCCCTGGTTAAGGATTAAACTTCTACCACGTCACTTTCTCCTTGTCAACTGCCACATAACTGTCATTACAATTCGCTGAAAAACTGGAAGAAGATAACTGATGTTCATGTTGCATGCAAGGAGGCTGTCCTGCCTTTCCAGGAATAAATTTCCCTACTCCACCTCGAGAATTAGTTGCCTTTAGCCATGAACCATACTGCTTATTAGTGGTGGTAGAGGATGATGAAGAAAGAGATGATACCATACACCCAAAAGGTCCATGCATAATGATTCCACATGTGAAACGAAAACATGACAATCTCGCATATTGGAAGGACACAAAAACTTACTGCCACTTCAAGAATACCATAGTCCCACGTGCTAGTGGTTTGGATAAGTCAATCTCCACAACTATCCGTAAATATTTTCCCCAACCATGCCCATTATCATCCACATCCACATGAATAATATTGCCTATTGTCTTGCCAATCAGAGCACCCAACAACATAGTTCATACAGCCAAGAGGCATGTTATGTAATTGCACCATAAACATGCATGACTGAACACCAGATCATTGAGAGTAGTAAAACCATCAAAATATTGCAGGCAGATTAATTGCTAATCAAAGAGCCAAGGTTGACCCACCTATACACGTTGCAAAGCATGTTCAGAATTGAATTCAAATAGAAATAAATTTGTCGCCACTTCAAATATCTTAATCTCATCAGCAAATTTCTAGACTTTGAGTATAGTAACTTTGAAAGCCTCTTTATTAATCATTTTATCCTCCATAATCTTCCCCACGAGATAGAATTTTCCTTCAGAAAGTGTAGGTTCAACATCATTGTCAGCCACAATTACACCACCCTTCTCCACATTAGTAAGACAAAATTCCTTCCATTTCTTAGTAATTTCATCCGACATTCCGTAATTTAATCAACACAAACCAAAAACACAAAGGTTCAAAAGCAATCCACTACAAACCTACCACCCGAAAGTGAAGGTACTACTCTTCCTTCTCAAAGAACTCATTAAGAGAATTGAGAGGAAACCATTTCCGCTATTGTGAATTTACGTTTAACTAGCAAGAAATATAAAATGTACTTTAATATGTGTCAACCAAACAACCTAATTTTACTATTAAAGTGTTTGTAAAGCTATTTAAGCATTTTTTTAGCCTCCTAATACAATCTGTATTTTCTTTTTTAAGGGGTTACATTGGATTCGTTGAAATTTTGAGAATAACCTTTTTTTTTCTTTGAGTAATGTTGTATGCGCCACCGTCTATACATTGTCCACATAATATCATAATGTGATAGTCGGTATTAACCATGAAAGGTTTGAAATTCGAAAATCAAATTATAAGTGTATAAACTCTAATATATAGTAACATCAATGATGTTACGTCAATATTACCCTGATTGTGCTACAAATACCATTACTCTTTTTCTTTTTTAATTTACATGTGAATGGAGTATTTTAACAAAATTTATCAAATGAACCTACCTTTAGATTCACCAAAAGATCCCAATGACAATGTAAACTCTCATGCTTTTCAATGTGCTTGCAACTTTCGTGTCCAAACTTTAATTCTTTTATGTTAGTCATATAGACATAATAATGCTCTAATTAATCCTAAATATAGATATAGATGTAAAATAATTATAAGTGTATCGTGACCTTAATAAATTGATGAAAAAATATAACTTAATAGATTACCAATTTAAGAGTAGCAATTTGGTAGGGCCAGAGTCTAGAGATGTGATTATTTTAGTGATGAATGCAGCAAAAGTAGTAGTTGATGCATGACGTTTTAATTTAATTCAAGTTGGATAAGTGCAACCCAATTTTGGCAATAAATTATCACATCCATGATTGGCGTATCGGATAAGAAAAATGATAGTTACAATCGTGAATATATAAGTGTTATGTAATCACTTTAAAAAAGTGAATAGATACAAAACCTATATAAAAAAATTAATTAAAATTAATTTTTTAATAGTAAACTTCACTTTTTTTAAAATAACTATACGACACGTGTACATTCGCATTACTCATTATATAAAATAGTGGGTCAACTTTCCATTCATTGTTGCAGACCTATCCTTAATGTATAAATTGTTTAAAACTCTTGAGAGATTAAAGTTTGCCGAGGTCTGTTTAGATATAGAAATGATTTTATTTTATTTTATTTTATTTTATCATTATAGTATTTTTAAATTTTTACATAAAATATAATAAATAATTTGATTTTTTTAAATCTTAAAATAATAATAATATTAAAAAATAATATTCTAACAATATTTTATTTGACTTTTAACTTTTATTTAAAATTATCTCATCTCATCTCACTATCCAAACGAGACCTAATATAAAATGTTTTGTTTTTATCTCTTTTTGGAGATAATATACAAGATGTGCTTATCCACAAATAAATAAATAAATAACTTAAAAAAACCTATGTAAGGATAAAAAATAAATGACAATACATAAATTTGATGGCGGACTTGTATTATAGCCATCTTTTTTCTTTTTTCTTTTTTTTTTGGAGAAGTTCTATTTACAAATCGATAAAACTTAACAAAATATTTATTTGACATAATTTAATTTAAAAGAAAATTTTCAAAATTCCAATATCATAAATCAAAATGTTATAAGGGATAAATATTCTTCTCTCTTTTTCAATTGGTTGTATTACAACTGTACTTAACAAAAAAAAAAAAGCAATAATTGTTGGCTTGTATTGTAATGATATTTCTTTTTTATTCATTTTTTCAGTCATGTCAGATGTGAATCAGTAATCTGATATAAAAATGAATTTCAAATAATAAAAGAATAATTTAGTGGTATTTATTATATATATATATACTAACCTCAATCAATCATGCTCATAAAGTATTCGTGCTCAGGATGATCACCATCGAATGCACCCAACCTCTAAGTATGTAATTAGCACAGGTCAATAAAAATTAAAAATGATGAATTTTATTTAACAATGCATATTTTCTTATTTAAAGGAACAATATTTATTTAATCGGATGTTCTTTTAAAAATATTTTTCTAATTTTATTTGTCGTTATTCTTTGAAGAATATAATCTTGCTGAAGGCAATCAAGATTCTCTTCGATCATTAAAATCATACACCAAGAATACTAAATTCTTTAGGCTTACATGATGTGTGTAATTATATTTAAAATGGGACATTCAATTCGGTCAAACAAATAGAACGAGTTTTTTTTTTTTTTTTTTTTGAGGGGCTTTCGAACTTCAAATTTTCATTTTGAAAGTTGAGGGTTATGTCAATCAAATCATAGGCTTTTGACAACAACGTAAATTATTATGTTATCAAATCGGTGTGTAGAACACACTATCTACATATATAATTTATCTTATACGATAATATTTGATTTGTAAAATTTAAATTTTAAAATTTATCTTTTAAATCGAATTATGCTATATAAACTGTACTTTACTATACATACTCTCCACGCTGATTTAAAAATGTAACTTTTTTGAAAACAGACTTTCAAAATGCCAAACAAATGCTATTAATGTCTTTAGATCTTTTAAAGTCTTTTATCAAAATAAAAGAGGGATATATATACTTGAGTACAATAATATTAGTTAAATATTAACTAATGTTTTCCAAGGAATTTTATTGGAACATGAAAGATGAAACGAGTTTTTCTCTTTGTCCACTATTTCTGACTTCGTTTGTTAATTAGAAATAAAAAAAAAAATATAAAAATTAGTTTAAGGAATCAAAGATATAGATTTTATTACTTATATTTATATTTATGTATTTTATAACTGCAAATATCATTTATCTCGTATTTATATTTTACCATTTCTTTACATGTGGGTCAGATTCTTACTTAATAAAGAAACAATTTGAACAAATCGCAAATAGACAAACTATACACAAGCCTTTGTAAAATGTGAACGGTACCTAAGGGTATAAATTTAAATCAGGAAATCGGAAAAGGACTGGACTTGTTTTGGAGCGGTTGGGTCGGGGATCGGTTCTTGTAACCGTAAAACCAGTTGGACCCGGTCCGGTTCCCGTTTCATGGTTTCCGAGATCGGACCGGACCAATCGGGAAAAAAAATATAAAAATTAATATTTTATATATATATATAAGTTTTATACAAAATTAATATTATACAAAATACTTTTTATATATAAGTTTTATATATAATATATAATTATATATGAAATAATTTGATATTATAATTTATAAATTATGACACAAAATGTTAATATTAAATATGAATATTTGTAATTTGTTTGATCATATGTTGTTAATACAATTATATATAAGATAATGTTATTATAATTTAAAAAATAAAAGTTTAATTTTAAAGATGAAAATTTAATTTATCATATACTTTAAACATAAAATATATATTTAAATTATTAATAACATTTTATTTATAGCTATACTAATATTCCAATATTAATACTATTATATAGTCTAACTAATATTAATAGTCTAATATAGACTATAGTTATATATTATTATAATCTAATAAATCATATAGCTATAATAATATATAACTAATACTAATAGTCTAATATAGATTATGGTTATATTTATACTAATATAGTTATACTAAATCATTATAACTAAGAAATACTAATATATAACTGTACTAATAGTCTAATATTAATACTATTATATAGTCCAATATATTATATAGCTATACTAATAGTAATATATAACTATACTAATAGTCTAATATTAATACTATTATATAGTATACCTAATATTAATAGTCTAATATAGACTATAATTATACTTATACTAATATAGTTATACTAAATCACTATAACCAATACAATAACATTATATATTGTAATATATTATATAGTTATACTAATATATAACTAATACTAATAGTCTAATATTAATGCTATTATATAGTCTAATAATCACTATAGTCTATAACTATGTATTAAATGGATTGCAAATATATATAAATTATATAAATTTTTCCAAACCATAGAATTTTTTTGGGAATAGCCTAAAAAATATGATGTTTACAGCTTCATGGTCATCCTCTGGAACCGGTCATGGGGATGAAGGCCTTCTGCTCGGAAAGGGGGCAACTCTTGACATCTTTGCTAAAGGACATCCACACGCTGGGAGCTACGAAGCTAGCAGAAATGGTGGATCCGCGGCTGGTCGAGGACTATAAATGGGAAGAAGCCAAGGCCATGCTTTCCATGGGATAGTCACCGGTTCGAATCCCCTTAAGGTCATTGGAGATTTACCTGGTCGTTAACTTCAAAGTCCTATGGAATAGTCGAGTTGCATGCAAGCTAGCCTGGACACCCACGGTTATAAAAATATTTATATATTTTTTAAAAAAAGGCCATGCTTTCCATCTCGACCATTTGCCTTGGCCAGTCGCCTGTACTCAGGCCTTCTACCACATTCATCTTGAAAAGTCTTCGGGAGAATATATCTTCTATCTTCGGCCTATTCTCGTCGGAGAAGCTGGGTTCCCTAAAGACCCGTAGACTATAGTCTATGTAAGTAAGTCCTTAATCGTTGAGGATGATCGAACATCGGGAATTGACTGTATATAGGTAGTATATAGAAGAATTGTGTTTCTATATAATTTTAGGTGCTAATGCCACGCCACCTAGGGTGTGCAAGTCATGCACCAAATAGACTGTATATAGAAGAATTGCGTTTCAGGTGCAATTAGATTTTCTGCCATAAAATTTTTAAGGTTAGATATAATCTATTGTGCACAAAATTCATGTACTTTTTTTAAAAAAAATGAGATTTATTATTAAAAAATCAATTTTTTTTATATAATTTTCATATTTACTCAAAATTTTCAAATCTCAAAACAAAAATAATATTTTAATAATATTTTATTCAATTTTCATCTTATCTTATCTTATCTTATCTGTTTAACCAAACGATACTTTTTGTACTTACAATTTTTACTTACATAACAATATGTGTTGACGTGTCAACTATTGATATACTGATGATTGTGAAATCTAAAACTCAAAATTTGAACTTAAAACTAATAAAATGAGTTTTGTATATAAAATTGTAAGTAAAATTATACATAATATAACACTACTGGAAGAGATAAAATATACCAGGCTCAGAGTGTTTTCTTAGCCAAACCTAAGGTGGGAAGACTCATTAGGAGGGAAGAATAAGAAGAGAGAGAGAATGGACAGAAGGCTGAAAAAAGTGTCAGGAGGAAAGGAAGAGATGGAACATAAATAAAAAGTAATGTGACATAAAGGAAGGGTGAAGAGACGTAAAGTAGGAAGATGGGGCAGAAGAGATAGGGGGAGCTAGATGACTCCAAGGACTTTTGGCCAAACTTCTCCAGGGGGACTTCGATTTCCATAGGGGCTTCTTCAATTTGGTGATAGGAGCTCTAACGATGATGTCTCCATTAAAAAATAGACATTCGATATCTATTGTACAGTGAGGATAAGAAAATATGAAAGACTGTAAAACAAGCATATCATAGTGGACTATCTTCCCTCCTCGAACCCTCGTGGACGTAGACCTAGTATTGAACCACGTAAATTTATGTATCTTCCACTATTTATTTTTTTTGTATTTATTTTCTTTTGACTGCTATGGATGTATGCATCTACACTGTACAGCCGCACGACCAGCACCGAACTACTGCAAGGGGCTCCACACCACACCGATCGAGACCCTGATCGCCATAGTGGGTTGTGAATGACTCTTTCTCCTATTCATATCAGTGGTGCTGATTTTAAGCGTTAACAACTACTTTTTTAATGATAAAAATTTGTGAGATGGGTAGGTGTTAGGTGTATAAAAAAATAGATTTGGTAATAAATTTTTTGTAATTGAAAATATGAAGATGAGTATAGAAATATGAAAAATTCTACTTATTGTTTCCTACACCAAGTATTAATATGTAATTTGTTATTATTCGAAAAATTATACTCATCATCCTCACACCACACATAATTTTTTAATTTTTTTTCTTATACCAAATGTGTGGTGTATGGATGAAGAGTAGAAAAATGAATAATACAACCAAAACAATTTAAAAAATAAAAAAATAAAAAAGTGTGGTGTGTGGAGATGATGAATAATAAAATTTTTTTGTCCTTTTATTTTTATTTTTTTTAGGAGAAACTTTCATAAAAAAACTTACATTCATGATTGGATATATTATATGATGTTCTCATATCAAACATGACGTCATAAACTAAAATAATACATTTGGAGCTCTAATAAACTTCGAAATATGTGACGACTTGCAAAAGTAATATACTTATCTCTTTTCAGTCATAAATATTATATTTGAAAGGTCTGATAATAGTGAGTCAGGCTGATAGGTGTGTTGAGAATAATTGTCATAAGGGATGGTACATAAGGACCATACATAAATGTGAGTGGCGCTCGAGGATATTAAAAATAAGAAATCGCATATTGAATAATGATATAGAGAATAATAAATAACGTTTCTCTAATATTGAATGGACAGAATACAAACGAATTAAAAGTATTATATTTTTGAAAATAAATAGAGCTTAAAAGCGTGGTTTTGGTGCTTATCTACTCCAACCCGAGCCAATCGGGATCAAAAAGTCGAAAATGACCATCCGTTGCCCTCTGCAGATCTCCATGCGCACGTTAGCCGCAACCGCTGCAGATCTCCATGCGCACGTTAGCCGCAACCGCAGCTATGCACAGAGGTTTATGGAGAGAGAAAGAGAGAAGCAATTTCACCCTTTTTGGAAAGATCCGGTGGGCCCGCGCGCATCCTAGCATTTCCTTTTCTTAATGATATCACTCCCTTTTATTTTTTTTTCCTTTGTAAATTGAGAGTCTTCGCTCCGTTAATGAATTCATATATATATTCAAATTCAAACAAATGAACACATAAAAGTCAAATTCAAACAGTAATTGCAGCACAGAGTGAGAGAGAGAGAGAGAGGGAGAGATTCAGAAACTTTAGAATTTCATTGAATCATTTCGGTATGTTTCCCTGTGTCTACTTTCTTTGTTTTTTGTTTGGTTGTTAAGAAAAATTTGCGAAACGAAAAGCTGGCTGTGAAATGTCTTTATCCCAGTCTTTCTGTTCGTACAAATTAGTATTGCATTCTACAAGCCTGAGAAACTCGACGCTTTTAAGCTTAACATTTTTCCTTCCTTCCTTTCCATTCCATTCGTTGTTTGGTTGCTGAGAAAACCGAGGGAAGGAAAGGATATTTTGGTTGAGTTTTGTAGGTTGAGGAACTAAGGAACCAAGCTAGATAATTGCATTGCAGCGAGCGGAGGGTTATTATTTGTTTTGATTTTTTCGCTCTGAAGTTTTCCTCACGTTTTCTCAGGAACCAAACAGGCTAAAAAGCGTGTAAATTTGTGTTGAAAAAGCTTGAGATCATTTTTCCTGAAATGCTCGATGAGCGCTTCGTAGTGGAATTGACCTTTATTCTCATTATTATCTGTTTTGTGCCACGACTCTGCCATTTGCTAATGCATGTGCTTACTGTTTTAGTTTATTGTGGGCCGTGGATGATTGTGATGTTAAGTTTTTTTTTATTAGTTTAAAGTTACGTTCTGTATTTTGGTCCAATTGTTGCTTTACTTTCTAGCCTGAATCGGAAGAGTATAGAATTGAGTTGGGAGAAATTAAATCCAGCACTAGCATTGCTCACCTGTCTAACGTATTTATATTAAGAAGGGCGGCTCAAACAAAAAAATCAGTAATTGAGAACTCAAATTCTCACTTGCTAAGAATTAACCCATCCACCAGGTTCTGGAGCTATCTGCATATAGATTTCTGTTTCACCTATTATAGATTCGAGTTTCTTCTGCCTTATTGTAAAAGCAACTTGTCTTTCCCAATGGAACTTTCATTTTGTGCCTCATTGATAGTCTTTGAGTTGTATTTCTTCCTAGGCTTTGAAGGCCCATTTTTAAGATTGGACTGGATTTGTTTACTTTCTTTAAATGATCTGGAGGACAGTTAGTTGTTGCGTAACTTGTGCAGTTGGTGGACTGGATTTATGGCACCGAATTAATTTTATAATTGATATGGATATTTCAAGTTAATTTTTAATTCTGTTTGTAGGATCGTTACTGATTTTTCTGGCATGGGTTTGGTGGAAAGATCTACAGACCTACACAACAAAAAAGACAAAAGTGACCAAACAGGGACTATATTGGTTCATGCCTTTTCAGATCTAACCTACATTTCTCCGGTGGTATTCTTATACCTCCTGAAAGAATGTTACATTCATGGTATGGTGTATCTTCCAATCATCACTTGTTTCATTAGATAGCTTCTCACCTCAACAGCTCATTTGGGTGGGTGGGATAAAATAGAAAGGGAATGATGGGAGCCTTTATCTTGTTTTGAGAGATCTTTTAAGAAAGGAATTTTTTTCCCTTTATCATTTTTACCGCTCTCTTGGAAAACACAAAAGAAAGAGGAACTGGTTGTGAAATCACAATTTTTTCCGTTTCTTTCCCTTCCTTTATAAAGTCCAAATCGACCGGGGGAACACCCCAGTCATTTCTATTCCATTCCAGTCCATCTTAACTCATTATTTCTTCTCCATTCATTCCTTTATAAATTCCCTAAAACACCATGACTTTCGGTTCTCAAGCTAGTATATTGATTTACTACAATACGGTCAGTTACGTGTTGGATCACTGCCAATGTCATCCTGCTTGGATACTGGTTGTCATAAAGTTGGATTTAATGGAAAGGTTTTGAGTATTTTGTTATCCTACAATCTATAATTACAGCAGCGAGGTGTAGTCAGATCTTAGGTTTATTATTGGACATAATATTTCATTGAGCAATGCTACACTTCATTATAAAAATTTATCTTCCTTAGTCACACCCACTTATGTGACAGATATTAAGTAGTTTCCAATATCAAGCACTTAAATATAAGTTACTGATAAAGATATAAAGAGTCACATCAACCGACGTAACTGAGGACAACAAAACGAAAAATAAAGAATAGCATTTCTATCTTTCACTAGATGTTTAAATTGGCCTCACTGGAGCTTGGAGGCTGGATGTTAACAAATTACTTTAGTATTGTCCAGGTCTTACTGATTTTCCCATTATTTCTAGGATAAATAGCTGTACATTGTAAATTAATCACTCTGGGACATTATTTAGCTGGTCCTTTAGTGCATCTACTTTGACCACTATTTGCCAACTTACTTAGTATTTACTTTCATGCTTCCTTTCGCATGTTTGCTTCTCACTGAACTCATTTCGTAGGCACATGTAAGGCAACTATGAAGTTCCGAGCTCTTCAACAACAAGTTTATCAAGTGCTTCATAACAATCCCCAACCTGGCCCAGCTACATTTGTCATTCGATGTCTATATATCTTGCCCATATTTACATTATATTGTGAAGGCTTCAGTCATTTAATTGTATCTGCCCTACGGCGTTACCTAAAATTAGGACTTAACCCCACAGATGCCTTGGAAGCAAAAGACATAGCTGCTCAGTTATTTCTTGATATTGTAGGGGGCTTTGTGAATCATGATGAGAGGATTGTTGTGAAGATAGTTGAAGTTTTTGATATCAAATTGGATAATGTCGAGAAAGCCATGTGCCAACTAAAGGAAAGGACTGATAGTGGTTGTGATGCAGCAAAAACATTCGTTGAGCATTATGTTTTTGAATTGATAGAATCCCAGTCATTCATGACAGCTGTATCTCTATTAGAGCAATTTTCCATCCGCCAATCCGGAAAATCTTTTCTCTTTAGTATGATACAGAACAAAGAATTTAAAGCAGCTGACAAGTGGGCAATATTTATGGGTAAGCAAATGTTATGTGTACTTGTTCAGGAATACATTGACAGGAACTTGCTGAAGCACGCATATGATATTATAAAGAAAAACAATCTGCAGCAAGAATTTCCAGATGTTTATCATAAGTGTAAAGAAAGGTATTTTGAATGATTTGCATTCCAGGGCCATGCCTATCTTTATTTATCATCAATAGAAATTCTTATTTACTGGTAAAAAAAAAAAAAATGATTTGCATTACTCATAACCCATATATTCCAACACTGTCCTCCCCAAGGATATGAACAATCTTATATATATGCACAATCTTATATACCACCAACATTACAGCTCACTAAAAAAGCTAGCAGAAAAAGGATGTTGGGATGTTGCAGAGGCAAAGACAAATGATGATAGACAACTTCTTGAATATTTGGTTAGTAGCTTTTGGCATGAGTAATTGTCACAGTTACATATATATCATTTACTTGCTTTTGGATGAGAACTGTGTCAAAACTTTACCTGGAAGAGAGTTGTGAGATGGATAATAATCCTACAATGATTGTTTGGAGCAATAGTTACATTTTCTTTGTTTTTTATTTAAAATACTTCTCTTCTTTTCTGGAGGGGCTAATTTCTTAGATTTTGCTCACTAATTCTATTACGTTTTAAGGTTTATTTGGCTATGGAAGCTGGTTACTCTGAGAAGGTCGATGAGCTATGTGATCGATACTCCCTTAAAGGTTTTCTGGATGTCAAAGGTATCTCTGACAGTCAAGTTTATTAAATAGATTTTTCATCCTAGTACTCAACCTTTTGCTCTTTATAATATGGCTTGCATTTGCATATTGATAGGACCATCCACTATTTCTTGAAGCTCAATCTCTCCCCCTAACTATAAATTTATATGTAGAAATGATGGGCATCCTATGAAGAAAAAATTCTGAGGCCATTTATATTGTGTAGAGAACTTGTTTTACTTGGCGTTCAGTTATCAATTCTAAATTATTACTTGTAAATTTGTTGTTGAATTTACACAAAAATATCCTTATATATCACTATTTGACGTTATATAGTGCCTGAGGCAAGTCATCTACATAGTCGCTA
This sequence comes from Juglans microcarpa x Juglans regia, assembly GCF_004785595.1. NCBI lineage: Eukaryota > Viridiplantae > Streptophyta > Magnoliopsida > Fagales > Juglandaceae > Juglans > Juglans microcarpa x Juglans regia. Next base: position 25,419,326 of record NC_054601.1, on the reverse strand, counting down.
TCTTCATCTTAATGAATTGGTTGTGGAAGACATCATTTGGGTTGATAATGTTGATGGTTTGCAAAATGCAACATGCCATATTGAGGGGTGTAAAGTCGTGGGTGTTGATTGTGAATGGAAGCCCAATTATGAAAAAGGCAGCAAACCAAACAAGGTAATCAGATTGATCTACCATTTTTCTTGATAGCTCTCTCTCTCTCTCTCTTGGTTTTTTTCCCTGGATAAGTATCTCTCTGGATTTCTGTACTGGATCCTTACTAGATAGGTGTTCTCTTATTACTGGATCCTGAGTATATGCACTTCCTGGTTGGCATACTAAGGCTGCGTTTGGATGTTGAGATGATCTCAGATAGTTTATTAGTGAATAGTAATATTTTGTGAGTCCCATTGAGATGTGTTTGAATGTAAATAGGTTGAGATATGTGTTTAAATGTATGAAGTAGGTTGAAATGAGTTTAACTTTTTATGGGAAGTTGAAAAAGTAGTGGATCCTATCTATGATTGATTTGAGATTTGTTGAGGTGAGTTTGTGTTCCAAACATAGCCTAAATATGGACCTTAAGGGCTTGTTTGGGAAGTGAGATGATCTCATCTCAACATTTCTCATAATTTCCTTCCCAAACATCACTCAAATACAAACACTTTCCAATTTGAAATATTCAAAATTTTCATCTAATCATTACAACTTTCTCAAACTTCCAAACAAAACACAAAAACAATACTACTTTTTTAAGTTTCAAAACAAAAATAATGTTAAAAATTATATTATAATAATATTTTAACTTTTTAATATTTTTATTCAACTTTTTCTCTCTCCCTTCCCAAAACTCAATAAAACATCTTAACTCAAACCATTTCACTACTATTCACAGAATTCTAATCTTATCTCACTTCTCAAACAAGCCCTGTTTTAGTGGTTCCTTTTTTTTTCTTTGCTTGACTTGGATTAGAAAAATGCTCTTCTGAATCTTGGAATGTTTTGTGGGCTTTATCTAAGGTTGGCTTATGGCAGAAGACTACTTTTTCTTTTGTTGTAGTCTAAATTTACATATTACTTCACCAAGTACTCTGCTATTAAGCAGAAACCCAGTTCAAATTTCAATAATATGATCTCCTCCATGTGCATATAATGCAACGGAAGGTAGAAACTCAAGGACAAGGTGTAGCAGGAAATTCTTGCTCCCATTAGACCATTTGAATCTATATGCCAATGGAGTTGGAAATATCTTAATTCTTTGTGGAGCAATACTTTTTTATCACAAGAAAGACCTTGTGTGCAGGGATGTATATACTAGCATGGCACATCTATCAGCATCATCTGCAATCTGATGAATGATTATTATGTCTGTTGCTAGCAATATTTTGTTTCTTCGCCATTATGATATCTGGATAGTGCCTTCTATTTTAGTACTGTATTTTCCCTTCTAAAAGTAGCTTTGTTCCATGTCTCAGGTTTCTATCATGCAGATTTCTGATGAATATTATCTGTTGCTAGCAATATTTTGTTTCTTCACCATTATGATACCTGGATAATGCTTCTATTTTAGTTCTGTATTTTTCCCTTCTAAAAGTAGCTTTGTTCCATGTCTCAGGTTTCTATCATGCAGATTGCATCTGAAAAGATGGTTTTTATCTTTGATCTGATAAAGTTATTCAAAGACGTGCCTGACATTTTAGACAACTGTCTGGCCCGCATTTTGCAGTCTCCTAGAATTCTAAAACTTGGTATGAGAAATCTAAATGCATAAGTTAGGGTTCAATGACTTGTGAAGCTTTATACAAATCTGTGTCTACAAAAGTTCTCTACCTGACTTCTGAAATCTTGTATAATATGTTAAAAAAAGAATTCTCTACGTGGAGGGACAGAAGAACCCTTGCATTCCCTGTGATCTTTTGTATTTATTTCAATCGACCATGTAAACAGCTGCTAGGAAAGTTCCATCAAACTATTGAAGTGGAAATAATTAGGTGATAGGTTTTTCTTTCAGATGTGGATGTATACCTCTTTATGTTTGTAATGTTGATGAGAGTGTTGGAAAGTTCATTACTACAAAAATCTTGAGCTTATTTTGTAATGTTGATGGGGGTGTTGATAATGTTGTGTAGGATATAACTTTCAATGTGATACAAAGCAGCTGGCCCATTCATATGGAGAGTTGGAGTGTTTCAAGCAATATGAAATGTTACTGGACGTCCAGAATGTGTTTAAAGAACCTCAAGGTGGTCTCTCTGGGCTTGCAAAGGTAAATTAAGGATAGATTTATTTGAGCTCCAACTGTTATCTCTTGTATATTATATTATATGTTATCTAAACTGCTGTTTACCTCTCTCTCTCTCTCTCTCTCTCTCTCCCTCTCTCTCTCTCTCTCTCTCTCTCTCTCTCTCTCTCTCTCGGTTTGCTGTTGCAATACATCCAAATAAGTACCTAATCATTTGACATAACTTCTTGGTGATTATTACTATACTAGAAAATATTGGGGGCCGGTTTGAACAAGACAAGACGGAATAGCAACTGGGAGCAACGACCTTTGACACAGAATCAGGTAAATTCATTTTGTTCCTTTATCACAATGTAACTTCCTCAAACTGCATGAGGAAGAAGATTAAGAAAGATAATTACAGAAGCCTACTATGATTAAGGGAAATGAAGAAGTTCTCCTTTCCCATCCAATTACCGTGGATTCATGTTTGCAGTCCAACATATGATTATATCTGAGAAAGTATTAACTTACAAGTTATTTTGATGATAAATTATGAGCATCATTTAATTGCGTTATTAAGAGTTCTTTTATATCTAGTATGATGTGGATAGTAAACATAGATGACTGCTTGTCATTTGAGAACTTATTCGTACAAAAGATTTTTCACATATCCTTCAAATGTAAATCATTTGTTAGAATCATTTGAACCTAAGATTTTTGTTAGTTTTTGAGATTGGGAACATGGGAAACTGGGTTTCTGGTGTGCATTTGCTTTTTTTGTTAATCAAATACACATCACTCTAAATTACCAGGGGTTTTTACTTTACACCCCAAATTACTAAAACTGGCATTGCATTGAATCCTCCAACTACCAAGACTATCAAATAGCACTCTCCATCCAAATATGATAGTTAAGATGAAAAAAATAAGCTGTGGCACTATTTTTCCATATAATTCTAACAAAATGTGTTATTTGCTAGTTCTTAGTAGTTGAAGGATTCAATGCAATGGGTCAGTTTAGTAGTTTTAGGTAAACGTGTAATACCTATTAATTTAAGATTGAAAAGCAGCAAATAATAGCGTTCATCTTCTAACTACCATAAATGGCAAATAGCACCCTCTGTTAAAATTTAACAGTCAAGATTGTGCCATCTTGCTTATTTTTTCATCATCTCAACGGTCACATCTGAATCGAAGGTGCTATTTGCTAGTTCTCGATAGTTAGAAGATGAATGTGTTGATTTTGATAGTTTAGGATGCAGAGTAAAAAACATGTGATAGTTTAGGGGAGCAAACCGTAGAGTTCTACTGCCTATAAACACCACTTGATGTAGGAACCCATTACAGTTATAAAAAATAGAACACCAATACTTTGTTATCTTAGTTGATATGTAAGGCTTCCACATCAGTAGTGTGTTGGGTGTGTCAATCAATTGGTTTGCAAATAGATTTTTTCCGAAATGTATTCAACCCCTTTTAAAGAGGAGAGGGATGTGGTGTGCTCTTAATCTTATTGTGACATTGGCATATGGTCTTCTGAACTTAAGAGATGATTTTTTGGTAGAGTTATGAATATGTTATCTCTTTGTTGATTTGATCATGATTGACATTTAAGATCTAAAATCATTTATGCTTGGTCTTAAACTCATTGATTTATCTCGTTGAAACTGAAACAATACCTTGGATGCAGCTAGAATACGCTGCTCTGGATGCTGCTGTACTTGTTCACATATTCCTCAATGTTCAAAGTCATTCTCATCCTGCTACTGTCAGTGAGGGGCATGAGAAAATTGAGTGGAAATCCCACATTGTAAGTGGAAATCCCAAGTTGTGTTTGTGTCTGGATTATTTTTCTACAGGTCAGAACACGGGTAGCCAGTACAGTCATGCGAGTGTGAGGATACACACTGTAGCCGCCTTTAGTGCAGCGTAGAATAGTTGTATGCATGTATTAATTTTTCTGTCTAAACCTTTTCTTCGATGTGTTGGGACTAATGACAGGTTTCGCGTATGGATAATGTCAAGAAGTCCAAAAAAGGAGTTAGAAGTAAAAAGCAGTCTAGAGAATCTCCGACCGACCAGCATTGTCAATCAAGTTAGTGCCATGTTACAGACTTTCATGCTCACTGCGTTAGACCCTTATCATCTGTAAATATTTTGAAGCAGACAGAAACTGTTGCTGAATATATTCTGCATGTTTGTAAGGAGTAAAAATCTGTTGTTGAAAATGATGCGTCCAGTCCTGTTGTTTATGATTTTAACGCTAATGGTGGTCCATACAAACAAGTAAAATAGGTGCATAGAGCGGTGAGTGTCAGCTGCACAATAATAATTGAAGCAGCAGCACAAACAATTCCCGTCGAAGCTGGGGACTACTTTCCAGTTTCCATAGAAACAAACATAACCCAGAAAAAATCTTATGATTCTGTTTGACTATATTTGCTTAAGAGGATGCGGCGGTATTCGCGCTGCTTGACACTGTTTGAGTTTGATAGGTACGGAATGTGGAGTATGGATGATGTAGTACTCTCATATTGTCACAAGAAAATTATTTATATAAGCACTAATTATGAAATTCAGAAAGAAAACGGTAATTTATAATGAGAATGAGAGTATTGCCTGTTTGATTTTCGAGATTTTTATCAAGCATATATTCTCCCTACTCTTTTAGTGGTACTTAAATGTCAGTCTCAAGGCAGTATCCCTTTATTTGTCCAAATAATAGTTCCTACTTTCAGGTTTTCTTTCTTTTAATGTTAGCAGTGTACCCAAGAAAAGTAATAAACAAAGAGAATATAACCCAGCGAATTTAAGGCGATTCAGGAAGTTTATCTATATCACAGCACAGGGCAGCAAGGATAATACCTTTTTTAAACCCTCTAGACTTTAGAGTTTAGACTAGTGTTAGCCTATTTGGAACATTAATATCATTAATTTCAACATTTCTTTGATGCATTTTGGGAATAACATAAAGCATTTTAACTCCTCATGGTTGACTCAAGTGGTAAGAGTCTCGGCGGTATCCTCCCTTCAGGTTTAAAATTCAAATCTTTGGGTGTTAATAATTTCTAAAAGTTATAGGATTGAGAGAAATTTCTCCTTGAGTTACCTTATGTGCACTTATGAGAAACTCTTTATTGAGAGCTTGTGAACCTCCTAGATTAGTCAGTATTTTGTTATGGACACTCTATGCAAATAATAATAATAATAATAACAAAATGGATTTAGAGTCGAAGTTGAAGTCGGAGGGTAAAGTTGGAGTTGGAGTTGGATCGGATTGGAGTCGGAGTTGGTCCAGTGATACCTCCAACTCTGACTGAAAAATTAAAAAAAATATCTAACTCCAACTCCATTTTGTCTTTAGTCGGAGCGGAGTTAGATTCATAGTCGGATTTTTAAATTTTTGCTTAGCACTAGATAGGAGACAACCGAGAGGTGGATTGTAACTAATCTAATTCATAGAAAGACAACATGGGAGGTTCAAGCATGTTTGCAGTTCAATCCACTTATAATTTGTACCATCATTTTTGTGACTGGTTTTATTATTTATGTTGATATTCATTTAAAATTGGACACATAGCTCGGACCGTTATATACCTGTGAAACTATTAGTAGACAGGTTATCCCACACCTCAAGCTAATTTATAATTTGAGTAATTTTTCAAAATATGATGAACACGTGGTATTTTGTGATAGGATAAAGAGTAAACGAATAATACATTTTTGGGCATAACCAAAAATATTGGAGAAAGAATACCGACCAATAAATTTCCCCAAAAATCTGGGACCCTGTCTCAAGTCCTTCCGCTCCATCCCCCAACAGAAAAACACCCTCCCTTCATAATAAAAAGGATGTGTGGTGTGTGGCAAAGGAAGAAACTTGGAGGAGATCGAGATCGAAGGGATGCAGGGGCTGCGGTACAGCTCCTATGGAGTTGGCCTGAACGGAGGTCAGAACTCCGTGGGTCGGTCTCGCCGCCGCCCTTCGTTGGATCCTTCTTCATGTTCTCCGACAAAATACCGAGCTTTCAGGAGCACAAAGACCTCATCATCATCCAAGAAATGGTGGAATGATCCTGAGATGAAGAGAAGAAGGAGAGTCGCTAAATATAAGCTTTATAGCGCTGAAGGTAAGATCAAGATTTCTCTCAAGAAAGGGTTCCATTGGCTCAAGAAAAAGTGCATCGTCATGGTAAGTCGGTTATGATCAAAAGAGACTGCAAAAATAAGAAAGAAATAGAAGAGAGAGAGAGAGAGAGAGAGAGAGTTTCTGTATTTAATTTCCCATGCAAGAATCTTTGGTCGTTACGTACATATATATATATATATGAGAAGTTTTTTCTCTAGCTTAATGTGCTCTTCTTTTCCTAATGTGTACGTATGTTTTTATTTTATTTTCTTTTTTTAACAACCAGACCAATACCCATGCATTGCTTGTTATTCTCTCACTGCTTAATTTGCTTTGTTAGCATTCATCCTTATAAATTTTTTAATTAGTTTTCTAATAATTTAATATTAGGCATGAAAAGAATGATGAGTAATAATTTTCTTTATTTAATGTATTGACCTTTAGTTTCGATATCGAAAGATCATGGAAATACGTTGATCGAATCGTGGGATTCAAGAAAAAGCCCCCAAAGATAGGTAGTGAAATTTAGAAAAAGGTTTAGGGTTATGTTTTGACCCGCTACTTTATCAACTTTTCATGAAAAGTTAAATCTATTTCAACCTATTTTATATATTTAAACACATATCTCAACTTATTTATATTCAAACACATCTCAATGAGATTTATAAAATATTATTATTTACAAATTAATTTAAATCATCTGAGATTAACTCACTGAATGTTAGGATTTTTCAAATCAGTGCTATTCTTTTGCTTTTAATATGGGGTTTTAGATCTCGATTCTGAACAGGAGCGACTACTTCTCATACTTTTATCCTATTTATTGACAAAAGTCTCTTTCTGATGAGTTTTTGTCTGTAAAAATGCTATATATCAAGAAAGTTTATATTTATATTTATGTTTAAAATTAAAATTTTATGTTATAAGATTGAAACTTATATGTTATATCAAATGTTATATTAAAAATTATGATTAATATTATGTTATTTCAATTTATGTTATAAGATTAATAGACATGAATAATAAGATAAAACTTCATTTTATATTAATTAACAATTTGACATATAATATCGATAATATAATATACAAAACTTATATATAATATAAAAAATAAAAAATATATAAATATAGAAACCATTTTAGTTCAAATCGATTTTTAAAATGTGGAAATCGATACCAGACCGGTTTTCAATTGGTTTTTGTTTTTAGAAATCGGAACCAGACTAGGTGGGTTCGGCCGGTCTGACCGGTTTTCCAGCTTATTTTTACAACCCTAAATACAAATACAGTGTGCCTACCATTATGATTCACGTATTGTATCAATATCTCTTTAAATTTTGGAAAGCCTTTGAATCAGCACATTATAAAAAATTTCAATATACTCATAAGACACAGTCTGAGTTGATGTTGGAAGATATTGCACAGGATCAAACCAGTAAGGTTATGGCCTAGATCTCTTTGATCTGTTGGAGACTAAGGGAAATGGATAAAAAAGAGAAGGAGAAGAGTATTTCAAGCTTGGGCAGAGGGTTCTATTTGATTGTGTGAATGAATATTGGATTTGAGGTATTGGCCAATTCTTGTTGGAAGATGCAAATCAGGGGCTAACTTGGTGACATGGCCTGGTAGGAAGATGTGGGTTGCAGAGGAACTGTACAAGGAGATTTTAGGATGGAAAAGCATTGAGAACTTGATGCTAGATGAGCACTCGGCAATCGGCATGGAAGTGATTAAAAAACTTTGATAAGAGAGAAACCGAGAGGGAAGTCGAGAGAGAAGTTTGGAGAAAATTCTAGAATATTATCATTCATCTGAATATGTATTTACATGAAGTATTTATATGCTAGAGTAAAACTAACTAAAGCACATGCTAGCTTATAGTGCACATGAGTGTAGATGAGTTAAATAAAAAATCTATCTAAAGCTAAAGGTTTACTAAAAAAGTCTGCTAACTAATGTTCAAAAGAAACATGAAGAGTTACAAGATCATTATTTTGAACCATATCTCTAACTATATAGCAGTTTATTTTCAATGTGTTTAGTTCTTTCATGAAAAACTGGATTAGCTACAATGTGGAGTTCTGCTTGACTGTCACAGTAGAGAACTAGTATTGAAGAAAAAGAAATCCCAAAATCATGGAAAAGATATAGTAGCCATTTGATTTCAAAACAGGTAGAAGCCATTGACCGATACTCAACTTCTACAGATGATCTGGAAACTGTGACTTGCTTCTTGGATTTCCAAGAGATTAAAGAATCTCCAAGAAAGAGACAAAAACCAGTAACTAATCGTCTGGAATCTGGACAGGTGGCCCAATCAGAGTCACAAAATCCTCTAAGTTGCAAGGAGGAGTTGCTGGGGAAGAATAAGTTTTGTCTTGCAGTAGCTTTGATGTATCTCACAACTCGGACTTCTGCATCATAGTGTATTGACGAGGTTGATCCATGAATTGACTCAATGTTGCAACAGAAAAAGACAAGTCACGCCTAGTAAGAGTCAAATAAAGAAGATGTCCAATTAATTTTCTATAAGAAGCTGGATCATCAAGTAAAGAACCTCCAGAATCAGTTTTGGATAATCTTAAATTATGATCCATTGGACTGCTAGCAGGTTTATCAACTAATAAACCAGAGTCAGAAACTATTTCAAGTGCATACTTTCTATGAGAAAGAGATATGCCCTTAGTAGATCGTGCAACTTCCAAGCCCAAAAAATATTTCAAAGTACCAAGATCTTTCAACTTGAAATGCAAATTGAGAAAGTGCTTGAGATCAAGAACAGAATGAGAACGGTTAGAAGTAATGACAATGTCATCCACATAAACCAACAAGGCCATAAAAGAGTCACCAGAACACTTGGTAAACAAGGAATAATCAGACTTTGATTGAGTAAAACCATAAGCAATCAGTGTGGACGAGAATTTAGAGAACTATTGTCTAGATGCTTGTTTCAAGCCATATAAAGACTTGAAAAACTTACAAACCCGAGTGTCTCCAGATTTAGAAAAACCAAGAGGAAGCTTAATATACACCTCTTCATCCAAATTGCCATGAAGGAATGTATTATTAACATCTAATTGATGCAATTGCCAATTATGAATAGCAGCTAAGGCAAAAAAATAACGAATAGTGGTTAGTTTGGCAACAGGAGAGAAAGTATCAAAATAATCAATCCGTTCTCGTTGGGTATATCTTTTTGCAACCAACCGAGCCTTATATCTTTCCAAAGTGCCATTAGATTTCAACTTACACTTATAAACCCATTTACAACGAATTGACTGCTTGCCAGGAGGTAACTTAGTTAAGATCTAAGTTTTATTAGCTTCAAGAGCAGTAATCTCAGTTGTCATTGCATCCCTCCAATGAGAATATGAAATGGCTTAGTGAAAGAATTTGAGCTCATAAAGTGAATCAATAGAAGCACAAAAGTGTTTATAGCAGGTTGAAAATTTGGAATATGACAAATATAAAGAGATAGTATAAGGAGTACCTGATGAGGAAGAACCATCAACCAGAGTAGATATAGTAACTTTTGTATTTGAAATCAAGGAATAATGATAATGCTGCAAGTAATCAGGTGTCTTTTTATTTCTTGTAGATTTTCTTATAGGAATTGGTGGTGATGTATTTTGAGTGGAAATAGAAGAAATAGGAGGATAGAGAGATCCAAAAGTTAATGTAGATGAAAGAGAAACATCTGAAAGGGGAATTGGTAAAACAGGGTCCAATGAAGAAGGAAGAGGATTCTGTTTTTCCAAAGACAAGTGATGATATGGAGAATCTGGTTTAAATGGAAAAAGATGTTCATGAAATATGACATCTCTAGAAATGAGAATTTTATGAGAATGAAGATTATTTAGTTTGTAGCCTTTGATACTAGTAGAGTATCCAAGAAAGACACAAACTTGAGCTCGAGCAGAGAACTTGGTAGACAGAGAATTACCAAATGAGGAAGCATAACAAAGGAAACCAAATGTTCTAAGGTGATTATATGGGGGTTTGATAGAAAAAAGTACTTCATATGGTTATTTAAAACAGGTGTAGGTATTCTGTTGATGAGGTAAACAACAGTGATGATACAATCACTCCAAAAATGTAAAAATATATTTGATTGAAAACGAAGAGATCTAGTAACATTAAGAATATGCTAATATTTTCTTTCAACAATAGCATTTTGTTGAAGAGTGTATATACAACTATATTAATGTATAACCTCTTTACTAGCAAAAAAAATTTTCATATCAAATTCCAAACCATTATCAGTACGAATAGATTTGATTTTGCAATTAAATTGAGTCTTCACAAGAGTAAAAAAGTATTGTAAATATGATCACGTTTCAGACTTGGATTTAAGCAAATATATCCAAGTACATTGACTGTAATCATCTACAATGATAAGAAAAAATCGAAAACCATAATATGAAGTGACTGAAAAAGGTCCCCAGATATCACAATGAATTAGTTCAAAAATAGAACTAGTAGTAGAATAACTTAAAGGAAAATGAAGTCTTTTCTGTTTAGCAAGTGAACAAACATCACAGTGAGTATTATTTGTATTTGCAGAATAGAAAATATCAAGAGCTAAAGCATGCAGTCTAGAGTCAGAAATATGTCCAAGTCGACAATACCAAAAATAAGAATTGTTTGTAACAGTATTACAATGAGAAACTGTAAGTCAATTACATGAAACAAAACTACCTAAGACTTGCAGTAAATGATATAAACCTTGAGAATGTTTAGCTACTCCAATCGTCCTCCAATTGAAGAGGTCCTGAATATAGCAAAAGTCATGTAAGGAAAATAAAAAACAAGATAACTGAGAAGTTAACTTGCTGACTGAGACAAGATCAAAGGTAAATGTAGGGACATAAAGAACATCAATTAAGATTAAAGAATAAGAAAGTCTAACTATACCTTTATGTGTAACTTGAATGCAAAAACCATTAGGTAATTTCACAGATATATTTACAGGGATTGGTGGTGAGATAAAAAATGAAAGAGAATTAATCATATGATCAGTTGCCCAGAATCAAGAATCCAAGATTATTGATGAAATGCAAGTGTATCAACAGTAGAGAATACTGAAGGATGAGAAATATCAGTAATAGATATGCCTGGAAAAGATTGTGCATGGGAGGTTGATGGTGCAGTGAGCTAGAAGGAAATGTACCTGATTGATTCACATAAGAGATATTAGTTTGATTTTAGAGAAATGTAAGGAGCTGTTGACATTGCTCTTGAGAAAAATGGAAAGTTGGAACCATAACCGAATCCGAAACAGATTGGCTAGCAGTGTCCTAATTGGCAATGGCCTGATTAGGATTTCGTAATTTGGCCTTATACCCTGGTGGATAACCATAGATATTATAACATTTGTCAATTGTATGGCCTGACAAGCCACAATAGGTACAATAAGGCTTATCCTTACGAGGAGCCGAGGGTTTATCATTTCTAGATCCAACAACAGAACCTTTCATCTGACTATGTAAATGAGCATAAGACTCATTAAACCCCATAAAAAATTGCAGGACATAATCCTCTTATTGGTAATCAACAATCCATTTGATAGCTCCACAGGAACAAGGAGGCAGAGGATGAAAATGAATCATTTCTTCTCAAAAACTTTTCAAACGTGTAAAATAGGAACTTATAAAAGTATTTTCTTGAAGTAAAGAAGCAACAGCCTGCCGGATTTGGAAGATACGAAGCTGATTGCTTTGTGCAAATCGTTCCTTCAAGTCACTCAACATCGCTTATGCAGAATCAATGTAAAGGACCGGGGATGCGGTTTCTTTGGACAAAGCATTAAGTAGCTAAGAAAGAACAACAATATTACAATGAATCCAAGCGTGATACATAGGACACTCTCAGAAGGTTTCGTCAAAGCACCATCAACAAAACAGAGTTTATTTTTGGCAATAAGAGCCATGGACATAGATCTGTTCCATGTAAGAAAATTATCACCAGTGAGGGATTGGGAGACGAGCATCACACCGGGATGATCTCCACTCTGAAGATAATATGGATTCAAATAATCCACACAAGAATGAACAGCAAAAGGGTTAGGGTTGGTAGAAGATGATTCATCGGTGAGAATGGGCATGACGGCGCTTCAGTGGTCGAGAGTTAGGATTTCATCTGATACCATGATAAGAGAGAAACCGAGAGAGAAGTCGAGGGAGAAGTTTGGAGAAAATTCTAGAATATTATCATTCATCTGAATATGTATTTACACAAAGTATTTATATACTAGGCTAAAACTAACTAAAGCACATGCTAGCTTACCGTTCACGTGAGTGGAGATGAGTTAAATAAAAACTTAATACAATATATGATAATAAACTTGATTCCTAAAATTGATTAAAAAACTTCTATTCTGGTGAATATGCAGGACAATCGTAAGAGTAGTGTTAATGATGTTACAATATAGACAGTGGGGAGATTATAGATATGGTGAGTTAAAGGTGGTTGGCCACAACCACTGCCGCTAAAGCCATAAAGGTGCCGGCAGCTTTGAAAATTGGCTACTGGCACCAAGTTTCCACATTCAGCCAGGCCCACATGGTCATCCGCAAGAAGAGCCGGAGTGGGGATTGGGATACTGGTATTCAGCCTCACCCCCAGTCCATTTGAAAACAGCATTTTGAGCTTTGATTTGCAATGTTAAACATATCTTGACGTCTGAATTTACAAAATGCATAAAATAAAACGTATGCCTTTTATTTTCTTCTTTAAAAAGCCAAAAATAAAGGGTTCATTTATTCCGAGAATCCGAGTGGTCATGGGCTTAAGCATAGCCTGTTAACAAATAACAAGTACATTGACCGACTTTTGCATTAAAAAAAAAAAAGAAAAATCTGTTATATACAGTTATTTTTATATATTTTTTTTTATGTATTATATTGATGTAATTAATTAAAATAATTATTTTATATTAAAAAAATAACACAATTAATTATATTAGTAAAATGCATAAAAAAAATACCTAAAAATCATTCGCTTGTGCAAAATTTTTATTTATTTTTGAATAAATATAGATAGAAGTTATTGTTGGAAGTAACTATTTAGTATACATGATGTGACATCATCTAAACTACAATCTTCCAAATTTAAAATAAAAAAATAAAAAGTAAAAAATAATCATATAATGAGTGTAAAATATATACGATTACAATAACTTCTTTTTAGTATTATTATTAATATTTTTATATGCAAAAGTCGGTCAATGTACTTGTTATTTGTTAACAGCCACATGGCAAAGTTTATCCTCCTTTTTGTCCTTTTCGTTTTTGTCTTTTTCTTTTTTTCCATAAACGAGGCTAGTTTTAACATTCACTTTGCAGGCTTGCTGATGGGAAAGTAGTTGTGTTTGTTTATTTTCAATTGGAGTTGCAATGCTCAATGTCAACACTCCTCACATGGCCATGGTATGGGGCATAGAAAAAAAAAAAAAAAGCATATCTAAGAACATATCACGTGTAATTTCCTCCACAGTTTCTCATTTTCTATCACCATGATATTTTTATACAAGTTATTTTCTCTGGTGATTCCATGAATTTCATCACCCTTTCTAGATTCTTGACTACTGAGGAGATATCCAAAAAAGAAACCCAGAAAAGAAAACAGCAAGATATGAGATTATCTAATGTAGATTTTGCTGCAAGTGTCAGCACATCCGAAGAACCAGTTCCAAGACATAGATAGTCCTAAGATTACCTGAGATCTTGGGTAAGGATCTCAACCCAAATTGCTTCCCAAAAAACTTGAACTTTCAACCTCTTTTTTTGTAAATGATTGAGGAATGGAAACGTTTTGTGAAGAATTTTATAAATCTAACTCATCTCATAAAATCGGTTTTAAAAGAGAGGATTGTACATTCCTTATAAACATGTCCAAGATCTTATCTATCGGTAATATGAGATTATTCTTCAATACCCTCCCTCACGTGCAGATCGATATTTTTTTCTAGTCCTTGTCACAAGGTAAATAGTATGGGCCCTGTTCGTCCTGTAACAGATTCTTATACCATAAAAATTTTATGGACCTAACTCATCTCATAAAATTAATTCTATAAAAGAGAATTGTCTATTTTTAATCCAAGCATATACATTGCTTCAAGTTAACTGATTTCTGGGTAAGAAATTAAGAATCTAAAATCTGAAGTGCCAGATGTTTGCTCTCAAATTCAATGCTTTTTTAATTCCTGTGATAGGGCTTGGACAAAATGCACATGATTTTTAATTGGCTGGTGCATTCTCTTTCCTACCTATTACAGTATGGCTAACACCAATATTCTTTCTTTCTTGGTTATAGGGAAACTGAAAAGAGACCCTTGCATTCTTTATCATAGTCTGCAGATTAGTATGCTATATTTATTTGTTTATATTTGATGAATGAATAGTTTAAGGAAGCAGATTATTGTTATGATGATTAAGGCTTCATTTGGTTATTTAATTCCTTTTAATTCATCTCAATTTATCATTATAATTTTTTTAAATTTTAATATAAAATATAATAAATAATTCAACTTTTTTAAATTTTAAAATAATAATAATATTAAAAATAATATTCTAATAATATTTTATCATCTCAATTCAATTCAACTCAACTTAACTCACTTCAACATTCAAACACAACCTAATTATTAATAGAGAAGATGGTGTGTGGATGCAGACCCTCAGCCTCGTTGCTGCTGCCCTAAACTTAGGATCCTATGAAGAGAGCTAAGACTCTCTGTTTCAAAGGTGTACCTTGGCCTTAGATAAAAGTCAGGTAGAAATGGCTTTTCGCCACCTTGTAAACCCTTCTGCAAAACTGGGTACTATGAATAAGAGCCCCTTTCCTCTTCTTTTCCTGAAATCGAATAAAAACAGTGATTGTGCCAGAATTCTAAGATGGCATCAAGTTTTGTTCTAATTTTCTCAGCTTTGTTGTATTTAAAACTCACTTTAATTTAATTTAATTTATCTTATTTTATTATTATAATTTTTTTAAATTTTTATATAAAATATAATAAATAATTTAACTTTTTTAAATTTCAAAATAATTTTTTTAAATTCTCACACAAAATATAATAAGTAATTCAACTTTTATTCTACTATTCACAAACCATCTCAACTCATCTCTAAATTCAAACCACTCCTAAATCCTCCAATTTTAAGAAGAAGACTACTACAACCACAAAGAGATTACATAAAAAATAATTTTACAAAATAACATGGCTTCATCTTTTAGATATATTTCACAATAAAAGTAACTTTACAATCTGACGAACCATATCATATCAAATAAGTTTGTAAAATTATTTTTTTGTAATTTATTTATGATTAGAACTATCTATGATTCTAAATATCCCCCTCTATAAGAAAATGAACATTTTGATGTTCCATTTCAAATAATGACTGAGCAAAATAGAAAAAGATACCCAAAATTAAAGGAGTGCAGCAAAAGAAAAACACTTATAGCAGATCGCTTTTAATGGTTTTTTTCCCCAACACAACTTGTAAATGCCATTAAATGCTCTAAGAATTCAAAATTTTAACGATAAAAAGACATAACAGATATCCAAATATTAAAGAAGTGCAGCAGGAAAACTTCATCACAAGATTTTAATGACTTCTCTCTATCTGTTTTTTCGCATGATACACATCTTTTCACTGCCATCATATTCATTGCGAAGAGTTTCAAGCTTTGAAATTTGCATGACATTAAAGAAAGCTGTACAACACTGCAACTTCCGACTCAGATTTTTCTACCTTTGCTTGGGACAAAGGTGGAAGACACCGACGTCTGCATTGTAGTCAAGGCGGGTCCTACTGGAAAATGGTCGGTCTGCATTAGCCAGGAGAAGAATCGTGGGGTGGCAACACAGAAGAACATAACCTACAAACTTGGGGAAGGTGAACGTGCCGCCCCCTGCTGTTCTGCAATGAATTTTTTTTAGGCTAAAATGGGACCCTTTTCCATTTCCCCACGCATACAATCAATCCCCCGTTCTCCTATCTCAAGTCTCAATCTCACTACTCCTTTTCATTCTTTTTAGGTCACATTTTCCCTTATAACATTCTATTTCTCATGTATATCCTTCACCACCACTATGTTCTGCAATTTTTAATAGTTTTGATTAGTAGTAAATTGAGAATATCATTTTTGTGTATTTTGAAAAGTAGAGAGTTTTTCTTCAAATTTCGTCTAATTCATCTCTAAAAATAGATAATTGTCTATTGAACATGTAATTAGTACATATTTTTTTTTTAGAATAATTCTTTTTATTAATTACTATTTACTATTCCACATCTCACACCCTATAAAAAAATTTAACGCATTATAAAAAAAATTATCAGTTATAAAATGTGAAGTGAATAATAGATAATATATAACAAATTCACCTAGTATATATATTTTCTACTTTTTTTTAACTAGATATTTTGTATATTCAAGATCTAACTATAAGGTACACATTGCTAATTTTTTTAAAAAGAAAACGCTACTAAAACATAACATACCTAATATAAGAAGATAGGGAAGTGTTGCATCTGTAAAGAGATTTTATAAAAATAAATTTATAAATTGATATAACGAGATATCAAATATAAATTATTCATAAGTTTATTTTTATAGATTTTTTTTTATAAACTAAGTATTTCTCAACACAAACGTGCAAGGAATACTTCTGTAATTCTAAATAAGATGTACTTACTTTAATAAAAATCTTATAAAAAAATTCTATACGTTATATTATTATTTTATTTTTATTTTATTATATAAGATGTGACATATTTATTAATATTAAATGATCTTTTATTAGATAATTTTTATCAATTAATAATAATAAATATGTTATATCTTATATAATGAGATAAAAATAAAATGAAAGGATGAAATATAACGTACTCTTACAAAAAATTAATTGTCATTTTTCACGTGATAAATCAATTATAATTTATAAATAAGTTTTTATTATATCAAATCATATTAATCTTTCAAATAGTAAAAAATGAAACTTGGCATTGACGTAATAAAACCCAAAAATAAGGGGCAATTACACTCACCCACTCCCACTCTGTGTGCATTTCATTTGCTTTGCCTCGCACAAATACAATTCACTCATTCGCAAACGCTGACAAACTAACGACGCAATGGACCTCGAAACTCCGAACCCCAACAACAACAATGGGGAATCCTCAAACCCAGAGCTTCCGAACCCCAGCAGCTATAACGCAGACGAAACCCAACCCTGTTTCGAAGACATGGATAGCTCTTGTTCTACTCCTTATGTCAGTGCTCCCTCTAGCCCTGGCCGTGGCGCCCCTGTCTCCGGCTTCTTCTACAGTGCCCCTGCGAGCCCAATGCACTTTGCACTCATGAGCTTGGCTTTGACATCATCGAATACAACAAAGCCTCATTCTTCTTCAACAATGGACGACTTTGAGTTCTCTGCGAGGTTTGGTTCGGGAGGGTTGGGTAGCACAGGGCCGTTTATGAGCTCTGCGGACGAGCTTTTCTTGAACGGGAAGATCCGCCCCATGAAACTTTCCACCCACTTGGAGCAGCCTCAGGTCTTAGCTCCGTTACTGGATCTTGGAGCAGAAGTGGATGAGTATGACGCGGATCAGCATGGCGTGAGAGGTAGAGATCTGAGACTACGCGATAAGTCTCTGCGCAGAAGAACCAGATCTATGTCTCCGGTGAGAAACACAGGACATGAGTGGACGGAGAACGAAGATATCGAGAAAAACACGAGCATGGCAGAGAAGGGTGGTTGTTTGGAAGTAGAAGAAAATGAGAGGGAAAAGATTGAAGAGTTGTGCTCAGAGACTACCACTCCTTCGGTTTCTGCTTCGTCTTCAAGATCTTCTTCGGCTGGGAGGAGCTCAAAGAGGTGGGTTTTCTTAAAAGACTTTCTCAGAAGCAAAAGCGAAGGGAGAAGCAACAAGTTCTGGTCTTCGATTTCGTTTTCTCCCATTAAAGAAAAAAAACCTGGAAACCAAACGCTTCCAAGCCTCGTTGCAAGAGATAAGGATAACAAGGTTACCAACTCGGTCACTGCGGCTTCAGAATCAGAGAAAAGTAAGGGAAATGGACGAGGTTCGGCCAAGAAACCGGCCGGAAAGCCCACCAATGGGGTCGGAAAGAGGCGCATGCCACCGTCGCCACATGAGTTGCATTACACAGCTAATAGAGCCCAAGCTGAGGAAATGAGGAGGAAGACTTTCTTGCCTTACAAGCAAGGGTTGCTTGGGTGCTTGGGGTTTAGTTCAAAGGGTTATGGAGCCATGAACGGACTCGCCAGAGCTTTAAACCCAGTCTCCTCCAGGTAAATATCTCTGCTGGGGTTGAAGAAAAACTGTACAGATTTTTTTTTTCCTTTCTATTTAGGATTTTTATGATTATAATTATCTAAGTATTTATTGTTGGATCTTCTCTGTCTGCTTAAAAGAGAAGCTGTCCCTCATTTTGATGGGGTTGATGAAGTAATGTTTTGTTTAGAGCTAAAGTATTGCAGCAGCTGTATCAGTTTGATATGTAATGGAACTTTCTCTAATGGGGTTTGTTTGTTTGTTTGTTGTAAGCAACCACGAGGAAGATGAACTGTGGATTGCT
Source organism: Juglans microcarpa x Juglans regia (assembly GCF_004785595.1). NCBI lineage: Eukaryota > Viridiplantae > Streptophyta > Magnoliopsida > Fagales > Juglandaceae > Juglans > Juglans microcarpa x Juglans regia. The sequence continues at coordinate 25,400,393 of NC_054601.1, read as the reverse complement.
AAAAAGTTAACAGTCAAAGTCAATCTAGTTGTTGTACCAATGATCTGAGGCTTTTTCCAGTGCTGTAATGGTGAACCCAAACTGCATCATTAGGATGCAGAGGCTTTATTTGGATTATTGTACCAATAATTTGAACTGCATGGTGTGTGTGTGTGAGAGAAAACTGGAAAGAGCTAGAGGAAATGTACGCGTGTTTGGTTGTATCTTCCTGGCTCAAGCGCTATGATTCATATGGCGCATGTTGCATGATGCAGTAGTTGGGATTCTTTGGAGTATAGATTAGACAATCCGAGATAATATCTACAAATCGGAGATTCACAATCTCCCATTTAATTTTATTATAGTACATGTTTTGGATTAAAGTACCCTTTTTTTTTTTTTTTTTTAAAGTTGCTGTGGCGGATTTGGCTTTTATTTCAATAATGTCTTTATTATGTTAACAAAAAAATAAACTTGCAAATAGATTTTAATTTTTTTCTTGCGACGGAACCTACTCGAGCACTTTCAATTGGATTAGTTAAAATTAAAAGATATTTTTTTTTATGAAGGTAAAAAAAATTTGAATTTTGGCTATTCTATTCACATAAATTTTTATATTGAAATAGTTATTTTTTTATTATTTAATAATAAAATAATATAAGATGAATTTAATTTTAATTATTTATATTAAATTTTTATATTAGATTATATATTTATTTATTATATAGTAATAAATAATTAATAATTTTAAAAATATTTAATTTTTTTAATTATTAATTTATTTTATTTTATCATGTTTTACTATTCTATTTATTATATATTAATTAATAATTATATTCTTATTAGATTAATATATCACTATCTCAAATTATTATATTAATTGTAATAAAATATGTGATAGAAAGAAAGAGTGAAAAATAATTAATAAAATATGTATTTGATGTATGTACAATAATTTTTAAATTTAAAAAATTTTTTAAAAGTTATTATACAAATTCTAAATATTTAGAATTTGGTTAATTTAATATAAATATATTTTGTTTTTTAATAGTTAAATATTCATTGAATTTAACTTTTATAGCTTTTTTAACTAATTCAACGAGTGCTCTATGAAATAATTTTACTTTGATCGCAATTGAACCAATTAACTAGGGAAGATCTAAATGTAGGTGATTAGGCTAAGGGGATATGAGATTATTTATAAATGGTAATGAAAAAATAATGAATAAAGAATGATAAAATATTAAATAGTAATAAGTAATAAAAAGTAATGAAAAGGAGGAAAAACAAAAAATAGATTACTGTTTCATATGAGATTATTTTTTCATATCTTTAGATATTTTTTTTTAAAAAAATTCATATCATTTAAAAAATACTTTAGAAAAAAAAATTTGCCTCGGGACTCATCTTCGGGACGGATCTTGGTTAGTGTAGATTTAGAGTGTGTTTAGATGTTGAAGTAAGTTGAGTTGAGATAATAAAATATTGTTAAAATATGATTTTTTAATATTATTATTATTTTAAAATTTAAAAAAATTAAATTATTTATTATATTTTGTGTTAAAATTTAAAAAAATTATAATGATGAGTTGGAAGGAGTTGGAGATCCAAATTAAGTCTTATTTTTTTCATATTACGTTACTATTATTCACAAGTTATATATTATTATTTACAAACTATTCATTACTTATTAAGTGAATAATGTTAGATACAAACGGCCTAATAATCTTTAAATTCAAATGGGTCACGCTGTCACAAAGGTTCATCTTATTAATGTTAGAGCTGGTGAGATGACAAGGAATAGAAAATAGAAGCAAACTGCAAAGCCAAATCATATTGGTCCCCATACCCATTAGTTTTCATTGGCTTTTATATCCAAATTTCCAAGGAATCAAACAGAAAGTTGGGGTTGTAGTAGAAAAGATCCGGGTGAAAATCCCACACCGTTGGATCAAAATGTAGGTGGACGTACGCGGAAATGTTGGTTACTTCTGGTCCCATTTCATCCCTAAATCTCCTGTCTAAAGTCGAAATCTATGACTTTTCTTCACCAAACCCTATCTTCTGAAAAGAAAACTGTCTTCTCCCTATCCTATCTTTGCATTTAGTTACCCCTCTGTAATCGCCACAGAAGATAAAAACAATTACTGTCAAATTTTATTTAACAAGAGGGATCGATCTGAGATAGGCGTTTCTTCTGATACCAGGGAGCACTTCTAACTATTTCTAGTTTTTTTTTTTTTTTTTTTTTTTTTTTTTTTTTTTCAGGGCGAGACAAAAATAAAAAGCCATGAAAAAAAAAAACCCAAAATAAGGATTTGCATTTGGGTTTTAATTCTTAAAAAAATAAAAAAATCAATTTTCTCGACTTCTTTCAACTCGATAAAAAAAAATTATTCTCATTAATTACTATTCACCACTTCATACCTTATGAAAAAGTTCTGTATTAAAATATAAAAATAAATAGTAACAGATACAATACCTCTTTTGTAGAAAGGACATTAAAATGACTATATAACAATGTGAATTCTATATGAATTTGCATTTGCTTTCGTCAACCACGTTGAAATCAAAATTAGAATTTATTTTCCAAGAGGGTAGGTAGACGATTCTCAACTTAATCCGAGAAAGCAGGATTTGAAAAGATCTGAAAAGAGGGAACTTTGCAGTGCGAGTTTACCAAGGTTTGGGTAAAAGCTTGTGTGTGTGCCAGCATCAAAGACAATATGAAAGGTTCAGTTTTCTTCAATAATAAGAGAATCGAATCTAATACGAAGAAAGTAAAAATTCCCCAACCCCCAAGAAAAATCTCTTTGCAATCACATCGATCTCATCGATCCCTCCCTTCGCACAATGTGTACATGAAGCTCAGGGATGTGACGGTGCGAGGGCGTCCTTTTGTCTGTTCCTAATCTGAACAAAGAAGCTCACACCACATCATGAATCATGAAACAGTCCACACTGCTACTGCTGCTGCTGCTGCTGCTGCACCCTGTGGGACTAATGTTAAGCACCACTTTCTGATTGGATTGCCTTGGTTCGTGGTGCGTGATCCATGTGAAACTTTTCAGAGTCCCTCTGCAGGCACTGTAAAAGTTCTTCTTCATTTTTCCTGGTTTGAGTTTTGTTTGGGACTTCAATCGCTCCTTAATCAGCTGGGTTCGGTCGACTGGCTCTCCTGCAAGACTGCAACTTCAATCCGCACACATTCTGTAATTTTGGAGCTTAACATGTGTTACTACTCTCACTTGGTTTTGCCCCCATTGGCCTGCCTATGCACCAAAAAGCATGCAATCTTTACAACAATGGTGGCCTATGTAATGGCGTAATACACAAACACTGTCAAAGCTGAGCACCCATCTCTACTAGGACAGAGGCATTAGATACCTCTAGGGGAATTGTTACATATCTAATTATCCCAATTTGCTGGCAAAATATCAGATCAGTTGCTCACCTTTATAATCAAAGGGAATGCAAGTTCTTTGACAGAAAAGTCTGGCACGCTACACAGTAGGGTTTGGCTGGGAACACCCAATAATGTGAAAAGAAATGATACTATTCTCTCATGATTTATACCATTCATTTTGCCAGTGGGGCCACAATATACTGCCACGTCACTTGTTAAAAAATTAAAAATATAAATATAAAAAAAAAAAATCTATTCATTATCTCAACTTTAAATATACGATAAATTTATAAATAAAATATAATAAATAATTTTTAATTATTTAATATCACATCATAAAATAATAAAAGAATAGAAAAAGTTATAACGATAAGGTTGCTAAAAAAAATTATGAATTTCAATATTTCTTCTACGCCATGGAGGCTACCCTCTACTTCTCTTGTTTATTATTGTAGCTTGAAAAAGTGCAGAGTGTTGAAAGAAAAGAAGTGCGTTAAAGGCCCACTGAAACAGTATATATTTCCCACGCTCAAAAAATAGAAATCCAGGTACTGGATTGCTGGTACCTTCAGGCTTCATGCTAGATAGGATAGTCTCACTTGCGACTCTTGTGGATCACACGAAGGTAGAATCAAAGGGTAGATAGGATAGTCTTCTTGAGAGTAACTCATCTGTGCCTTCTCTGGGCTACTGTAACCCACAGTACACAAAATATAGGAGTACGCCGAGTATAAATCTGGTTCATGGGAGTTGATGACAAAAGGGAGACAGCAACAAACATTCCACTTTTTCATTCTATTCTTAAAAATATATAATCAAGATTAACTTTTTCTGTTTTCTATATTAATTTTTACAATATATAATACATCAATTTATTTATTTTTTATTTATATCATTTAAATATTTTTTAATCATTTCAAATATTTTTTTCTAACTAATTATTTTCGTATCTTTTTATATTTACAATATCTTTCAGTATATAATGTCATATAATTATATATTATTTTAAATTAACCCATATTTTCAACATCTCCATGTTATTTATTTATTTATTTTCCTTAAGCTTCAACATCTCCATGTATTAACGATTCGATTCTTTCTGTTTTGTAACAGTGGCTCTGGCCCCAGTTGGAGTAACCATCATTTCTAATACCGACAGCTAGGTTTGGGCTGGTGTTTTGAACTTGGTAAGCTACATAAAATCAAAACCTATGTACCACTTGCCCAAACCCAGAATGTAATGGACAAACGACTTGTCTCACTGATGAACCGTCCTCAAGAGGGCATTAATTTCTAGGGATGAAAGCCGCAAAGGGGTCGGTCAATAAAAGGAGCCTTTGGTTGTTATCGGATTTTCGCTTGAAGTGGGATTTAGCAAAGGAAAATGATGCTATGCACTGAGTTTGCCCATTTACCGTTTATATATTTTATTTTATTTTTTAATATATTTTTTATTTACTTAATAATTAAGGAAGTGATTATTATAATATGTATTGAAGTTTTTTTTTTTTAAAAAATATTTGCACATTTAAAAAATGTTTGAAATAAAAAGCTAAAAAAAAAAAAAAAGTCATCGCAGGAGTATTTCTATAATCAGATCTTAGGGTAGATTATTCTTCAGCTTCCTCGTCGAAAATTCTTCAATCTTAGTTTTTATTAAAAATAAAATAAAAAATACAAAAAATATATTCAAATAAAAAAAGATATCCAAAAATATAAGAAGAGACTGAAACATGTTGTACAGTCTTTCAATCAACGTCTAGTCATGCCATAAGGAGCATATGATAATTCTGATTTCCAATGTCAAAACACTACATTACTGTCGATCGTGTACTGACTAACCTTATCTTCTCTGCTACAATTATAATTTAAAAAGTTCAAAATGTGAAGAAAATCATAAGCATTAAAGGTAAATAGAGAGAGTATATTTCCCGAGCTACAAAACCTCAAGAATAGAAACGCTTGTAACTGGGTTGCCCATACCTCCAAGCAAAATGGAAAGAGGTGGCTCCTCCTATGAATCCCACAGATCAAGCGAAGGTAGATAGTATATTCTTCTTGAGAGTGAACTCATCTGCCTTTGCTGGGCTTATAGACTGTTCCAACAACACAAAATGAAAGAGCCCATTGAGTTATATGCAGGTTTGTGTGGGTGCCAATGAAGGCATCCGGGATACCTCTCATTATAATTAAGAACAGCACAACAACATGTCACATTTGTTACCGTTCACGTATTAGTTATGGACTATTATAATTGACTTCCATATTATATTAAGAACAAATCATAGTGGTATGACATGAAGTAATATATCTCATATTTTACACAATTAAGAAGTGTCAAGTAATAGTCTAGGTCGACTGTCGCCTGACACTGTTCATACATACAAACATTTGGGTAGTGATAGGGTTACTACCTTATTACTACCCATTTACTACTCATAGTTCATTTCAAGTTTTTTATTTTTTTATCATTTTCTTTTAAGTATTTTTTTAACATCCTTAACTATTAAGAAAAAATTAAAAAAATATATAATTTTATTAATAGTCAATTCCTTAACCATTAAGTAAAATAAAAAAATAAAATATAAAATGAGTAGTAAGAGGGTAGTAAATCTATCATTTTCCCAAACGCTTTTATTCTTTGTGGAGAAGGATTTATGGAAAAGTGATGAGATATATTACCTTCTCAAGAATGCGCTCCAGTCGCTGAACTTCATTCTTGGCATAATCGGCACCTTTCTCCATACAGTTCTTCGCAGCTTTCAAGTAAATCTTGCCATATCTAAAAGGATGTAATTAAGTCACAAACTTGGAAGAAGAAAACTCTAGTATTTTACACAAACAATTCCTGTGGCCAGTAAAAAATTCATACATGGTGACAGCCACAAAACAATTACATTCTGACAGACTGTTTGGGTATAAATAAAATCCAACAAAAGTATTGGACAGGAGTATGAAGTAATTGATATAACCTGGTGGTTGAACCTGTGAGCTTCTTGACTTCTTCTTCTATCTGGCTAAATACTGCCTTCTTCTCTTCACTTCCCGCACTCAATAACTCTTTCACCAGGTTGTCCAAACTTGCAACTAGACCAGCCTACATCAAGAAAGATAACATCGATCAAGAAAGTTAAAATATGTTACCCATGACCCATTTATGATTATAATCTCTCACTAACTTTGGATGTGAGTTGCCCTTTCCCATCACGACTAGTGCCACATTTCTCATTAATGAAATTTACGAAGTCATCTAAATCTCGGCCGCCAGCAAAATCTTCACCAGCTTTGTTGCTCTTTGGGAAAAACTTTATCGTGGGAAATCCACTGACATCATACCTGCAAAAGCAGCATTTTTGCATTGCTCTTATTCAATCCTTTTACAAAAGTCCTATTTGGTTTGGTGGATTTTAACAGTCCCATTTAAGTCCATAATTATCAATCACAGAAATCTGAAATTTGATGGCAAACACCCTAGATATCTTTCTACAGTACTAATGAACTCACTTTTCAGCCAAATCCTTGTATTTATCGGCATCAAGATTAGCAATTACCACGTCTTCCTCCAATTTAAATGCCGTAGCAACCTTTTCATAAATCTAGAGAACAGACAACAGACATAAGAATAACCATTTTTTAGACACATGATAAAGATCTGCAACGATAATATTATCAAGAAGCGAACAATATACTGACCGGAGCAAGGGATTTGCAATGGCCACACCTGCCACACAAGCACGCACAAAAAAAGGGCAATTTAGAGATGTCAAATTTCAAGTAACCGGAACAGACCTTTTCTCCTTATCTGAACTGAAATAGCTTCACTGATTTGCAATGTTAAGATCGTAGAGTACATGAAAGGGTCTAAGGAAAAATCGAACGCCCAAACTTACCAGGGTGCATAGAACTCAACCAGAACATCTTTAGTTTCATCTAGGACAATCTCATTAAAACTCTCTGGTGTTAGCACCACTACGTTGGAAGGGATTGAGGCTATCTTCACATTGACCCCTGGAACAAAGCAACGCTTTGATATCAATATTTGTGTTGACAACTTTGAATGCAGCATGATATACCATGTAGAAGTACTAAGATGATAATAACTACAGAGACCCTTGAGATGGAGCCCCATGTAACAAAGTTGCAGCAACAAAACAAATAGGCACCAATCAATGGAGTAACTCAGTGCATAACATGGCAAAACTCAAGAAGAAATCCGCTGACAGGCATAAGGATCTTCAAACATACCTACCCATATCTACTCAATGACTAAAGGAGCAACATTGGAAAATAAATTCTCACCTTCAAGAAGTTGGCCAATGGTAAAGTTATTCCACCGCCAATATTATGGTAGGTCCACTCGAGCAAATTTTTTTGATAGGTAATAGTAAAATTTTATTAATAGAAACACAATCAAAGACAGAAGCCCAAGTAAACAAAGTGTTGGAAAAATAATCGCCTCAACTCGCCCAAAATGCACTCCCAGTCTTCGAAGCACCTACCATTTCTCTCCATCCAAATGCACCACATGATACAAAGATGAATCATTATCATTTTCCAAACAACAACAATATGAGCATTACCCCCAAAGACCTTTCCAACACTGAAAAATATCCACAACCCTATTAGGCATCACCCAAGTCGTGCCAGTCCAGTTGAAGATATCATCCCACAAAGACCTGGACATCTCGCAGTGTAACAAGAGATGATCCACAGTTTTCCCATTTTTCTTACATAAGCAACACCAATCCATAATGATAAGACTGCATTTCCTCAAGTTGTCAATGGCAAGAATTTTCCCAAGGGATGCAGTCCAACCAAAGAAAGCAATCTTGGAGGAAACTTTACATCTCCAAATATTCCTCGAAGGAAAGTGGTTACTATGAGGACCCAAAAGAGACTCATAAAAGGATCTAACTGAAAATTTCCCCTCCCATTTGGAAACCAAATTATTCAATCCTCCACAGCATTACCTAAATTCAATGCATTAAACAAACCAAAAAAAACCAGCTATACCATCAAGTTCCCAATCTTGTGCCGATCTAATGAAACAAACATTCCACAAGATTGAGCTATTGGAACAATTCATCAAATCAGACACTCAAGCAAAATTAAGGTAAGATGTGCAAGTATTCCAATGAAATTTGAAAAAAAGATAATATATCTAGATAATACATAGGAAGTATTCAAACTCTCAAAAATACATATGCGACCAGAAGAAAAAAAGGATGAAGCAAACGAAAAAAATCCCAAGCACAAGAAAGAAAGATGGAGCAACTTAGAGGGGGGAAAACAGATGCAGCCAAATACACATAATGAAGGAAATATCGACAAATTTTTTGGGATTGCCATATTCAATTGCATTACAAGCATATTAGTACCTGCTTCCATGTTCACAAACTCAGCAAGGGCTTCTGCAGTACGAGCACCTTCATACCTAAAACATGTAGAATTTGATTAAAATCTTTGAAGTAAAATTCTTCAAGGCCACAAGAGTAGTCAAAAAAATTGTTCTATGGAGGGCAGAACTTTGGGGTAATGGAGGGCACTCACTTCTTGGGTTCAAGGGACCCTTTAGGAAACCATTGAATAGTTGGGTATCCAGAAACCCCATATTTAGAGCATACATCCTTGTGTGCATCACAGTCCACCTACATCAGAAACCGTCAGATGAAGCGAAATAATATGCCCATGAATTTCCATTGAAAGTGTAGCAACATAAGAGCAATAAGTCATGCTAATACAATTAAACTTACTTTTAATTGGCAACTGGAACAATTGATCGAAAATCTTACATCAAGAAATATAGCAATATTAGAAACAAATAAAAAAAAATAGGATTCGTGGAGCCGACCTTCCCAATAAGAACAGATTTTGCTTTCTTGAAACTTGTGCCAAGCTTCTCATACTCTGGGGCAAGCTTTTTACAGTGCCCACACCTGCCATGGGGCACAAAATAGTTAAGACTTTACAACTGACATCATAAAACAAGCTTTCTGTCAACCGTATTACAATGATAGAATTTAGTCGGGGGTTTCAAACAAAGCTGAGCCCAGAAACTAATTCATCAAAAATAGAAAAAACAGAGATAGAGTCAGTTAAGCTTCTGATTGAATTAATGAACCCCATGCTTTCACAAAATGCAGCAAGGACACCAGAGTACCGCACTTCATTGTTCTGTTTAATACATGCAACACAGGATATATCACAGATGCCTTGATCCAAGAAATTATGTACCTTCTTATTTTATAATTTTAAAAATACAAACAACTCCTTATTCTAACGAACGATAAGAAATTATCAACAGGAACGGATTCATCCGCCGTCGAATTAAGTCAATGAACTATTTGATCATTTACAAGTTAATAAAATGCAAGCAAGTAATAGGCTAGCATAAGTCCAAATTGAACCCACTAAATACACAGATCAAAGACAAAAATTTCGGAAAAGCATTGTATTAATCATTTGAAATTTACGCTTTATAGCATTGAGCAAAGTCAAAGGACTTTCTCTACCCCCAAAAAGATAGTTTCCCAGATCTATATAGAGTCAATCGGCCAATAAGGATTCCAATATGGCAATATCGAGCTCCAAATCACAGATCTCCAATCACACAGCTTCAATTATCATCATATTCCAAAAAAAAAAAAAAAAAACTGTAACAAGGTACGAGGCTACGAGCTCATCGAACACTGATCTGATCCGTAACAAGCCGAGAAAACTAAAACGAAAAAAAGAAAAAGAAAAATAAACTATAACTCTTAATCTTAAAGTCTCTCAGTCCAGTGAAATTCATCTTAAGACTTTATTTTCGTTTTGCAACGTTTTCTCAGGAATCGAACAAAGAATCGGGAAGGGAAAAGCAATGATCGATCGATTAGTTGTACCAGGGAGCGTAGAACTCGACGAGGGCGCCTCGATCTTGACCGACCTCCTTGTCGAAGTTGTCGTCGGTGAGCACAACTACGTCTTCAGCGAGAGCCGATGAGGTAGCGAGTACCAAAGCCAGGACCACCAACGCGAATCGAGTACTTGAGCTCAACATTTTCGGTGATTTTTCTGTTTGATGCTTGCTTTCTTGTTTTGAAAATGGAAAGTGGCCAGAGAGGTATGCGAAGATGTATATAGCCTCGATTTCTATGTTCTTCCCTCTTTTGATTTTTCAACTGAGCAATACTTAATTTATACAGAAATTTTAAACAAAAAAAAAAAAAATTATGTAGTAACCTAATTTAATGTAATTTATTAAATTGTAATGATTTAATTTAATTTATTATAAAATTTATTTATTTATTATAGAACTTATTTGAAAATTCATTTTAAATTGTAATAATTTAATGTAATTTATTATAAATAAAATAAATTATAAAATTTATAATTTATTATAAATAAAATAAATTATAAAATAAAAAATAAAATAAATTATAAAATTTATAATTTATTATAAATATTTATTATAAATAAAATAAATTATAAAATTTATAATTTATTATAAATAAAATAAATTATAAAATAAAAAATAAAATAAATTATAAAATTTATTTTACTAAAGATATATTTTAAATTGTAAAATGTAAAAGTTAAATCATGTTATAAATTTGTTAATAAAAAATATGAAGAATTCTACTTATTATCCTCACACCACACATATTTTTTTATTTTTTATTTTTTTTCTCTTACCAAATATGTGGTATATGAATCATTAGTAGAAAAATTCAATTAGTTTAGGAACAATAAAAAATTTTAAAAAATAAAAATAAGTATAGCATATGGAAATGATGAGTAATAAAACTCAAAAAATATTAATGATGAATGTTATTGTCCAAATTTTAAGAATGTGAATGTAGAATTTTAAATTGAGAAGAACTTCATATACAAAGAAATTATATTAAACTAAGCTCATAAATTTGACGTGATTTTATGTGACTTGCTATATCTATTTTATGATAAAAGTTATTTTACAATCAAACTTATTACATCAAGGCATGCTATTCTGTAGATATATTTTTATGTAATTTCTTTATAATTAAAGTGTTTCTCTTTTAACTCTCTTTGTAAGAACTAAGAATAATGGATTTAGATTTTTTTATTGGTTTTCTCCAAAATCTGATGAGGCCAATAATTTTCAATGTGAATATGTCATGAAGAAGAATTTAGCAGTAGAAATTGAAGGTATATGCATGTACTTTTTTTCATGTGCTTGCTTTCTTTTATGTTTGTTTGTTTTTTTCTTTTTTTTTTTTTTTTTTTTTTTTGGTCCATTGTTTCCAACAGTTGATTTGTTTATCCTGGTAATTTGCAACTATTTCAGGTTATGGCAGATGATATTTCAGCTGAAATCTTCATCCAAATTACATTTTTTTTTAGAATAAATTTTTATAGTCTTTATAATTATTTATACAGTGTTAAGATTTTATGATCTTTCAATCAAGATATATATTTTAAATGGTTTTATATATTTAATATCAATCTGTAAGTGTATTTAGGATAATAAAAAATTGGATGAAAAAACGTTTTTCTCAAATTTATTTGTAAAATTATTTAATATAAATAAAAAATTTAAAAGTATTTAATATCAATTATAATTATTTAATATAAAACATAAGTAAAACAAAAGGAACATACTATAAAATTTTCCCGTTATAGTGTAGCTTTACCCGCCCCTTCCTGTCCTTCGTCGGTTCCTCGATCCTTGCTCACTTTTCTTCGACTTCAGTGGCTCGGAATCTGAATTAGGGTTCAGCTCGAATTACTTGGAGACTGAAGAATTCAATTGCGGTGTTGGGCTAATCTATAAATTACCTCAAGAATTTCGTTTTTTTTTTTTTAATCCATGGCACACACCAGCGACGATGTAAGTTCGAGTCCCTTACTATTACTTTCTGAAGCGTTAAAATTTTATCCTTTTTTTCTGTTTTGTTGCCGAGAAAATATTGGAAATAGAAAATTAAACTAGATAAGACTATGAATCTTTTTTTTTTTTTTCTTTGTTTTCCAATTTATATTGTTTTCTCCCTTTTTGGTTGGGGGAAGTGTTGACCTTAATGTGTTGTTTTTTGCCTGCAATTGTTTGTGCAGGTTGTAGGGGTTGATAACACTTTCAGAAGGAAGTTTGATCGGGAAGAGTATTTGGAACGAGCCAGGGAGCGTGAAAGACAGGTTTTTTAATCCACTTTTTCTTTTTCCTGGTTAAATGTTTTTCTTGTTTCCTGATTAATATTGTTAGTTGACGCTTCTTAGTTATGTTGTTTATAGGAGGCGGACGCGCGGGTTAAATCAAAATGTGAGTCATTTAATCCGACAATCTTATTCCTTTGATTGTTGCTGGTTGGTAGATTTTTATACGTATTTGTGTGTTTGTTAATTGGACCCTCTGAACTGTACAGTACTGGTTTTGTGGGCGTTATACTCGTGTGAGTATCATGTTGGGAATTTTTTGCTTCAAAGAACCCAATGTAGTGAATTCTAGACTGATGGGTGAAGAATTATTGTTATTGGTTGCTTGTGTTGCAGCGAGAGGTCCTCCAGTGCAAAGGAAGCCCTTGAAACATAGGGATTTTGAAGTAGACCTTGAATCTCGCTTGGGAAAAACTCAGGTGTGTAGCTTTGTATCTATATCTTTTCTAGAATTGTGTATCTACCTAGATATGTGTCAGGTCATTTTTTTGTAAGTTGTCCTTTTTGGTAAGCTAGTCTTATATGAGCTACTCAATATTATGTTCATGACGTTGTTTGCACTTTTTTTTAGGAGTACAATCACTTTGCATAAGCAATGGTTAATGGGCGTTGTGCATTAGATTCCCTGGTTATGGGTCCCATACAATCTATCAAACATGATAAAGTTGGCTTTTAAGACACAATAACAGCAAGAGCATTACTGTGAAGTTACTTATATTAAGGAATATATATATTTTTTTTCGGGTCACCAGTTAATAGTATCATTTGTGTGCATTGCAAATGACATGGTTAATCTGTATAATGCTGGTAGATGTGCTCCTTTTTTTTTTTTTTTTGATAGAAGGACATATTTCATTCATAATGAAAAACCAAGTACAATCAAAGGTAATTACATAGCAGCATCAATCATAACTCTAGAATGGATAATATCTAGACATTGATACCACCACTGTACTATGTCTTCCACTAGCCTAGCATGTCTGGCAAGCAAATGAGCTGCTTCGTTACCTTGTCTTCCAACATTGAGTACCTCAAAGTCCCTAAATCGATTCAGTAGAACCTGAATTTCTGCAATGAAAGGTCCTTGTCTTGATAAATTATCTTCCCTTGATCTAATAGCTTCAATAACAACCAATGAATCCCCTTCTAAAACCAAACTTGAGATACCCAAGTTTAAAATCATTTGTAAACCGCTTAAGGCAGCCATAGTCTCAACATCTTCAGCCTCTAACACATGCACTTCCTTCCTACTCATAGCAAACAAAACTTCACCTTTATCATCACGTAAAATAGCTCCAATTCCTGGGGCATTAGAGGAACTGAACAAAGCACCATCAAAATTAAGTTTAACTTAACCTTGTGAAGGTGGTTTCCACTAGCAAACTCTCCTTCTTACAACATGCTGATGGTTCTTGATAGTATTATAACTTTCAACATATGCAAGACAGTTTTCATGACTTCCTTAAGAACAGTCCAAGTTCTGAAAGCATATGGTAGATGTGCCACTTTTGAGAGCACCAAATAATGTCTTTGCTCAACTTGGTGCATTTTCACATGATAATTGTCTGTAGCTTGCTGGGATTCTGATTTTTTATTACTATTGACAGTGGCAGAACCGGCAAATTTTCTGAGGGGGGGCCAACTTTTCTACCGTGTGACACGATTATGTAAAATAAAAGAAGACAAATCTTAATCTTAATAGTTAGATCTTGATAATTTGCTACATACATGTAGAAGTAAACTTCTAAAAACACTACTTAAAATTTGTTTCAGATTTCTAACGACAATGTTTCATGGAATAATATTCATCTATTATTATTTTTGTAATGAAATATTTAGAATTTTTTTTCTTCATAGAAACTATCAAGTGATCTCTTAGAAGACCTTGTTTCATTCTAGTATGTAAGTTAGTTTATCAAGTTTCATGTAAAATCTAGATATTTTCGTGTCACATTAAGCATATAATAAGTTTATAATTTATTATTTCTCCTAAACTAAGTTTTATTTTAATTTTGGTGGGGCACATCGTCAAAAATAGATAATATATAGAAATTATACAAAATTTTGGGGCTATAGGAAAAAAAATTGAGAGAGGCATTTCTATTTATATTGAAATGAAAACTTTAGAGCGCATAGGGGGGAATTATAATTTTTTTGGGGTTCCATTTTCTATATACATGGAATTATGAATAAAACTTAGTGGATATTTTGAATTTCCCAAACCTTAGATTCCTCAAGAATCTAAGGTTTGGGATTGACACTGCTGGTGCTAGAGATTGGTACAACATTGTATAATATTTAGGTTTCTCTATGTTTTTAAATGCTACTTTAGCGAAACTAATGATTTGAAAAGGAATTGGATGGGGTGACTGCCGATATAGAGGATATCACACCTTTGAAGCAAGCATGCTTCTAACAGTTGCCCATCTTAAAATCAGGCATTCCAATTTTACTTTGGAAGTAGAAATACAGTGTGTCTCATATGGTAAAAGAAACAAATACTAACATCCTATAAGAGTATTGTTTTTCATACTTAAGCAAAACTTGTGGGCCTTAATCATATTGACGTGCAAAATATAATGGGCGGTGCTTGGTACAATCGTGGGGTGTGTTTTGGCTCTGGCTTTCATATGTTTTGATTTGCCTGCCTGATTAGTTTGTTGCACATATAGCATGAATTTTTATTTCCCTGTTAGTTTCAAAAGTTTGAAACATCTCTCAGAATTTATGTCGATATTTTGTGCACAACTCTTTGCTCGAATAATTTATGCCTTCGCTGTGTTATTTTTATTTTTGCAGGTTGTTACTCCAGTGGCACCTTTAAGTCAGCAGGTATTCGACCATGTTCTCACATCTCCTTTATCATGATGTCATCATATAGTTACTGTTGATGTCTACATTCTCAATGTACTATTTTAATGTGAGTATGGCCACCTTTTTTCAAAGTTAAAGTAATAAAACATATGCACCAGCCAAAGAAACAAAACCTAAGCCACATTTATGATTTTTTGGGTGCTATTTTGATACTAGTTGAATGTGAACTAGTTCAATACTAGTTCATATTTACAGACATAAAAAAAAGACCGTTGTAAGAGGTTGGTTGTTATTTAAATTTCTATGAAGGTCTAGTTTAATATGATTTTTAATGGGATTAAATTTTCAGATTTGATTATATCTGGTCTCTATATGAAAATAGTGCTTGGTTAAACCTAGGATAAGATTAAAGAGTTTTAAGCTAACAAATTGACCACATCGCAGTCATATAGGATAATGTGATTGTTGTTGTGATCTTAGGCGTTGTATCCATGGACTTTATTTCAAGCACAACAATAAGTTCACTAAATTGGTTGTGTTGACTGTAGATGTCTATTATCTATATCAATGCATCAAAGAAGAACATTCGTGACAAAAAGTATTTCCTTTGCTGAAGGAAATACTTAACTTGTGACTGTGTGCTTCTATATTTGCTTTACCCATTTTTCATCCAGGATTGCACTGTGGTACTTTCTGATAAGCGATTATTTGGTTTTATATTCATTGTCGTTAGTTGGGGATGCTGGAAATGTCTTAAACCTTGTGGATGATGTACATCTCTTATGACTGCATTTTAATTCATTACTAAGAATGGAACACTAACTATATTAGCCTCTTGAAGAAACTGGAATTTCAGGCATGAGGACTGTCTTTTTTTATTTACTGCTATATGAAGGTAGAACAATAGTGGTATTATCATTGAATGAGCTGAGTTGAGTTTTTAACTGAAACTCTTTTCATGTTTAAAATTTTTGTTTGCACGCATCAGTTTGTGAATAATTATGTTCTTTTGCAGGCTGGATACTACTGTTCCGTTTGTGAGTGTGTCGTGAAGGATTCTGCAAATTACTTGGATCATATCAATGGAAAGAAACGTATGTGGTTATCTGTAGACAATGTTGTTTAATCAATTCTTTTAGAGACCTATATCTCTAAGTTCTTCCATTTTTCTAATGGTTCTATTGATTTGGTTTCATAGATCAAAGAGCGCTGGGTATGTCTATGCGGGTAGAACGGGCATCTGTTGAACAGGTATGCTTCGGAAAGTACTTTGAAGCTTCATTAACGCACCAATAATTAAATATGCGAGAAAGGATGCAACCTTTACTTATAAGTGAGACTTCTCTCGAGCATAGTTCATATGTAGGCGACAATGTTCACAAGTGAACCACATAATATATAGAATATAGAGGCTAAAATCCTACCTTCTGGAGATTTTGGAAGAGGAGTTTGCCACAATTCTTTTGAAGATAAATCAGTTCGTCTGGCCCAGACATTTCATTGATCACAAGTTCATATTTATCTAGCAATGGTGAATGTTAGCTGCAAGTTTTATGGTCGCAGGTCAAGGAGAGATTTGAAGTTCTCAAGAAACGTAGAGTTCCTGGCAGCTTCACGGAGCAAGGTAAAGAATTTGAAGGTTTAGATGAATATGCATGTATTTTTTCTTTGGAGGTTTATCTGATAGGTGGTGGACGATTGATGTCTTCTCTTGCAGATCTTGATGAGCGGATCTTAAAGCAGCAGCAAGAAGAGGAGGAACGGAAGCGCCAACGTCGAGAAAAGAAAAAAGAGAAGAAGGTCAGCACTCGACCACCATGGTTTGCTTGTTATACTTGAGAGCCATTAGGTTGCAGGGGCGAAAAGCATATGATGTTTTTGCCTATGGCCAGATATTTCTCACAGACCAGCATTGTAATTCAAGATCGTATTTTCTTTTCAATGTGTAAATATAGTATGTTTACCATTAGTTTCCTGATAATTTTTGGCTTGTTTTTTGTGAGTTCAGAAAGAGAAGGCAGCAGAGGAGGAAATTGAAGTGGATCCTGATGTTGCAGCTGTGATGGGATTTGGAGGATTCAGTTCATCCAAGAAGTGATCATGTTTGATAGTTGTATCCTGTACTGGGAGTGAGCTTTATAGTGCTTTCTTGATGTTCTATATTTGTGTCAAAAAGCAAAATTCACGGTATGACTCAACATTTATGATACATTTAACAAGTGATGTCATTCATGTTCATTCTTGTACATTTCTCTTTGCAGGAGATACTGAAAGTGAGATTTAAGGCTACCTTGTACATTTCATCCGGCTCTTGTGAATTTGGAAAACGCAATTTTTGCTTGACATGCAAACCTTGTGTAAAGTAATAGTGTAATAAGAATCCCACAAAATCTCACCAGTATCCTCGGAAATTCAGAAGATGGCAAAAACGTAGTTGCTAACCTGAGAGTGGGGGGTGGGGGTGGGAGAGAATGGGTTCTTGCACCTCCTCCCTCCCTCTCCTTGGGCAAATGTATACATGAGTGGCAAACTGTGAGGTTGTATTGCTTTGTAGAGATTTACTGGCAGATTGGAAATAGAAGCAGGCTGGGTTCCGGCCCATCCTCACAGTGCCTCCTCCGTGAAAGGTTGGGTTGTCAAGCTTGCAAGACAGAAGACGGGGATGGTGTAAGCCACCATTGGCAGTTCCCGACCGAGGAAGACTTTGGTGCCAAAGTTTGTATGGAGGGGGGTTATTACCTGTTGCTATTGTTCTTAAGAGAGTAGTTGAGAAGAAGGGCTTACCTTCCAAAGGAGGACAAGACCATTTTTACTATTGTGCCGTTTGTGAAAGGTTGAGGTATCATCGTGTTAGGTGTAGGGCTTATTGAGTGAGGTTGAATTGTTCTGTTGTAGAGTTAACTTAGGATGACTACAACTTTGAGGACTTTTCTTTCTTGGTGGATATGCAAGGTTCCCTGAGGCCCTTGAGTGCTGTTTGAACTATTCATATTCCTTGAAAGGCTCTCCTGAGTAGGAAATCTTTTGGCTATTAGGCTGGTTTGGAACGAGAGATGAGATGATATGGTTTTAGATAAAAGATAAAAGATAAAAGTTAAAAAAAATATTGTTAGAATATTATTTTTAATATTATTATTGTTTTGGGATTTGAAAAAGTTGAATTGTTTGTTATATTTTGTGTGGAAATTTAGTAAAGTTGTAATGATGATATGAGATGAAACACTTTCCGAATTCAAACGGGGCCTAGAGTTGTTTCCCAACAGTTCTTTGTAAAGATTTTTGTATCAACTTCATATATTTAGCTATTCGTGATGTTCTTCATACTTGAATGTTAGTTTCCTAGAGTTGGGGAATATTTGCTGAAGCTTGGACCAGTACAATAAAGATGGCTCATGTGGCATACTGGCTGCTTTCACAAAAAATGCATGGTTTCAGGCAAAATGAAAACCCACGGTAGCATGATTAGTTCGTTTTCTATTAACTGAGCAAACATGGAGGCGATAAAGAGCTTGCAAGCCAACACGCGGAATGCAACGTTAGTCGTTTTACTTGCAATTCGAGCAAAAAGCAACCACAAACGACTCCTCGTTTAATATACCTCACTTCTCGCAACCCCACCAAAGTCTTTCAAACTTCACATATTTTTTATGAAAAATTTTATACATAACACTATCATCCCACTATATAAAATGTGGCATATTTATTACAATTAGATGATTATTTATTGAATGATTCTTTATCATTTAATAGTGATAAATATGTTACATCTTACAGTAGGATAAAAGTAGGATGTGAATGTGGTGTATAACATTATTCTATTTTTGTAAGAAAAATTCTATACACCATACTCTCATCCTACTTCTATCCCACTATGATGAAGTGGCATTGTCCATCAACCTTTTATATTTATTCTTTAAAAATAAAAATAAAAGATAATCCAAGGGTGATAAATGTGCCAATTTTATATAATGAGATGAAAGTAGGGTGAGAATGTGGTGTATAATATTATTCTTTTTGTATTCTTAATCTAAGACTGTCAATTTTGACATAATCCAAGTACTAGATATGAATCCAACACCTAATAATAGGATTAGTGTTAGACATAATTGAATTCGAGTCAATTTGGGTCGACTCGGATTTGACCCAATTAATAATCGGATCGATCTCAGGTTCAAGGGTTAACTCAAGTGACTTGATTAGTCAAAAGAAAAAATATTAAAAAAATATTATTTGGGTCAGTTCGGGTCACAGATTACTTGTCACTCGGGTCAACCCGTTAGCTACCACAAGCTTTAACTAGAAACCAAACTTTAAGGCCTCATTTGGATGCATAACTTAGCAGAGTGTACTTTATTTTAAAACTGTTTTGAACATCCAAACGCATGTTTCATCCTCTTCTGAGTGCAGTTCAAATGTGAGATTATTGGCTGGGCCCCACACCTGACAAAGTTCAGATTTTAGATTATTGCTGGACCCCACCTGACAAACCCACGTGAGCCTACTTTGGTTGCAAGTGCAGCTTCCGTTATTTGCCTTTGATTTTTTTTTTCTTTTGCTTGCAAGTTTGGCACCAAAAGTGGGACAAATGTGTCATATGAACAATATTGTTTAACGGAGGAATCAATTATTTTACGACTTCTCATAAATATATATAAACTCAGTTAACATTTAAACACACTTTAAATTCGTTTTAAGTGTATCTCACAAAACTTACTCAAACATTTCAACTCATTACTATTTATAAAGCACTCAGTTCAGCTTAACTCAACTCAACATCCAAATACAGCCTAAATCGAGAAATATACACTTCTTTTAAATATTTTCTTAAAACTTTTTATATAGCCTTTGTCTTATTATCCAATAGTAAGAATAATAAAATATTTATGACTTTTTTAATTTTTTTTTTTAATTTTAAAGCGGGTTAAATAGATCATGTTGTGTCAATCTGTAAAATAGGCGTATCGAGTTCAAATTGAGGTATTTGATACATTTAATTATTCGTGTTAGATTCAGGTTGACTAAAAAATGACCCAACACAATCTCAACAAGATTGATAGTCCCATGTAAAATGTATGTTTGAGATTTCGGTCGAAAATATAACTTATAGTTTTAGGACTTATAATTTATAATTTAAGTAATAAATTTTACTATTAAAAAGTTATTTACTATTTGATAACCATATATTTAAAACACTTAAAAAAAATGTTACATTTTTTTGGAAATTAATTTAAATAGTGGTTTCTAAGGTAGAAATGACAATCATTTGGTTTTTTTATGGATCATTAAAAATTTGAAAGTTGTACCTATCTAAAAGTTATAAGGTCATTTTTATCTATTGACAGCCTCTTTAAAATTTAAACTACATTTCGGATTATTTGGAAAAACACGTTTGATTTTTAACTTATTTGAAATTAAAAAGTACTTCAATAAGTAATATTCACAAAATTTATTTTTTTCATTGAAGAATTTTTAAAATTATTTAAATGCATTTTAAGACTCTTAACACAACCCTAAACAGGCCTAAGTGCAATCCGTTTGTCTCTCCCACCGACAATACCAAGATTGCATTGTCAATAATACCCTTACCACGCTATACTACCGGTCTAATACTGATTTATTTTTTTAATTTTTTTCCTCTGCAGGTCAGGACTTCATGAGCCCATCTGCTCACTGCTTAGATCACACTCTACCAAAGATTTGACCGAAACTCAGAGGAAAGTGTCAGCTTTTGACAAAAATAATATAAAATTCCTTTATGTCAATATTCAAAGTAAAATGGTAGCCCACGAGTTTACTTTTTTATTTTTACCGTTCATCTATTTAATTTTAATTTTTAATTAATTTATTTTTTATTTAATAATTAAAGAAATGAATTTTAGAATATTGATATTTTTTTTATTTTTTAAAAATATGAATAAAATAAAATAAAATAAAATGTGAAATTTATACTTGTGAACATACTCAATCGTATATTAGAAATGTGAATTTATATTAGAAAAAAGATAATGCTAGTCTTATGCTACCGTTTGCATTTTTGTTTTATTTTTTACTTTAAAATTATAGAAGTATTTTTTAATGATATTATGAATTTTAATTTAAAAAATTATATTTAACAGTGTTAAAAAAATAAATGTAAAAAAAATGAGAAAAAAAATATACCAAAATAATTAGCAGAAATCAACGATAGCTATAGTGCCGTCCTAAATTTAAAGAAAATGCATTACTAATTTAGTGTTACTGCTGAAATTTTTTATTTTACTTAATTATTAATAAAATATTTTTTAATAATATTGTGATCTTTTTATTTTTTTTTAAAATATATTTAAAAGTGTAAAAAAAACATATGTAAAAAAAAAAAAAAAAGGACCAATTATACTTAACTGTCGACGACGCGACGTAGCACAAAAGCCAAAAAAAAAAAAAATTTAAGTCCATTTATTTATGTCAAATCTTACCGAAAATGTGTAGACTGAGGAAATGAATGGTAAATCTGACAGCAAATTCGAAGCGAAGGGAGCCTGCAGTGCTGAGGCAAAATAAATTTAAAAAAAATAAACGGGTAGTAGACCGGTAGTACAGCGCAGTAAGTGTATCATTTTCCGGATAAAAATGATACACATGTTGATGTTGAGACCACATAACGATGATGGTTTGTTCTGAATTTGATCATAGTTGCAGCAGTAACGATGCTTTGCTCGATCCGCATGACAAAACAAACCATCAAATACTATTAGCTGCATGCCAGTGGTCGACGAGCTGCTTTAGGCCCTCGAAACCTCTAGTGAGGGATGCAATTTTTCCACGCTTTTGGGGTCGTGAGCAATCTGCAATCCACTCATCTAAGAGGAACAAAACAGAACACAAGTTACCGCATTGAGTGGACTTGGCATTGTCATTGCAGCAGCTGACGAGTGAATATTGGCTCTTGAAAGAGCAGCAAAAATAGTGAACCTCATAAAAAATAAAAAGCAAAAAGCCACAACCCAAAAAAGAAATCTGCAACTGCATACTCTTTCTGATGGGTGACTTTAAAGCAAACAAACGAATTAATTGCGATTCACGCATAAACGCGGAGGTTGGAAAGAATCTTGAATCCATCCTTCAATTACCAAAGCCAAAAAATGGGTTTTACTTGTCTTTAAAATGCCCCTCTCCCCTCTCTCTAGGAGAGCACAAATCATCAATTTCTTCTTGCTAAGGATATAGCATGGTGAGGTGAGCTATCTCTGTGGATTCACCATAAACAAGAAAAAAAATTCGGAACAAGTGAAATATCTCCAACAGTAACTTTCGAACTGACATATAGAAATAACATATAGAAATAAGATGGCTAACCCTCACTTCTAGGGCCTACTAGTTAATGTACTGAGAAAGCCATTTGAAACCATCTCCATAACCCATTTTCCGGACAATACTACACATGAAAACCTCAAGGGGACGGACATTCGAGTCTGCCAGGTTCACCTTACCCTTGCCTGTGGTGAAGTTGCTTAGGCCAAGATGAAAACGCAACTCATCCTCTGAGGCAGCGTATGGAATATCAATCTTATTGCCAAGAATAAGGAATGGAACATTTGCCAATGCCTCATCAGAGAGGAGAGCATCCAGCTCTTTCTTAGACTCGGCAAATCTTTCCTTGTCGTAAGCATCCACCAAGTAGACAACCGCATCCACCTTCACAACAAAGATGAAATGTATTTAGCAAAAGAGCATTCAAAAATTAACAAGATAGACAGAATCCTGTGGCACGAAGGAGCAACATACAAGAAGCACATAACTGAAACATATTCATTATTCATATTCTCAACTATAACGATCTAAGGAAGGCCCAAACCACATCTAAACCCATACTCCAAAAGCACTAGTCAATGTTACAATTAATGCCCCTTGGAATCATTATAAACTTCTCCTTGCAAGCAATGTGGGATCTCATTCACCGCCTTCCTATACAAAATCACACATTCAGGATATTACACCCACCAAGAATCTAAAGAGATTTATTTATTTATATACTAAGTAATTTTTCATGGGCACCTGGCATTTCATACTCAGCACCTAAGATGTTCATGATTGACATGTCAGAAGACATTGAATACTCGTAATTATGAACTTCTTATTCTAATGCAAGAGATCTGCATGTACTCTTTGACCTCGAAAAATATGGTAAAATGGCAACGAAAATGGATCATTTATGGTGAGATACTATTAGCACACATTTTAAAGACAAAAGGTGCTATCAGCGAACTCCCATAATCAATTTCTGCCTCCCATGAATCAGATAAAACATAAAAAGGTTTGTCTGGGATTATGAAGGCAGAAGTATCTTACGATTTAAGGATTCTATAGGCAATAACATAAGCCCAAAAACAATAGCACAGGCTGCTGGTGTTCAATTGAGATATCAAAGCAGAAGGATATGGGCCAGATTTCAACAAGCTAGGAGAGAGAGAGAGAGAGAGAGAGAGAGAGAGAGAGAGAGAGAGATTTATGCATGTGGATACAAGCACCAAAATTCTCATTTGCCCATTATTTAATAAAATAATTAAAACTACTACAAAAGGCGTAATTTTTCCATACTAAAAAAGGTTATTCAAATTTCCAACTTTATGGGCTATAAAATCACAATCGTATCAACACTTCATATAATGCTCCCTAGTGTAAATGGTCAAGCACGATCACTATAAGATTACTTTGCATCTACTATCAACTATTTATTTATTTTTATTTATCAGTAAAACAGCTAATATTCTCATAAGAGATAATTGATAGGCTGAGAAATCTACCTTAGCGTAGTAATCTTTCCAAACTCTACGAGCTATCTGATGTCCTCCCAAATCAAAAGCCTTGAACTTTATTTTCCCAATACTCAACTCCTCTGATGTTGGGTACTGCGTTGGCTGGTGTTGAACTAATCTCTGCAATATCCCATTACCAAGAGCCAGAAAAACGAATATCTAGTAAGTGGAAGTATTTTTCAATAAAACCCTGCCCAGCATTTGTTTGCCCAGAAACAATATGATTGAAAAACAATTGCCCTCTCAGTCCAAGTTTCATATTAATGCGACTTCCAAAATTTAAAATTTCGTGTAAACACTAACAAGTATAACTTTTTGAGCGAGGGGTTCGAAAATCTCTCTCTCTCTCATCACTTTTCCCAATCTCCTGTCTATGCCATGCAGCCAAAGAGAACTTTCAATGAAAATGAAATAAAATAAAATTACAAACCAAAAATAATTCAGGACTTAGCTCAACATCAGCTTCCAGTCAAGTCGAACATGCTGCACTTATCATGTAGTTATGGTCATACCCGTTAACAATCTCATCCCAAGTCACTTTCTAAGTGTTGGACATTCTCTCATCAACAAAGTACGCGATTTGATATCAAAATTAAGATTTTCAAATTAAAAGCTAAAAGCCCAAAATTTCTCAACACTCTAAAAAGTAAAAATAAAAAATCCAAGTCGAGACCTTTTTCTTTTCCACATTTAGAGCAAAGAATATATAAAATAGAAATCCGATTCTTTTTCTTCTCTTTCATTCCATTATACCACAATTCTTTTTTTTAAGAACCCAATTTTCAATCAAAATACCCAAATTAATTTTTTGAAAAGAATCATAATACCAACAGATGAAAATAAACAAAAAACAATTTCGAAACATCCTAAACTTCTCTCGGCAGCCAAACAGAAGAATTTAAGACTACAAAAGATTCCAAAATAAGTACCTCATCTTTAAGCATATGAAGCAACGTCGTTTTGCCGGCATTATCGAGACCTAAGAACAAGATCTTGGCCTCCTTTTGCCACAACCCAAGCGACGCAAGAACGCCGTAGAACCAGTCGACCAAAAACATGGTTTTTACGAGAACAACTCTCCGAAACGCCCAGTATTTACCGCGACTGCCACCCAATCGACACCAAAACGGTCACACACACAGAGAGAGAGAGAGAGAGAGAGAGAGAGAGAGAGAGGGAGGGAGTAGGGTTGGCTCTGTGTGGAAAATGGAAATGAATCTGTTCAATGTCCAAAAGTTACGTGGGATTGATTGTTGGAGGTGTTCACCGGTGACAGGCTGGACCAGTTGGAGATTGGGGGTAGGTGCCCAGGATCTGAGGTGTGGGTGGACCGGTTTACCGGGTGAAGGTGCTGGGACCGACTACGATTGTAGCTACTGTGATTCTGTTAGTATTATAAAGCGGTGATACTCTGCCGCTGAGTAGGACCGCTCAAGTGTCCAACTTGTTTATTTTAATTTTTTTTCATATTTTTTTTCATATTTTAAAATATTTTAAAAAAATAAAAAATATACTAATACATTTAAAATTATTTTTTTAATTATTAAATAAAAAAAATTTAAAAAATAATAAGTGGTACACTTGAGCGGTAGATTTCACACAACAAAATGGTATTTCTCTAAAACTATTAGTATTACATATACAAAATAAAAAGAATACACAAAATCAAATTTATAAATTAATGTAATTTTATGAGATTCGTTAATCTATTATATAATAAAAATAATTTTACAATATGATATATCATATCAAACCATATCAATTTATAAATATATTTTTATGTAATTTTGCTTAATACTATATGACCACATTGCTTTGGATTGTATAGAGTAAAAACCTCTACTGTATTCTTACCTTATATTTTTAAATTCTACATGCTGCTCATGTTAATTAAGTAATTTATGTTTCATGTTTATTATCATTAAATGTATTAATTCTCTAATTTATGGCGCCTTACGGAAGTATAATTTCAAAACATTAAATTTGAATCATATAGTTAATTTTCTGTGATATCAGAATGTGTAACCTAGAATAGGGTACTTATGGTGTGTTGAGTCTATGTATTTGGAGGTGTTAAAGCTATATATTTAAAGGTTTTTAGACCACATATAATCTATATAGTATAATTTAATTTGTAAAATTTATGTATTTAGAGTTAGATAGGTAGACTTAGAGGTTGGATTTGTCGATTTAGGATATGTTTGGAATTTAAAATCATCTCAATTTATCTCAACTTATCATTATAACTTTTTCAAATTCTAATACAAAATATAATAAATAATTCAATTTTTTCAAATCTCAAAATAATAATAATATTAAAAAATAATATTCTAATAATATTTTATTATCTCAACTCATTTTAACATCTAAACGCAATCTTAGTATTTGACACGTGAGTTTTAGGTTGGTTTGACCAATACCAGGCAATGAGCTTGAAAATATGCTTGCCCGATCGGCGGGACTAGTGATCAGGGTGTTCGGTCAAGAGCTGCTGAGGGCGGCGCGTAGGTTACATCCCTAACTAAGTGATCTTCTAAAATAAACATAAAACTTATTATTTCTCAACGGATAACGTGACCAAAATGTTCACATTCTAATACAAGAAAATTCTTAATAAGATTTTGTATGTTTTAAATTGTATCAAGATATTTTTAAATTTATAGGATAAAGACTATTTTTTAATCATTGCTTTGAAATTTCAAAATAAGAACTTTGTTGTGTCACATGTTAATTGGTGTTTAGGATAAAAATCAGCGATAGTGAGCACCCACAGTAACGGACGGACGCTTCTACGCCCACCGCTCCTGCTGGCGCTGGGATTGGGAGCCACCGGTAGTTATTTTGGTATATTTTTTTTTTTCTATACATTTTGCATGTATTTTTTAATATTTTTAAATATTTAAAAAAAAATCATTACATCAGTAACAAATACTTTTTTATTCATGAAGTAAAAAAAATAAAAAAATAAAAAGTAAAAACAAAAAAAATTGCCACGGTGGGACTAGCAATATTCATAATTGAAAGGAAAAGTAAAAAGAATATTGATTAGTGAATCTTTATCTCCCTAGAACCCATGGAGATAGACTTGTATTGTTTAACTATATTAAATTGATGTCTCTTCAACTTTTTTTTAAAGGAAAAGTTTGCTAAAAACATATACTCCTGCCTCTGTGCATCATTCTTCACAAAGTGATCAATTAAATGAAGGAGAAGCCAATTTCACTCCCATATGAAAGACTCCCAGAGGTCACCATACCCATTCCCTACTGTAAGGTCTTAGTAGAAAGTTTAAATCACATTACATATATTTTAAAAAGATTAACTAATGATATAATTAAAATCTCATTAAAACTTTATAAAGAATAAAAACTTTTCTTTCCAAACAATATAAAATCACATTCACTACTTACTCTTATTCTTATCATATATATTACAATCTTTCTCTTAAATTCCCATATTACAATCTTCCCCTTAAATTCCCAATGTCTTGGTAGAACTTGTTCGTTATAGATAACACAACTCAAGTCTCACATTTTTTTATTGAGATAGATTCTAATACCATTTATCACGGCCCACAAAAAATTTTTTAACCTCATTATATTCCCAAAAATTAAAAATCATATTCCGTCAAAACAAATATTTCCCGGAGTCTATACAAGAAAAAATACTCGGTAACTCAATTCAACTTTTAAATCCAAAAAATTTAATTTTAGAAAGATGCAGGCGCCGAGTATTACACCTACTGTATCTTAATTAGTTTGCCATATTACCCTAAAGCATAATAATAATAGCTCCGATACTTGCGGTGTACCTTGGTAGGCTGGTGGTTGGTTGGTTGGTTGGTTGATTCATCTAAAGCAAAAAACAAACAAAAGAGTGAAAAATTAAAAATGCCAGTCGACGAGAAGCCAAATCCAAGCTACTTCAGAGAGTTTTTGACTATATAGATCAGACAATATTCTCTTTGTTCGAAAATGGATCAAATAGTTTGACTTAAAAGGGCCAATCAGCCTCGCAGTTTTTGCATGAAGCCTACAACCGTTTCTGACAAAAACCCCCCTACACCACTAAAAGCTTTCTTTAAAAATTTTGGACCATTTCATGCCCAAGGCTAATCTCCAGAACTGCAAGTTCTCTTCCTCACAGTTCATCCTGCAAACATAAAGCACAAGAAAGAAAGATCAATTACACGTTTACAGACAAACATGATATTGTTTAATTAAAGTGAAAAGAAGACCTACATGTTTCTCCTCTTCCTTTGTTTCATCTGTGCTTTCTTCTAGTTTGGCGTCTGCATCATCGGAATCTTCTCCTGCATCATCATCAGCACCATCATCTCCATCCTCGACCTGAAAAACAGGTTACCAATATTAGGACCGCAGCAGCAAGTGATGCTAAGTCATAATCGACAGAAATCAGCTTGTAGGCTTACATCAGAATCAATTGGGTCGTCCTTTGCTTCCTGTAAATAATCAAACTCGGGAGTTAGGAACGAGCAAAAAAATAATAATCATAAACTCTGAATAGAACCAGCAAATACTTTCAGCATTCAGAACTCCCATATGTACATGCATTTTTGCTTTTAAAAGCTTTTTCGTATAGAAGAGAAACAGAATATGTGGGCAAATAGAGTACCTCTTCTTCTCTCTTCTTTTCGGCCTCATCAAATGCCTTCTTCTCAACCTGTAAAATCGTTTGATCAATCAGATCATATCTCCAACTAGTAAGAACTGAGAGCTTTCTTATAAAACATGAACCTGAATAGATTAAAAAATAACACAACTGCCACTTACATCCTTGTGCTTGCCCCATGTTTCCTCTGCCAACTGCTTGGCATATTCCGGATCATCAGTGATCAAAACATTGTCAAACAAGGTACCGGATTTCACCTGGAAAATCACACATCTTGCTTGTCAGAATTAAGCTGCTACATGGAAACATAATAGTACCAGAAAAGAACAAAGTTCAAGCATACAAACCTGCCACAGTTCAATGCCGACATATTTCAAATTGGGGTAGACATAGAGATCTGGGTCATCCTTGAAGTCTGTTTAATATTGAAACTAAGGAGTGTTATTGAATACACTTAACAAGTTAAACAAACAGTGATCAAGATTCTTGGTGTGTCGCCACACAAAGAATTGTTGGTATTATATCCTATGCTTATTATGTGATAGGCAACGAACCTGGGTTGTCAATCATTGGTGCCTTCCACTTCCCCTTGTAGTTGGGGTTCTTGATTTTCTGCATAGAGGTGGAGCAATGTGTGAAAAAGGGGATTCTAAACCACACTACACACTATACCTTGTAGTAGTATTCTACAAACCTTTGGCTTCCATGGGCCCTTGTACTCAGGGTTTGCAATGGTTGGGGCAGTCCACTCACCATCCTCCTCATCATCCCAGTCCTCAGGCTGAAACAACAAACCATCTTGTCAGGAACTACATTAATTTTCTTTCACGATGCAGAGCCATTAACTACATACATCCCAGAGACGTAATATTTTCAAGAACAGGAAATTCAGTGGCTACCTTCTTGGCGTCAGCATCAGGAATTTCCTTTGGGATGTCATCGTAGCCCTATACACATATTGAAAGTCATATTCCGTGTACTTCAAAAATAATTATATAGAAGAAAAAGGATTTATGAACTAGGGAAAAGTTCAAGGGATCCACTACCTCTGGCTTTTTGTCCTCAGGATCTGGAATGTACTCTTTGTCATCCCAATCTTCGGGCTGCCAACATCAATAAAGTTGGGACAGCATCAATATCCAGAACCAGAAAAGAGAAGCTAAAATATAACTAGTCAGACTGTGCATGGATAAGTATTTACTTTCTTAGCCTCAGGATCCTTTATTTTCTTTGGAGGAAGGATACTCCAGTCGCTGTATACACTCCCAGATTGTTTCTCCACATTGTCAATTAGAATGCTGTAGGTTGCATCCGGCTTGAGGATAAAAGTATAAACATGACTGAGCTGGTCAGTCTCACACGGGACATCCTTCTTGATCAAGTGGTTCGTTTCATTGTAATGGAGAATAGCATGGACTTTCTTGGTGCTATAGCCACAGATATCTGGCCCAAACATGATACTGCACAACAAACAATTTTTCAATACAAGATCAGATACTTTCAACAAGAAATAAATGCACAGTGAAAGTTGAAATTTTCAAATCGTAAGGGAATAGGGTATTGACCTGTAAGGGGTATCTCCACCAAATTTCTTCTGATCAATTCCTGCACTAAGCAATTTCATGTAGCCACCTCCACAGTCAAGCTTTTGTTCATGCTTGACAGAAAATTGGAAGACTAGAACCTTATCCTTGTTGCTGAATTCAGGGAACTCAGCTGAAATGGCATAAAATCGGTAGTCTTCGCTCGTCTGGATACCTGTTGAGAAATCATACGCCAACGTCAAAACATTCAGCCTGAAGAAAGCAGCATTATATTGAAAATGCTAACATATTGTACCAGTACATGTACACAAGCATTATGCAGTTTAGAAGGGTACCTTTGTCATTAGGATCTCCATGCCATTTACCCGCAGTGTAGTTCCATTCCCCAGCCACATCTTCATCTTTCTTCCAATCAGATTTAACCCAGCGACTTTCCCATCCGTCTTTAGTATTCATCCAACAATACAGGCACAAAGAACCCAAGGAAATCAGTATCAGCGAGCATACAGTGCTAAACGGAAGCAAAAAATAGCAAACGGTAAAGCAACATTCAGCAATGAACAATGCATAAGAATTCAGCTTATTTGCAACAAACGGGTACATATCCGTGCCCCTCATATAGAAGCAGTGGACGACCCATGGACCCCATATGTAAATGAGTGGGCAGGATCTACACTCGCACACGTGTACATTCCCCAGTTCAACACGAGGCTATTGTTTTGTCATATGTCACGGATTGGAATATGTAAGATTCGACAGTTCTTATAAGTATTTTTCTTCCTTTATCTATCTTTGATTACTCGAAATTAAGTTAATCATAAAGAAAGGTTATGTATTGATCGCCATAAAAACAGATGAACCTTGAGGAAATGCTACCAAAATATGATCACCTAAGCTTTCTTCTAGCATGCCTTCCTTATTCATTCAAAGTGCACAAACCAACACATCATAAAAATACAAGACTTCTTATTCCAATCATTTTTGTAGTTTTTCCATCTAATTCCACGGCCGAATACATTACTGCATACCCACACACAATAGACATTTGTTAGTCCGTTATGTGTGTGTGTGTGTGTGTGTGACCAACGCATATAAGAAGCAGCCCTTGTGTATCTTGGCTTCAGTCTTGACAACAAAAAGCAAGCTTAACCCTAACACTAACCACATGTCATTTCATAATAACTAACCATTCTCATCAACGCTACGCCATCACACATGTTTTTTCAAGATTTAGTACTCAAAATACAAAAGTAAGAAATCAGTTCAGCACACAACATGGAAAATTCTCAAACAAAATTAATCATATCCAATCCCAAATGTTTGACATTACAATCCCGATCGTGAGCGAAGCCACTATTTCACCATTTCGACAATGAAAAAATCGAAATGTCAAGGTTCTCTCAGATCTAATACAAAACATGGAAATTATGACATTCGCACAATTTCAAAATCCAAAACCATTAGATCGAACGCAAATACACACAAAAACCCGATCCTTCACGAATCACATAGCCATTTATGTGAACAGACCCTCGAAGACTCTAATAAGCTAAAATGCGATCGAAAGAAAAAGAAAAACACACGCACGAACACAACATATATTTTATACATAGAGCGAAAGAGAGAGGTACCGTCGAAGCGTTCTTCGAAGAAGACTTTGGCGGAGGCGATTGCGAGGAGAGAGAGAAGGAAAAGAGAGAGGAGGTTAGGGTCACGAGCCCCAAACGCCATGGCTGAGAGACAGATAGATAGAGAGAGTAGGAGCCTCAGAGAACAAGTGTGAACTCCGGGGGAACTATATAGATCCCGTACTTGGGTTCGTTTTCGGGGGTAGGGGCTAGAGCCGGTAAGCTCAGAGTGGTTAAAAGCTTTTGACGTGTCAAGTAGTCGACTGCCAGGTAAGCTCAGAGTGTCATTCATTTGACGTGGCTCTTTTTGATTGGTCTCCGTTCCAGCTTGGGAGGTTCTAATTGGATGTGACACGTGGGTGATACGTTTCGATTTTCAGGTTTCCGGAACTACCCTCGAGTACAAGGGATGCCTTAAAAGATAACTGCCGTTTAGAATTTGATGTTCAACTTTATCGCTTACAATTGCATATCTACTTTTTATTTATTTTTTAGGAATGTTATAAACACCAAAAAATTACATAAAATAAATTTAGAAATTAATGTAATTTTATAAAATTTATTAAATCTACTTTATAATAAAAATATATTTATAATCTATCGTATCACATCAAAATATATTAATTTATGAATTTATTTTTATATAATTATTTTGTGATTAAAATACTTTTCTTTATTTTTTCCTTTTTATGGGCAATATGAAGTTAATTAAAATTAGGACTACTAAGAGTGGTGGACCCCTAACAAATACTCAAAAAGAAATTTTATAATGCTTAAAATACAATTAGAGATAATAGCAATCTAGGGTTTGAATTTAATTTGATATTATCTTAATTAATTGATTTAATTTTGATAATTATTAAATTAATATATTTATTTTTATCTTATCTTCATGTAATTTTTTATAAATTTAAATATCTATTTTGGATTAAATCGAAACTTAAAATAAGAAAGATGTACTTTTTAAATCTCTACCTCATCCTCCACTCTTATTCACCTTTATTCACCTTTCCATTTCAATTCCGGTTATATTTTAAAATTTCGATTTAATAAAAAAGGTGAAATAGAACTTAATGGTCCCGGTCCCATATTTATTGATATCAAGTTAGAAAAAGACAACTTTAATATGTTTTTTGTTTTTGTTTTTGTTTTTTTTTTTAAGGGGGATTCTACAATAATAAAATGAGCACTAAAACAATTCATTTTGAGGTGGCAAATAAGAAAAAAGAAAAAGCTATTATCATCAGGAGTGTAATCGGTGTTGTTCGGTTTTGGATAAAGTTTAGGACCAAATCAATATGTACTAATTTTGCATTTTTAAAAACTTGTTATCCCCTAAACCAGTACATCCAATTTTACCGATTCCAGTTTGGTTCAGTTTTCTAATTTTAATAAAATGTAAATTTGTAAAAAAAATATTTATGTTTATAAAAAAAAAAAAACTACTTTAAAAAAATCTGTTTTATACTTTTATTCTAAAATCTATTACTATTACAAAAATCTACTTTACTAAAAAAAAATCTACTTCACTAAAAAAAATCCGATTTACTAAAATCTACTTTACTAAAAAATGCTTTACAAAAATCTGTTTTACTAAAAAAATCTGCATATATGGTGTGTAAATGATAAGAGAATATATGTGTAAATGCATATATTAATTGTGTGAATGGATTTGTGAGAGGGAGAAGCATTGAAAGTAGCTAGCAATCTAGAACTTAGAACAAATATATGTGTGAGAGAGAGACAAATAGCTGAAAAGAAAGGCATGGAATCTGAAACTGCATCAAAATGATACCTAGCTAGAATATTATTATAGATTAGATTCATCACTATATATGGAAGCTGGTGCTTTTGGTCAATGAAATTTTTATGTTTCAGATTAAATTTTTATTTTATAAATTATAATAGTATTATTTTATATATGATTATAATTTATATTATTATATATAAAAATGATAGATAATATAAAAAAATTTCTATATAATATTTAAAAAATAATTTAAAATATATATTATATGAAACCGGTTTGGTCCGGATCGAACTTGGACCGGTTTTGGCAGATTTTGCCATTACGAAAATCGATTCTGGACCAGACCAGTTCCACCGGTTCGGGTCGGTCTAGAGCCACTAGAAGCAGTGGCAAAAGGCGGTTGCAGTGGAAGGAGGTGGTGGGTACAAGGACTGAAATATTGATGATGGAGTGCATATTTGATGGTTGTTGACAAATTACAATGAATTAAGTCTCCTATAACTTTGAAAAAAGATGAGAAAATACACACAAAAAAATATATAATAAATAAGTTATAAAAAAAAACAAATATTACCACAAATCTAATACCTAAGTGAGGGTAGTGGATGTTCGGAAGGATAAGTGGTTGTAAGTAGTGGTTATGAGGTAGTAAACCTAGTGGCGCGTGTGCCATACACGTTGATAGGTGAGAGACAACAACTGCATGTTTGGGAAGACAATGATGAAGGAAAGTAAAATGATAAGCACATGGTGGATGTTTGACATGTAGGGAGAACAATGTCTAATATTTTTAGAAGTTTGAGAAATGACACATGAGATCCATATGCACCATTAGATTGACTTATAAAACTATTTAAAATATGTCGCTTCTATAAATACAAGATTATAAATCAAGAAAGAAAATGTCTTATGTTATATTCTCATCATATTTTAACAATGTGACATTATTTATCAATTATTGAATTAGTAATTTTAAAAAATAAAAGTTGATCTAATATTTGATGAATATTATCATATCAATACAACATAATGAAAATAGAATATGAGCATTATATATATCATAATTTAATCGAGAATAAAGAGTAATATTGTTGTAAAGAAAAATTAACCTCGGTCCAATAAATTTATGAGTTTTTTTTTTTTATTTGGAAGTCGGTGTGCAAAACACACCCTCAATTTTATTGACATGGTAAGACTTAATTTGTAAAAGATTTTAATTTTAAATTTTTTTAACAAATCAAGTCTTATCATGTCAATTAAATTGAGGGTATATTTTGCATATTGACTTCCAAATAAAATTTTTTTAAATTTATCAGACATGCCTTGTTAAAAAAATAAAGAAGAATATTTATTTATATATTAATAATGATGAATGATTTTTTTTTTTTTTTTTTTTTATGTTGTTAATCTTATCACGACAACTCACATCGTCTCGTCAACCCCGTTCAACCAGCCATCACACAATCACCCCTTACTACCGATAACAATTGTTGCAATAGTTATTCAAATTCTCTTAATTCCTATAGTTCCTGTGTTATTCAAATTTAATTTGCAAGCATCTATTATTATACAGTTGCTTGGTATCATAGGGACAATTGTTTAAAATTAAACTTAATTGTTGCAAGCATAACTTCTTTTAATTGTTTCAGTTCAAAAAGTAAAATTTGATGATCAATGCAAAATATACATTACATTTGAAATAGTTTTGAAGATAAAGACGATTTTTTACCAAATCACGATCTTAAAGTTTCAACTATTTGACATTATGCAAATCTTGAGATACTGCCACACACGATATTTATTTGATAAATATTTGGACATTTTAAATGCTTGCTGGTTTGGTTTGACTTGGTTTTGATCACCGTGTCCTCTTGAAAATCTAGCCTTTCTGATTGTAAATCTAATTATTAGACAAATCTTTTATTTCTCTAATATTCTTAATTTAATTGTGAGAATGAATTAAGCTTATAACATAAGAGATTGTTTTCTTTTTTACCCATAAATCAAAATAAATGCAAATGATAAATTTATAACTGAAAATTTGGTTGTTATGAAGTTTAATGACGATATAGAAGAAAATGCATTGGATGTCTTAATGGCTATGTAGATGGAACCAAATGTTGGAGATGTAGATGTTGTTGAAAAGTCAAAGTAGTGAATGTCATTTTCCTTTGTTGAGGAAATAAGGGCATATTATACAAAGTATGCAAAACAAGTTGGTTTTTGAGTGACAAAGAGAAGTTCCAAAGTCGAACAGATGGGAAAATAAGATATTTCACCTTTACTTGTGTCCGTCAAGACATGTTTGTGAGCACATTGTCGAATATTCTTAAATCGAGACTGATGGAACACAATTGATGCAAGGCAAAGATCAATATCATATTGGGTTCTGAATCAGAGTTTTGCTTGAACTATGGTGTCCTTGAGCACACTCATGCTCTCAGTCTTGAAAAGGCAATATACATTAGATGTCATTAGAGGTTAGATGAGTCGATGAAGAAAAGATTAGAATACAATGATATGGACGACATTCAATTGAGCAAGAACTATAGTTCTTGCGTCGCTGAGACATGAGAGTATGAGAATCTAATGTTTGGAAAAATAGATGCATGTAATTACATATGTGAGGTTAGATTACTTCGGCTTTGGTTAGGAGGGGCCGAAGCACTACAAAACTACTTTACTTGTATGATGATGCAAAATGATGGTTTCTATTATGTCATGGATGTTGATCATGAAACCAAATTGCGAAAAGTGTTTTGGGCATATGCTCGTAGTAGAGTTGCGTACGAATTGTTCCGTGATGTTATAACTTTCGACACTACATACTTGACCAATGCATACAAAATTCCATTTGCTCCTTTTGTCAGAGTTAATTATCATGATCAATCAATTTTGTTTGGATGTGACTTGATTTCTGAAGAGGACACATACATATTTGTATGATTATTTGAGTTGTGGCTTAAATGCATGAATGGCTGCGTACCAGATGTCATCATAGTAGACCAAGATAAAGCTATGCAAAATGTAATTATAAAGGTGTTTCCAAAATCTTGAGATTGATTTTGCTTATGGTATATAATGAAAAAAGTTTCGAAAAATTTTAGGTCATACAGTTAGTACGATAGCATCAAAAGTCAGCTACACAAGTATTTGTTTTCCATGATTATTTATTAAATGTTGTGTTGTCTCCTTCAATTATTATGGAAAATGGTTTTTAGTGTTTGGACTGTGTACACAAGTGTGTTTATGACACATTGATTGGTGATAAATTCGACAATTGTTGGTTGCAACTTCTTGATAGTTTTGATCTATATGATAATTTATGGCTTGAATGATTATATTCTGAGCGTCATCTGTGGGTGTCAGCGTACGTGAAGAATGAATTTTGGGCAAGAATGTTAACTACTCAAAAAAGTGAGGATATGAATGCGTTCTTTGATGATTACGTAAATTCAAAAATAACATTAAAATAGTTTGTATAGCAATATGATAATGCACTTAGGCAGAAGATTGAGAATGAGCTTGCAGTTGACTTCAGTTCATTCCACACACAAATTCTATGCATAACTTTTTATGGCATTGAGTGGCAGTTTCAAGTATTTTATACAAATATAAAATTTAAAAAAGTTCAAGAAAAGTTAAGAAATTTGATTTATTGTTGCGCATCAATGGTTTAGAGTGAACGAGGGACTTTTACATATCATGTGGCTCATCAAGTTCAAGTTATGGATGAATTTAGAAAAAATACAAAATATGTTGTTGAGTTTAATAAAGAAGAGTGCGAAGTAAGCTGCATATATTAGTTATTTGCTTTTAAGAGCATTTTGTATAGACATGTCATCTGTGTGTTGACACTCCATGACAATGAAGAGTTTCTTGTAAAATATATTCGTGATAGGTGGAGGAAGGACCTGAAACGAGATTATATGTTTGTCCGAAGTAGCCATAATGATCTGATTTATAGTCCAAATGCACACCGAATGAATAAATTGAACAAGGCTTTTCACGAGATTTTTTCAATCACAGGCACCTTAGATGAAGGTTGTGTGAAGTTAATGACTTAGTTAAGTAGGTTGAATCTGGAGTGGGTTGAGGTCCTGCCAATGTGTGATACTCAGTCTACTGAGTCAATAGGGGCGACAAAAGGTTCTGACAAATTAAAAAGTCATATAGCAGCTTGCAGTAAATATGTTGAAATAAGCAACTTTCTAAGAGGAAACAATCAAAGACTGAGAAGACAGTGAATGTGTTGAAATCAAGGAAACTCAACGGGCTTAGGTAAGTTTGGTAGTTGAGGTAACCTATCGACATTAACTATATGTCTTGCAATTCAAACAGAAAAATAGGTCGCGTCCTAGATAGAACTGTTGTGGCAGATTTTGGGTCACCTAACTTGGTCGAGCATGACTTTCCCATAGCCTCTATTGCGCAGTCAACTATGGTATTGTTTGCAAGTATTGTTTATATAATATGATTCTTTGACAATATTAACTGGAGGTTATCTTCTCTTCCCTTGTTAGGTACAATCGTCTTACCTATTTTTAGACGAAGATAACTCTTGTTATACTCCTACATACCAAGATTTAGACGTCGAAATCCATACGTATGATACTTTTACACTTATGCTGAACTTAAATATTACTCAAAATAGTACAATCATTGATGTAACTGTGATATACAGATTTAGATTTGGTGCTTGCTATTAGAAAGAAAGCAGAAAGAGGATTGGAGGAACTTGAGAAGGTATCTTGTGAAGCTCTCTGTGAGAAGGGATCTTGTGAGTGATAGTAAATTCAAAGAGAACATGAAGAACTGGATTTTTTTCCTTTTTTTTTTTTTTTTTTTTTTTTTTTTTTTTTTTTTTTTTTTTTACGGATTTGGGACTCTAAAGAGTTTTACGCATTTGTAACCATTTTGAAAATTTGACTATAAGCACAAGAAGTATAACCAAGGAGATGTTTTTTTGTTGGCATCTAATAGCAACATTCAGTTTAGAATTTTGAAAAGTGACCAAGCGCAACTTTGTTTCCTTTATTTCCCATATAATGTAGCATTTGTGTACTTTGACAAATCTTATCGTAACACAGTATTTATTTACTTGTCATTTGAAATGTTGAATGTTGAAATTCCAAGATTTTGTGTTTTATGCAATTCTCGTTGGTTGGGAACTAGAAAGCTAAGATTCTCAATTTATAATTTATTTGTAATTTATTTTAAAACTAAGAACAATATTGTTTTATTTGCTATAGGCATAGAAGTCCAAACAAATGGAAACTAAGTTCCTCTAGAACTCCTTATTGTTTTATAAGCAGTGAACTCACCAACGCTACAACCACCAATGCACGACAATAACGTGCAAAATATACCATACGTAAAGAGTCTTTTTCTATATCAATCTGGTAGAGGCACATATCAATTTGAAAACCATAGATAAAGAGGCTTTTTCCATATCAATCTAGTTCCAACATCATATACATATTTTTGTCAGATCAGAGTATACATATACATACCAAACATGATATCTAGTCAAATATGATTCAAACAATATATACAAGATTTTCAACAAAAAACCAGCAAAATTTTCAAGATGGTTCAAGGTGGTCAAATTAAAGTAACACCCACGTTAATACAAAAAAGAAAAACATCTACGACACTATAAGTGCAACCCTATATCTACATAAGAGAATCTTGATTTAAATGCTTCGTTCTGAATTTCTACTTGATGTCGGGTAGCTTCAATTTCTATTGAATTGTGAAACTTAGATGTTTCTTGTTGAACTGGTAAATTGTTTTGAGCAGTATTTGCCAGCAATTGTTTGTTCATTATTTGGAGATGTTCTATTATAGCCACATTATATTTAGGAATTTTAAGATCTACTCAATTGAAAAACTTGCATGACAGCCATATTGTACGACAAAATAGCGAACACGTGGGTCAGGCTTACTTTCCACCAACAATAAAATGGTTAAGTTATCACATGTTACTTGTCAATTCTTATAAGTTAAAAAACGTCTGCCCTTATTTGCACCCTTAGAACAAGTCCTTAGACTTACTTTCATACCACATCGACATATTGGATAGTCAGATGTTAATCTAGAAGTGGAGTTTGGCACATAGTTTGTGGATATTTTATACTATTATTATTCAAATTCTCATA
Organism: Juglans microcarpa x Juglans regia; assembly: GCF_004785595.1. Lineage (NCBI taxonomy): Eukaryota > Viridiplantae > Streptophyta > Magnoliopsida > Fagales > Juglandaceae > Juglans > Juglans microcarpa x Juglans regia. The sequence goes on along the minus strand of NC_054601.1, from coordinate 25,360,510 downwards.
ATTCATGTATTATTCAAATTTAATTTGTAAGCATCTAATATTATGCATTTGTTTGGTATTATAAGTGCAACTATTTAAAATTAAACTTAATTGTTACAAGTATAACTTATTTTAATTATTTTATTTGAAAAAGTAAAATTTGATGATCAATGCAAAGTATACATTAGATTTGAAATAGTTTTAAAAATAAAGACGATCTTTTAACAAATCATGATCTTAAAGTTTTAACTATTTGACGTTATGCAAATCTTGAGATGCTACCATACAAGAGATTTATTTGATAAATATTTGGATATTTTAAATGCTTGCTAGTTTGGTTTGACATGATTTTTTGTTACGGTGTTCTCTTGAAAATCTAGCATTTCTGATTGTGAATCTAATTATTAAACAAATATTTTATTCCTCTAATATTTTCGATTTAATTGTGAGAATGAATTAAACTTATAGCATAAGAGATTATTTTCTTTTTGACACATAAATCAAAATAAATGCAAATGATAATTTTATAACTGAAGATTTGGCTGTTATGAAATTCAATAATGATATATAAGAAAATGCATTGGAAGTCTTAATGGTTGTGTAGATGGAACCAAATGTTAGAGGTACAGATGTTGTTGATGAGCCAAATGAGGGAATGTCATTTTCCTCTATTGAGGAAGTAAGGGCATACTTTGCGAGGTATGCAAAACAAGTTAGTTTTGGAGTGATAAAGCGAATTTTCAAAGTCGGAGTCGATGAAAAAATAAGATATTTCGCCCTTGCTTGTTTTCGGCAAAGCATGTTTGTGAGCACATCGTCGAATATTTTTAAACTGAGACCGATGGAACACAACGGATGCAATACAAAAATCAATGTCATATTAGATTTTAATTGAGTAAGAACTACAGTTCTTGCGTCATTAAGATAGGATGGTATGAGAATCAGAAGTTTGGAGAAAGTGATGTATGCAATTACATATGTAAGGTTAGATTACTTCAGCTTGAGGTAGGAGGGGCCGAAGCACTACATAATTACTCTACTTGTATAATGGTGCAAAATGATGGATTCTATTATATCATTGTTGGAAAGCACAGCGGAAAAATACCTCAAGCTCAGCTTATAAAATTGCTCCACAAGTTTTTTCAGATTGACAAATCACAAGCTTTTCCTCTTAGTGGCGAAGTGTACTACGTAGTATAAGAACTAGAGTAACACTTAACAAATCTACAGCCTAAATATTTTATCAAGAGAGAACAAAAAGAGAGATAATTTTTTGTGTATTTTCAGTTCCACAAAAAACAATTGAGGAGGACACGGCTGGCCTTAAAGGCCAGCCTTCAATTGTTGTAACGCATGGCTTTAAGCCATGCGTTAAATGCTTATAATGCATGGCTTAAGAAGGGGGTCAGCCCCACGTGGGCGCCCTTCCATCTTACTTCTCCCACTCGCACACAGTGGGCATGACCCCAGGTCTACATATTTCTAATCTTCTCAATCTTGTTCATACAAATAAATAGGCCGTGCGACCACCAAGCACATCTGTAGAAAGGTGGGAGTACATATACAAAATCTCTCCCAGAGAAGACCAGTATAGTAACATCCCTAAAGTGTCTGGTCATGTCCTGGACTCATTTGATCGTATCAAGATCAAACATTTTCGAACCCTCTTGAGTTAAAAAACTCAGAACAATGCTTGACTACCTCCAAATCATTTTAATGTGTTCACAACATTTAGCCGCTACCATGATGTAGCGTCATTGTATGACGTCAGCAAACACTATCGAATATACGATATTGAAGAGTCTTCCCTTTGCACTCATATCACTCAATTTTGGTCGAACCGCTTTTCCAACAATGCCTCTTTAGACTTTATCAATCATGGCCATAGACAGCATGCCAAAGTAACAGATATCACAACCTCCATCTCGTGACATAGTCAAAAGTAAAGGACATTTAAAAAAAAAATGAGACTCACACAGTGAGAAAGAGGGAAACATTTTACTCACTTCCTCATATGGTCGAATAAGCACATATAGTATGAAACACATGCTACGGTGGATTTCTCTTTCTTAAAGAGCATATGTCTATATCAACACCGTACAGATCTTAGCCTAGCCGCTCCTTAAGCGTCTAATCCGAATTTCTCTATTTGCACACCTTCAAGACGTCAAAGAAGAATTCGCATCTGGCTTACTACAAGCTACATGGATGGTGGGGTAACCCATGCATAGTCCTATCAATAGACCTCATCTTAGCTCCCACTAAGGCAACATAACTTTGTGTCAACCAACTTATCCCTTTGGACAAGTACCTAGGGACACAATTTCTCATCTTTACTCGCTACTTAAGCGCTAGAGGCGATTGCTCGTGTGAGTGAGCTGATCTAAGCCTGTTGACATATCTTGTGTGTGTGTATTTTAAAACAATACGATAAAGACAAGAACTGAATCATATTGTATTAATATCCCAAAGGAAAGGTTATATCTCAATGTTATTTGAAACATAAATTACATTTACAGTCTACGCAGTCCTAGATTCCTAACATGAGCCTCAAAGACATCTCTTGCAATAGGCTTCTTTAAGGGATCAGCAACCATGTGACTTGTAGAAAGGTGTTTCAGAACCACTTCCTTTTGTGCTACCATGTCTCTGATGTAGTGATACCTGATATCTATGTATTTGGTTCTTCCATGATACTTTGAGTCCTTAGCATATGCGAGAGCTACCATACTATCGCAGAATATCGTCACTGGATCAGAAGTATCCGTGTCAATGTCTAAATGCTTAAGGAACCTCCGTAACCAAACAGCTTATTGAACTACTGCAGAACAAGCTATATATTCTGCCTCCATAGTGGATAAAACTATATAGGGTTGTTTCTTGCTGCTCCATGTAATGGCGCCTTTATTGAGTAGAAAGACATACCCAGTAGTTGATTTGCGCTCATCTAGGTCACTGCCCCAATCGGCATCACTGTAACCTCTTAGCTGCAAATCTGAACCCTGATAACACAACACATAGTCTGCAGTTCCCTTGGGATATCGCATAATCTTTTTGATCGTTTTCCAGTGAGCCAGTCCGGGATTAGATTGGAATCTACTCACTAAGCCAACTGCATAGTACATGTCAGGCCGAGTACACATCATTGCGTACATCAGACTACCCACAGCATTAGCATAAGGGACACGGACCATCTTTTCCTTTTCTTTTTGAGTCTTAGGACACAACACTTTAGACAAGTTCTCGCTTCTTGCAACAGGGGTGTCAATGGGTTTATATTCATTTATTAGGAAGCGCTCGAGGACTTTCTTTATGTAAGTCTGTTGGGACAAACACAAAAGTCTCTTTGAGCGATCTCTATAGATTTTAACTCCCAGAATGTATTCTGCCTCACCTATATCCTTCATCTCAAAATTGAAGGATAACCACTCTTTTGTAGCGACTATCATCTCTTTATCATTTCCAGCTAGTAATATGTCGTCAACATACAATGACAACATAATGAAACTCTTCTTGGACCTTTTGACATAGACACAATGGTCCTCTGTGATCATCGTAAACCCATTCGAGAGAATGGCTCGATGGAATCTGAGGTACCATTGTCTAGATGATTGCTTTAGGCCTTATATAGATCGTTTGAGCCTGCACACTTTGCGCTCTTGACCTTTGACCACAATACCCGTTGGTTGATCCATATAAATCTCCTCATCTAGTTCTCCATTGAGAAATGCTGTCTTAACATCCATTTGGTAGAGTTCCAAATCCATATTTGCTACTATAGCTAGAATCAGGCAAATTGAGGCAAACCTCACCACTGGTGAAAAAGTTTCCTCATAGTTTATACCCTCCTGTTGGGTATATCCTTTCGCCACTAAACGAGCTTTGTACTTATCTATCGATCCATCCGACTTGCGTTTGACCTTAAGAACCCATTTGTTCCCAATAGTCTTACGCCCTGTCGGTAGATCAACTAGATCGCAGACCTGGTTTGTCTTCATAGACTCAATTTCATCATTAAGAGCTTTCATCCACTTATCTTTAGTAGAAGATGAGAGAGCCTCATGAATCGTCCTAGGCTCATCATCATCATGCGGAGCTACCATAAAAGCTTCCCCTTCAATCTCAAAACGACGATGGGGAATACTTGCATGTGTGCTTCTACACGGCTGAGGTTGTTGTGATCGATTGACAAGTGGTGTACTCCCACTTGGATTCAAATCCTTTTCATAATTTGTAGGAGCTTGAAGAATTTCTTCCTCATTCTCAACTAAATTCCTTGGAGCACTTTCCTCCTGTTCTACGATCTCATGAAGTTCTAAACTCCTATCAACCTCACCTCTACTTAGAAACTCATCTTCAATGAAATCCACATCTCGTGATTCAATCTCAATCACACTTCTATTAGATTGTTCACCTATTAACACATACCCTTTAGAGTGTTATGAGTACCTTATAAAGATACACTTCTTCCCTCTAGGGCCTAACTTCCCATACTTACGAGAAAGATTGTGAACAAAACTCGTTGAACCCCATGGCCGCAAGTTATTCAAATTGAGTTTCTCGCCGGTCCATAGTTCATATGGGGTGGAAGTTACTGATTTGGAAGGCACTCGGTTAACAATGCAGACAGCAGTCAAAAGTACATCCCCCCAAAAAGAAATTGGTAGGTTTGCTTGCTCCATCATTGATCTAACCATCTCAAGCAGTGTTCGATTTCTCATTTTCACCATGCCATTTTGCTGCGGCGTATTTGGCATCGTCAACTGTCTTTTGATTCATTTTTCATCACATAGCCTTTTAAATTGCACAGAGAGATATTCTCGTCTTCGGTCAGTTCTTAGAGTTTTTAAACTCTTATCTAACTGATTCTCAACCATTCTTAGATATCGCCTAAAGCATTCCAATGCTTCGGACTTGTGGGAGATTAAGCAAACATGATCGTAACGTGAAAAATCATCTATAAATGTGATGAAGTAAACACCTCCGTGTCTTGCCCTCACACTTATTGGACCACAGATGTCTGAGTGGACTAATTGCAGTGAAAAAGATGCCTTAGTGGCTTTTCCAAATGATTTTCTCTTAACTTTTCTCATTAGACAATATTCACATGTGGGCAAGATGACCTTAGCGAGATTGCCTATAAGGCCTTCTCTAGTTAACCTAGTCATTCTATCTTACCCTATATGGCCAAGCCTAGCATGCCATTTATATGAATCCAAATTATCAGATGTAGAAAGAAAAGCAATAGACTCATTTATATTTGAATAATCCAAATTTAATATCATAAAACCGTCTTGTAGAAAAGCATTACCATAAAACACATGGCCCAAATAAAAGGAAACATAATTGTTTTCAAATTCAATTCGAAAACCAAGTCTTAATAGAGTGACTACAGAAAGTAAGTTTCGTCGGATCTCGGGAGTGTATAACACATTGTGAAGGAAAAGAGCACGATCACCCTGCAAGTCCAGCTTGTAGGTACCAAGACCCAGTACCTCCACGCTAGCTCCATTCCCCACGTTGATATCACGGCTCCCAGTTGGAATTCGGCGATACTCCACAAATCCAACTCTATCTCGCGCTATGTGTTCGGTCGCTCCTGAATCAACAGTCTACACAGGATAGGAGTGAGCAACCATCACATGGCTAGTTACAAAAACAATGCGAGAAAAGTCAGAGTGTACCTTCTTCGGCTCAGTGCAATCACGAGCGAAGTGGCCATTCTTTCCACAATTGAAGCACTCTAATTTTGACTTGTTCTTCTCGCGCTTGCCCCTCTTGCTGTGCTGAGAAGTTTCTGACACCTTCTTAATTTGTCCAGCAGCTATCCCATTCTTGGACTTCTTGCGCTTAGGCCTTGATGCCTTATGCGAACTAGAATCAGCCACATAGGCTGTATGATTGGGCTCAACAGCCTCTAGGCGCTCAGCCTCCAATTCCAAGTGACGCGAGACATCATCAAAGTCTTTGATATTCTCGTTATGCATCAGGTTCTGGCTCATATTCTCCCAAGAATTCGGCAGTGATCTTATTACTGCCTGGACTTGCTGTTCATCAATCAGGTTGTTTCTTGCCAACTTAAGTTCGCGGATCATGGTCGACATAGCCTTAAGATGCTGCTTCATCGTGTGGTCAGAGTGCATCTTATAGGAGTCAAACTTCATGGTTAACCCATGCAACCTAGTGGTTAAAGTTCCACCAAACTTCAACTTCAAAGCCTTCCACATGCTTTGGGCAGTGTCATAGATCTTAAACTCACACATTAGATCATTATGCATGCTGCTTAACATTATTATGCGCGCGCACTGACTTTTCTTAGCCCATTGAGTATAGGCTAGTTGATCTCTCTTGTGTTGTTCTGAGGTCCCTTCCTCGGGCGCAGTAAGGGAGTGAGATAAGGCCTCCAAGACCTCTTGTTCATCTAAGACATATTGGATCTTGTGATGCCAAATGTCGTAGTTCTCCCCATCCAATTTTTCCCTTTTGTTAAAATCGACAACTATACTCTTGGATGCCATTTCACTACAATACACAAAGAAAAGATATTACACACACACTTAAGAAATTTGTTGCGTCCATCTAAGCTAGAAAAAGAATAATTTAGACATGTCGCAAGATCAAAAAATCGCTAGACTTCATAATCATCTCTTGCGCCACAATATCTAATTATTAAATTTCTAACCTAATTCCTGTTCAAATTTAAAAAAAAATATGGGAGAATTAATCATCATAAATCTCAACCATACTCCCACTATCTTAAATAGTTATCTAGTCCTAGTTACATATAAATACATAACCTACTAAAATCGTAGTAATCTTTTGAGCCAGTCTACAAGGACAGCTACTCCAACCACAGCAACCTGTTGGGCTAGTCTATAAAGATGGTTCATATAAGATCATTACGTCCATTTTTCTTGTTCCATCAGTGCATTTACAGTTCTTATTGGGGTCACTGTGATCTTTTGGCTATACAGTGCATTTACAGTTCTTATGGGGGTCACTGCAATTTTTTCAGCCTTTCATTTACATTGACAATTCTAACTAAGACTACTTAGTAGGAACTTTTCTATTTTATCATTAAAGACTAATGTATAAACATTCAAACATAACATTCATAGATGATAAAATAATCACATATCCACATGTTTAATTCACATATACATGTAATTACATTTAATCTAAACAATTAAATAAAAGATCACATGTAATATTAACATAATGGAATTAAAAAAAAAATAGCATGAATATAACCATATATTCACATGTAATTATATTTAATCTAAAATATTAAATAAAAGATCACATGTAATATAACAATATATCTAAGCATATATTAAATCTTGCAATTTTTTTTTTTTAATAATGTATAACAAATACATTTTAAAAAAATACCCCACCTAAACCAAAGGTAAGTCGCAACCCAGTGGTGCGTGCTGCCTTTGACAGGTGGTCCTGGGTTCGAGTCCAAGAGGTGCCATTTTTTTTTTAAATTTTTATCCCATTCTTTTTATTTTGTGTTTTTTTTTAAAAAAAAAAACTTAAACAAGGTTGGGCTTAAAAAAAAGTTTTTTTTTTTTTTTCACAGTAGGGCCAAATGGCCCAGCCCAGCCTAAAGAGCCCAAGCCCAGCCCGTGCAAAAACCAATAGTCTTCTTCAACCTACAGAATTGATACTGTTCATGTGAACAGTATCGAGAAAACACAATGGCTTGAAGCCACCGTGACTGGGTGCCATGTGACTAGGTTGGACGGCAGAGCACTCACCGGAGTGCTCTGAACGCCGTGGGCTGCACCACACGGTGCGCGCAGCACCACGCGTTGCGCGTGGCACCGCTAGATGCAAGCAGCACCCTCCAAGTGCGCGCGGCACCGCTGGGTGCGCGCTGCACCCCCAAGGTGCGCGCTGCACTAGGTGCACGCAGCACCTTGCGATGGTGCTCGCAGTGCAGCGCGGTCTCAAATTTTTTTTTTTTTTGAATCCAGATAAAAAAAAAAAAAAGAGGATAAAAAAAAAGACAAATCTCAAGCATATGCGAGAAAAAAAAAACTAGAAACTGGAAGCAATTTAAACATGCTCTGATACCAATGTTGGAAAGCACAGCGGGAAAATACCTCAAGCTCAGCTTATAAAATTGCTCCACAAGTTTTTCCAGATTGAAAAATCACAAGCTTTTCCTCTTAGTGGCAAAGTGTACTACGTAGTATAAAAACTAGAGTAACACTTAACAAATCTACAGCCTAAATATTTTATCAAGAGAGAACAAAAAGAGAGAGAATTTTTTGTGTATTTTCAGTTCCACAAAAAACAATTGAGGAGTAGTCCTCCTCCACACGGGGCCAGCCTTCAATTGTTGTAACGCATGGCTTTAAGCTATGCGTTATAAGCATTATAAGCAAGTAACGCATGGCTTAAATTAAGGATGGGGTCAGCCCCACGTGGGTGCCCCTCCATCTTACAATCATGAATGTTGATCATAAAACCAGATTGCAAAAAGTGTTTTGGGAATATGCACATAGTAGAGTTGCGTTCGTTGATGTTATAACTTTCGACACAATGTACTTGATCAATGCATACAAAATGTTATTTGTTCATTTTGTGGGAGTTAATTATCATGATTAATCGATTATATTTGGATGTGGCTTGATTTTCGGGGAGGACATAGACACATTTGTATGGTTATTTGAGTCGTGACTTAAATACATTAATGGCCGTGCACCTGATGCCATCATAACAGATTAAGATAAAGCTATACAAAATGCAATTGCAAAGGTGTTTTCAAAATCTTGATATCGCTTTTGCTTGTGGCATAAAATGAAATTTTTTTTTGAGAAATTTGGGTCATACAATCAATACGATGACATCAAAAGTCAGTGGCACATGTATTTGTTTTCCAGGATTATTTCTTGAATGTTGTGTTATCTTCTTCAATTATTATAGGAAATTATTTTTGTTCTTTGGACTGTGCACATAGGTGTGTTGATGATTCATTGACTAGTGATGAATTCAACAATTGTTGGCTGCAATTTCTTGATAGTTTTGATCTACATGATAATTCATGGCTTGAATAGTTATATTCTAAGCATCATCTGTGTGCAAGCGTACGTGAGAAATGAGTTTTAGGCGGGAATGTCAACTACTCAAAAAAAGGAGAGTATGACTGCGTTATTTGAAGAGTACATAAATTCAAAGACAATATTAAAGCAATTTATAGATCAGTATAATAATGCACTTAGGCGTAAGAATAAGAATGAGCTTGCAATTGACTTCAGTTCAGTCCACACACAAATTCCGTGCATAACTTTTTATGGCATTGAGCGGCAGTTCCAAGCATCTTATACAAATGTAAAATTTAAAAAATTTTAAGAAGAGTTAAGAGCTTTGATTTATTGTTGTGCATCAGTGGATTAGAGTGAATGAGAGATTTTTACATATCAAATGACTAATCAGGTTTAAGTTATGGATATGTTTAGAAAAAATACAAAATATGTTATTAAGTTTAAGAAAGAAGAGTGCAAAACAAGCTACACATGTTAGTTGTTTTCTTTTAAGGGGGTCTTGTGTGGACATGTCATCTGTGTGTTGATACTCCATGATAATGAAGAGTTGCTTGCAAAATACATCCATGATAGGTGGAGGAAGAACCTAAAACAAGATTACACGCTTGTTCGAAGTAGCTGTGTTGATCTGAGTTATAATCTAAATGCATATCAAATGAAAAAATTGAACAAGACTTTTTATGAGATTTTTTCAATTGCAGGCACTTCAGATGAAGATTGTGAGAAATTAATGACTTCGTTAAGTAAGTTGAAGCTGGAGTGGATTGAGGTCCAGCCAATGTGTGATAATCAGTCTACTAAGTCAATATGGGTGACAAAAGATTCTGACAAATTAAAAAGTTTTGTAGTTGCTCGCAGTAAAGGTATGTCAATTTTTAATAGGAAAAAGTTAATGACTGAGAAGACAGTGAATAGGTTGAAAGTAAGGAAGACTTAACGAGCTCAGGTAAGTCTAGTAGTTGAGGTATTTTATGTTTTTAATGGTATTTTGTAACTTATTAACATTAGTTATACGTCTTGCAATTCAAAATAAAAAAATAGGCCTTGCCTAGATAGAATCGCTGTGGCGAATTTTGAGTCACCTAGCTTGGTTGTGCATGACTTTTCCATAGCTTTTACTGTGCAATCAACTGTAGTATTGTTTGTAAGTATTGTTTATATAATATGATTCTTTGATGATATTAACTAGAAGTTATCTTTTATTCCCTTGGTAGGTACAACCGTCTTACCAACTTTTGAATGAAGATAACTCTTGTTGTACTCCTAGATACCAAAATGTAGACGTCGAAATCCGTACGTATAATACTTTAACACTTATGCTGAACTTAAATATTGTTCAAAATAGTACAATCATTGATGTAACTATATAATGCAGGTTTTGGGATTGTAGATCAATTCTCCTCACCACATTTTGCAAGGAAGTTGGTATATTGGAAGAAATTATTGTTTGTACATTTTGTAACACAATTAATATTTATATATATATATATATATATATTAAGATGTTTGATACCTTAAGTAAATTGATCGATTCTTGAATATTATTATATTGTTGAGTCTGGTTATATTTACATGTAGAATTATGTTATATAAATGTTCATTTTCCTAAGTTTGGTGTAAAGGCTAGTGTGTACTTAGGCAATGTGGTAGTTTTTTTACATTATATTGTGGTTAATTTTCGTGAGAGACTTGGTCATCATTTGCTACCACTAATTTTTGTCGTCAATGATATGGTCTTGATTTTTGTGCTAATTTTATTCCTATTGCTGGAAAGGCATTAAGTTGATTGAGCTTCTTAAGGTTGAATTATAACTTAGAATCTTATTTTGAATTCATTTTGTTGTTTATGATTTTATGGTATATGAACTTCTGTGTTCATTTTTTCTATTAGGAATGAATTCTTTTGTAAATGTTTGTGTTCATTTTTCTCTATTTAGTCTGCTGGTCTACCCCATTGGATTATATTCTATGATAAACTTTCATAGTAAGTTTATGAAATTGTCGAAACTCTGCACAAAAGGTTCATAGTTTGCTTTGTTTTTTGTCTTTGCATACTTCATTCTTATTTTACCAATTTTGACGTGGAAGAATGATTATGGGTTTGGAAGAATGTTGCAGGAGAATGTGAAAGTGACAAATACATATCGAAATGAAATGCAAATCTATTATTGCATAGATAAAAAATGTTTTTTTATTCTAACTTTTGTCTCGTGTTTTATGTTAGCACTTACCTCTATTAAATTTGTGATGAGATCAATTGTGATATGTAGATTTAGATTTGGTGCTTGCTATTAGAAAGAAAGCAGAAAGAGGACTGGAGGAACTTGAGAAGGGATCTTGTGAAGCTCTCTCTGTGAGAAGGGATCTTGTGAGTGACTGTAGTAAAGTCAAAGAGAACATGAAAAGCTGAAAATTAATGTTTGTTTATGGCTTTGGAACTCTAAAAAGTTTTAAGCATTTGCAACCATTTTGAAAAATTGACTGTAAGTAAAAGAAATATAACTAAGGAGATGTAGTTTTGTTCTTGGCATCTAATAACAACATTCAGTTTGGAATTTTGAGAAGTGACTAAGCGCAGTTTTGTTTCCTTTATTTACCATATAATGTAGCATTTTTATATTTTGACCAATCTTATAGTAACACAACTTTTGTTTACTTGTCTTTTGAAATGTTGAATGTTGAATATTCAAAATCTTTTATTTTATGCAATTCTCGTTGGTTGGGAACTATAAAGCTGAGATTCTCAATTTGTAATTTAATTGTAATTTATTTCAAAACTAAAGACAATATTGTTTTACTTGCTATAGGCACAGAAGTCCAAATAAATGAAAACCAAGTTCCTCTAAAACCCCTTATTGTTTTACAAGCAGTGCTCTCATTAATGCCACAACCACTAGTGCACTACAACAGCGTACAAAATATACCATACATAAAGATTCTTTTTCAATATCAATCTGGTAGAGGCACATATCAATCTGAAAACCATACATAAAGAGGTCTTTTCCATGTCAATCTAGTTCCAACATCATATACATATTTTTGTCAGATCAAAATACACATATACATACCAAACATAATATTTAGTCAAATCAGAGCCCAACATCATATACAATATTTTTAACAAAAAATAGCAAAATTTTCAAGATGGTTTAGGGTGGTTAAATTGAAGTAACACCTACATTAATACAATTAAGAAAAACATCAATGACACTGTAAGTGCAGTCCTATATCTACACAAGAGAATCTTGATTTTGTGTGCTTCGTTTTGAATTTCTACTTGATGTCCAGTAGCTTCAATTTCTATTGAATTGTGAAACTTAAATGCTGCTTGTTGAACTAGTAAATTGTTTTGAGTAGTATTTGCGAACAATTGTTCGTTCATTGCTTGGAGACGTTCTATTATAGTCACATCATATTCAAGAATTTCAAGATCTACCAAATTGAAAAGCTTGCATAACCGGCCATATTGCAAGACAAAATAACGAACACGTGGGTCAGACTTACTTTCCAACAACAACGACATGGTTAAAATATCACATCTTACCTATCAATTCTTATAAGTAAAAAAATGTTTTCCATTATTTGCACCCTTGTGACAAGTGCTTGCTTTCATACCATATCGACATATTGGATAGTCAGATATTGATTTAGAAGTTGAGCTTGACACAAAATTTGTGGACATTTTACACTATCAAAGTTATCACACAACAAAGTATACACTAGCCAAATTAACATAAAATGAAGATGACACTAAAATACAAGCTGCATGCAGCTTCAACTTCTTTAAAATATAAAAGTTTCAACTTCTTTAAAGTCAAGTACTTATGAAGTCCTTCTTACATCTTATTCAAAAGGTGAAAAGCTCCCCAAACTAGTGATTTGTGATGGAGCACTTATGCAAAACTGCCTTAGGTAAGAGAAATTAAAATAAAAAAATAGAAGTATGATATTCAATGGATAAATTATCTACCAATAGACAATTCTTAGTATCTGATATTTTATTTGTCAGAGTGGATCGAGTGGAAGTGTTATATGTTCTTCCTTGAGTTCTTTATAGCTCGTGCTAAACCCATTTAGACATCTTTGGAGATGTCATATTAGAATATTTTTAACTAGACTTTGATATTGTGATTCACTGCTCAATTCTTGATCAAAATATTTTCTTTTATTGCAATGGATGGTTTAGAAAAAAGCTTTTAATATGTCTATTGATATTACTTTTGGATTTAGCTGGTAATTCATTATGTGACATTAGAAGATTATTTTCTTTGGGAAATAATATCGGGGACTTGCAATCTTTTGTTTCTAAGCCCTAACATTTTTCGTTGATAAGGTTTCTCACAATTTATTGAATATAAGATGTTGGGACACATTCCTCTTTATAGGTTCAATGAATATGACCTTTGTATAAATTAGTTTTATGGTAGAAACTAATTAAGAAGCTGAAAAAAGAGGAGCTCAATCAGGTTACAGTAATTATATTCAGGATTTGGGACATTCATAAATGCTTTTATATTCATGAATCAGTTTGAAAGTCCTAGAGATGGTTCTTGTAGCAGCCACTGCAATTCTTGATGAGTTTTCAAAAAAATGTGTTGGAGATACAAGGGGATTCAATGAATGCAAGAAGCAATGCTAGATGGCATATGAGGTGAACATTAATTGGGATGCAACAATGGATGTGAAAAAAAAATAAGTTTGGCTAGGAATGAACACATGAATGAGGTTGAATCCATATTAATAAGATGATATAGAGATAACTATTTGTTATCTCCTAGTTATAATGAAACTTTTGCTTTGAGGAGAGCTATGGAATTAGTTATTGAGCTGGGATTTTCAATAATTGTATTTGAGGGTGATGCAATGAATATAATTCAAGCCCAACTAATTATCGAAGAAAATAAAATCGTAGAGAGAGGAAAATTGTGAGGGCTTACATGGCAGCTTAGGAGTGTGGACAACTGTGCAGGGCGGCGGCGGTAGACCCTGGTGTGATTTTGTCGAAATCTCACAAACCCGAGATAGATAAAGAGTTAGATAGAGAAATCTGGTGGGAGTTAGACAGTTCCCTCACCTTTAAAGGGGCCGTTGAACGGTGACCACACTGCAGGAGGCGTAACTCCAAGGGGAAAGGAGGCTTGGCCTGGGAGCGACGCCAGGGCTTCTGAGAGAGAGAGAGAGAGAGAGAGAGAGAGAGAGAGAGAGAGAGAATGGGTATGGGAGATGGGTATCTCACCTTCAACGGTACCGTTGTCCCCATGGTGGGAGAGGAGGCTTGGCCTAGGGTATCGTTCGCTATAGAGCTAAGGAGAACGTTGTTCCGACGACGGGAGAGGAGGCGGGCTTATCGACCTGGTTGGTTCGCGGTGGAGTAGAGGAGAACGTTGTTCCCATGATAGGAGTGGAGGAGAAAAGCAGTCTGAGATTTTTGCTTTTGAATCTCAAATTGAAAATAAAACTTGAAAGGGATGGACATGATTGACAACAATCACATCGCCTAACAGGAGCTTCAGAAAACAGAAGGCAGAGGCAGGTGTTCCGAGAAGGCATGAGAAAATGAAAAAAAATATGTCCACGTAGGATGAGTAGTAAACGAGTAGTTGTCAGTGGTAAGGGTATCATTTCTCTTTATTCGGAGCATGTAATTCCAAACCCTTCAGCAACATTCAATTGCTCTTCAACTTCTCTTTGCATTAGGTTGGTTTGTCTATTTGATTATACAGATGAGATGAAATGAGATAAGATAAAATAAAAGTTTAAAATTAAATAAATTATTATTAAAATATAATTTTTTAATATTATTCTTGTTTTAATATTTAAAAATAATAAATTATTTATTATATTTTATATGAAAGTTTACAAAATTTATAATAATTAAATAAATTAAAATAAGATGACTTGTGACAGTGTGACCAAACGAGTCCATCTCCTCTCCTCTCCAGTCCTCTCCTCTCCGTTCTTTTTCTTCCTTTCTCAATTTTGGTGTTTCTCCCTCTCTCTCTCTCTCTCTCTCTCTCTCCTCCAAAACGATAAGATTTGCATCAATACCAATAAAATATCTAGATAGATCGAAGCCAACCGCTTGGAACTGTACCCTCGATGTGGTCCAATTGACACACAACACAAGTGAGGTTTGATTATTAAAATCTAATCCGGATTCTAGCCAATAGTTTTCTACAACCGCATATTATCTTCGCTTCTAGATTTCTTTAAATCCATTGCGGTATAAAATATAGGAATATTACTATCTTTATAAAAGAGTTGCTTTATAGAATAGTTTCATTTAAAGAGCATTTAATACCATTGTGAGATAGGAAAATGTCACTTTGCCACTCACTTTGATTACTTGTATATTTAATTTTTTTTTATTTAATAATTAAAAAAATAATTTTTAGTATATTAATGTATTTTCTTTATTTTTTAAAAATATTTAAATATGTTGAAAAATATGAAAGAAAAATAAGAAAAAAATAAAAACCTATATTTAGCCTAACGGTTAGATTGGGCGGGCTACTCTACTGTGAGATAATAATTTATATAAGTTACAAACATACAAGTCTTGTATAGACCTTTTATTAAAAAAAAAAACTCCAGCATAGAAAATATTATTATTTATACAACAAATATGTGCAAGATTTATAAATATAAAAAATTGTACCTAATATTATTATTTTTAGCTAATGGCTTATAATAATTATTAGTAAAGGAAGGAAGAAGGGAAAAAAAAAAAAAAACTTGTTGGGACCACTCTTGAACTATAGAAGTAGAGAAATATAATAAAAGGTTGAATTGTATTTATTAAGGTGTGGATGAGAAGTAACTTGCTTGGCAACAATAGCATGGTATATAATATAAAATAAATAATAATAATTAAAAAAAAGTCAGGAGTAAAGATTTAAATTTCGTACCGTACCGGCCGGTATAGCCGTCCGGCCGTTACAGGTACTATACCTGTTCCGTACCGGCCAAAATACCGGCCGTACCGGCCGGTACCGGTCATACCGGCCTCAATTTCGGCCTGTACCGGCCTATATTTCGGCCGGTACCGGCCGATATTTCGGCCTGTTTTTTTTTTTTTTTTTTTTTTTTCGTTTTTTCAAACTACAAACTTATTTTTTAACCCTCAATTCAAACTAAACTATTTATAATTTATATATATATATATATTTGTATATAATTTATTTATATATAGACTATTATTTTAGAATATAATTTTTATATATATTTATATATATAATTTATTTATAGATCGACTATCCCGAAACGCTATCCCGAAACGGTACTGGTACCGAAATATTTCGTTCCAGTGCCTTGACCGGTACGCTGTCCGGTACGGTATTCAAAACATTGGTTAGGAGGGCTATCTGCAAAAATCTTCGAGGTGGGCCGGCACTCATTTTTTTTTTCTTGTCAGCTTTGTAGATGCTTGGATATAGTCATGTTTGTATTCATAATTCATCTCAATTCATTTTAATTTATCTCACTATTATTTATTATTATTTATTAATTTTGACTTATAAATCTCATTATTATTCACAATCCATCTCAATTCATCTTAACTCATCTTTAATCCAAATGAAACTATAAGTCATTCCTGCCGTCGATATAAAGGGACAAAGGTTGGACCTTTTACATGTCTACAAACTTTTGTTTTGAAAGATACTATTGATTAGCCTTTTAAGTTTTTATCTAATGTCTTTTTCGTCAATTTTTTTTAATAAGATATTAAATAATTAGTAGATAAGTAAAAAATAATTAGTACTCATATTATATCTGAAGATAATTCTAACAATCTCGTATTATATCTGAATATAATAATTAAAATAATGATAATTAAAAAGATTATAAATAACGATTCTCTTTTATTTTAAAAAAAATTTATACATCAGTCACTATTTACTATTCTACATCCTACACCTTATAAAAAACACTCCCATACTTTATGAAAAACTCCAAAATCTTATGAGAAAAAAAAGCTATAGATGTCGAGTATGAAAATAAATAGTAATTGATGCATAGAATTCCTTTTTATTTTATATAAGTTTATATATATATATATACACACATACATATATACATCATATATTTTTCAAATTAAGTTCCTTTTAAGTTTCATAGAGTAACTCATGCGGTGATTTTTCTTTTTAAATCCCAATTATGGTTGCCAAAATTGATAGTATAGATTTCTATTTATTCATGTAATATCCTAATTATGGTTTTATCCGATCGAGTATAATAAGTTAGTGAATGGAATCTTACATTGATTGGAAAAGATAATTCCATAAATAAATTCGAGATGGTCTAATTGTGACATTGACTAATCATTTTAAAGTATGGGTTGGAATATAAGTTACCCTTTTTTGATTCGTCCAACCATAGTTGCCCATGGTCAAAGAAAGCACATAAGAGTATAATAGGGGCTCGTTTGGTTCATTGACTACACTCAACTCAGCTGAACTCAATTCAAATTTAGATCTCTTCTAATATCTTAACACTTTAACTCTCAAATCACTATACTCACCTCAACTCAAAACCTATTTATATATGACTTATAACTTTTTTCAACTTCTTATAAATACATCTAAACTCATCTTAACATCTAAACACAACTAAACTCATCTTAGATGAGCCACACAAAACTCATTTCACCATCTAAACTCATCTTAAGTAAACCTTACAGAAGTCATTCTACTATCTCAACTAACTACTATTTATAGAGAACTCAACTCAGCTTAATATTCAAACGCAGCCTAACTGTTGATTTGAAGAATCATCTAATTTTCAGAGTAAGCAAACGAAAATAAAAAATATTTCGAAGTTGGAAAGATGAGAGTCGGAAGAGTGAAACTGAAGTTAATACAGAGGTACATGATATGATAACAGCCTAGAAAGCGAAGCAAAAATCAGTACAAGATATACATGCACAGTACTTGTTTATAAAGTAAAGCCGCATTATTTTTTTCTTTACATTTAGGAGCTACTCATTACGATGAGAACTCCATCAAGTTTGCTGCTCCAGTCTCCACACCAGAGTTAGATGACCATATTACAGCTCCAATTTTCAAAGCCATTTGAAGATTATGCCACCATGAGTGGCAAAGAATGGAGCAAACACCAAGGATTCTACTGCCATGAGCTTGATCAGGATGTTGAGTGAAGGACCAGAGGTGTCCTTGAGAGGATCTCCAATCGTGTCGCCTATGACGGCTGCCTTGTGAGGGTCTGACCCCTTAGGACCAAGTGATTTAGCATGTTCACTAACACCGGCCTGTGAGTATTGCATTGAATTAGTGAATCAAAATCCTAAACTTTGGTGCCAAGAGATCTCATCTCCTTACAAAGATGAGTGCAGAATGAAATCTGATGATGAAGTATTATAGACTAGAAAGAAATATCAAACAAAAACTGGAAGAGCAAACAACTTACCTCTATGTATTTCTTTGCATTATCCCATGCACCACCTGTGTTGGAAGCTGAGATGGCAACCTATGAAGAAAAATATAAAATAGAAAACTCAGTTAAATACTGAGAATTCATTTGATGGTGATTGAAAATGACAACATATCCAATACATACTTGGGGATGGATTGACCATCATGACAAACTCAAATTTCAATTACCAGACAAAAAACAAAAGAGTATGTGAAGTAAACAAATTCGTGAACTTGAAAAATATGAGCAATCAGAATAGAAACTGAGATATTTCTGTGGTAGCCAAAGTAAGAGCAGTTGCAAAACTATACCTAAAGACAAACATGTATTGGTCTACAAGCGAATGCCACTCTTGTGAAGAACCAAAAAAAAAAAATGGTATACCTGCACACCAGAAACAAGAGAACCAGCAAGAACCCCAGCAAGAGTCTCCACTCCAAAGAAGGTGCCAGCAATTAGAGGCGTGAGCATCACCAAAGCGCCAGGTGGGATCATTTCCCTTAGTGAAGCATCAGTTGAGATCTTGACACAAGTTGCGTAGTCTGGTTTTGCTGTTCCTTCCATGAGGCCAGGAATAGTATTGAACTGCCGGCGGACCTCTTCAACCATTTTGAGAGCTGCACTTCCCACACTCTTCATTGTCATGGCTGAAAACCAGTATGGGAGCATGGCTCCCACAATCAACCCAATGAAGACTTTCGGAGTCAACACATCCACGGTCTTAATGCCTGCCCTGCTCACGAAGGCACCAAACAAAGCTAGGGAAACAAGAGCCGCTGATCCAATTGCAAAACCCTGAAACATAAGGCATAACATGTCAAAAATTTCAGAGGTTGACTTGCAATCTCAAAATGGAGTCAGGTCTTATGGAAACCTGGCATAGGGGCATATACCATGACGATTAACTTTATTAGTACTGGAAATACAATTTATTAGACGCTTTTCATCACCTTTTATTAAAATAAAAAAGAAAATGATAAGAGATGAACAGAGTGTCAATGTAAACTCCTTTGCTCCATGGTTATGGGAAATATTTCCAAAGACCGATGGAAAGAAACAGCGTTATTTTATTCAACAACGTTTCCATTGCCACTAAGCAGTTTAGGCCATCACTTTCCCCAGGATTAATTTTTGTGATATATCCTCTCCATTCTTTTAGTTATCATTAATTGGTTTTCAAAGTTAACAGAAAGTTAACAGAAGTTTTTCAATATAAGCTAGTTCTCGGGATAATGTGATTCAAGTTACTCTTCTTGGTTAGCAACTAGTGCCAATATTCACCACTGTAGCAAGGTAACAAAAAACAATGACCTCATACAGAGTTCAGTAACTAATTATGTATAGCAGCATCTTTAAGATTGTGCTCAAGTATAGTCATGA
Source organism: Juglans microcarpa x Juglans regia (assembly GCF_004785595.1). NCBI lineage: Eukaryota > Viridiplantae > Streptophyta > Magnoliopsida > Fagales > Juglandaceae > Juglans > Juglans microcarpa x Juglans regia. The sequence continues at coordinate 25,340,663 of NC_054601.1, read as the reverse complement.
AATGCTACTCTTAACTAAATCAGAAAGTATAAAACCGGAAAAAGGATAAAACACCTTGCCAATTGCAGCAGTAGTATTGCCAGCAGCATCTAAAGCATCTGTTCTTTCACGTATCTCATGGCTCATACCCGCCATTTCTGCAATTCCACCAGCATTGTCACTTATGGGGCCGTAAGCATCAATTGCTAGACCAGTGGCGATTGTGCTGAGCATTCCTAAAGCAGCCACAGAAACTCCATACATTGCAGCCAAGCTAAAGCTCACATAAATGGCAATGGCAATTGAGAAGATGGGAATGATGACAGATTTGTATCCAAGAGCCAATCCAAAAATCACGTTTGTAGCAGCACCTGTCCTGCAAGAATCTGCCACATCGCGCACTGGACTGTTGAACATAGTAATAAACATCACATTCGTAAGTTGATGGATACGATGCATTCAAATATAATCAAAATCATTTATTTTGGAGATGCTATAAAGCGAATAGTGTCAAATTCCTTGGATTGAAAGAGTTCATTTGAACGTGTTAAATGCTGTATTTTGCAGAAGTAGGAATCAGAGTTATCAACATGTTATAAAATTATTTTCTAATAAAAAGTTTTTCTACAAATTTAACACTTGACATTTCATTTCGATTCTGACCCTCTATTGGTTAACCTCTAACCATGCGGAAATTCTATGGACAGCAATGACATTTTAATTAGGTCTTAAGCATAAAAATGCGTGATATCATTTCTGGAACCAAAATTTGTAAGGTTCCAAAAATTTAAAAGTCTGAAGGCTGGGCGCAAGTAGCAAATGCCATGTGTTTGCAGCAGAGGCAGGAAGACTTGATCCAATTATCACTATATGGCAATGGATTAATTTAAGATCATAACAAGCAGTGCAGAAGACCAGAAGAAACCAAGCACTAAATTATAATCTGAAGAAGATTATTCACCTGTAGGCATTGCTGGTATAATATTCTGTAATGTACCCAATAGCAAGTCCAGCCCACAAGCCAATGGCAACACAGAAGAAAAGGTGCCTGAAGTCACATATAATTTAATAAATAAAAAAATCCTTTTGAGTTACAAACCAATCATGCCAAGTACAGAAGAAGGGGTGCAGCTGGGGGAGGCATACCAGTTCTTTACAACCTTGTCAGTCCCAAAATTAAAGAGAGTAAATTCTGATGGCAAAGCAAAGAAGGTGACCGTGGCAATACCAGCAGTCATCAAGACAGTTGAGATAAGAAGTTGCCTCTTCAAGGATGGTTCAATATCACTCACATTCTTAACCTCAAATATATCAGTTGCAAAAAGTGTTGTTATTAAGCAAACCACAATCCCCATTGAGCTTATAATCAGAGGGTAAGACATGGCCGTGTAGTTATGGCTGACACCAAAAGATGATATTGAAGCAACAAAGAGTGCTGCACAAGATGATTCGGCATAAGATCCGAACAGGTCAGAACCCATTCCAGCAATGTCTCCTACATTGTCACCCACATTGTCCGCAATTACCTAAAAGAAGCAACATAACATTCATTCAAACTAACGAATATTGAGTTATTGACTGTACAGAGTAAATCTGAATTTTGAAATTGGATGGCAAACAAAAACCATGCATTTACAAATCACATGATATGTGTTCAGAAATATATGAAGAAATTCATAGAGATTTAGAATCTTGTCAATTTCAGTCAAACTAAAAGAGGAGAAAAAATAGAAAATTACAGCTGGGTTACGTGGATCATCTTCGGGGATATTCTTCTCAACTTTTCCAACAAGGTCAGCACCAACATCAGCTGCTTTTGTATATATACCTCCACCAACTCTTCCAAAAAGTGCCATTGAAGAACCTCCAAGTCCATAACCAGTGATAGATTCATAAAGTCCCTCCCAGTCATCCCCATAATACAACTTGAATAGATTGATCGAGACCCACAGCACCAAAAGGCCATTGGCAGCAAGAAGGAAACCCATCACAGCACCAGATCGAAAAGCTGTAATGAATGCCTTACCAACACCATACCTTGCTTGTAGAGTGGTTCTGGCATTGGCATAGGTAGCAATCTTCATCCCAAGGAAACCAGAAAGAACGGAGGTAATAGCCCCAAGCAAGAATGCAATGGTGCTAAAGAGGGCATTAGCCAAAGCTGGTTTACAAATATTCCCTGTGTTGTAAGTGCAAGGCTCACTTTTGGTGCTGAAACCCTTAACTGAACCAAGGAAGAGGAAAATGATGACACTGAATACGCCCGTGAAGATACTAAGATATCTGTACTCTGTAAACAGGAATGAGGTCGCCCCTGGGAACATGAAATAGATCAAATCAAGGTCAGATAATATTCGGATATGGTGACATTATCCCTGTCCAACAAAATGCAGCCAAATTTCATTCTTTTACAACAAATTGAAAATTCAAGATTTGTACCACATTCTACATTTTCGATCGAGTAATGCTCAAGTCACAAAAAGATTATACAAAAGTAATCGTACAAACTGATATGACTTCATGTGATTTGTTAGATTTACTTTACAAAAAAAGTAATTTACAATCTGATGAACCACATCAAATCACATCAGTTTGTCGGATTACTTTTATGTAATCCATTTATTTGTGGCTAGAGTATTTTCCTTTTCGATTATAATGGCATGTTGTTCAAGTGGATTAAGTCCAAACTCCAAAGTACAGTATAATGTTAGGGAGAATATAAACAACATGTCTCATATCATAAAATTACAGAACTTCCATGCGTGCGTTTATCTTTTTAGGTTTACTCAAACATACAACTATTCAGCTTGCCCATAAAGCACCCACAGATAGTAGACCATATTAAGAAGACCCATCTAGCAGCCCTGAATAAACGAGTAAAAATATCATAATATACAAGTTGAAAACACCGAATAACGGATTCAACCCAGAACAGCAGTGAGAAATGGATCATAAGCACGCTAATGGTAAAATACTACGAAAAAAAAAAACACTACGGTTGGAAGTTGTCTTCGAACTCTCTAGTTTCCAAATTTTCCTTTCTTTGCTTCTTGTCGGCTGTAATGGTGGCATGTATTTGTTTGATGAATTCACTTCTCAAAGATAAGCCGACAAAAGTCGCAAATATATATGTGATTAAAGGGATAAAAATTAGTTACTAGCTCTTGAAACTTGAATGAACAACTGAAAAATCCCAGAGGCTATAAGCTGGAAGAACACATTTTGTGTACAGACAAAAAAAAGGTAAATCTATTTATACAAAATTCAGACAGCTATCTGGAAAGGGTAAAGAAGAAGAAGAAGAAGAAGAAGGCTATGAACGGAGAGTGAAAAGATAAAATTACTCCGATCGAGTTAAAAAATAACAAATAGTGATAATTGCAATAACAACAAGAAGAAAAGTGTCTGAATATAAAATTAATATGTCAATCGCAAAGGGAAAAAATAAAAAAAGAAAAAAAAATGCAAAAAACTATATCCTGAGAACAGCCAAAAAATGAAAACAGAGATGACAAACAAGAAGAGAGAATAAAAAAAACTAGGAGTTCACAGATTTAACAATCTATGAAATCTTTCTCCTATTTTGGTCCCGGCTGACATAATGAAACTCATCATCCCAATTTAAATAACAAAATGACACCAAAAAACAAATTACAACACGAGGATATCCTTGATCCATAGAATACAGCACAAAGGATAACAAACAATAGACAACCAGAGATCTCAATCATCAGGAGCTAAACCAAAATATGACGCAAATACACCCAGAAAAAGTAAATACATACTTTAGAGAGAGAGAGAGAGAGAGAGAGCTCACCAACAGATATGGCATGCTGAATTTCAGCACACTTGATGGAAACCTCAAGAGCGTCAACACCCTCCTCAAACTCTGCTTCAATCAGCCTGTCCTTATACCCATTATGACCACCAGAGTCGCCAGAAACCTTGATCTTTGAGACCAAGTACCACTGAAGCAAAGCAAACGCAAGCCCGATCAAGGCAGCCACAGGTATCAGAACCTGTGTAAGGCCCTCACTCAGCACAGCCATGACAAAAAAATCAACCCTTTTTAGATGATTCCTGAGTTGCCTTGCAAATAGAGCAAAAACCCGTTCTGGGTTCCGAAATTCAGCCTCTAAAGCTCCAACCTACAAATCCAGAAAGTACATTATCCAAAAAACATCCGAGTGGCCTGCTTTTCTCTGAGCATATCCCGCTGTCCTTGCATGGCCTTCAGAATGTATGAACCATATGGCTTGGAATGGCTGTTGGGAATCAGGAAAGAGTCTTCCAAAGCTTGGATTTTGTAAACTGGTTGTTTTGATCAACCGGTATGGGTTCTGTCACTGCAATCTTTATCCGATGAGCATATTTATTTTGTCAAAGATGGATACAGTTGGATGGGTCAGCATCCGAGAGACGAGATAAGGACAACGCAAATAATTGCTTCTCGATTAATGATGGGACACGTTATCAGGATTTGCACTCAATTTTAAGAACGAATAAGGTACCACTTCGTGTTTTCAATGAGGGAGGTGCTACTTTTGTGATTAGGTGAAATATTAATGGCACGTCGAGTCATGAGATGCGTAATTATTATATAATTATTTTTAAAAAATTATAATTTATTATTAAAATTTTTTTTATACAAATGTTATATTTATTTATTTTTTTAAAATAATTATACTTTGTTTATATACTCACGATTTAATTATCATTAATAATTATTTTTAAAAAATTATAATTTATTATTAAAATTTTTTTTATACAAATGTTATATTTATTTATTTTTTTAAAATAATTATACCTTGCTTATATACTCACGATTTAATTATCATTACTCAAGTCTAATACTATAGTTTATACCTTTTAATCCTAACGCTCCCCATTTTAATATTTTGATAATTATTTCGAATTAACTTTTTTGAAAAAATAATCTAAAACTATAAAATATAATTTAGATCCTAAGACTCGTTATTTTTAAGACAATAGGAGACATCATTTCGGCCACCATCTTGAAAAACGGCCGGAATAATCATAAAAGAAATTAATCAAACCCAGCCATGGTTGCTTAAGTTCGATTTCTCCTGAGATCAAACTGAGAGGTTATAGCGGTGGGCTCTTCGAAGATTAGACTCCATGGATGAATACTAAGAGGTTTCTCGTCAATAATAATAATAATAATAATAATAATAATAATCAAGCTGGTATTATAAGCAATATTTTGAATACAGTACCAGACGTCGTACTAGTCAAGACACTGGAATGAAATATTTCGATACCAGTACCGTTTCGAGATAACGTTTCGGGATAGTCGATATATAAATAAATTATATATATAAATATATATAAAAATTATATTCTAAAATAATAGTCTATGTATAAATACATATATATATAAATTATAAATAGTCTAGTCTGAATTGGGAGTTAAAAAATAAGCTTGTAGTTTGAAAAAATGAAAAAAAAAAAAAAAAAAACACATAGGCCGAAATATCGGCCGGTACCGGCCGAAATATAGATCGGTACAGGCTGAAATTGAGGCCGGTTATTTTAGTCAGTACGGAACAGGTATAGTACATGTACCGACCGAACGGCCGAAATGAAAAATTTCGACCGTACCGACTGGTACGGTACGAAATTTAAAACATTGATTATGGGGGATAGTTACTAGTTAGAGCTTGTCAGAAAAACTCTGCAACAAATTCGTTTGCATCATAAACTCATATTAATTTATTATTATAATTTTTTTAAATTTTAATAAAAAATATAATAAATAATTCAATTTTTTTAAATCTTAAAATAATAATAATATTTTATTATCTTAATTCAACTCAATTTAATATTTAAATATAGTATTGTTAAATTATCATATTCGATTAGATCTTACACCTCGACAAATTTAAGCATTTCAATTATTTCTAACTAGTAAGGTGTCGAATTGGGATGGTTTGCCACCACCTTAGGGTCAAAGGTGGTGGCAATCCACCAGCCAATTTTTATTTTATTTGAATTGAATTATTTGAAATTAATAAGATTTTAATCCTATAGAAGTGAATCTATTTTAGAGAATTGATTTGAATCGACTTATTTCACTATTATTTATAAATTTTGTCTCATAAATTTTATTATTATTTATAAATTATCTCAATTCATCTTATCTTAACCGTTAAACTTACTGATGGAGGATACGAAGGACTTCATTTAAACCAAATCCTTATTTTAGATGTTCTCATTCCATTATCCTCGAGTTCATGATTAATGATTTCACATTTGAAGATTACAAAAGAGGTCGATCTCTGGCCAATTCTTACGTGGCACGTGGAAATTCGTCTTCATTGCATAAGAAATATCCTCCATCGAGTTCCAAAAGTTAATAGTTGTAATTTTAAGTACGTAAATATCATATAATTATTTAAAAATAAATAAATAAATATGAGATTTATATAAAAAAATTAATTTTTTAATAATAAATTCTATTCTTTTTTAAAGCAACTATATAACATTTACGTATTCTATGATTACATATAACATTATTCATAACTTATTTTGTATGTCTAGATTTTTTTATAAAAAATAAAAAATAAATTACGGATTAATGCTCATTTGTCATTATTAATATTTCTGCTGTAACGTATGACTCATTCACTTTTCTTGGTTTTTACTGGCACCATGGCTTCTCTATGGGAAATTAGTCTTTTTTTATTTTATTAAAAAATATCGGCCTTCAAGTTTAATGTATGTACAGTTCATACGGCATATAAAATTATAAATAATGTTAGATAAAGTCTTTAGATTTTGGAGTCTCACGCAATAGTTTTGAAAAAAAGTAGAGTCTATTATTAAGAAAAGAAATTTATGATATAAATCTTAAATTTATCTATTTTAAAAAAAAAATAAATACGTGATACTTACATACCTTAAAACTGTAAATATTATTTCTTTCAAATTATTTAAAATTAGTCACATTAAATTGTGAGAAGAAATAGAAAATCTAAGATTTATTTATTTATTTTCTTTAATAGTGTTCTTTTTGAAAAGTCCTCAAATTTATATTAAATTTATATCTTGTTCTTAGGGAAAAAATATAAGATCAAGACTTTAGAGAGAACATAATAAAAAAAATAAAATATATATGTGGGTGGAGTCAGTCAATAGTACTACACACGTTTTCATGGGATAATCCTATAAAAATGTAACTTGTTGAATTTATTTAAAGAGTAATTCTATATATAATTATAAAGTGCATAAACGTCGCGTAATTGTTTTGAAAAAGAGTGAAATTTACTATTAAAAAATTAATTTTTTTTCATGTGAATTTCATATTTTATTTATTTTTTTCAAAATAATTATGTGATAGTTGCATAATTCATAATTATAAATATTTTTTTGTTATTTAAAAGGCAACCTGTTTACAAGGTCAATTGACTCTAAAACCACCACTATTCAAGGACGATTAAGAAGGAAAAGAAGACAACTTTTCTTTTGCAAGTTATTAGGCTTGAGTGGTCCTTAGGCTTAGCTCACTTTACTTCGTCCTTAAGTTCTTACTTATATTATTCGGTTAATTGAATTCTGGCCGAGAGCTCTTTTTATAATAGAAAAAAATATTATGAGAGAAATACTTCTGTGGGTTTTTTTTTTAATGTAATCTTTTTATATTTATAACAGTTCTATTATTTATCATATTCTTGTTATTATTAATCTCGTTATCATATTCTTAATATTATTTATCATCTTCTTAATAAGTGTTATTTATTAATCTCGTTATTTCCTTAAAGGTGACATTAAAAGTAAATTGCACGACGAAAAAGCCTCTTTCCTTCTCTTCCAACCAAGAAAATAAACAAATTAGGTCAACCTGATTTTATTTTCTAATATTTTTTTTTTCCATTCTATAACAATGAGGATTTTGATTAAAAAATAAACAAAATGATTAGCTTAATTAATTAAGAGTAATGTTACATATAATCATGACATGCACAAACGATACCCAGTCATTTTGAAAAAGAGTAGAATCTACTATTAAATTTTTTTTTTCATGTGGATCATTTATTTATTTATTTTTTTTTAAAATAAATTACACGATACTTGTACACTCACAATTATAACTATTATTTCTCATTAATTAAAGGGCTTTCTTTTTTCCTCCATAGCTTCCAAGATAGTCAAGGAAACGCAAATTGGGTTAGATTGAACGAATGCATGAAGTTCTCTGAATGATTCTTGTCCACTTTGAATATCTCAACTTGCAAGAAAAATAAAATAAAAGAACAAAATGTCTTCTATTGTGTATTAATTGATACGTAAAAAAAAGTTCATTCAAATTCAATTTTCAAAACCATCACGTTAATTTACTGCATTTTATTATTCTGGTATAAGCTCATGATCATGTCAAAGTCCTTGTTTTTTAATTTTAGTATCTTTTTCTCCAATGCCAAGCATTATATATATTGAGACAAAAAAAAAAAAAAAAAAAGAAAAAGGGATATTATAAAATATGTCACCAAGATGAGCTTGCCACGGTATTCTATCTTTTCCCACCTACGCGCCTACACTTTTTCTTGGAGTAGTTCAAGTACTGCCTCCACAATATACGTCTAATAAGAAATAAAACTTGATAATATAAAGCCAATCAAGCCTTAGTTAGAATAATGTTTACATATAGTCATAAAGTGTACAACGTCGTATAGTTATTTTAAAAAAGAATGAGATTTACTATTAAAAAATTAATTAATTTTTCCTGTAAGTTCTGTATATATATATTTTTCTAAAGTGATTATGCGGTACTTGTGCACTCATGACTGTAACTATCATTTTTCTTAGTTTATATATCTACACTTTTTTTTTTTTTAATAGAATCGAATGGGTAAGTTAAACAAATTGGGATAAGCCAAAATACACATATAGATGCATCGACTCATAATTAAGCATCCCCTCCCTCCAAAAAGCCTAATATTGTAGCAAAGTCATGATCGGGGTTAAGTGTTTATTAAGCTAAACTCTCTTTGCTTGGTCGCCAATCAATTATATGTTGCACAGCCTGCTGAAAAGGTTGACATTTTAAAGTAAGCGCTCGAACCCAATCAAACACATGTTTTGACATGGCATTTTGTGCCTTCTTAGTTCAAATCCTAGATCAGTTTCAAAGGATGTCAATTCGAGTTAAAGATTTACGTCTATGTCGTGTCAATACATATATATTATATTATATGTGTCAATTCGAACACGACCCGTTAAGCTTATCGTGTCAAAATCTCAAATCCTAACACGACCCATTAATAAAACAGGTTGACACGATTCGACTTGTTTTAACCTATTTATGTAAATGAGTTAAATAGATCCGAAATTAATCCTTTTGACCTGATTCAGTTTAATATAATTTTATATACAGTTCTTCTATATATAGTCGATAGATACAATCGGCGTGCAATTATCCATGCCACATCAGATTTAAAATGAATTTTTTACTCTTTCTCTAAACGTACATGTTCTCGCTCATCATCTCTCTTTCATAAGCTCTCTCATCAACGCTCTCTCTCTCATCAACTTGATCTTTCTCTCTCATCAGCTCCATCAGCTCTGTCTCTCTCTCCTCAGCTCTCTCTCATCAGCTCGATCTCTCTCTCATCAAGTGTTTCCACGTCAGTCCCGTTTGCATGCCGTTTGCACCAGGCGCTTGCAACAAGCATTTTTCTTTTATATAAATGTTAAAATCACAATATCTATAAAAAAATATAAAACTAATAAGTCTAAAATTACAATCTAAATAATAAAAATATCGAAATTAAATTCCCAACAATTTTATTTTTAGGTATAAAGGTATAATTATAACTCTAACTTTCTTATCAGATCATAACGAGTCAAAGCGGGTTAACCCGTTATCAACCCATTAAGCAATCGTGTATTAACAGGTCAATCCATTTTGATCCAAATCCGTTAAGACTAAACTCAAACCCGCTATTATCATATCGTGTTCGTAAAAATAATTATATATGGTCATAGAATGTGTAAGTACCACACATTTTCTTTGAAAAAAAGTTAAGTCTACTATTAAAAAATAATTTTTTCACGTCGGTCTTAGATTTATCCACTTTTTTTAAAGGGCGTGTGAGAGATTTGTACACGCTAAAACTGCAAATATCATTTCTCTTTGTGATATGAGTACCACATCAGGGATTGTTGTGAAACATTTACTGAAAAATGATCAAACCTCATAAACCACTAAAGTAATTTTCCATCAAAATTGGTTCCCCATCTTCACTTTGAGTCTGCATGGAGCTGCCACAAGCAAGTTTCAACATTCAATACGCCAAAAACCCACAGTGCTAAAAGTTGTTTATAGATATCCTCAACGACGGATAAAAAAAATGGATCAGTCCCTTCCACTTTCTACATAACAGAGTGAGAAAATCTTTGCTCATCTGAGAAGATGCAACTTAAACAATTCAGCTCACCCATATCAAACTACTTCAAACAATTTTCCAACTGATCTTTCAAATGAGAAAAGTGACTTCACGACGTTGAGAATCTCATCATGAATGAAGCCATAAAACATTAGTGATTCACAACCTCTTCCAAAGCCATTATTGGGAAACTGAAGATAAAAAATGAAGATGTTTTGCATGCTTTTCTGTGATGGCTGACATGGGGGTAGTGAGGATGAGGAATCAGGATAACTGCAATCGGCTTGACAACTAGATTTTTGCAAATAGCAGCAGACCTTTTACACCGAAAACAATCTGGCACTAACCCCATAAGTACGAATTGGACATCAATGCACAGAATTTTGGGTTTACGCCTCAGAAAAGCAAAATGTCTAAAGATAGTATCATCTCACCATAATTTTGGTAGAATTTTGCAGCGCAATAGGATCATTTTGATAATCATTACTGCAATGCCTGAATGCATGTATTTTTAACGCGCTAAACTAATAATTGAAAATAGAAGTAGAAATGATATCAATCCAAGATATGGAGTGAAACACCTATATTACATGATTGTTAAAAAGGAAAACATACGTACGGTAACAATTTGAACGAAGCAGTATATAGACAAGAGGGGCAATGTCTATATATTACTTCAATGGATGATGCAGAAGCATCTGATGTACTTTCAAAAATCAAGAAAAATGCATATGCAAGAATTATTTAACATATGGTAATACAAGCTTAAATGAACTGATAAAAGAGATTCAAAGGCCACGATACATCTTGAAATTTACGTGATACAAGTAAACAGTCAGGAGAATGAATACTGACTACTCAATTAAATCCCTTAAGCCAACCCATACTCATCCCAGACAGCAACAAGAATGACTTCCACAAATCTGTGTTAGCTAACATGTCCTGATTCCTATAATTTGATACATGAATTTCTAATAAAGCTGACAAACTCTTATCATTTTTGCCTTGTAATGCATCAGCTGAGGGTACAGTGTACATAAACTTACTGATTCAATAGCCTTCAGAGATTAAGGGGCTTCTCTATGTGGAGGAGCTAACAAGAGCTTTCGACCTGCACGTATAACTATTTGATTGCCTTGGTGATAAGTGGAAGCATTCCTTGAATACATCATTGTGGTGGAGCTCAAAATGTCATCTCCAAATCCGCATGCTTTGAAAAACAATCTGACAAAACATTTAGGGAGATCAACAAGACAGGAAATACAAACTCAAGCTTTCAGCTCATCTGTCACACTGGAAAAATATCTGGCCATGGTATACAGAATATGGACATGCATGATTATGTTGCTTGTTAACTTCAAGATGGCCAATCTCCAGTGGTAATACAGGAGCGACCTACAGCCCTGACAAGGGAACTTTCCAAGTTTGGCCTGGGATGACATTCTCACAATTTTTTATGTCAAGTTCAAGTTTTTCAATTTTCTAACAACTTATCTGTATGAATCGTGTCACGACCGATTTGTTCGCATAGATAACTCCATGGTTTCAATCAATGTCAGAATATATGGATTAAGGACGGTGACCTTCAAACTCAGGTCTGTTAGTTTTTTTCCCTCCACCCTCGATGGATAGAGGGGGACAGAAGAGGGTGGAGACTAGACCCCACACAATTTTTTTTATTCAAAATTTAAGAAAGTATTGCTCAATAATGTGCTATGGTCAAGAAAATAAAATTTTGTAGTACTAAAAGAATGTTCATAAAAAAATGCCACTCCATCTTTGGTGAGAATTATTGATATCTACCTCTTCCATTTATGTATGTGTGGATAGGCTGTAGTTTGTTAGAGGTAAAGACTGGTCTGATTTAGTGAATGAAACCAGGATATTCAATCCTGGATAGTGGCAATTTTTATAAAAGAAAAGAAAGTTAGACCATAGAATTGATATTTTAAAGTTCAAGCAAATCAGTAAAAGTACCTCTCATTCTCTGAGCAAACTGCTGATATGTCATAAATGTCAATGCTTGCAAGCATTCTGAAGGAAGCCAAATGTTAGAGAGAGAGAGAGAGAGAGAGAGAGAGAGAGTGTATGAAAGGTACGGAATAATCATGTTTTAAAGATCATATGATTATATGAGTTGATTCCTCCAACAGTTGCCAGTATTCAGAGTAGCAGAAGTGGAAGAACAATATCGATGTCCAAGAACAAGTTAGATGAACTGGATAAAAGTAACTTGAGCAGAATAAAAAAGTTTAAATTTACCAATACTATAGAAAACGATAAGTACTCATGAGAGCTCAAATTACTTTTTTATAACAAAGTACCGACTTACCTTACAATTCTTTTAACAATAATCCTGCCGATTCCCATTCCCCGTAATGAAGGGATAACCTGGGAAGGCACTGGAGCATGATTACAAATATATGTAAATGTTAATATCTAGTTGAAAGTAAAAATGGATGGGCAAATTTTAATCTTGTAAACTTGTATAGAATCTGAAGTAGAAAGCAACCCTTTATTCACCTACAAGATTGGTGCAAGTAAGAATGGAATCCGACCATTTAATCATCATCATGAAAATAAAAGTAGTCAGGGCATACCATGATATCATAAATGGAAGCAGTCAATCCAAAATCAGAAACAGCACGGCCAAAGCCCACCAGCTGACCATTGGATGGTGTTACCGGCAGCACTTTTTGGAACAAATCTCCCAAACCCAATGTCTTTCTTGGTTTTATCAAATCTTCTAGAGAAGAAGATGATGATGACGACGACCACGTTTCAGTAGCACATAAAACATCAGTTGGTTTGCAGAAGACAGAGACGACAACAGAGCTGTGGGAGAGAGCTATGCTGAGCTTGTGAATGTCCATCGGTTCAACTCTGACAGTGCCCTCAGAGTCCACATAGCTGGGGAATCGGTGGCAGGAGTGATTGGAGGCACTGTAGAGGTCTTTGAGCTCCTCAGGATTTATGTGCGATGGGGTTGTGGATATATATAGTGGGACTAATGCCGGTGGTATAAATGGTTTCTTTGGCAGCAGTACTCTCTTGTCCTTGTCAATTATTCTTTTCCTTCTGCTGCTAACCCATCTTAGTTCCATGCACCTGGACGGATAAGCTTTTTGTATTTGTTGCACGCAACCTCCAAAGATAAAATCCATCTCTCTCTCTAGAGAGTCAATTACAGACCATTTGTAACAATCCAAGGAAGGTCATCTACGTACATAACAATTCAAAAATTATGGTACAGATGCTCTATTGACAAAAGCGGGCATGGAAATTATTTGGCTGATATCCACATTCACCGACAAAGACCAACAATGAACCAAATTTAGCATATAATGACATGCATATAGATTAGAGAATCAAAATATAATTGGAAAGACAAAAATGCCAACCACATCCATGGCCAAACTGGCTAAACGCATGCAACACATTCTCAAAAGATACATGCGTGACACGAAGATAGAAAGCGAGTGACCCACACTGGAAACGTTTGAACCCCAACAATGAGAGAGACGCAAATTCGCAAAACCTAGAAAGAGACTATTTTTTCAGAATCGAAAAACCAATTCGAATTTAAAGAGGGAAAAAGGAAAAGAACTCACTTACGCCATTCCCAAGTAAGGTTCTTCCTTTTTTAGTTTTTAAGTATTCCCAAGGAAAGTTTTCACATTTTAAACAGACACGAATTAATCTATGAAAAATAAACTCGAACATTGGTTTGTGGTTGATTCAGGTTCTTCAAACGGTAGGAAATTTTAAATTGGAAATTTTAGAAAAACGAAAAAAATACAATAACCCAACACTAGCTTGTTGCATTACAGTGAGAATTTCATCAAACATTTGGTGTGCTAGACTTCTCTTCAAATCCAAACAATTTTACCACACCTGTCGGCCAGATAACCACATGGACGTGTTACATAGCAGAGAGAAGCTAACCTGGACGAATGGCTGTGGTAAGGTGCTGTCAGTGTTCAGGTCATAGTCCTGAATCCACCGGAGAGATAAGGTTTTCAGGAAATCAGAGATAAACGTGTCTCTATGTCACAGTTTCGAAGTAGTTACTTCGGTGGGGGATATGATGGAGAGAGAGAGAGAGAGAGAGAGAGAGAGAATAGTTTCTGTTTTTTTAATCATCGAAAAATAAGCAGGAGTTCAATGTTTCGTAAGCAATGGAATTTTCGGACTCTTTCAATACTCATCACTCATGTACGAAAGCCACTCGCACTTCTAAAGAAATCTCCGTCTCAGGCTGCTTTTGGTCTCATCCGCTACCATTTAATATTTTATTATCATTATTTATTTATATTTTATCATTTATTTATTATTATTCATTATTATTTAATATTTTATTATTATTTTTTTAAAATCTTCTAAAATTATCTCACTGCCCAAACATAATTTAAGAGTTAGTTTGAATATTACGGTGAGATGAAATAAATTAAGATAATTTATGAATACTAATAATAATAAAATTATTAATTAAAATTAGATAAGACGACATTCTCACCTCGATATCCAAACGGACCTAAGACACATGAAAAATTGTTACCATACGTATGTGTTGGTGTAATTGACGGAAAAGAAATGATAAAAGCTTGAAATACCGTGAGATAATGGATAAGCTTAAGTTTTCTTTTTAAAACATTGTTCTTATGGATGGGAGTCAATGCTTGTAATGGACTAAATGTCCATGATTTTCTCATTTTGATTGTGTACTCACGGAGTAGTTAGCTTTGCCCTACTATAAATAAAACTTGTTTTATTACCTATATATATATATATATATATATATATATATATATATACCATAAATCCTATCCTACCTCCAACCCAACTGCCCAATTCAATTCCCACAAGATAGCCAACCTTCCCAAGTCATTGCTCTCCTAGGAAACCACCAGCACATGTGCCAAACAATGTTCCGGTGCCTCTGAAGAATCCTTCTGTCTGTCATGGTACCACCATAGTATATTGCTTCAAAAAAGTCCCATCCAGAGGAGATAATGGGGCCTATTACGCGTTTGGCTTGCCGGGTCACCAACTTTGCCGCCTTTGCAACTTCTTTCTGTGCTTGTTTGGCAGCATCTTTAGCAGACATTCCCTGCGACAATGCATCAACTAAAAGCAGCCTCAATTGCAGAATGCCTCGCCTTTTCAACATAAGCAGCTCTGATGTTGTAGAAGTACAACTTCACACTCTCCTTCACAGCACAAGCTACAGATCCAGAGCCCATGTCAAAACAGTTCAAGAATGTAAACTTTCCACTCTGAGATGACGCTTCTTCCCTAACCAGCTACCGACATTTTTCAGCTATAAAAAGTAAAAGCAACGTAAACTTTCTATATCTCTATTGGAACAAGATGTATAGAACAGGACAACCAAGTGAAGATATGTAAACATACACAATTAAAAATCACAGAAGCAATTTAAAGATAAAATCAAACAGCATTTCTATATTTTGGTATTGGTAAATATTGTTTAAACACCATTGGGTTGAAAGCTCAGTTCTCTTTTCAAGAAAAAAAAAAAAAAACAAATAGGGAGGCTCAAAAACATCAAATCTTTCTCAAAACGCCCCCAAAGGATTTTACCTTGACAAAAGTGTCACCAAAAAAAAAAAATGTAAGAGCTTATTTTAAAATTTGATCTTACCAAAATCAGAAACTAAACATTATTATCACTAATTTTTACTAAAGGGTTGACAGTATGTGAACAATAAAAAATAATAATTCAGAAACATATGCAAACCAAAACTAGTCAGACCCAAAAGTAGGTATAAAATTGCAATAGCTAATCAAAATTCAAGTCCAGAAAAGTTATAGTAGGAAGGAAGATGAGAAGGCATGGAATAGAAGCAACTCTAAAGTAGATGATCAAGAACAATCAATATAACCCACCCACCAGATTGTTCCACCAAATAAAGGACGAAAACATAAATTAGTTTAATGAATAGTGCCACAACATATCCATTTTACAGAAAAGTCGGAAAAGCACCAGAAGAGTGATGAAATGAGAAAATCAAGTGTGCAGTTATGAGGATGAATGATTAATACCATTCTGCAAACGATAACAGGTACAGGTAATGTTTAAGACCTTATGGGCAAATTGTAATTCCTATCTCAAAAACTTAGCTCCCTACAACCGTTCCATATTCATGAACATAAAATCATTCCAAGCATACCGAGTCAATGCACGGCAATAGAAGCCAGAACCAAACTAACATGAGAAATCAAGATTCAAACATTTTTAACTTCCTTTCACGTATCTTCATCGACCTATATGGCCGTATGTCACCTCTCCCATACTTACCAACAGAAAAAAAGTATTACTTTACAATATTGATTAGGCCATAATCATTGAGGAAAGCTTGAATTATTGGCACACTTTGTGACCCACCTTTGACCATTTCTTTCTGGTATTGTACATATATAAAACGGCCAACATTATTGAGCTCAACGTCCTTCACTCATAATCAACCCTTTTATGTCATTTGCCACAACTTACGACTGATGAAGATAAAACCAACGATGGGTCATAAGCAGCATTAATAACTGAAGCGCGAAGAAAGCTTCAGGAAAAAAGTATGAACCAAAGCAACTTATAAGTGTGAATCTTGGAAAAATTTTGGATTTATAATCCGGAATAGCTTATGATGTCAAATTTTAAATATTATATTAATTAATAATTTTTTTGATAAGTATAATTAATAATAGTACTGATCTCACAATTTTTGTAAAATATCCATGTAACACTAGATTCCAATTTCCTTGAAAATTCAATATGACAATTATTTTCTTTCATTTCCTGAATTTTCGCAGCAACCAAACAGTGCATAACCCGAGACTTCAATAAAACAAAGAAGCAGACACCATATGATCACATGACAGCCAGATACCATAAACCCAATTCAAATTCCATCATATACAAGGGACATATATATATATATATATATTATATTTGAGTACCTGGGATGCTGAGAGTGATGATACAGGTGATGAGGAGCAGAAGCTGACTCCGCTTCTTCTGAAAATCCATGCACTCCAAAGAAAACCCTAACACAAATTCAAAATATATTTTTCACTATACATACATGAATAGTACAGATATAATATACAGATAGATATAATTGGGGACCCTTGGCATGATCAAGATTTCTATACTGAATTTTACTTATCATCCACACTACACAGACATATCCACTAAGAATTCGAAAAAGACAATGCAAGTGAATTGGACAGGGATCACAACTTCTGAATACTTTTAACAGTGAGGAAAGATATACCTTTTAAGGAACATGAAGGATGTGTGCTTGGTCTTGAACTGCAACAATCTAAACATGGCAGCTCCGGTTAGACTTGTGTAACTTGTGAAATGAAGACCCATTCTGCATTTTCTTTTTATCTACTTGTGTCCCATGATACATCGGTGATGGTTATAATGGTTCAGTTCTCATTTCAATGGTCAAGAGCCGATAGAGACATTATACAGATGCCCTTCTATGTCTGGAATAAAACCTTTCTCCATCATTTCCTCTCTTACTATTTCATAAGTAGTCCGATTTGGGATCAAACCCCTTTCCAGCATCTCATTAAGAAGTCCATTTGCATCTTTCAACTTGCCTTTTCTACAAAATCCTTTAATTAGTACATTGTAAGTAACAACATTTGCCCGCCTTCCTTTGTTCTCCATTTGCATCCTCACATTCAGGGCTGCCTTGAGGTTACCTTCCATACAAAAGCCATCCATCAAAGTATTGTATGTCACATGACTTGGGCTCAAACCCACCTTAAACATCACATTCAACAGTTTTGCAGCCTTTCTTGACTCCCCTTCCTGGCATAATGCACCTATCAAAATATTATATGTTATATGATCAGCTCTCAGTCCCTTATCCTCCATTTCAAATATAAGCTTTCTGGCTGCTTTTATATCCCCATTTATACACAAACCTCCAATTAAGCAATTATAGGTTGAAGCGAGTGGGAAAATCCCCTTCTCTAACATGGAACTTTGCAGCACAAATGCTTCCTCCATCATCCCATTCTTGCAATAAGCATCAATCAATGTATTAAATGTTATAGCATTAGGAACCAACCCATGTCCCCTCATATCATCAAACAAGTCTCTAGCTTCCTTTATCATCTTCTTCTGACAAAACCCATTCATAAGCACATTATAAGTAACAACATTTCGGTTCAAACCCAAGCCCAGCATTTCATCCCATAACTCAATGGCCTCATCAAGCTTTCCAGCACAACACAGCCCGTTAATCAGTGAATTACATGTGACCACATTGGGTTTCAAGCCCCGTCTTTGCAATTCTTCAAACAACTTTTTTGCAGCCGATACATTCTCATCTTTACAGAATCCATCAATCAAAATATTATAGGTAACCTCGTTTGGGAAAACTTTATTTGCCACCATCTCCTTCAGAATGGCATCAGCCTTATACATTTTTCCCACCCTACCCATCTTGCAATACCCATCAATAAGAGTATTATATGTAACCACATTTGTCGGAATGCCCCATGCCTTCATGTCCTCAATCACATCCCCAGCCTTGTTCAACTTCCCAACCTTACACAATCCATTAATGACAACATTAAATGTAATCACATTAGGCTCAATCCTCCTTCTCATCATCTCCTTATACACATATTCCACATCCCCAATTGCATTATCCTTGACCAAAGCACTCAATAGCGGATTACACGAAAACATAGATAACCTAAACCCATAATCCCCAGCTCGCTTAAACGCCTCAAAACCCAAACGGGTCCTCAAGTTTCTCACATAGGCTAACACTAACATATCTGCTATTATTGAATTAGCACATAATTTGTTGCTGCAAATTGAAAGTGCATGAAAAATTGAAGAATTCGAGTGCAAGTTCTCATCTTGGACAAATTTATGTAAGAAAGCCCTGATTTTTGAGTACTTTTTGGCAGTGGCTAACGAGTGCAAGAGCCCAAAAGAGAGTTGGAGAGGGTGTGAGACTTTGAGCTCTTTTTGGGACCAGTTGTAGTACCTGAGAATGATCTCTGGATCGGCCTTTGAGCTAAGCAAATGGCAGAGAAGCGCGGTGGGATCTGTTTCTTTGAGATGGGCCTTGACCTCTGACCAGTGTTGCTTTGATATGAGGTCTTTGAGAATTGGGATGGTGAGGGAGCGTGAGGTTAGGGTTGATGTGGTGGAGTCTGAAGAACAGAAAGGTCTCGGGAAAATAATAAGTCTTCCATCAAAAATTTTTCCCCCAAAAACCTTGGAGCTCCGATGCATAAAGATATCCATAAAGATATCCAGAAGCTGTCACACAGAGAGAGAGAGAGAGAGAGAGAGAGAGAGAGAGAGAGAGAGTGAGGTAACCAGAAAACGAAAGCAAGGTTTGAAGATGTGTTTATCCAATATATAATTGGAAAGACACAAATGACAACCACATCCGTATAGATTGTATAATAACATGCATGTAGATTAGTGAATCAAAATATAATTGGAAAGACACAAATGCCAACCACATCTGTGACCAAACTGACTAAATGCATGCAACTCATCCACAAAAGATACATGCGTGAAACGAAGCTAGGCAGCAAGTGACCTAAACTGGAAACGTTTGAACCCCGATAATGAGAGAGCCGCAAATTCACAAAACCCAGAAAGAGACTATTTTTCAGAATCGAAAAACCAAATCGAATTTAAAGAGGAAAAAAGCAAAGAACAAAAACCGATTCAAATTTAAAGAGGAAAAAAGCAAATACATGTACTTCAAATTGCATCTGGTTGCATATGTTTTTCAACAAGTAATTTCGAATCAAGGATTTTTTATTATCTCCCTACTCACATGCGGTGAATGATACAAAATATGTTAAGTTTTACATAACCATGCAGTTTCGATATTTTTCTTATATAGATATAGATAAACATTGACTAGATCATGTTCTTCTCATATTTGAAAAACTGATTAAAAATATAAAGTAATTATATATATTTTTGTCAGCTTATGATGCTTAGGTTTCAGTTCATGACAACCCATCTTGGATTTGGACGTTTGGGGGTGGGGGAGAAAACAGGATTGAGATGAGTTTCAAGAGGACAGTATATGCTACCTAATTTGCAAGGAATTTGGAGTACAAATTTAGTAAGAAGGACATAAAAACAATCTTAAAATATTGGGTGACTAATAATGTCAAGTAAGGTCTGATTGGTACCAACTTTGGTGTTTCTAGTTTGCTTTTATATACACCTCGACCCTCGTAACGATAGACATAGAGAAGAACAGTTTGATATATGATCCGGCCGCCCAAAAAAGGCATAAGATTTTGATAATTTATAAGTTGCAACCACTTTTGTTACTCACCACTCAGAGGAACCATTCCTCCTCTCTTGTACATATCACTGATCTGTAATAAAGCATAAAAAGCTGATGATAAAGTGATTGAGTTCTGTAAATTATAATGTGGGTTTGAGAGTCTGAGTCAGAGTGTTTGGAGAGAGAGAGAGAGTGAGAAAGAGGGGAAGATTCAGTCACCATTTAATTGTCGGGGGAGGCATCCTAAAAATGACAACTGAGAAAGCAAAAATGTAAGAACTTTTTTGTCTCCAATCCTACAAAATTAGCATGGCTTCACTTATTAATACATCTTTTAATTTTTAGATGGCTACCGATGGCGCAAATATGGACAGAAGCCAGTGCCATAATCTTCTATGTATGACCGTGCGAAACGAGAATCATGCGTGAGAGCAGAGCAACGGTTCCTTACCTGGTTGGTGGTGGCGTCGTGATGGGTGGTGCGGAAGCAAAGCTTTGCTCTGGGGCGGATACAGATCTGTTTTGAGAGCACCCAAATGCAGTCTGCTCCGAATGAGAGCTTACTGGCCGACGGTGGTGGAGGAGATTAGTAACTTGGTGCCGGTGGACGGAGCTGCAGGGGGAACTCGACTGGCAGAGGGAAATTTGGGTGGTGCGGGCTGGGCGGAACTCGAATGCCAGAGCTTTGCTTTGGGTCGACGTCTCTTACTGGCCGACGGTGGTGGAGGAGCTGAGCAGGTCGACGCTAGTGGACTGGGCTGTAGAGAGAATTCGAATGGCAGAGAGAAATCAGGGTGGCGCGGGCTGGGCGGAAATCGAAATCGAAATTTGGGTGGCAGCAGCAAAAGGGATCGAAATTGAATCTTGAATGTCCGAAATCTTGAGCAGAGGGTTTTTGGTCATCGTGAGAGCAGAGGGGTTTTTGCCTTGGGAAAATCTGTTTGCAGTCCCCAAACATGGGCCTGCCCTTGCACTCATTATGTGGATGAAACGAGTCGTTTCATTTAAGGCCAGATGGACAAAAGCACGACATCGTTCCCTTATTCCCTTCCTCCTCAGACTGGAACGTTTCCTCTTTCTCCCTTCACTTTTTTCTCTTTTTCTGTCGATGATCGAAATACAATATCTGTGTTGGATTACGAGATTTGAGGTACTGTTTGTGGCTTTTTTTCAACAAAACGTACGTTTTGATTCAAATAAAGATCAGTGGGTATTTTTCTTTCCCATTCAAATTTTCCCTCGTGAAACCCCTCTTCCCTCGATAGCAACCTGCATCGCATCACCATCCTCTGCCCAGTGCCACCTAGCGACGTCATCTCTCCATTCAGCACCACCTAGCGATGCTCCTCCGTTTGTCCAGTGCCGTCACTTCCCGCGAGCTCATTGAACGGAAAAAAACCAAATTTGAATCCTGCGAAGACCCCCCCTCCTCCCTCGCCAAGCAACCCGTGTCGCCCTCCTTCCTCTCCCATTCAAAATCTGCAGTTCCCTATGTAACGCCCCGGTCCCGCACAGGTCGGAGAGTTACTTCCTATCACTTACTCTCACATTTCAATAATATAATTATAGACTCTAAATTCTCAATATTATAAAGAACTT
Source organism: Juglans microcarpa x Juglans regia (assembly GCF_004785595.1). Taxonomy (NCBI): domain Eukaryota; kingdom Viridiplantae; phylum Streptophyta; class Magnoliopsida; order Fagales; family Juglandaceae; genus Juglans; species Juglans microcarpa x Juglans regia. The sequence goes on along the minus strand of NC_054601.1, from coordinate 25,318,363 downwards.
TCGATTCAAACTAATTTCCTCAATATAACCAATTTTTCAAAATGTCAAGTCATCATAACACAATAAACTTTCTTAATAAAAATCACCAATACTCATCGAAAACTTTCTATACTTAATCCACTACTCTTAAATCATCTCACCCAAAGTTTCAAAATCTTGATCCCCAGCTGAAATATCCAAAATCATCTGAAAAATATTGTGGAGATAAAATGTGAGTTATCAACAACTCAGCAAACAAAGAGCATATACTAGCATGTAAACATGAGCATTTATAAAGTTTGGTATGTAGAACAAAACATTTGCTTTTAAAATGCAGAAACAACATATTTACTTTCAGAATGCATTAACAAACTTGGTACAAAATATCAGAGCGAAATTTTCAGAAAAACAAACTTGTTCCCAAAAAGAAAATCCTTTGGCATATCCAAACTGAAATATTATATTCATATCATCTCATAGCATCACATCGGGACAAATACCATGTTTCACACTCGTGGTAGGGTTATAAACCACCATTATACCCGTGGCTGGGCCATATACCATGTTTTACCTCCGTGGTAGGGTTATAAACCACCATTATACCCGTGGCTGGGCCTTAACAAAAACAGAACGGAACATCATCGGAACCAGATCACATTCAGATATAGAATCAGAACTTCATGCCAAGGCTTTCAGATGACACATCATATCAAAACAAAATACTGAATAACTTCAGATCATTTCACATGTTCGAAATAAACAGAATCAAAACATCTTTATTTATTCATAGCAAAAACTTTTAGAATTTCATATACGCTCTTTTTGCATAGTTCAAAAACAGAATGTACAAAATTAGCTCATATCTACACCAGTTATGACAGAAAATATTTTCTCTTATATAGAATTTATGCATATGCAGAATAAACATTTGAGGTCATTTTCAAAGTTCTTTTAAAAAACAAACATGCTTATTTTCAAAGTCAACCTCATTTCATTTCTTTTATGCAAAATTAGTATATGAATCCCTCTTACTTGGACTTCTTAGTCTTTCGAATATTTCCTCAACACTGCGGAACAAATATTAATTATCACCTATAAAATAATCACGTAATACTCAATCGACCATGCATTTCAATATTTAAGCCTAAGCTTCTAAAATAACATATTTTAATTCTTCAAAACTTAAAATTCTCATAATCCCAAAATATATCATTACTTTCTAAAATCATCAATGTCCATTTAATAACTTCGACTAAAATACTAAAAAGCTAACTTATTTACTATTGAAGTGTAACTATAAAATCTGTTACTAGATAATAAAATTAGACCAAAATATTTTAAATTATACATCAACAATATAATAAACTAAATCATAATAAAAATACAACGTTATCAATTATTCTTTCAAAAGAAAATAACAAATTTAAAACACTTTAGAAACATTTTTTACTAATATAAAATAAGACGAAACTCTCATAACATTAACATAAAAAAATTATATGAAATCATACTGAAACCCGTCGTAAAATCAACCCAATGAAAAATATGAACTCAAACCGCTTTATGATTTGGCTTGCACTTAAAGGGCAAACTTGTAATATCATAAAACTAAGTCAGGGGAAATAAACCTACACCAGATCGTTTACTTTTTAAAGAAATCTTTACTTTAAAAACAATTTAAATCACTGTAAACATAAATAAAATAGAGTCCTTTATTACATGTTAAAAGTTTAAAAATAGATTAATATAGTGGTAACTCAAAGGGTAACCAAGTAATTTAGTTACATAAATATATGATCCATGAATAAGTTACGCTAAGCTTCTGTAGAATTCTGTTATAAGAAAACATAATTGTGAAACAACAGCTCGCGAGGTGGAGGCTCACCGAGAGATGGAGAGCATGACGAGTGGCGAGTTGGGAGGTGGACGGTAGCTGTGAGGGCGTTGGCGGGGCACTGAGTGGGAGAGAAAATAATGAGAGAGAGTTAATGTAAAAGAGAGAGAGCACGGCGTGAGGGAGGAGGAACGGAGAAAATAACAGTGGATTATCGTAAGGAAACAAAAATGGAGGAAAGTCAGTGGGCTCACTGATCTGCACGGGGTGACGGGGTGTCACGGCCAGCGATTTCTGTTACTTTTACTGTGGTTTTCGGCGAGAAAAATGGTGGTTTGTGGCACTCGATAGGGATAGAAATTCCTCTATTTTGAGGAGTAAAAACAAGGGTCTTCAGTTGAAGGTGATGTTTTACGGTTGAGGAACAGAGGGGCATACGGGTTTAAGTGTATGGAGACTCTCCTTGATTCTCGGTTTGCGAGGTGGCACGGGGTGGAAGAGACATGGCTTGCCGATGGCTCACAGTGGTGCAAAGGCTGGACTGGATACCCGGTGCTGTGGTGGCTGAGTAGTGGCTAATGTTGCTCTGTTTTTGGGGGCTAACACAGGGGTCTACGTGCGATGGGTGTGGGGATGTCGTGGGTATGGGGGAAAGGTGGTTGGTCGCGGCGCTGGGTTCACTGTGCTGTGGTTGGTGGCACCTAACGTAATAGGTCCTGCTCTTTGTGGACGTGCCATGATGGCTCGCGCTGATTGCTTTCTGGACGGCAAGGGCTTCGTTACACGGTTTGCATGGGAGGAAAAACAATTCTGTTTTTCATGGCAGTGAGACCAACCGAGAAGGGCTTGAGCAGTGATTGGATCGTGGGGTGGCGAGAACTTACGGAGAAAAGAGGAGCGAGAGAGAAAGTCTGGAGGATGATTGATCATTTGATAGTGAATCGAACGAGTGGCGCCGTGGGTGAGTGAGAGTCTAAGTATGTGATGGAAAAGAAAAGGAAAAGAAAAGCAAACTGTAGAGACGTAGGAAAAAAAATGGATTTGAGGTGGAGGAATTTTTGGAAGTGAAGAAACGGTCTGGCAAGAAAACTGCAGTCTGGGAAGTACCAAAACGACATCGTCATGGGCTTGGCCTCCTTCTGGTTTGGGCTTGAGTTTCACGGTGGAACTGGGTGTTACACCCTAGGTTTCATCTCCCCATTCGAAATGTGCTATACAACCTCCTCACCAACCTCTTCGTACGGCTTCGTTGCATAGCCTGTGGTGTTGCTTCTCACCTCTCGACTCCCGAACGGCCCTGTCTGTGGCCACCGACAGTGGTCTATTTCAAAAGAAGGGTTTATGTTTTTCTCTCCATTTTGTTTCCATTTCCTAGCATCCCGTATCTAATATTTTTTGTGTTTTCGTTTCTGTATCCCGTATCTTTAGCTGCTGTAAACTGCTTTCATTAATTTGCTTATCTGGAGGGGGGGCAACGATATTCCAAAAGAGAGAGAGTGCGGCAGAAGATGAATAGGGTGTGGAATTTGCAGTAGCAATATTGCACTTAGCAGAATAGGATGGAGACGGACGGGCCAGGGGCAATGGGTTTATTCCTTGAGACACTTGGGGCAAATCTCAGTTCTAAATCGAACCCTTAATAGATTTGTAAACAGCAGAAGCATTATTTTCAATTCTTGATATTTTTTTGCTTTTTTGCTCAATGAAAGTGATAATTTTTCTTACTGGTCAGGTGTGGGACTGGTTCCCTTAATTCCAAAATCGGCCGATATCTGCCTGGTTCTAGTTCTATGCTTTTTAGGATTAGACTCTTTCGCTATTTTATATATTTTACATTAATTTTTTTAAAATATTATATAATATTTTTTATATTATATATAAGATAATGTTATTATTAATTTATAACATTTTAATTTTAAACATGAAAACTTATTTGATTATATGTTTTAAACATGAAATGTATATATTAATAACATTTTATGGCCTAATAAATTCTTAACATATTTTTTTCCATAAATACATAATACATTAGTAATACTAATATATATTAGTATACTAATTACATCTCGCTTTAATTAATTAGTATACATTAGTATACTAATGTATATTAATATATTAATTACATTTTATGCCCTAATACTAATATTATTATATAGTTATACTAAATTAAAATCACTATAACTAAGTCATTATAATTATATATAGTATTAATATCACTATTAGTATAGTATATAGTATTAATAATAATTTAGTATCAATTTATTATTATATAATATATAATATATATTCTATAATGTATAACATATAGTATTAGTACCACTATATCACTATAAAATATATATATATATATATATATATATATATATACACACACACACACACACACATACACACTATATGTAATAGTAATACTATAATAGTATAATATATAGTATTAGTATATATTAATATATTATAAGAGTTATCGCATAATATATGTATAATAGTATAGTTAACTTAATATGTTAGTATTAATATCACTTTTAGTATAGTATATAGTATTAGTATTTTAGTATTACTATTAGTATTGGTATGGTCTATAGTTATTTAGTATTATAATATTATTAATTTTGATAAATACATTTCTATTAGATAATTTTTTGTAAAATACCTAATACAATTATTTATTAATTATATACAAAATGTAAAAACGAAAAAGCTTAATATATTGACAATTATCATAATACATTGACATACTCTAAGTTAGTAACAAATTAGCAATTAACATTATAAATATAATTATAATTAATTATTTTTTTAATGAGTTAATTAAATAATCCACATTAAACAGTTTACTTAATTTTAATTTTACTAATTTAAATAATTTTTTATTAATTTATGTGCTAAAAAGATAAATTCAAACTAAGTTGAAAAAATACCTCATTTAAGAATCAAGAAACGACACCATTTAGTATAAAATTGGATCTAAACGGTGCCATTTAAGTTCATTGGGGGAGCAAAATTGAAACTGAATTGTGTAAAACGGCGTCGTTTCACGCAACTCAATTTTTATTTTTTTTAAAAATAAACCGTCTGTTGAAACGACGTGGTTTGGGTCCAATTTCAATCCCAAACGGTGCCGTTTCAATATTACTTTTCATTCTCCTCCCTCCCCCGGATCTTCGATCCCCAATTTCATTCCCCCTCCCTTGAATCTCTGAAAACTCTAGTGGCTAGCCCTCCGTCGCATCCCCCCCTCTCCAGCCCCTCCGTCGCTCCTTCATATCCCTTTCCCTCTCTAGCCCCTCCGTCGCACATTCTATCTCTAGTTCTCTCTCACCCTTGCATTGATTGGTAAGCCATTTGTACTCAGAGGAATTGCGTGTGATCATGGTTTATAGCAAGAAGTGTTCGTCTTTTGCTTTATTTTTTCTCGATTTTATTAGATCTGCAGTCAATGTGAAGAATTTTGATGTTTGTGTCATTGTGAATCACTGAATATATATAAAACCATGTTTGTCCTTTTTCCCGTAACTCAGCTATCAAAATACCTTCATAAAATAACAACCCAATGCACCATTTGAATGATGGATGGTTATATATAGAACGATTTCCATTTCAGGACCTCGAACCTCATTAAGGCAGGATCTTCAGATCCACCCTCAAATCTTGAATACACAAACCTGCCTGCTAGAATCGTATATTAAATGATGCACATAGACAACATTAAGTTTCGTTTGATAACTAAACTCCTCTCAATTAATTATTACAATTTTTTCAAATTCTAACACAAAATATAATAAACAATTCAATTTTTTCAAATCTCAAAATAATAATAACATTAAAAAGTAATATTCTAACAATATTTTATTATCTTAACTTAACTCAGTTCAACATCCAAACGCAGCATAAATACAGTAGGATCCATATACTGTGTCTACCAGTCTTCGAATTATAAAATGTGTTAAAGAGCTGAAAAGTGTAAGAAATCTCAATAAATCCACATATTGTACCAAGTTGTTTGAGTTAACATCTCATCCCAAGAATAATTTATATAATTTTTTAAATGCAGAGATATTTCTAGAATTGTTACAGATGAGTAGTTTTGTTCATTTCCTGTTAGTAGTTTTGGCTAATCCACTAACTCGTTGGTTTCTTTCACATTGTCAACCTATATTAGACAGGTTAAGTTCATCTAACCTCTTAGAATTTGAAGTTTTTTTTTTTTACACGCGAATCTTGTCGTTGAAAAATAACTTGTGTTATCCGAGGATTTTGCAATTAGGTTCTCAAGAATTCCCCTAACAAAGTTATAAAACAAAGTATGGATGCTCTACACATTCTAGATTGGATGAATTTCCATTTTATTGCAGATTTTTTGTTTTGAATTGTTGTAGCAGTTATATTTATAGGCTTATAGCAGATTTATGCTTTCAGTTTTTGTTTTATAGCAATTTTTTATAGCAGATTTTTTTTTTTTTTTTTTTTTTTTTTTTTACATAACAGGTTTTTTTTTTATAAAGCAAATTTTTGTAAATAGTAACAAATTTTTAATAAAACAGATTTTTTTGAAGCATTTTTTTTATAAACAGATTTGTTTATGAAAATTTTGTATTTTATTAAAACTGAAAAATCAGACCAAACCGGATCGAAACTGGTAAAACCAGAGGTACTAGTTTAGAAGAGTAACCGGTGCATAATTAGTTTTTAAAAATACAAAATTGGTGCATACCGGTTCAGTCCTAAATTTTTTTCAAAACCAGATCGGACCGGACTAGTTACACCCCTAATTACATAGCAGAGAAAAGCTAATCTGGAAGAATGACTTTGTTAAGGTGTTGTTAGTGTGATCCTCGATGATCCGCTACTTCTAAAATATCGAATGACGTTTAGGTCAAAGCCCTGAATCCACCAAAGAGCTTAGAGGGTTTTAGGAAGAGAGATTAATGTGTCTCTCTCATAGTTTCAAAGTACAATACTTTGGTGGAGGATATGATAGAGAGAGAGAGAGAGAGATAATAGTAAATTACATCTCTTTGTTTTTTAATTCTTCAATTATGGGGTAACTGGTCTAGCTCGATCCAATTTTGAACATTTTATAGAACCGAATCGGTATCTACCGATTTTGAAAATTTAAAAACCGATACCGAACTGATGAACCACCAAAACCGAAACTTCCGATTTTTCCAGTTTTGGTTTGGTCTAGTCCAGTTTTTCCAGCTTTACGGATAGAAAAAATCATACTCCAACAAAACTTTAATAAATGATTGACCCATATCACTTATTTCATAATTTTTGACTAAAAATTTCTAAAATTAAAATTTATATATTAATATCAAAATATATTAAAAATTTAAGATTAATTTATGTTATATCATAAATCAAATATTATATTAAAACTTTTAATGTTAATTTTATATTATATCAAATGTTATATTAATTTTATGTTATAAGATTAATAAACATGAATAATAAGATTACTACTTTATGTTATATTAATTAGCAATTTAGCATATAATATATTTCAAAAAAATTGAACAAAGAATTACAAATATTACAAACTCAAACAAAACCATAAAATAAACTTATAGATCAAACCAAACAAACTTACAAATTAGAAAAATCTAACAACTCGAACAAAAATTGAAATCGAACAACAGATATTCGGGCCACAACTGCAGCCATGGGCTATATAGATCTTTCAAAATCTTTGGGCAAATCTATATGTCCGATGGTCTCCATGGTCGCAGTTGTGGATCATTAAACTCAAAGACCCATGACAGTGTCACCCACGGTTACAACTGCTTGTTGTTACCCACGACAACGAGGTTACGAAGAGAAGTTCTCTCATTTTTGCCGGCTTAGAAGATGAGGAAGAGAAGAATAAGACAAGAGGGAGAAGAATAGAAACGAAGAGAAGTCGAGGATGGTGGACCATGGCCACTGGCACTGAGGCGTAAAAGCCTAATGGATGGGGGAAAAAACTCAAAAGAGAAGAGGAGAGGGAAGGGAGGCGGCTAGGAAATTTGGAATGAGTGGAATGAGAGGAGAGAGAAAATGTGATAATATGTAGGTTTTTGTAACCCTATAATGAAATGATGCGGATATCCTAAACCCTGGCCCCGTCCCCACATGGCTTCACCATGCGGGTGGATGCTCCGAAACTTACAGTTGACGGTTGGGGCCCCTTGCTCCAGCTAGGTGGGGGTCGGACCAAAGGGGGTCTGTCCATAATAATAAAACATTTGTTTTTTGATGTAGATACTAAACTTATCAAATTAGTTTCATTTTTATTTTCATTGTTTTCAAAAATAACCATCCATACATCAAATTACATCCAAAAATTCAGAGAGCATAAAATACATCAAATTAAATAAAATCAACATCCTTGAATTGCATCAAAACACAAATTACATTGTATAAAAATATATCAAATTACATAAAATGAAAAGTAGTAAAACATTATTTTCATCCTATCAACAGCATACACATCAAAATATATCCAAAAAAGGATTCATTTTCGCGACTTTTAGCTACTTATACATCAAATTACCTAAAACTTGCCAATCACAATAACTTAACAAACACACCAGCTACAATATAGAGCAGCAGCTTTAAAAAAAAGATAACCATGCAATAATTCTATACAAAGTTGTTGAACAACTGTAGTCCATATATAGCCAGTATGACTTACCAATGCCTAATCCAATGTAACTGCATTTTCTCTCATATTAGTTATTTTTTTGGCTTGCACTGGCATATAGCTAACATGATGGCAGCTTGATATATGAGAATTTTTTTTCATAATAATTATTATACTTAAATTTAAAAAATAGAAACAAATAGAATCAAGGTCGAGTATGGACACCACCTTTTTAAATAAATAATCACAATTTCTTTTTTATTTGTTCTAAATAAAATTTCATGTGTTTGTAAGTAGCATTGTATTATGATAGTTAATACATAATGAGCTATATTAAACTTTTTACATTTTTTATATGAATCATAAATAATTGAATTATGCATAGGTCCCCATCCATACATGCTTTTATATTTACTTGCAACTTAAGTATTTTACAAAAAATTTATCTAATAACTTTAATTAGATCATAGATGTAGATGTTAATAATTAGTTAATGGTGAATTGGTGATAGGTTAATTGATAATATACGTTAGTTAATTAATAAAATATTAATTTTTAATTATATATTTAAAATTATATATTGTTAATGGTGATAGGTTAGATGAAAATTACATAATTAATTATACAATTATCATATAAAATAATATATATAAAATATATTTAAAAATTAAAAATATATATTTTCCTATTCGGTTGGTCCGGTTTGGAAAAATCTCACTTGGGACCAGTTCGAAATTGAAAAAAATGAAATTTCTTGGACCGAGACCGATCGGTCCCAACTTTGGGCCAATTCCGACCAACCGGCTTACAACCCTATGTTGGTGTAATTGTAAAAATTTAAAAACTAGAAGAGTTAATTACTAAGATTAAAAAATTCAGAGAGCATTTTACAATCGCATGCCAATGGGTTAAGAGAAATGTTTGCTCTACCAAAAAAAAAAAAAAGTCTTATAAAAATATACTTAACAAATTAAATTAATGTGACTAGATGTGCTATGTTAAATTGTAAATCTCCTACATATTATTGTAAAATAGATTTGAAATTTCACATCAAATCAGATCAATTTATAAATTTATTTTTATATGATCATTTTGTATTTACAATACTTTTCATGGATCAATGAGTTAATCATAAAAGGAGTTATGCCAATTCTTGTAAGTGTAGAGTTCTTATATAGATGCATGCATGTATAATACATGTACAATGAGTTAATCAGAATGGGATTGTGTTCAAGTTACATATAGTATAACTTTTTTTTTAGTTTCTTTCCTCCAAATTAATTTCTTAATTTCTATATGAAATGATATATTTGGCGAACCCACGATTAGATTGAGTATTAATTAATCCTCTTTAAGCTAATCAAGCATGCCAAATTTCAGAAAAATTTTGATTTTGTTTACAATAATCCATTAATTAATTGACTAATTTGTTCCGTATATTTCAAGAGTTTGTTTGTAAAAAAAATTAATTTTGATTTCTAAAATATAGTCTGAATACCTTATAAATAATATAATTTGATGAAAAGATGCACACGCAAAAGAGACAGAGATCGATGGCCAAAGTTTAATTGGAGGAATAGACTATATATCAAGGTGGTAGCCCAGTTGATACGAGCTGATATTTTATGGCTTCGAAATCAGGAGTTTGAGTCAAGATATAAGTTAAAATCACTTATGATAATAAAGCCTGATCTTTAGGACATGAGATTAGCTTTGAACTAGTTGGATACTTTGGGAGTACTATGATGACGAGCTCGCCCTTGTGGCAATAGCTATGGTTCAAATCGGACATCTTGCAACAGAAAATGGCTCATATGGTCACGTCTAAAGAGGATTGTTACGTTAACGGCCTCGTCTCCCCTTTTATTTTTTTTAAAAAAAATGGACGAATAGGATCATGAAAGGTACGGTACACCGTACAAGCTAGCTAGCTATCACGGTTTCCATTAAAATCCCCAGCAGTCATCAGCAACTCATGAAAAATAGATATTTCTAAATAAATTGCAACTCAATCTAAATACAAAAAGCGTCCCCTACAATCCATGCAAAGCATGCAAGCCGATCGAAGCTATACATACTTAAGTTGAAGATGTAAAACCTGATCGATCATGCCAACACGACAGCCAAACCAAGATTGCTGGAAGACAATGTTGGGGATTAATGTTCTTCTGCAGCTTGTAGTGAGACTTTGGAGGCAGCTTGCATGCACGCGGCCTTGTTGGGGATTAATGTTGTTGACGTATCAATCTCTCATATTATTCTTTATTAATTATGTTAAAATCTGCAAAATCATCGTCAGTTTCATGCATCCTTTTTCCAGAAAAAGGACTTCTCTAATATGTACCTGTTCTGATCATGATCATCATTGCATTGAAGAAGTTCGACGTCACTCGGATTCAGATCGTATATTTGAGATTCTGAACAAAACCTCCCCACTTCCTCAGCATAATTAGGAGCCCATCCACTGTAGTTTTGATTATAGTTTTGAAAAGGTATGGTTGGCTTCATTTGGATTTCCAAAGGAATATTTCTGTACGGATCTTGAATGATCTGATCTCTCAAATGATCATCTGATGATGTAGCTAATATTGAAAATGGTTCTTGAATCTGATCTCTTCCTAGGATATTTGCCGAATGGATCATTCCTTGACCCCAGATCATTCCCATCATTGGATTTTCTGCTCCTTGGTTTCCAATAATCTCATCTAAATGCGGAGGGAAATTCAAAACCATCCCTTCACAAAACATTTGTAAAAGAAAGTTAAAAGAGCAGTACTATTTTTGGGTGACAAAACCTTGACATGCATAGTTCTGAAAAGGAAGAAAATTACTGCAATTCAATACCTGTTGGATCATTGATATTAAAGCATGGCTGGTAATTGGTTTGTTGATAAGCTTGAACTTGTTGCATGTCAACCATTGATGGAGTAGGGACAATATTCGAGAAAGGCGACTGTAAATAATTACTGGAGCTGATGTTTGGCCTATCTCTATTGAAATCCAAAGAAAATTCTCTTGTTGCATTGTAGAAATGATCTTGATCTGAGTGGAAGAAAGGAGAACTCAGACTTGGGAATGGTCTCATGCTCAACATTAACATCCGGCTGTCGCATTGAAGGAGCTTCTCATAGTGTTTGTCAAGGGCACCTGGTCGAAATTCAAGATAGTGCCTCCTATATATATATATATATATATATATATATATATATATATATATATATAGATAGATAGATAGATAGATAGATAGATAGCGTGTCAGTGAGAAATTAACATTCAATATAAGAGTTGGATGTAAATAACAAATGAATCAAGGAAATTATGTGTATATATAAGCATATTCTTTATTGGAAACGAATAAACCTGTGAATTCGAGCTTCACCATCAGTGAAATCTGAACTATTTTTCCAAAGAGTATGTTTCCTCGGCCTTGGATTAGCTTCTATATAGAATGCAGGTGGACTACTGAGCTGCAAAAAGTTACAACAGTACTATGAATTGAGACTTGAGCAAGGAAAAAAAAAAAAATTATATCAATTTAAGGATATATATAAAGAGAATGACCTCAATTTCCAGAATTCCTGGCTGACCTTCCACCATTGAAGCTCTAATTGCTAGAACTTGAGACCACTGTATTTCAATCTTGCTCTTCAAACTATCCTTCAAAATTTCCCACATCATCTTTTTCTTTGCATAGTAACACTTCGCCACCAAAGTATCTTCACGTTTAGCAACAACCTGCTCATTTTTCAACCAGATATTCTTATTTATTTTATTTTATTTTATTTTATTAATTACAGGTTTAAAATTCCGGGCATCACCTTCCACGAGCCGATTTTAATAAATGTTGCGCAGAAGTTTGAAGCCTTCATCTTCTTATTATCAGTACAGGCCTTTTCTTGAACCCCAGAATGGCCTGAGCTATGACTACTAGTCCCAGCAACAGCATCAGTGCATTTAGTAGTGTTTTCTGCATGGGAAACGCCCAGTTCATCCAAGCCCAAGAAAGGGGCCATGTTCGAGAGTGTCAAACCAATAGGACGCAAGCACAGAAGAGCTTCAATCAACTTAGCCTACAAATTATGTTTAAAGTGGCAACAAAAAATAAATAAATAAAATAAAATAAAATATATATATATATATATATATATATATAAAAGAGGGGGAAGAAATTTAGAACTTAAGCGTGTAATTCATGAATGATATAGAAACCAACCTTATCAATTTATATCAATGCATGCGCAAAGAACAGAAATCTACATTGTTCTCTTCCAAAATTGGCGAAAAGAATAAAAAGATCAAATCGTCTGAACAGAAACCAAACTTGAGTAGCACAGATGCTACGTTCATATATACATACACTATATATAAGCCCCTGCAATGAGTAGCACAGATGCTACGTTCAGATACCAAAACCCCCCATACAGATACACAAAACCTTTCCAAAACCTCAAACCAGAAACAACACCCGAGGCAACCACAGACATGACTGTTTGAACCCCATGCATAAACCCGCGGATAAACAGCCATATACTCATAAAGAAAAAGATCAAGAAAACCAGACGTTAGTAAAAAAAAAGAAAAAGAATCTTGGTCGACATACAATGGGAGAAAGAAAGGGAGAAAGAAAGGGAGATAGAAAAGAGTGCTTCAAGACACCTTTTCCTCAGTATCTGCTGGTGTTTGCATCTGCCTCTGATTTGCTGCTTCTTGGATTTGAAGCGCACAAGCAGAGCTTCTATTGTTATTGCTAGACTCAAACGGCGGGTTATTTAACTGTTCATGAGACTGAAAGAACTCACAATGCTTCTGATTCAACGAGAGAAACTTCCCACCATGAATCATGTCTTCGCTTTTACTCTTCTTTTAACCGAACTATTTGAGATCAGAATAACCCACACCCACTTTCAAATGAATTCAGAAAGAGATCATTCAGTTGGAGGATATAATATATATCTTTATATGTAAAGAGAGAGAGAGAGAGAGAGAGAGAGAGAGAGCGCCAATAAGAACAGATGGCGCCCGTAGTTAGGTAGGAATCGAAGAAATAGGGGAAAGCAGAATGTTAATGATGAGTTGGATGGGAGAGAAGTCTTTGTGATATGTGAAAATGAAACGGATTTTTTTGTTTAGAACAGAAAATGAGACTCTGGTCATCAAAATTTAAAATATAAAAAAATTGGCTCCAAAAATTTTCTTTGAATTTTCGCTGAATGTGATAGTTATGTTACGGTAATTTGATTTGTGATAGTTTCTTATAAAAATATTTTCTAATTTATTTTTATGTCCTTTGGATATAGTCATAGAAATTAAATCTGTTTTCAAATCTCACAATCTCCAATTGGAAGCAAACGTCTAACAACTAAAGTGTCCAAAGGCTCCACCACAGCATCATGCACGCTTATGGTCGGATATAACCTCTCACTTCAATTTTGATATGGATTCCACTTATCAAATTCATCCCAAATTCTCTTCAAAAGGAGGGAGGGAGGGAGGGAGGGAATAATCTTATAACTTTAGATATTAATTAAGGTTTATATATATATATATATTTTTTAATTTATAAATATTAATATACCTAATTATACTTAAATTATTAGAAAAATATTTCGCACTCTTCGTTAAGATATGATTGTCAAAATTATTTATTATTTTATTTATCTGTCTTAATAGTTGAAATTAAAAGTATAAAATTATGATGGTATAAAAAGTGAAAAGTATAATTTTTTTTAACCAATCTTTCAAATTCGAGACTTCTTTTTTATACATATAATACTCTTTTAGTCTAACAATTAGATCAAATAGAAATGATATTTATAGTTTTAAGGCGTGTAAGGTTTGTACACTCACTTTAAAAAAAGTGATTAAATATGGAGCCTACATGACAAAATTACTTTTTCTCTTTTTTTGATAAGAAGAAACATAATATTAATGATAAACATTACAGACAACTATCAAGCTAAATTGTTCGAGAGATGAAGTTTGGAAAACCATCACACCACATCTCAACAGACTCGACAGACCAAGCATGTCCGACTAGACCAGAAGCAGCCTCATTTCCCAACCTACTCACATGTTGAATCTGATATTCCTCAAAAATAGCCAATCACTTTTTTGTTTGTTGCAATAAAATCCCCAGTATTGAAGAAGACTATGTTGTAACTTTTTTCTTTTTTTTTTCCTAGACTATGTTTTATCTTGAATCCCTCTTACCATCAATAGACAATCACTCTCTATGATCTACTTTTTAATACCTTTAAGAGCACATAACTGCAAGCCTTGAAATACAGCAAGCAACTCTATATCCTCAAGAGAAGCAACCTCAACTCCAGCTTTGTTAGCAGCCATAACAATTTTACCAATAGCATCTTTGAGTATAACTCCAAGATATTTGGATGTTAAAAAACTACTATATATCATGAATGCCTTAAAAAGCTTCCAATTATAAACAGTCCCTTTGATAGTTTGCCCTAATAAAAATTGAAGTGCACGTACACAATGCAAATTTAAGTCGCAATTGACTTGTCACTTAACAAGTAACTTACTGGCCAGTTTACCATCCGTACGTATACATATTATCTATTCTACTCTGAAATGAATTTTATAAAAAAATAAAAAAATGCTTTACAACAATTAGTGGGCTGTCTTATATTGTTGCAAATTTATCGATATATTTGCTTAAAAGAACCCAAAAAAAAAAAAAAAAAAACATTATCACAAGCTAGCTCATGTCCTACACACATTCTATACTCCTGATATGACAGGATTTTATTTATATGAAAAATTCACAAATTTAATTGCAAATCAAATTATGACACATCATCAATAATGCATTCTCATATATACAAGCTTATGTATAGAATGACTAAAAAATATAGTTTTTTTTTTCCTATCGCGGTTCTAAACCCTAGATTGTGGTAAGCATAATTAATTTAGAGTTAATGCTTATCTAGTTAGAAAGTGAATAGACGACATCTACTTATTTATTTGATTGGCTTTGTTCTCGCTTTAAAGAATGATGGTGTGGATTTTATTGAGACCTTTAATCCTGTGATCAAATCTGTCATAGTGAGAGTTGTTTTAGCACTACCTGTTTTCTTTGACTGGCCCATTTTGTAGTATGATGTTTCAAACGTTTTCTTACATGGAAGGCTTGAGGAGGAAGTGTTCATCGAGCAACCACGTGGCTTTGCTCATCCCCAGTTCCCTAAACATGTATGTCGCCTTAAAAAGGCCTGAGCCCTTTATGGCCTTAAACATACACCTTGAGCGTGGTTCCTTCATCTATCAACTAGTTTGCTCGATTATGGCTTCACGGGTTCATCTGTTGATACTTCATTGTTTACATTTCATCATGGTCATGTACACATTTTTGTGCTAATATATGTTGACAATCTCCTCGTTACTGGCTCATGTCCTACCTCCATACAGAATCTTGTTGCTCAACTTAAACAAGAATTTGCTTTGAAAGCTCTCGGTGAGCTTGGCTACTTCTTGGGAATTGAAGCCTTTAGGGATGCTCAGGGACTTCATTTGTGCCAAAGCAAATATATACTCGACATCCTTCATCGCTTCCGAATGGTTGATGCACCCAACTCTATCTGTCTCTAGAGGAAAAATATCTGCAGCTAACAATCAACCAGTCGAAGACATCACTGGTTACATGCAATTAGTTGGTGCACTTCAATATTGTACACTAACTAGACCTGAGATTGCATATTCTGTAAATCAGTTATGCCAACATCTACATTCTCCCAATGCTCTTCATTGGAAGTCAGCCAAACAAGTTTTGCGTTATCTCAAGGGCATGGTAGACCATGGACTATATTTTGGCAAACGTTCTCTAAATCTTTATGCCTATTGCAATTCGGATTTGGTGGGAGATCCTCATGATAGGCGATCAACTTTTGGCTATAGAGTGTTTTTGGATCCATGTTTGATATCGTGGTGTGCAAAGAAGCAAGGTGTGGTTTCTCGCTCTAGTACAGAAGCCGAATATCGAGCTTTGGCAATACTTGTTGCTAAATTATATTCGCTACAGATGCTCCTTAAGGATCTTCATGTGCCTCTCCTTTCGCCACCTATGATTTGGTGTGAGAATCAAAGTGTAATTGCTCTTGCAACCAATCCAGTTTATCATGCTCGCACTAAACACATTGAAGTGGATTTTTATTTTAATTGAGAAAAGATTTTGAACAAGGACATCTGTACTTGCTACATCTCTACTACATATCAGTTCGCAGATATTTTCACAAAAGGCCTTACATCCTCTCAGTTCCAACTTTTGAAAGACAAACTCGTGGTTTATGACCTTCCATTTGTTTGAGAGGGGGGGGGGTATTAAGCAAGACAAATCAGATCCCCTTAAATCTACAGATCACTTTATCTGTGCGATGACACCACAAGCCAGGATAGGAATGACAGTATCATTCCATAGATATTTGATTGATTTCATATTTTTCTTCTTTCTATGTATAGCGTAGGTTCTATATTTGGTATACAAATTTGTATAGCTGTAAGTTACCAAGTATACATGTAACACAATTTATATATAATACACAATATACAATAGGTTTGGTGACTAAACACTTTCTCTTGCAAATCTATCATCAATAAGGCATTGAAGTTAGTATAAAAAGATTCTAATTTTTTTAAAAAAATATTTATTGTGATTTGGAGATAAATCCATCAAATGTCCCGTGTAAGATTTGAGAATGCATGGTTTGGCTGCAAAAAGCTGTTGAAGTGAAAAATGGACGTAGTGAGGCGCCTACTATTTCAGAAAGCTATGCATATTGCTATTTAGGGGTGTAAATTTAAACCGAAAAATTGAAAAATCGGTCCAGACCGGACCGAATCAGACCAATTGGTCTGGTTTTGAATCGGTCCGGTCTAGGACCGATTCCTATATTATGAAAACCAGCCGGATTCGATCCAGTTTCGATTTTGTAGTTTCCGAAACCGGACCAAACCGAACCGGACCGGTTGGAAAATATATATATATATATATGTAAATTAATTTTATATATTATACAAAATATTTATATATATATAAGTTTTATACATAATATATAATTATATATTAAATTTTTATATATAATATATATAGTTATATATCATATATGAAATAATTTCATATTATAATTTATAAATTATAACATAAAATGTTAATCTTAAATATGAACATTTGTAATTTGTTTGATCATATGTTATTAATATAATTATATATAAGATAATGTTATTATAATTTATAAAATAAAAGTTTAATCTTAAAGATAAAAATTTAATTGATCATATATTTTAAACATAATATATATTAAATTATTACTAACATTTTATCATAAGAAGTAATATTTCATTATATGTTTTTTACATTTTAAAAAACCGAAAAACCGGACCGGACTGGAAACCTGTAAAACCAGAGGTACCGGTTTAGGTGGGTAACTGGGGCGTAATCGATTTTGAAAAATGTAAAACAGGTACATACTAGTTCGGTCCTAGATTTTGTCCAAAACCGGACCGGTTACACTCTTATTACTATTCTAAATTCAACCACACTTTCCATTCATCTAATAGGAGGGAAAATAAATTTAAAAAATAAAATAAAATAAATATCAGGATCCTCAAATTTCATCAAAACATAAATTACACTGCATAAAAGTATATTAAATTACATAAAATGCAAAGTAGAAAAATACTATTTTCATCCTATCAACAACATACACATCAAAATATATCCAAAAACTGATTCATTTTCATGACTTTCAGCAACTTATAGATCAAATGAAATTTCTCTCATTAGTCACTATTCACCATCTCACACTCCAAAACACCTAGTCCCCAACTCTCTATCCCAGCCCTAGCGTAGGGCGGGGGCAGGACCAAGGTGGCCCCTCAGCCTGCATCCATACTCTACAAAATGCATCCCTAACAATCCATGCAAAGCATGCAATCCGATCGAAGCTATACATACTTAAGTTGAAGATGTAAAACCTGATCGATCATGCCAACACGACAGCCAAACGTACCAAGACTGCTGGAAGACAATGTTGGGGATTAATGTCCTTCTGCAGCTTGTAGTGAGACTTTGGAGGCAGCTTGCATGCATGCGGTCTTGTTGGGGATTAATGTTGTTGACGCATCAATCTCTCGTATTATTCTTTATTAATTATGATGAAATCTGCAAAATCATCGTCAGTTTCTTGCATCCTTTTTTCTAGAAAAAGGACTTCTCTACTATGTACCTGTTCTGATCATGATCATCATTGCATTGAAGAAGTTCGACGTCACTCGGATTCAGTTGGTTTAAAACCCCATTCAGATCGTATCTATGAGATTCTGAACTAAACCTCCCCACTTGCTTAGCATAATTAGGAGCCCATCCACTGTAGTTTTGATTATAGTTTTGAAAAGGTATGGTTGGATTCATTTGGATTTCCAAAGGAATATTTATGTACAGATCTTGAATGATCTGATCTCTCAAATGATCATCTGATGATGTAGCTAATATTGAAAATGGTTCTTGAATCTGATCTCTTCCCAGGATATTTGCAGAATGGATCATTCCCATCATTGGATTTTCTGCTCCTTGGTTTCTAATATTCTCATCTAAATGCGGAGGGAAATTCATAACCATCCCTTCACAAAACATTTGTAAAAGAAAGTTAAAAGAGCAGTACTATTTTTGGGTGTCAAAACCTTGACATGCATAGTTCTGAAAAAGAAGAAAATTACTGCAATTCAATACCTGTTGGATCATTGATATTAAAGAATGGCTGGTAATTGGTTTGTTGATAAGCTTGAACTCGTTGCATGTCAACCATTAATGGAGTAGGGACAATAGTCGAGAAAGGTGACTGCAAATTACTGGAGCTGATCATGTTTGGCCTATCTCTATTGAAATCCAAAGAAAATTCTCTTGCCGCATTGTAGAAATGATCTTGATCTGAGTGGAAGAAAGGAGAACTCAGACTTGGGAATGGTCTCATGCTCAACATTAACATCCGGCTGTCGGATTGAGGGAGCTTCTCATAGTGTTTGTCAAGGGCACCTGGTGGAAATTCAAGATGGTGCCTCCTATATATAAAGAGCGTGTCAGTGAGAAATTAAAATAACAAAGAGAACTGTTACGGATATAAAAAGATTATACAAAAGTAAATCCACAAATTGACACGGGTTACGTGATCCGTTAAAGTATTTCTCAATGACAAATGAATCAAGGAAATTATGTGTATATATAAATAAGCATATTGTTTATTGAAAACGAATAAACCTGTGAATTAGAGCTTCACCATCAATGAAATCTGAACTATTTTTCCAAAGAGTGTGTTTCCTCGGCCTCGGATTAGCTTCTATATAGAATGCAGGTGGACTACTGAGCTGAAAAAAGTAACAACACTATGATGAATTGAGACTTGAACAACGAAGAAAAAAAACTATATCAATTTAAGGATATATACTAAAGAGAATGAATGACCTCAATTTCCAGAATTCCAGGCTGACCTTCCACCATTGAAGCTCTAATTGCTAGAACTTGAGACCACTGTATTTCAATCTTACTCTGCAAGGTATCCTTCAAAATTTCCCACACCATCTTTTTCTTTGCATAGTAACACTTTGCCACCAAAGTATATTCACGTTTAGCAACAACCTGCTCATCTTCAGCCAAATAATCTTATTTTATTAATTACAGATTTAAAATTCCGGGTATCACCTTCCACGAGCCGAGTCTAATAAATGATGCACAGAATTTGTTAAGAACCTGCTTGTGGTATGCTGTTGTAATAGAGAAGGATGAAGAAAACGTAGAAGATGGTTGTTGCAAGAAGAAGAACAGAGTGCACGGAAGATGTTTGATAAAAAGACTAGCAGAAATTGTATTGTCACGGGAGTGCTTCGAGGGCTCCCAAACCACCTTACAGAATTCTCTTACAATAATATTCTCAATGATATTTTTCGTTTCCTCTGACTTCCCCTCTTATTCTTACATTTCTCTCACCTGTAACTAACTCTTACAATTGATAAACTGACCATGACTGACTTTCAATTAAAATGACAAACTCAATACTTGAAGTAACAGACTCTCTGTTGCCAACGGGTCTCAGCCCCAGTAATTTCCCAACGCACCGTTTGAAGTCTTTAAACTCAAACGGTGCGTTTAATAGTTTTTAAACGCCTAAAAACTTAATGTAAAACGCACGCACACCGACTCTGCCTTCAGGACTCGCAACGCGCCCCCGCAACGCGCCGTTTACCCTTCTCCCCTTACGTCGTCGTTCTGAGTTCCACTTAAACACTTACACTTCAAGCCACTTCACTTCACACTTCAAACTCGATACTCAGAATCTCTCCTTTTCTTCTCTTCGTTTCTCTGCTCTAGGGTTCATGCCCTTGTTCGAATGGCCTGCGCTATGACTACTAGTCCCAGCAACAGCATCAGTACATTTCGTAGTGTTTTCTGCATGGGAAAGGCCCAGTTCATCCAAGCCCAAGAAAGGGGCCTTGTTCGAGAGTGTCAAACCAATTGGACGCAAGGACAGAAGAGCTTCAGTCAACTTCGCCTACAAATTATGTTTAAAGTGGCAACAAAAAATAAATAAATAAATAAATAAATAAAGAGAGAGAGAGAGAGAGAGAAGAAGAAGTTTAGAACTTAAGCGTGTAATTCATGAATGATATCAGAACAACAGAACCAACCTTATTAATTTATATCAATGCATGCGCAAAGAACAGAAATCTACATTGTTCATTTCCAAAAATGGCGAAAAGAATAAAAAGATCAAATCTTTTGAACAGAAACCAAACTTGAGACGGATAGAGTTTAATATAATATATATAAATATCCATATATACATACACTATATATAAGCCCCAGCAATGAGTAGTATAGATGCTGCATGCAGATACCAAAACTCTCCATGCAGATACACAAAACCTTTCCAAAACCTCAAACCAGAAACAATACCCCTGAGGCAACCACAGATTTGACTGTTTGAACCCCATGGATAAACAGCCATAAACTCATCAAGAAAAAGATCAAGAAAACCAGACGTTAATTAAAAAAAAAAATGAACCTTGGTTGACATATAATGGGAGAAAGAAAAGGGAGAAAGAAAAGAGTGCTTCAAGACACCTCTTCCTCAGTGTCTGCTGGTGTTTGCATCAGCCTCTGATTTGCTGCTTCTTGGATCTGAAGCGCACAAGCAGAGCTTCTATTGTTATTGCCAGACTCAAACGGCGGGTTCTTTAACTGTTCATGAGACTCAAATAACTCACAATGCTTCTGATTCAACGAGAGAAACTTCCCACCAGGAACCATGTCTTCGCTTTTCCTCATCTTTTAAGCAAACTATTTGAGATCAGAATAACCCACACACACTTTCAAATGAATCCGGAAA
The DNA here is from genome assembly GCF_004785595.1 of Juglans microcarpa x Juglans regia. Classification (NCBI taxonomy): domain Eukaryota; kingdom Viridiplantae; phylum Streptophyta; class Magnoliopsida; order Fagales; family Juglandaceae; genus Juglans; species Juglans microcarpa x Juglans regia. Next base: position 25,296,534 of record NC_054601.1, on the reverse strand, counting down.
TCCTTCAGTTGGACGATATAATATATATCTAGAGATAGAGAGAGAGAGGGCGCCAATAAGAACAGATGCCGCGCGTAGTTTGGTAGGAATCGTTGAAACAGGGGACAGCAGAGTATGGGAAAGAAGTCTTTGTGATATTTGAAAATAAAACGGATTTTTTAGTTTAGAACAGACAATGAGACTCTGGTCACCAAAATTTAAAATATAAAAAAATTGGCTCCAAAAATATTTTTTTTTCCATTTGGATTCGTTATATACATATATATATATATATATATATATACACTATGTGAAAGCAACGTGCAATGCACGTTTGCTTAGTTTATAGTTAATTTTTTTTTGTTAAGAACTAATTTTTCTTTAATAAGGACGTAATATTTTTTGGTTAATTAAATAAAAATGTAATATTTATGTAATTTATAAAAAATTACATGCTGTGATATATTATAAAAGAAAAGCATTAATAGAAACTATAGTATAGTCTTATAAATAAATAATACCATCCATAGTTTTTATGAAACTTGAAATGTACTTAAATAGTAGATAGATAGTAATAATGTAGTAACCCTATCACTACCCTTTTACATATCATGCAGCAACTATCATGGCTAGTATGGGAATTTGAATAAAACCTACAAAGACACAGTCAGAAATCTTAGGCTGAACTGACACAGTTGGAGTGAAATGGTGCCTGTAAGTATATCCTTGACGTCCTTCCGAGCAAGCTTTTGCTGCTTTAGTAGTAATTCAATTCTGGCTTTCATTTAACAGATGAAAATAAAAAACAGGAATAGTATCTAAAACTTGGACACAAATGCTTGTTTGGCTGCAAAAAGCTGTTGAAGTGGATAATGGAGGTAGTTAGGCGCCTACTATTTCATAAAGCTATGCATATTACTATTCTAAATTCAACCACACTTTCCATTCATCTTATAGGAGGGAAAAAAAATTTTAAAAATAAAATAAAATTAAAATAAGCATCCTCGAATTGCATCAAAACACAAATTACACTGCATAAAAATATCTTAAGTAAAATGCAAGGTAGTAAAACACTATTTTCATCCTATCAACAACATACACATCAAAATATATCCAAAAAATGATTCATTTTTATGACTTTCAGCAACTTATACATCAAATGAAATTCCTATTATCAGCCAGTATTCATCATCTCACACTCCACATTTTACGAAAAATATCTAAATACCTTATGAAAAATATCCACACACCCTATGAAAAACTATAAGTGTAGGGTGTGTGATGTGAACAGTAATTAATTTATGGCAAAACTCTAGATTAAATTACCTAAAACTTGCCCATCACAATAACTTAACAAACAGAGCATCTACCACACAAAAAGAGATAAATGTGCAATAATTCCATACAAAGTTGTTGAACAACTGTAGACCAGAGCCAATATGACTTACCAATGCCTCATTCAATGTAACCACATTTTCTCTCATATTAGCTATTTTTTTGGCTTGCAGTGTCATTTAGCTAAGATGATGGTAGTTTGAAATATGAGAACTTTTTTTTTCATAATAATTATTATACTTAAATTTAAAAAATAGAAAAAAATGGATCAAGGTCGAGTATGGACACCAGTTTGTTAAATAAATAATCGCAATTCCTTTTTTATTTGTTCTAAATAAAATTTCATGAGTCAGTAAGTGGTATTGTCAAAGTGTTTTCCATTCGTTAGGATTGACGAATTTCCTAAAAAAGTGATCAGATCCAAAACCCGTCGCAACATAGGATATTATTCATAAAAACCATACTAGAGGTGGATTTCAACTTGTGAAAATAGACAGTTAATGACTAAAATTTCAAGAGTTATTCCATTCTCAAGTCGGCCACCCAGCCCCATCTCTCTCTCTCTCTCTCTCTCTCTCTCTCTCTCTCTCTCTCTCTCTCTCTCTGCATGTGTATGCGCAAATTTTAGATTTTTATTGTTTTCACCCTCGAGGGCGGGGCAGGCAGACCTAGCCCCTAACTCCCTATCCCTTGCCCATCGTGGGGCAAGGGTGGGACCAGGGTGGCCCCTTGTCCTGCACCCATACTCTACACAGTAGCTTGATAATAGAATTTTTCAAACTTTAAACAATGTTTTCATTTTTAAAAGAAATGTTTTCATTTTTAAAAGATGATGGACCAAAATTTTCAATCCATCATTTTTCCTGGACCCGTAGCTATCTATCTATTCGGTTCGGCCCAATTATTATTATTTTCTTTATTTTTTTTTTCAAATAAGATAATAAAAAAAATTTTGTAAGTTGCTAAATTAAAATTAAGTGAATTATTAATGTTAATTTTGTAACTAACTTATTAAAAAAACAATTAATTATAATTATATTGATGATATTAATTGCTAATTTATTACTAACTTAGAGTGTGTCAATGTATTATTATAATTAATGCATAATGAGCTATATTAAACTTTTTACATTTTGTATATTAATCATAAATAATTGAATTATGCATAGGTTCCTATCCATACATGCTTTTATATTTACTTGCAACTTAGGTATTTTACAAAAAGTTTATCTAATAATTTTAATTAGATCATAGATGTAGACGTTAGTAATTAGTTAATGATGAATTGCTGATGAGTTAGTTAATTGATACCATACATTAGTTAATTATAATTTACAATAATATTTGTAATTGCTTTATGTTTACTTACAACTTAGTTATTTTATAAAAAATTTATTTAATAACTTTAATTAGATCATAGATGTGGATGTTAGTAATTAGTTAATGGTGAATGGTGATATGCTAGTTAATTGATATCATATATTAGTTAATTATAATTTACAATAATATTTGTAATTGCTTTATGTTTACTTACAACATAGGCATTTAACAAAAAAATTATCTAATAACTTTAATTAGGTCATAGATGTAGATTCTAGTAATTTGTTAATGTTGAATTGGTGATAGGTTAATTAATAATATACATTAGTTAATAAATAGAATATTAATTTGTAATTACATATTTAAAATTTTATATTGTTAATGGTGATATATTAGATAAAAATTACATAATTAATTATACAATTATCATATAAAATAATATATATATATAATATATTTAAAAGTAAAAATATATATTTTACTATTCGGTTGGTCTAATTCGGGAAAATTTCATCCCGAGACCGGACCGAACCGAAAACCGAAAAAGTGAAATTTCTTGAACCGAGACCGACCGGCCCTAACTTCGGAAGTGGTCCAAACTAACTGGCTTACAACCCTATATAGGACATGGCGTTAATTTATCAGGAGTTAGATTTTGATTGGTGTAATTGTAAAAATTTTAAAACTTGAAGAGTTAAGTACTAAGATTAAAAAATTCAGAAAGCATTTTACAATCGTTTGCCAACGATGTGGCGCCCTCGACCCCCATGTGTTATTTTTGTGAAGTTCGTGACATAGAGATGATGACCACACGGATCATGCACCCCAACGACCAGTGCTCAAAGTGTGTACAACATACAATAAATATACAGTATAATATTCACAGCGGAGAAAAATAAAAGGGTCTTTCTTTATTAAGTACCAGAATTGTACAAAAAGCAGTAAAATAACTTTATAAGAATTTTACAGTCTTCCGACAGATAATTTAAAGAAAACAAATAACATAAGGGAAACAAGTCCCAAAACGCTGAACAACATAATATCGACTTAAGCTTCTGGCAGAGTCGGTCCTTTAGGTTCATACTCGGGCTCTGCGTCAAACTCTACGGCACCGTAAAACGGAACCGTAGGGTAAACACCACTATGAGATTATGACATCTCAGCAAGTAATTAACCAAACAACATCCAAGAGATTTAAAACACATTTATACAAACACGTGTTCCCATATGGACAGAATAACAACCCACATTCATTTTTCCAAAAATATTATTTTTATACTTACACCAAAAATTCCATTTTTGGTCCCAATCATATTTATTATGAAATTACGTATGCACCACGGTCTCTCCTATGGGCCGTCCGCACACCCTGGCTCTCTTCGTCACATCACGGGTAACGTCCGTGCATGAGACTTCGTAACGAGCGATGTCCAGTTCTGCGCCCAGCGCGTACATGACCAAGCATCCTCTAACCTCGCCAGCCAAAAGGTTACGGAATCGGTACGAGAGCGTTACCGTCTCGTCCGTTCTCGTCGTCACCCTGCGACAACTCAGAGGACGTCACGTTAGTCTGTTACACTCCTGAGTGACCAGAGGAACTCTACCGAGATAATGCCCCATCTTGACTTGGGGTCGTGATACACACGCACCCACGCCATTAATAACAATAGTCTCAATTTCAACAGACAACGGGACATCACAGCACAATTTATTATAAATGATAAATATGCATTGCAACAGTTTATTGGAATTTAAATATTTCATTTACAATAAAATAAACCTCTATTTACAATTATACAATTTCACAAATACACGCGAAATCCCGTCCTCCAATCTGGCCCAAGGCTCAAATCCAACAACTCCAATTTAACAAACCCAACACTTCAACGGCTCAAGGCCCAATTTTCAACAAAACCAACAGTTCAATAATTTACAAATGAACAACAGTTAAAATGTTAATTTAAATCACTTGATTTACGATGGAAAATTACATACACACGATGATGGATATTTCTGAAAAATCACTCGAAGGGAGTTGCTCAAGGCGGCGGCTCAACGAAACAGTGCCCAAAAATTGGGTTTTATCACACGGCAACAACAACCCAACCGATCAATTTTTTTCTCCCCAATTAAAACAAAACCAAGCACAACAAAATCTAAGCTCTCGTATTCAATCACTCAAAACTCACAAATTTCAGAATTGAAGCTCTCGGATTCAATCACCCAAAACTCACAAATTCAGAATCGAAGCACTCGGCAAAACCACACAAACACTCAGGTTCATCCAAAAAATTCACAGATTAAAACTCCAATTAAGAGGGACAAGATTGAGGAACTTCCAAAAATTATTTGTAGAAGTTGTGGCCTATTTATAGGCCAAGCACGGCCGTGGCAGGTGCCCGTGTGTCACACGGGTAGAAGAAGAGAAAACGGCCTCAAGCCGTGGAGGAGTGAGATGTCTTCGTACGGACTTGTAGTGCGGCGGCAAAGACAGCACATTCGGAGCCCATGCCCAACGCCATCGAGATGCTTACGGAAGAATGAGGTGGTGGCGTGGGGAACGGCAGCTCGACAACAAGCTTCGGAGTCACTACCGAAAGACACGGAGAGGAAGAGGCAAGGTGGAGGTGGCAGCTTGCGGCTGATTTGCGGAACGAAGTCTCGATTGGCGTCGGCAGCAGCTGCGTGGAAGAGTAAGTTGCAAGAAGAAGAAACTTGCAGAAGAAAGGAGAAGGAGAAGTCGCACGGTGCAAGGGAGGAAGAGATGAAACCCTAAGCCATCCTCCAAAACGACGCCGTTTCTGATAAGTGAGGGCTGAATCTCACGGGCCGCACGGGCTGGGCCGCGCTTCGCACACGAATTGGGCCCTCCTTCACACGGGCTGGGTTAGTCTAGCCTCACCAAACTCACACACCCACGGCCCACAATAAAAAACACACATACACACACAGCTCACAATAAATAATCACTACAATAAAATTACACAAAAATTACTATCACATTTATAAAATAATTAATTAAAATCTCAACATACCAAAATAATTAACAATAAAATAATACAATTAAATAAAATAACACAATAATATAATTAAGTAAATAATTTAAAACCCATAAAAATAAGGATCTCACAAACGAGTTAAGAGAAACATTTGCTCTACAAAGAAAGAAAAAAAAAATCTTATAAAAATATACTAACAAATTAATGTGACTAGATGTGCTAAATTGTAATTCTCCTATTATTGTAAAATAGATTTCAAATTTCATACCAAATCAGATCAATGAGTTAATCATAAAAGCAGTTGGGCGGCTAGCATGCATGCATAATACAGGTACAATGAGTTAATCATAACGGGATTATGTTCCGGTTACATGCATATGTTATAACTTATTTTTTTCGTTTCTTTTCTCCAAATTAATTTCATAATTTCTATATAAAATGATATATTTGTTGTGTCGAACCCATCGTTAGATTGAGTATTTATTAATCCTCTTTAACCTATATACAAGCACGCCAAATTTCAGAAAAATTTTGATTTCGTTTACAATCATCCATTAATTAATTGACTAATTTGTTCTGTATATTTCAAGAGTTTGTTTTAAAAAAAATTAATTTTGATTTTTAAAATATAGTTTGAATACTTTATAAATAATATAGTTTGATGAAAAGATGCACACACAAAAGAGACAAAGATTGATGACCAAAGTTTAATTGAAGGAATAGACTACCAATGTGGTAGCCCAGTTGTTATGAGCTGGTATTTTATAACTTCGAGATCAGGAGTTCAAGTTAAGATACAAGTTAGAAATTAATCACTTATGATAGTAAAGTCAGACCTTTAAGCTGTGTAATGGGTTTTGGACCAACTGAATAATTTAGAAGTATTGTGGTGACAGGCTCGCTATTAGGACAATAGCTATGATTCAAACTGAACCATATGGTCAAGCTCAGGAAGGATTGCTACATTGGTCGCCTCATCTCCTCTTTTATTTATTAAAAAAAAATGGAGGAATAGGATCACGAGAGGTACGATACACCGTACAAGCTAGCTAGCTATCACGGGTTCCATTAGAATCCCCAGCAGCAGCCATCAGCAACTCATGAAAAATTGATATTTCTAAATAAATTGCAACTCAATCTAAAATACAAAATGCGTCCCTAACAATCCATGCAAAGCATGCAATCCGATCGAAGCTATACATACTTAAGCAGAAGATGTAAAACCTGATCGATCATGCCAACACGACGGCCAAACCAAGATTGCTGTAAGACAATGTTGGGGATTAATGTCCTTCTGCAGCTTGTACTGAGACTTTGGAGGCAGCTTGCATGCATGCATGAAGATGTATCAATCTCTCATATTATTCTTTATTAATTATGATGAAATCTGCAAAATCATCGTCAGTTTCATGCATCCTTTTTCCAGAAAAAGGACTTCTCAACTATGTACCTGTTCTGATCGACGTCAGTCGGATTCAGTTGGTTTAAAACTCCATTGAGATCGTATATTTGAGATTCTGAACTAGACCTCCCCACTTGCTCAGCATAATTAGGAGCCCATCCACTGTAGTTTTGATTATAGTTTTGTAAAGGTATGGTAGGATTCATTTGGATTTCTGAAGGAATATTTCTGTACGGATCTTGAATGATCTGATCTCTCAAATGATCATCTGATGATGTAGCTAATATTGAAAATGGCTCTTGAATCTGATCTCTTCGCTGGATATTTGCAGAATGGATCATTCCTTGACCCCCGATCATTCCCATCATTGGATTTTCTGCTCCTTGGTTTCTAATAGTCTCATCTAAATGCGGAGGGAAATTCATAACCATCCCACAAAACATTTGTAAAAGAAAGTTAAAAGAGCATTACTATTTTTGGGTGACAAAACCTTGACATGCATAGTTCTGAAAAGGAAGAAAATTACTGCAATTCAATACCTGTTGGATCATTGATATTAAAGCATGGCTGGTAATTGGTTTGTTGATAAGCTTGAACTTGTTGCATGTCAACCATTAATGGAGTAGGGACACTACTCGAGAAAGGCGACTGTAAATAATTACTGGAGCTGATGTTTGGCCTATCTCTATTGAAATCCAAAGAAAATTCTCTTGTTGCATTGTAGAAATGATCTTGATCTGAGTGGAAGAAAGGAGAACTCAGACTTGGGAATGGTCTGATGCTCAACATTAACATTCGGCTGTCGCATTGAAGGAGCTTCTCGTAGTGTTTGTCAAGGGCACCTGGTGGAAATTCAAGATAGTGCCTCCTATATATAGATAGCGTGTCAGTGAGAAATTAAAATAACAAAGAGAACTATTATATATATAAAAAGATTATACAAAAGTAAACCCACAAACTGACGTGGATTGCGTAATCCGTTAAATCTACTTTACAATAAAAGTAAGTGTACAATTTGACATACTGCATCAAGTTATGTCAATTTAGAGATTTACTTTTGTGTAATCTCTTAATAACAAATGAATCAAGGAAATTATGTGTATATATAAATAAGCATATTGTTTATTGAAAACGAATAAACCTGTGAATTAGAGCTTCACCATCAGTGAAATCTGAACTATTTTTCCAAAGACTGTGTTTCCTCGGCCTCGGATTAGCTTCTATATAGAATGCAGGTGGACTTCTGAGCTGAAAAAAGTAACAACACTATGATGAATTGAGACTTGAACAAGGAAAAAAAAAAACTATATCAATTTAAGGATATATAATAAAGAGAATGACCTCAATTTCCAGAATTCCAGGCTGACCTTCCACCATTGAAGCTCTAATTGCTAGAACTTGAGACCACTGTATTTCAATCTTGCTCTTCAAACTATCCTTCGAAATTTCCCACACCATCTTTTTCTTTGCATAGTAACACTTTGCCACCAAAGTATATTCACGTTTAGCAACAACCTGCTCATTTTTCAGCCAGATAATCACGTTTAGTAACACTTTGCCACCAAAGTATATTCACTTTATTTTATTTTATTTTATTAATTCCAGATTTAAAATTCCGGGTATCACCTTCCACGAGCCGATTCTAATAAATGATGCGCAGAAGTTTGAAGCTTTCATCATCTTATTATCAGTACAGGCCCTTTCTTGAACCCCAGAATGACCTGCGCTATGACTACTAGTCCCAGCAACAGCATCAGTACATTTAGTAGTGTTTTCTGCATGGGAAACCCCCAGTTCATCCAAGCCCAAGAAAGGGGCCATGTTCGAGAGTGTCAAACCAATAGGACGCAAGCACAGAAGAGCTTCAATCAACTTAGCCTACAAATTATGTTTAAAGTGGCAAAATAAATAAAAAGAGAGAGAGAGAGAGAGAGAGAGAGAGAGAGAGAAGAAGTTTAGAACTTAAGCGTGTAATTCATGAATGATATCAGAACAACAGAACCAACCTTATTAATTTATATCAATGCATGCGCAAAGAACAGGAATCTACATTGTTCACTTCCAAAAATGGCGAAAAGAATAAAAAGATCAAATCTTTTGAACAGAAACCAAACTTGAGAGGGATAGAGTTTAATATAATATATATAAATATCCATATATACATACACTATATATAAGCCCCAGCAATGAGTAGTATAGATGCTGCATGGAGATACCAAAACTCTCCATGCAGATACACAAAACCTTTCCAAAACCTCAAACCAGAAACAATACCCCTGAGGCAACCACAGATTTGACTGTTTGAACCCCATGCATAAACCCGCAGATAAACAGCCATAAACTCATCAAGAAAAAGATCAAGAAAACCAGACGTTAATTAAGAAACAATGAATCTTGTTCGACATACAATGGGAGAAAGAAAGGGAGATAGAAAAGAGTGCTTCAAGACACCTTTTCCTCAGTGTCTGCTGGTGTTTGCATCAGCCTCTGATTTGCTGCTTCTTGGATCTGAAGCGCACAAGCAGAGCTTCTATTGTTATTGCTAGACTCAAACGGCGGGTTCTTTAACTGTTCATGAGACTCAAATAACTCACAATGCTTCTGATTCAACGAGAGAAACTTCCCACCAGGAACCATGTCTTCGCTTTCACTCTTCTTTTAAGCAAACTATTTGAGATCAGAATAACCCACACACACTTTCAAATGAATCCGGAAATCCTTCAGTTGGACGATATAATATATATCTATATATGTAGAGAGAGAGAGAGAGAGAGAGAGGGCACCAATAAGAACAGACGCCGCGCGTAGTTTGGTAGGAATCGTTGAAACAGGGGAAAGCAGGGTATGGGAAAGGAGTCTTTGTGATATTTGAAAATAAAACGGATTTTTAGTTTAGAAAGACTGGTCATCAAAATTTAAAATATAAAAAAATTGGCTCCAAAAATATTTCTTGGAATTTTTTCCATTTGGATTCGTTATATGTGTGTGTGTGTATATATATATATATATATATTTAAAAATTATAAAACGAAAATCAAGAAATTAATATGACTTAATATGGTGATTTTTATTATTAATAAACGTTATTAAATAGGACACCATTGGCTGAATATGATAGTTATTTTACCGTAATTTTATTTGTAATATTTTCTTATAAAAATATTTTCTAATTTATTTTTATGTCCTTTGGATAGTCACACAATGTCTGTTTCCAAAGCTAACAATGTACATGTCTCTCTGCAATTGAAAGTAGACCTCTATTGTGTATTATATAACAACTAAAAGGATTCCACTAGGGCTGTACAAAAAACCGGCCAACCGATTGGGACTGACTCAAACTGGCCGCCGGAGCTCAGAACTGGCCGAAACCGACAAGGAACTGGTTGGCCGTTGGTGGTAAATTATCAAAACCGGCGTCGGCCGGTTTGATCCCAGTTTGAACCAGCTAAAAACTGATAAATCGACTGACATCATATACATTTATTATTTTAAAATATATTCCTTCATTAAACGATGACATTTCACTTAAATAAGTGAAACAACGTCGTTTGCATATTAAATTTAGAAAAAAAAAAAAGGGAACGGTGCCGTGCTGTTCCTACTAGGGCATATTATCCCCAGCCTAGATTCCCCCTCCCTCTTCTTAGACTTCTCTTCTCCTTCGATTTCAAGCCCCCTCAGTCCTCACTCAGCGCCACCCACTCCAGTGACCTGTCCAGGCTGTCCAGCGACTTCAACCACTCACCAACGCCTAGCGGTCCACCGTCCAGCAGCGACGCAGCTTCCACAGCTCCACGTTGGCACGTTCCTCCAGCAAATGGCGCAGCCTCCAGTATATTTTTTAGGTATGATTTTGTGAGATTTATGAAGATGAAAATTTTGAAATTTTGTTTTAAATTTGGTGATGACTATCGATTGATGATTCTGATTATAGTGATTAGTGATTTTCTTGAAATTTATTTTTGATTGTGCCTTGTGGTATTTGGGTCTAGGGTTAGAGATTGTGTTTTCTGGTTTAAGATGGTGAAATAGTGAATTGGTGATGAACATTGATGATTGAACACCATGTTGTGACTGTGCAGTGTGCATTCACGGATTGAAGATGTTTTATAGATTTTGCACAATGAACAATCGGTGGTTTTTGTCATTTTAAAGATGTGATTTGATAAATGTTCATAACTTTATTGACAAATTACAATTGTGTTATAAATTTATTGACAGTTTTGTTGATTGACAGTTTTGTTGAAAGTAAAATAATTTGTGATGTTTATTGAAAGTAAAATTTATGATGTGTTATAAATAATTTATGATGTTTATTGACAATAAATGTTCATAATTTATTGAAAGTAAAATAATTTGTGAGATTTATAAGCGATCTAAAATGTAGATTAGAATCTTAGATTTGTGATGTTTGCCACGTTGCAAACTAGCTGCTGTGTAATTGACAATTATGTTGATTTTTTTGTTCTTTCTTGGTTTTACATGTTAGATCGATTTTTCGTTAAGTTTAATTGATCTTGATTCGAACTCCCAAATACCAAAACCCCAAGCTTCAAGTGCCCCTAATAGTAGTAATTGTCCACTTCCTAAGAAACGGAAGAGAAATGATTCGTCAATTTTTTGGGACCATTTTACAAAAGTTGAGGGTTGTTTCGTAGATGATCCTAAGGCCAAGTATAATTATTGTGGCAACATATACGCCTGCCACTCGAAGTGGAACGGAACTTCAACCATGCAAAATCATCTACCTTCATGTCCCAAAAATCCTCATAAACGTGGGCCTTTAGATAAATACCAAACAACATTGACAGGTGAGGTATCCTCAGAGGGGTTTGGAGAGAATGATAATTCTTTAAGAAATCTTGTAACCCATAAATATAGTGAGGAGGCTGTGAGGATGGCGCTTGCGGAGATGATAATCCTTGATGAATTACCATTTAGACTTGTTGAAGGGTAATGATTTAAGAAGATGATTTGGTTGCTTGAACCTAGATTTAAAGTGCCATGTCGAGTGGCGGTTGCAAGAGGTTGTATGAAACTATTTGTATCTGAAAAAGCCAAACTTAAAAAGTTATTTAAAGATGGGGGATTGAGGATTTCATTAACTACCAATACATGGGCATCGGTACAAAATCTTAATTATTTGTGCCTAACTGTCCATTTCATCGATAGTGATTGGAAATTGCAAAAGAAAATCATTAATTGTTGTGTAATCTCTAATCATCGAGGGGATACTATTGAAAAATATGTTGAATCGTGCCTCCTTCATTGGAGCATTGATAAGATATTTACTATTACTATTGATAATGCTAGCTCAAATGATACTGCAATTGCATATTTAAGACATTTTTTTAGAGAGAATATATTGGAGGGAAAGTATATGCACATGAGATGTTGTGCTCATATTCTGAAACTTGTCATGAATGAAGGTCTTAAGGAGTGTGATGATGCCATTACAATGGTTAGAAATGCAGTCAGATATGCGCGCTTCTCCCCTGCAAGATTAGACAAGTTTAAAAGATGTGCGGAAAGGAGAAAATTGATTGTAAAAAAATGTTGTGCCTTGATGTGCAAATCCGATGGAATTCAACTTACATGATGTTGGAGGCTGCTAAGAAATTTGAGAATGTTTTTAGATGAATGGAGAGTGATGACTACAATTTTCTTTCTTACTTTAAGGATGGAAACATTGGGCCTCCTAGAGCTGACGAGTGGGAGACAGTGCGGGTTTTTGTGAAATTTTTGAAGATGTTTTATGATGCCACTTGTCGATTTTCTGATTCTTTACATGTCACGGCAAACATAAGTTTTTTGGAGATTTGTATGCTCCAAAAAGATTTGGTTAGACTGTGTGAGAGTGGGAATACTTGCTTGATGAGCATGGCCATAAGCATGAGCATGAAATTTGATAAGTATTGGGGTTCATTGGATAAGATGAATTTGTTGTTGTTGATTGCAGTTGTCCTTGATCCAAGTAGTAAGTTAAGGCTTTTTACTTTTCATTTGAAAAAAATTTATGATTAGAATTGGGTTGAAGATTTGTTGTTGAGGGTGAGACAATTATTATCAGACATGTATGCAGAGTATAATGCTACATTCGGTTCTTCCTCGAGTAGCAGAGAACATGTTTCCCCTCCGGCATCTTCACTTCCAAATGATACTGAAGACAATCATGAGTCACAACTTTTTTATGAGTGGTTGCTAGCATCGACTGCCTCTAGATATACAGTTATCAAAACAGAGATTGACCGGTATTTATCAGATGGTTGTGAGGCATTCAGCCAATCTTTTTGACTTGTTGAATTGGTGGAAAGCGAATGAGCCTAACTATCCTATACTTGCGAGGATTGCACGAGACGTGTTATCTATGTCTGTTTCCACGGTTGCATCAGAGTCAGCATTTTGTACGGGAGGTCGTGTACTTGATCATTTTTGGAATTCCTTAGCTCCAAGAACTGTTGAGGTACTTATTTGTACTCAGAATTGGTTGCGACATCTGTCAACGCCAATTGATATTCGAGACTCCATGGATAATGTTGAGAGGTTTGTAGTAGAATTTGGTAATGTGTTTGTCTCATTCAATTCCCATATTGATTTATTTTTATAATTTAATTTAATTTTTTTTTCATTATCCCAATTTATTAATATTGATTATTTGGTATTTTTCTTATAGAGTTAGGAGCATCATACATCACAACTATTGATGATTGAAGAGTAGAAGACGACAGTTGAATAATGAAGATTTTCTGGGTTTTATTCAAGAACAATTGTTATTTGTTGCTTACTTGCTTCAGACAATTTAGTTTTGTTTGTAATGTGTATTAAACATCTAGCGGAGTTTTTATTTATTTATTTATTTATTTATCTAGTAATTAGTAATTTAGTATATAAGATAATAAGACTATAAAATACAAATAGTATATATGTAGTAGTTATTAGTTACTAATAATATATACATGACATGATTAAAATTAAAAAGAAATTGAATAAATAAAATTAATTTTAAAAATTCTGCAAAAAAAGTCTAAATGTAGATGATCTTGAATAACAAATTGAGCCCAAAAAGAGGTTGAATTGGGTCTTAAAATGGCCCAAACAGAGTGGCTCAAACCGGCCCAAAAACTGTAGCCCAAACCAATAAACCGACCGTGAACCGGTGGTTCCCCCCCCCCCCCCCCCCAAGATCGGTCGGTTTCGGTTTGGGCCCAAAACCGAACCGATAGGTCGGTTTTTCAACCCTAGATTCCACTTATCAAATTCATCCCAAATTCTCTTTAAAGGAGGGAGATAGAGAGTGAGGGAGAATACATCTTATAACTTTAACTATTAATTAAGAATTCTATATTTTTATTTTTAGTTTATAAATATTAATATACCTTTTTTTTTTTTTGGACCAAAGGAGGGTGGCACCTCGGCACTTTATTAAAGAAAGCTAATTTATGGCGGAGGGAAACCAACAACCAACTTATGAAAAATCATAATACAATAAAACCTCACAAACTCAAAACAACGCCTAAACATAAACCAAACTATATTTATCAAAAATACTAATATACCTAATTATATTTAAATTATCAAAAAAATATTTCACACTCTTCATTAAGATATGATTGTCAAAATTATTTTTATTATTTTTTATCTGTCATAATAGTTGAAATTAAAAGCATAAAATTATGATGGTATAAAGAGTGCAAAGTATAATTTTTTTAACCAATCTTTCACATTCGAGACTTCTTTTTTGTACATTTAATACTTTTTTAGTTTAACTATTAGAACTAAGAGAAATGATATTTGTAGTTTTAAGGCGTGTAAGTTCCATACACTCACTTTAAAGAAAGTGGTTAAATATGGGGGCCCACATGACAAAATTACTTTGTTTTTTGATAAGAAGAAACATAATATTAATGATAAACATTACAGATAACTATCAAGTCAAATTGCTTGAGAGATGAAGTCTGGAAAACCATCACACTACATCTCAATAGACTCAACAGACCAAGCATGTCAGGCTAGACTAGAAGCAGCCTCATTTCACAACCTACTCACATCTTGAATCTGATATTCCTAAAAACTAGCCAATCACTTCTTTGTTTCTTACAATAAAATCCCCAGTATGAAGAAGACTATGTTGTAGCTTGAATCTCTCTTACCATCAATAGACAATCACTCTCTATGATCTGCTTTTTAATACCCATAGGAGCACATAACTGCAAGCCTCGAAACACAGCAAGCAACTCTATATCCTCGAGAGTAACAACCTCAACTTCAACTTTGCTAGCAGCCATAACAGTTTTACCATTAGCATCTTTGAGTATAGCTCCAATCCCAACTTTGTGTTGATTTCCAAACATAGCCCTATCCACATTTAACTTCAGAAAACAAGCAGGAGGTGGTTTCCACCCACATAACTTCTTAATCTCGACATTAGACTTCTGTCGTACATCTGTGTACATCTTGTGAAGAGAAAGAGCTTGCTCCACAACCTGCCTCGGCTCAAGTGTCACTTGTTCATGCATCTTCTTATTCCTTCTATATTATAGCCCCAAGCTATTGAGAAAAAACTAGTCAAAGCCTCTGTTTTATCGAGAGCTTTCACTTGCATAGCAATATCCAAAAATGAGTTATTTTTTTTCACATTTTGCAAAAAAATACCCAAATGATCTTTAAACTGACATAGTTTCATATAATACATTATATCTACTTTATAATAAAAATAACTTTACAATCTAATGTATCACATCAAGTCACGTTAGTTCGTAGATTTCTCTTTATAGCTAAAACATTTCTCTTTATTTTTTCATGAATACTAAAGTTGAATGAGAGTGCTATATGCTACTTTTCTTTATAAGACATGAAAAACTATAAAATTGATAGTTTCAAAATTATGTCATGACCATGAATGAGAAGGGACAAATATTGAAGATGATGTTGGATGCAGCCGGGGTCAAGGCCTCAAGTATCTCCAAGAATTGGATTTTAGATATTTTGAAAACATCGTATCTTCAAAGGTTGGCCACCATAGGTCATCCATCCATCATAATATATTATTATGGAACAAATTAAAGGGAGTGATTGTTGATTGGTACACTATCTTACGCCTAATTTGCATATAATAATTTCACCATTAATTTCTATTTTTGGATCCCATAAATGTTTTAGTCATAAAAAAAAATTTATAAAAATAAATTCATAAACTTATGTGAGTTGATATGATATGTTAAGTTGTAAAGTTACTTTTATTATAAACCAAATCTAACATATCACATGAATCTATGTCAATTTGTAAATTTACTTTTATAAAATCTATTTATTATAACACTTGTGTTTGTATATATATAGCTGTTTATCTATTTGCCCATGATCTAATGATCCAAATCAATAATATCCTAATAATATATAGGAAATGGTGAATTTGTGTACGGGTATTAATATTAGACTATTAATTAGTTGGTGATAAGCATGGAGTTGGGACTGTTATAAGTTAGGGAAGTCCATGGGGATCCTTTTAATTCATGTTTGTTTGCTTCTATATTATGTTAGTGTTGTTTGATAAAAATATATAGCAGTTTTGTTTAATGAAGTTGTGAATTAAAGAGAAATTGTGAGCTTTAATTTCCCTCGTATAAATATATATATATATATATATATATATATCTATACCATATATAATAAGTGGGAATAGTTGTAAATAGTTTTTGTCGTCTTCCGTGCATGCCAAGAGCATGAGGATTGTAGGTTTTTTTTTTCATGTTTTGATCTTGGTTTGAGGATTGCAGATTTTTTACAAGTTCTTTTCTCTGTAGTCTTCACAAAAACATGTGCAGATCAGCTATGAAGCACTCGTTGGTTAGGATGCAGGAATCTACAATAAAACTTCGACCATTTTGTATTTTTTTGTCAAAAAATATTTTATTTGCATGATCTTGTTAGTTTTTTCTCTTTGAATCTGGAGAGATGTTGTTCCTTTCTATGTTTTGAGTCTATATGTTGTGGATTGTTTGTAGTTTTGGTGAAAAAATATATTTTTTTATGAGTTTGATGGTTTGGGTTTCTATGTTCTTAGTTTTTTGTATTTTTTGTGTGGAAAATATCTTTCTTTCGGATTTTAGCTTTTTCGCTTTGGGGTTTTTTCCTCATGCTCTTAAACATTTGTTCGTGTGATCTGGGTTTGCATGCTCTCGATTTTTTGTATTTTTTTTTGTCTTGGGTTTAGTACATCTTCTCGGTTATGGCTTTTTTTTCATGTGTAGTGTTGGTTTTTATGATTTGTACAAGAGTGAAAAGTATGATGTTTTTTTTGTTGTATGATTTTGAGGTTTGTGAATATATTTTTAACTGTTTGGTTTTTTTTTGCTTCCAATTTTGTTCACTTTTTTTATCAACTGCGTTTTAATTTTTCTGTTTTTTGCTTTCTTATAATGAGGTATTTTTTTCAGATTTGTTCTATTGAGTTCTAGTTGTGTGAATCTATGGTAATCTTTTCACTACTGATGCAATGTATTCTCTGTGTGCGCATGCTGTTTTGTAAAAGTTCCAGTCTGATACAATTTCTCAAAATGATCTTTTTAAACACCTCACATGACCTCTGTTTACTTACAGCTTTTTAGACTCGATTAGAAGGCGGTGCCCTGTTTTGCAGTGGAATCCTAATTTTGCAACTCATCTTGTTGTTGCAATAGATGAAGATACTTCACCTTCCATAAGGGTATTGTGTTTGCGACTGATGTTGACTTTACTTAGGCTTAAATGTCTTTTGAGGTTATGTAATTAGAAAAATGTAGTGTTTTATTCATTAGTTTACTGTGATGTTTATCCAAGCAGATTTGGGATGTGTGAAATGTAATGTCACCACTTAAAGAGTTCACATGACATACTAAAGGTAGTGATGATTGTATGATGATATGTTTTTTTTTTTTTTTTTAAATTTACTTATGTTTTATCAGTTTCCTTTCAAGTAAATGTTGTTTTGGGCTATCATTAGCTATGCATTTGTTCTAAAATTTTGTTTCTATCCCACCATTCCACTATATGGTCTAAAATTATCCAATTTGACTGGACAACAATTGCTGGTTAATAGTGCTATGCTTCTTATTGGAACTTTTTGCCATTTATATATTTAATTGGTGGGAAATTATTTTAGTTTTCCTTAAGGATGATCTTTTGATGCAACAAGTAGTATGGCAGCCCACAAATTGCATAATGCGGAAGATGGTTCTTATTTCTCTTGTCTAATGTGGTGTATTTGGAGAGAAATGAATGATAGGATTTTTGAAGATCAAGAGCAGATGATGGAGGAGTGTAGAATTTCCTTTTCAATACTTCGTTCTTTTGGGTTACTTTTATAGATTTTAATAGGCTGAGCATCGATGATTTTCTTATTTCTAATCAATTGTTCCTCATGTATACTTCGTGTAAATGGGCTATAGTTTTCTTATTTCTTTTCATATTTCTAACTAAGGAGTTACATCAAGCATAACCTGAACCTAAACTCTATATGTGCACATTTGTGCGTGTACACACCCAAATTTTCAATGAGTGCAGTAGCTATGTATGCATGATTAAGTGGGAAGTTTCCAAAGAAATCGACTCCATCACAAAAGGATCGACATTCTTCAATCAAGAGTTTGATCCTTATGATTAATATTGTTTGATGCTTATGACAATTGACCTGGTTTCATTTTTAAATGATGTCATAAAGTTTAATAATTTTTAAAATTTTGAATCCTTATTAATTGTTGCTTGATTGTGTATGTCACTAAATGCCACATTTCTAGACTGTAATGCCTTATACTCTGCTTTATAATCCCTTACATGTGTGTAAAGATTTGAACTCCTATCTGTTTTTTTGGTTGCTACTGATTGGAGCAATAGTTATGCTTTTAATACTACACATTGTTCTAGCTATGCTGATCCTATACTTCCCCACATCCAGTTGTAACATTGTCATCATATTTAGTTGAAACTCTGGTGCGTTTCCTGAAAGCAAGGGAGTGGAATGTTGCCAAAACCCATAAAATGGTTCTATATTCTTCTTTGGTCAAAATATTTTTCTATGATTTTATACCATTAAACATGTTGTTACTGCATCCTCTTTATACTAATGACAAATGCTATATCTGTATGATGTATGAGATCTCACATTGTTTAGGAATGAGAAGTTCTTGCTCTTTATAAGGTTCCAATGGGGCTTCAATTGTATCATTGACTAGTCCATTTGGAGTATAGGCCATGTGGTTTGGGTCTTCCATTGAGGCGTTACAAATGGTATCAGAGTCTATCTCAACCAAAAATATGAGACTTAAGCCATGCCACCTACAATGGACAGGCCCAACGAGGACGTCGGGAATTTAAGGGGGGTAGATTGTGATATTCCATAAGATATGGATAATGGTAGGTGGTGTATGAGATCTCATATTACTTGAGAACGAGAAGTTCTTGCTCTTTATAAGGTTTCAATGGGGCTCCAATTGTATCATTGACTAGTCATTTTGAAATATAGGCCATGTGATTTGGGTCTTCCATTGGAGTATTACATAACCTTACTCGTTGCACTATGAGAACGGATGAAGCAAGATTATGTGTGGAAGTTGATGCTGCAAAACCTCCCCTGACTCATTTTTGGATTAGGGCGCGGGGGTTGCCTTCGAGTCGAAAGCAAGAGATCGTATATGAAACACTCCCTGCATTTTGCTCTACTTGTAACATGCAGGGCCAGTAAAATGGGACAAGCTGGAAAGAATGGGAAGAGTTGAGTTGGTAGGAAAGGCCATTCGGAGATGGCAAAACTGGTAGTAGAACAGGGGACAGTGCCGAGTGCATATGATAATGTTGAAATTCTCCCGCCTGTTGCTATTGTGGAAAATACTATGATGATTGGAATGGAAACAAAGGATAATGGGAATGAGTTGGTGTCTGAATTAATTCCTCCATCGGAAGATCATTTGGTGCAGTTGGTACTTGAGAAGGAAGATCATTTGGTGCAGCTGGTAGAGTCGGTGGTTGTACAGACTGCTCCCAGTGGTAATTTGGTGCCACCTTTTGAAACAGAGGCTAAAAAGGATATGGTGTTAACCGATGATGGCCCAGATTGTGCTGGGAATGTTACAGGTTTGTGTCGAGTGGAGCCTTCAATGGATACTCATCAGAATAATCTTGAGGTCCTGATTGTGGCAGTGCAGGATCCAATAGTGGTGCAGAGTTAGCCACTGGTGGAAGAGGAGTTTGATGAGGAATTTGATGAAGAAATCCTTATGGTGGAAAATATTTCTTCAGAACCGGAATCGGAACTCTAACCAGAGGTTTTTTCACAGGATAAAGAATATCTTACAGAGTTTGAGGTGAATGAAGGTAAGAAGAGGTATAAGAAAAAGATGTTTATTAAAATGTGAAGTTCTTCTCAGGTTCTTGCCCGAAACTCTAATCTTGCTCAATGATTGATTCCATCTTGGTATGGAATATTAGTGGGGTTGGGACCTCTAGAAGTATATTAAAGACGTTGATTGGAAGATTGAAACTGAAAGTCATTGCTCTTTTAGAACCATTTCAAAATTTAGAGGTCCTCGTAAATTGGCAAGATGCCTAAATTTTGATAATTTTATTTCAAATGAGGTGGAAGGGAGAAAAATCTGGATTTTCTGGAATAGTAATTACAAAGTGCAATTTATTTCAGTTACAATAGGTGATGGTGCGGGGAAGTTTCTGCTGTCAATGATTTATGCTAAATGTTCCTGGGTGGAAAGGCGATACCTGTGGGAAGATCTAAGCATTAATAATTTGGGTTCGGACCCTTGTGTATTTGTGGGGGACGTTAATATTATTCGGAATGACTCAGAAAGGAGAAGAGGTAGACCACGGTCTAATGTCGTTATGGATGAATTTAATGATTAGA
Organism: Juglans microcarpa x Juglans regia; assembly: GCF_004785595.1. Classification (NCBI taxonomy): domain Eukaryota; kingdom Viridiplantae; phylum Streptophyta; class Magnoliopsida; order Fagales; family Juglandaceae; genus Juglans; species Juglans microcarpa x Juglans regia. The sequence goes on along the minus strand of NC_054601.1, from coordinate 25,275,611 downwards.
TTTATCAATGGGGGTCTTATGGAAATGGCTATAAAAGGGAGTGTTTTCACTTGATGTAATGGGCAGTCAGGTTTGGCCCCCTCGTGGGCACGGCTTGATCACTCTCTAATGGATAATTCTTTCATTAATTTGTTTCCTAATGCTATTTGTTCTTATTTGTCGCGTTCTACTTTAGATCATGCCCCCATGTTCATTGAGTTCAAAAAAGATCCTTTCTCTTATGGACTGGCTCCGTTTCGTTTCCAACAAATGTGGGTGGATCACCATGGTTTCCTGGATTGTGTTCAATCAGCTTGGGATTTACGGGTGGAAGGGTCTGTGTTATAAATTTTGTGCAAGAAATTAAAACAAAGGTGTTGCTTCGGGAATGGAACAAAAGGGTATTTGCCACACTTTGGGTCGTATTGATGCTCTTGAAAAACAGGTTGAGGTGATTGAACAACAACTTCAAACAAATTAGAAGGTAAATTTGGAGAGGAATCTACATGAGGCAGTCTCGGATTTGGCTAGTTGGAGGCGTCAGGAAGAGATGAGATTGGCACAAATGGCTAAGTTAAAATGGAAGGTGGAGGGTGATTGCAACTCAAAATCTTTTCATGCTTGCCTTGCTAACAAGAGAAGGAAAAGAGTGCTAGAAATGAGATCGAATGGGGTGGTTCATGAGAGTCCGGAAAGCATTCACCAAGGGGTATTTGGCCACACTTTGGGTCGTATTGATGCTCTTGAAAAATAGATTGAGGTGATTGAACAACAATTTCAAACAAATTAAGAGGTAAATTTGGAGAGGAATCTACATGAGGCAGTCTCGGATCTAGCTAGTTGGAAGCGTCAGGAAGAGATGAGATTGGCACAAATGGCTAAGTTAAAATGGAAGGTGGAGGGTGATTGCAACTCAAAATCTTTTCATGCTTGCCTTTCTAACAAGAGAAGAAAAAGAGTGCTAGAAATGAGATCGAATGGGGTGGTTCATGAAAGTCTGGAAAGCATTCACCAAGGGGCAGTGGATTTTTTTCAAACTTCACTTCAAGGAGAGCCACCCGTAGAGCAACCTAGATTGGAAGGGCTCATTGATCCGGTCATATTAGAGGAGGAAAATGTCTCCCTGCTTCACCCGCCTACGCTAGAGGAAGTGTTTAAGGCTTTGTCATCCATTACAAATCACAGTACTCCGGGTCCTGATGGGTTTGGCTCGGGGTTTCTATAAAAACAGTTGGGAGGTGGTTAATGTTGATGTGTGGAAGGCAGTACTGGAATTCTTTACATCTAAGCACCTTCCCAAATTCTTCACAGCCTCATATTTGGCTTTTATACCAAAGATGGAGTTGCCCACAGGTTTTGATAAGTTCCATCCCATTAGTCCCTGTTATGTGTTTTATTAAATTTGCTCCAAGATTATTGTCTCTTGACTAACAGGTATATTGTCTTGCCTGATTTCTTCAGAGCAAGGAGCCTTTATTCCTGGAAGAAGTATTTTTGAGAACATTAGCCTCACCCAGGAATTGGTGCATTCTATTGGTGCATTCTATTAATAAAAGGATCCACGGGGGTAGTATTTTGCGGAAAGTTGATATGGCGAAAACTTATGATCGGGTGGAGTGGGGGTTTTTGATAACGGTCTTACAAATATTTGGTTTTTCTTCTCAATTTTGTGATTTGATTCATTCATGTATTTCTAGTCCTTGGTATTCTGTCATGATGAATGGTACGATTAAGGGTTTTTTTCTGGGCGGTCGAGGTCTTCGTCAAGGTTATCCTCTGTCTCTTTATTTGTTTATCGTTCAACAAGAGGTCATATCCCAATTGATCCATAGGAGCGTGCGAGAGAGTAATTTTGGCCTTTTCTCTCTTGCTCGGGGTACGCCTATTGTCTCTCATTTGATGTATGCTGATGATGTCATGATTTTTTCTAATGGAAGTCAGAGGTCGGTTCGGGTTCTTCAACAAATTCTGAGTCAATATGAGAGGTGGTCGGGACAAACTATCAATGTTCAAAAATCTGCTTTGTATTGTTTGGATAAAATTTCTACTAGGCGCAAGCAATGACTTTTATGTCATACAGGCTTTATGGAGGGGAGTTTCCCTTCCAAATATCTAGGAGTGCCGATAATTCGGGGGAGACTGAAGCAGGCTCATTTAGAAGACATGGTGAATAAAGTGAGGCAAAAGATTAGTGGCAGGATGATGAGGCTACTTTCTATGGGTGGAAAACTTATCCAACATGATTATTTACCTATTTGTTGTTTTACAAGTTCCTCAAGTTACTATCTCCAAGATTCATAGATTGATGAGTTCATTCTTTTGGGGAGGAGCCGATGGGCGAGATAAAAAGAAATGGGTGGCGTGAAATCATATTTGTAATCCTGTGGAAGAAAGGGGCTTGGTGTACGGAGTCTTTAGGACACTCATAAAGCCTTACATATGCGCTTTGTTTGGAACCTTATTTAAGGTAATTCTTTATGGGCTAATTTTTTTAAAAGCGAAATATGTTGGATCGAAGCCGTGGTCTCTCATAGAAACTAATAAAGGATCCAGATTTTGGAGAATAGTTGATAATTTTATTCCGTTGTTGTTAAATTACTCCAAGTGGAAGCTTAGAGAATGAGATATATTTTTTTTTTTTGGTATGACAAATGGAGGGATAGTGGCCCCGTGCTTAATGAGATGCCTCTAGTGGGTTCACCCCTTTTAAAAGTTAAAGATTGCAGGTTGTCGGATAACTAGGACGTAGAGTACTTGGAGAATTTAGTAGGGTAGGAAAAGGTGGATGAGATTGTAATCTCTTTATCTGGGCCGAATTATGGGAAGGATGTTCTAATTTGGACTCCTACGGATACATGTATGTTCTCTACAAAATCTGCATGGAATTGTATTCGTATCAGAGGTACTCCTATGGATTGGCATGCATGGATTTGGCATAATAGCCTTCCCTTCAAAATGTCTATCCATTTTTTGAGGGCTTGGCATATGGCCTGGAGTGTGGATGATAGATTGCGCCGTATTGGTATTCCTCTTGTTTCCAAATGTGATTGTTGTAATAGTGGTCATATTGAAGACATTAACCATGTGCTCTTTGAGGGTGATTTTTCACAAAAAGTCTGGTCCTTTTTTGGCAATCTTTTTGGTATCCCTCTTGGTAGATCTTGGAAACAGAATGCTGGGACTTGGCTCAGGCGTGCTAGCTCCTCTTCGCAAGTGGGCTTTATTGTTGGCATCATTTCCATTATTGTTACTGGCGCCTATGGAGGAGGAGGTGTCTTACTCGGATAGAAGGTATTCTAGAAACTCATAAATCTATTGTTCATTCTATTTGTGTGTGGTTAGGATCTCTTTGTCAGGCGGCTAAGCAAATCAAGAGTCTGTCCCGCAGGGATGGCATGATCCTTGAGGCCCTACGGATAAATCTAGTGATCCCGAAAGTGCCATGTTGCAAAGTGGTAAGGAGGTTTAAACCGTCGTTGGGGTGGTATAAGTTGAACACGAATGGTAGTAGTATTGGTAATCCAGGTTCCAATGGCATTGGTGGAGTTATTCGTAATGATTCAGGTGGACATGTCCAGGCTTATGCCTCTCATATTGGTCTTGGTTTAAATAATAAAGCAGAACTTATGGCACTCTTTCATTGGTTGAGAATTTGCAAATCGCTGAACATCTCTAATGTGATAGTTGAAATGGATTCTATGGTAGTTATCTTTTGGTGGCTCAGAGGGAGATGCGGTGTGTGGTACCTAGATGATTTTTGGGAGGAAATTGTTGATTTATCCCGCACAATTCATTGTCGTTTCCAGCATGTTTTTCATGAAGGTAATAAGGTGGCAGATTGGTTAGCCAAGAAAGGGGCTGCAGGTGCTGAATTGGCTTATTCTAATAATTGTAATATGCCTCGGATCCTTCGAGGCCTGATTCGTTTGGATTCTTTAGGCCTTCCCTCTTAACGATGTTAGGTCTGGTTTCTTTGTGGTGTTTTCTTTTACCTTTTTGCTCCATAGGCTTGTCAAAGTTGGCATCTGGTTTGTATTTTTTGGGGTTACCCATGAACCTTATTTTGTTACCACGGTATTTCTCCGCCACAAGTGAGGGTTCTTATTAATAAAGATGGGAGTGGGTTACTCATGGACACGTGACCTTCCGCTCTTTAAAAAAAAAAATTCCTCTCATTAGCCACTATTAACCATCACACACTCCAAAACACCTAAATACCTTATGAAAAATACCTCCACACTGTATTAAAAGCTATAAGTGTGAAGTGTGTGATGTGAACAGTGATTGATTTGTAGCAAAACTATCTATTAAATTACCTAAAACTTGCCCATCACAATAACTTAACAAACACAGTAGCTACAACATAGAGTATCAACTTAAAAAAAAAAGATAACTATGCAATAATTCCATATAAAGTTGTTGAACAACTGTAGACCATAGCCAGTATGACTTACCAATGCCTCATCCAATGTAACTGCATTTTACTCATATTAGCTATTTTTTTGGCTTGCAGTGTCATTTAGCTTAGATGATGGCAGTTTAATATATGAGAACTTGTTTTTTCATAATAATTATTATACATAAATTTAAAAAATAGAAAAAAAAAAAAGATCAAGGTCGAGAATGGACACCACTTTTTAAATAAATAATCACAATTCCTTTTTTATTTGTTCTAAATAAAATTTCATGTGTCAGTAAGTGGTATTGTCAAAGTGTTTTCCATTTGTTAGGAATGACGAATTTCCTAACAAAGTGGTCAGATCCAAAATTCGTCGCAACATAGGATATTATTCATAAAAACCACATTAGAGGTGGATTTCAACTTGTGAAAATACACAGTTAATGGCTAAAATTTTAAGAGTTATTCCATTCTCAAGTTTGGCCTCTCAGCCCCAGATCTCTCTCTCTTGCTCTCTCTCTCTCTCTCTACGTGTGTATGCGCGGATTTTGGATTTTTGTTGTTTTCACCCTAGGAGGCGGGGCAGACAGAACTAGCCCCCAACTCCCTTTCCTTGCCCTAGCGTAGGGTAGGGGCGGGACCAAAATGACCCCTCGTCCTGCACCCATACTCTACACAACAGCTTGATAATATAATTTTTCAAATTTTAAACAATGTTTTCATTTTTAAAAGATGATTAACCAAAATTTTCAATCCATCATTTTCCCCAGACCGGTAGCTATCTGTCTGTTCGGTCCGGTCCAATTATTTTTTTTTGTTCTTTTTTTTTTCAAATAGATTAATAAAAAGATTTATTTAAGTTGCTAAATTAAAATTAAGTAAATTATTAATGTTGATTTTGTAACTAACTTATTAAAAAAATAATTAATTATAATTATATTGATGATGTTAATTGCTAATTTATTACTAACTTAGAGTATATCAATGTATTATTATAGTTAATGCATAATGAGCTATATTAAACTTTTTACATTTTGTATATGAATCATAAATAATTGAATTATGCATAGGTCCCCATCCATTCATGATTTTATTTACTTGCAAGTTACATATTTTACAAAAAGTTTATCTAATAACTTTAATTAGATCATAGATGTAGATGTTACTAATTAGTTAATGATGAATTGGTGATGGGTTAGTTAATTGATACCATATATTAGTTAATTATAATTTACAATAATATTTGTAATTGCTTTATGTTTACTTACATCTTAGTTATTTTACAAAAAAATTATCCAAGAACTTTAATTAGATCATAGATGTAGATGTTAGTAATTAGTTAATGGTGAATTGGTGATAGGTTAATTGATACTATACATTAGTTAATTAATAGAATATTAATTTGTAATTACATATTTAAAATTTTATATTATTAATGGTGATAGGTTAGACGAGAATTACATAATTAATTATACAATTATTATATAAAATAATATATATATATATATAATATTTAAAAATAAAATATATATATATTTCTATTAGGTTGGTTCAGTCTAGGAAAACTCCACCACGAGACCAGACCGAAAATTGAAAAAATGTAATTTCTTGAACCAAGACCGATCGGTCCCAACTTGGGGCCAGTACAAACCGACCGGCTTACAGCCTTGTGTATGATTTGGCGTTAATTTATCAGGAGTTGGATTTTGATTGGTATAATTGTAAAAATTTTAAAACTTGAAGAGTTAATTACTAAGATTAAAAAATTCAGAGAGCATTTTACAATCGCATGCCAACAGGTTAAGAGAAACATTTGCTCTACAAAAAAAAAAATAAATAAAAAAAAATAAAAATAAAAATCTTATAAAAATACACTTACTAATTAATGTGACTAGATGTACTATGTTAAATTGTAAATCTCCTATTATTGTAAAATATATTTGAAATTTCATATCAAATCAGATCAATTTGCAAATTTATTTTTATATTATCATTTTTTATTTACAATACTTTTCATGGATCAATGAGTTAATCATAAAAGGAGTTGTGCCAATTCTTGTAACTAGGAGTTCTTATATAGATTCATGCGTGCATCATTTATAATACATGTACAATGAGTTCATCAGAATGGGATTATGTTCAAGTTACATATGGTACAACTTTTTTTTTTCGTTTCTTTCCTCCAAATTAATTTCTTAATTTCTATATAAAATGATATATTTGTCGAACCCACAGTTAGATTGAGTGTTAATTAATCCCTTTAAGCAAATCAAGCACGCCAAATTTTAGAAATATTTCGTTTACAATCATCCATTAATTATTTGACTAATTTTTTCCGTATATTTCAAGAGTTTGTTTAAAAAAAATAATTTTGATTTTTAAAATATAGTTTGAATTCAAAGTTTTGAATTTCGTACTGTACCGGCTGGTAAAGTAAAAATATTTCGTTTCTGTGGTGTAACTGATACAAGGAAGGGTGTAGTTTTGTACCGGTCAGAATTTCGACCGTTTTGGACTATACCGGCCGTATTGACCTATATTTCAGTCTGTACGAGTCGATATTTTGGCCTTTTTTTTTCTTTTTTTTTTTCAAATTACAAGATTATTTTTTTGACCCTTCAATTCAGACTAAATTATTTATAATATATATATATATATATATAATTTATATATAATTTATTTAAATATAGACTATTATTTTAGAATATAATAGCTATCACGGGTTCCATGTGATATTTCTAAATAAATTGCAACTCAATCTAAAACTAAATGCGTCCCTAACAATCCATGCAAAGCATGCAATCCGATCGAAGCTATACATACTTAAGTTGAAGATGTAAAACCTGATCGATCATGCCAACACGACAGCCAAACCAAGATTGCCGGAAGACATTGTTGGGGATTAATGTCCTTCTGCAGCTTGTAGTGAGACTTTGGAGGCAGCTTGCATGCATGCGGCCTTGTTGGGGATTAATGTTGTTGACGTATCAATCTCTCATATTATTCTTTATTAATTATGATGAAATCTGCAAAATCATCGTCAGTATCATGCATCCTTTTTCCAGAAAAAGGACTTCTCTACTATGTACCTGTTCTGATCATGATCATCATTGCATTGAAGAAGTTCGACGTCAGTCGGATTCAGTTGGTTTAAAACTCCATTCAGATCGTATATTTGAGATTCTGAACTAGACCTCCCCACTTGCTCAGCATAATTAGGAGCCCATCCACTGTAGTTTTGATTATAGTTTTGTAAATGTATGGTTGGATTCATTTCGACTTCTAAAGGAATATTTCTGTACGGATCTTGAATGATCTGATCTCTCAAATGATCATCTGATGATGTAGCTAATATTGAAAATGGTTCTTGAATCTGATCTCTTCCCAGGATATTTGCAGAATGGATCATTCCTTGACCCCAGATCATTCCCATCATTAGATTTTCTGCTCCTTGGTTTCTAATATTCTCATCTAAATGCGGAGGGAAATTCATAACCATCCCTTCACAAACCATTTGTAAAAGAAAGTTAAAAAGCAGTACTATTTTTGGGTGTCAAAACCTTGACATGCATAGTTATGAAAAGGAAGAAAATTACTGCAATTCAATACCTGTTGGATCATTGATACTAAAGCATGGTTGGTAATTGGTTTGTTGATAAGCTTGAACTTGTTGCATGTCAACCATTAATGGAGTAGGGACAATATTCGAGAAAGGCGACTGCAAATTACTGGAGCTGATCATGTTTGGCCTATCTCTATTGAAATCTAAAGAAAATTCTCTTGTGGCATTGTAGAAATGATCTTGATCTGAGTGGAAGAAAGGAGAACTCAGACTTGGGAATGGTCTCGTGCTCAACATTAACATCCGGCTGTCGCATTGAAGGAGCTTCTCATAGTGTTTGTCAAGGGCACCTAGAGGAAATTCAAGATAGTGCCTCCTATATATATATATATATATATAGAGAGAGAGAGAGAGAGAGAGAGAGAGAGAGATAGCGTGTCAGTGAGAAATTAAATTTCAATTGAGTTGCATGTAAATAACAAAGAGAACTTCTGCAGATACAAAAAGATTATAAAAAAGTAAACACACAAACTGACGTGGGTTTACGTGATCCGTTAAATTTATTTTACAATAAAAGTAAGTTTACAATCTGATATACTGCAACAAGTTACGTCAGTTTTTGAATTTACTTTTGTGTAATCTCTTTGTGGCTAAAATATTTCTCAATAACAATTGAATCAAGGAAATTATGTGTATAAATAAGCATATTCTTTATTGAAAACGAATAAACCTGTGAATTAGAGCTTCACCATCAGTGAAATCTGAACTATTTTTCCAAAGAGTATGTTTCCTCGGCATTGGATTAGCTTCTATATAGAATGCAGGTGGACTACTGAGCTGAAAGGTAACGACACTATGATGAATTGAGACTTGAACAAGGAAAAAAAAAAAACTATATCAATTTAAGGATATATAATAAAGAGAATGACCTCAATTTCCAGAATTCCAGGCTGACCTTCCACCATTGAAGCTCTAATTGCTAGAACTTGAGACCACTGTATTTCAATCTTGCTCATCAAACCATCCTTCAAAATTTCCCACACCATCTTTTTCTTTGCATAGTAACACTTTGCCACCAAAGTATCTTCACGTTTAGCAACAACCTGCTCATTTTTCAGCCAGATATTCTTATTTATTTTATTTTATTTTATTAATTACAGATTTAAAATTTCGGGTATCACCTTCCACGAGCCGATTCTAATAAATGATGCGCAGAAGTTTGAAGCCTTCATCTTCTTATTATCAATACAGGCCTTTTCTTGAACCCCAGAATGGCCTGAGCTATGACTACTAGTCCCAGCAACAGCATCAGTACATTTAGTATTTTTTTCTGCATGGGAAACGCCCAGTTCATCCAAGCCCAAGAAAGGGGCCATGGGCTTGGATGATCTGATCTCTCAATGTTGGGGGTTTCTGTTGTTCGAGAGTGTCAAACCAATAGGACGCAAATTATGTTTAAAGTGGCAAAAAAAAAAAAAAAAAAAAAAAAACAAGAAGAAGTTTAGAACTTAAGCGTGTAATTCATGAATGATATCAGAAGAACAGAACCAACCTTATTAATTTATATCAATGCATGCGCAAAGAACAGAAATCTAAATTGTTCACTTCCAAAAATGGCGAAAAGAATAAAAAGATCAAATCTTTTGAACAGAAACCAAACTTGAGAGGGATAGAGTTTAATGTAATATATATAAATATCCATATATACATACACTATATATAAGCCCCAGCAATGAGTAGTATAGATGCTGCATGGAGATACCAAAACTCTCCATGCAGATACACAAAACCTTTCCAAAACCTCAAACCAGAAACAATACCCCTGAGGCAACCACAGATTTGACTGTTTGAACCCCATGCATAAACCCGCGGATAAACAGCCATAAACTCATCAAGAAAAAGATCAAGAAAACCAGACGTTAATTAAAAAAAAAAAATGAATCTTGGTCGACATACAATGGGAGAAAGAAAGGGAGATAGAAAAGAGTGCTTCAAGACACCTTTTCGTCAGTGTCTGCTGGTGTTTGCATCAGCCTCTGATTTGCTGCTTCTTGGATCTGAAGCGCACAAGCAGAGCTTCTATTGTTATAGCTAGACTCAAATGGCGGGTTGTTTAACTGTTCATGAGACTCACATAACTCACAATGCTTCTGATTCAACGACGAGAGAAACTTCCCACCAGGAACCATGTCTTCGCTTTTACTCTTATTTTAAGCAAACTATTTGAGATCAGAATAAGCACACTTTCAAATGACTCCGGAAATCCTTCAGCTGGACGATATAATATATATCTATATATGTAGAGAGAGAGAGAGAGAGAGAGAGAAGGGGGGGGGGGGGGGGGGGGGCGCCAATAAGAACGTACAGATGGCGCGCGTAGTCTGGTAGGAATCGTAGAAACAGGGGAAAGCAGAGTGTTAATGATGAGTTGGATGGGAAAGAAGTCTTTGTGATATTTGAAATAAAACGGATTTTTTAGTTTAGAAGACTGGTCATCAAAATTTAAAATATAAAAAAGTTGGCTCCAAAAATATTTCTTGGAATTTTTGCCATTTGGATTCGTTATATGTGTGTGTGTATATATATATATATATATATTTAAAAATTATAAAACAAAAATCAAGAAATTAATATGACTTAATATGATGATTTTTATTATTAATAAAGGTTATTAAATAGTACAACATTGGCCAAATGTGATAGTTATTTTATGGTAATTTTATTTGTGATATTTTCTTATAAAGATATTTACTAATTTATTTTTACGTTCTTTGGATAGTCGTAGAAAGTCTGTTTCTAAAGCTCACAATCTACATGTTTCTCTCCAATTGGAAGCAAACTTCTAACAACTAAAGTGTCGTAAGGCGCCACCACAGCGTCATGCACGCTTATGGGTTCTGTATAACCTCTCACTTCAAATCTAATATGGATTCCACTTATCAAATTTATCCCAAATTCTCTTTAAAAAGAGGAAGAGAGAGGGAGAGAGGGAGAATACATCTCATAACTTTAACTATTAATTAAGATTTCTATATTTTTATTTTTAGTTTATAAATATTAATATACCTAATTATACTCAAATTATCAAAAAAATATTTCGCACTCTTCGTTAAGATATGATTTTCAAAATTATTTATTATATTTTTTATCTGTCTTAAAAGTTGAATTTAAAAATATAAAATTATTATGGTATACAATATGCAAAGTATAATTATTTTTGACCAATCTTTCACGATCGAGACTTCTTTTTTATACATATAATACTCTTTTAATCTAACGGTTAGATCTAAGAGAAATGATATTTATAGTTTTAGGATGTGTAAGTTCCATACACCCACTTTAAAAAAAGTGATTAAATATAAGATCCACATGATAAAATTATATTTTTTCTTTTTTGATAAGAAGAAACATAATATTAATGATAAACATTACAAACAACTATCAAGCCAAATTGCTTGAGAGATGAAGTTTGGAAAACCATCACACCACATCTCAATAGACTCAACAGGCCAAGCATGTCGAGCTAGACCAGAAGCAGCCTCATTGCCCAACCTACTCACATGTTGAATCTGATATTCCATAAAAATAGCCAATCACTTCTTTGCTTCTTGCAATAAAATCCCTTGTATTGAAGAAGACTATGTTGTATCTTTTTTTTTTTTTTTTAGACTATGTTGTATCTTGAATCTCTCTTACCATCAATAGACAATCACTCTCTATGATCTGCTTTTTAATACCCATAAGAGCACATAACTGCAAGTCTCGAAACACAGCAAGCAACTCTATATCCTCAGGAGCAGCAACCTCAACTTCAGCTTCTCTAGCAGCCATAACAGTTTTACCATTAGCATCTCTGAGTATAGCTCCAATCCCAATTTTGTGTTGATCTCTAAACATAGTCTCATCCACATTTAACTTCAAAAAACCAGCAGGAGGTGGTTTCCACCCACATAACTTCTTAATCTCTGTATTAGACTTCCGTCTTGCATCTGTGTACATCCCATGAAGAGAAAGAGCATGCTCCACAGCCTGTGTCGACTCAAGTGTCACTTGTTTATGCATCTTCTTGTTCCTCCTAGACCATAGCCCCTAAGCTATTAAGAAAAAACTAGTCAAAGCCTCTGTTTTACCGAGGGCTTTCACTTGCATAGCAATCTCAAAAAATGAGTTATTTTTTTCACATTTTGTAGAAAAATACCCAACTGATCTTTAAATTAATATAGTTTCATATGATACGTTATATCTACTTTATAATAAAAATAAATTTACAGTCTAACATATTACATCAAAATCTAACATATTACATCAAGTCACGTCAGTTCGTGAATTTCTCTTTGTAGCTAAAACATTTCTCTTTATTTTTTCATTAATACTAAAGTTGAATGAGAGTGCTATATGCTGCTTTTCTTCATAAGACATGACAAACTATAAAATTGATGGTTTCAAAATGTCATGACCATGTAATCAATTAATTAATGAGATTTGCAGTTTTTTTCTCTCTCTTTGTGCTTAATTGATGTATTGAGAAGGGACAAAATATTGAAAATGATGTTGGATGCAGCCGGGGTCAAGGCCTCAAGTATCTCCAAGAATCTGATTTTGGATATTTTGAAAAAAACCTATCTTTAAAGGTTCACAGGTCATCCATCTGGCCATCGTAATATATTCTTATGGAACAAATTAAAGGGAGTGATTGCTGATTGGTATACTGTCTTACACCTAATTTGCATCTAATAATTTTACCATTAATTTCTACTTTTGGATACAATCGACAAATGTTTTAGTCATAAAAAAAATTTATAAAAATAAATTCATAAACTAATGTGAGTTAATATAATATGTTAAGTTGTAAAGTTACTTTTATTATAAACTAAATCTAACATATCACATGAATCTACGTCAATTTTTAAATTTACTTTCGTAAAATCTCTTTATTCGATTCTCTTGCTCTAAACTACTAATTAGAGTGATTCTGATATGATAAAAATCCATTTTATAGTTTTGCAAGTCAGTTTTGTTAAGATAAGTCAAAACCAGAAACTCTTGTTCTTGTTCTACTGTTGACGGAAGGCACAGCAGAAAGATGGTAATATTTTCAAAGTTTTTTCATAGTTGGTATTCATAGTAAATTTATTTGCATTCTATAGATACTTTGGATTGGAAATCTAGCTTTAAATCTTCATTTTCTGATTGTTAATACTTAGACTAGATTGACAATTAAGTTATAGAGATAGACCTCTTAATCAGAGTTTGGAAAATGATGAAGCATTCTTGTAGCCCAAGTGTTTGACATTTGTGTCACTAGTTTTGATATTTCTGTGATCTCTGCATTTCCTGCACCCATTTTACTAATACTCATATTCCTCATTTCTTTTAAATTTGACAAGCAATCAGAAAATCAATTCCACTTCATTCTTAAACTTTGTTTCATAAAAAAAAATCATTTAATAAAAAGATCATAACCATCATTTCCTCAATACCCTCCACACCAATACATAATCATATATTCTTGTTTCTCTCCTTAGTGAAAATTTTACATAATCATAAATATCGAAATACGTGATTAATTGAAAATTTACGAGAATTACATGATTATTTTATAGGTGACGATTAATTATTGTTTGAAATTTTAAGGAAAATTCTAAAAAAGCTAAGAAGTCCAGGTAAACGGAGTTCCTATGCTAGACTTTGTATTAAAATAAAATGAGCTGAGGTTGACTTTTTGGAAAATATACATATTTGGTTATGAAAAGAAATTTGAACTACCTCAGTTATTTGTTCTGCATTACTCATGAGATTTTGTTTAAGAAGAAAGTATTTTCTGTCATGACTGGTGTAGACATGAGCTTATTTTTGACATTCTGTTTCTAACTGTGCAAAACAGAGCGAATAAGTAATTTTGTGCATAAATTATGTTTTTGAGATATGATTATGTTCTTTTCTGAAGATGTTTTACTCTGACGTTATATGATGTGATTTTTGAAAATCTCTGGCATAACATTCTATTTCTATTTCTGTTCCGTTCTGACCTTACCACGGGCGTAAAACTGTGGCCTCTGTTCAGGTTGGTACCAACTTTTCTGTTTCTGGTGCACCTATTTTGGAAACAAAGTAGTTTTCTGCGTGGTCTTTCCTATGTGCACACTCGGGGCTCCGAGAATGAATAAGAGAAAGATTCACATTCTGTTTCTGCTCGGTTAGCTACCGGGATTTGCACAATCCTACCACGGGGGTTAAACATGGTATTTGTTCTAATATGATAAGATGAGATGTGATATTTCAGTTTATGCTATGCCAAAGGGATTTTGATTATGAATATTTTCAAGTTTTCGCTCTGATATTTTTTATAACACGTTCTGATGCTACATTTTGAAAATATTATTCTGATTCTGCATTCTAAAAGAAAATATTTTTGTTCTGCATTCTGAACTCTGTAAATGCTCATGTTTATACACTGTAGATGGCATCTGTTTACTGAGTTGTTGATAACTCACCACTTATCTCCATATATTTTTTAAATAATTTTGATGGTTCAGCTGAAGAACAAGAGTAAGAAGTTTTAGCAAGGTGTTATGATCGTAGTGGAATAAGTGTCTGAGGGTACAAGTTCTTATTTGAGAGTCGTAGTTAGTAAACTTATTTATTTTTCGGGTATTTTGATTTGATGAGTTAAGGATATTTTCGAGTTTTTGGAGAATTTCTAATTTATGTTATTGAGAATTTCTTTGTTGTCCTATGGAAGAACTTAGATATTTGGATTGATTGAATAGATTAATATTTTATGGAGTTTTCTAAATTTTATAGTTGTGTTATTTAAGTTAATATTAGGTATTAAGAGCTAACTCTCCGAACCTCCGGAAATGAGGCGTTACAATATATGCTTTTATATTTACTTGCAACTTAGGTATTTTACAAAAAAATTTATCTCATAACTTTAATTAGATCATAGATGTAAATGTTAGTAATTAGTTAATGGTGAATTAGTGATATGTTAGTTAGTTGATATCATACATTAGTTAATTATAATTTACAATAATATTTGTAATTGCTTTATGTTTACTTACAACTTAGGTATTTTACAAAAAATTATCTAATAAATGTAATTAGATCATAGATGTAGATGTTAGTAATATGTTAATGGTTAGTGATAGGTTAATTGATAATATACATTAGTTAATTAATAGAATATTAATTTATAATTACATATTTAAAATTTTATATTGTTAATGGTGATAGGTTAGATGAAAACTACATAATTAATTATACAATTATCATATAAAATAATATATATAAAATATATTTAAAAATAAATAAAAAAATATATTTTCCTATTCAGTCGGTCTGGTCCCAGAAAACTCCACCCCGAGACTGGACCGAAAACTGAAAAAATGGAATTTCTTGAACAGAGATAGATTGGTCCCAACTTCAGGCCACCGACCGGCTTACAGCCCTATGTATGACATGGCGTTAATTTATCAAAAGTTAGATTTTGATTGGTGTAATTGTAAAAATTTTAAAATCTGAAAAGTTAATTACTAAGATTAAAAAATTCATAGAGCATTTTACAATCGCATGCCAACGGGTTAAGATAAACATTTGCTCTACAAAAAAAATAAAAATAAAAATCTTATAAAAATATACTTATTAATTAATGTGACTAGATGTGCAATGTTAAATTGTAAATCTCCTATTATTGTAAAATAGATTTAAAATTTCATATCAAATCAAATCAATTTGCAAATTTTTTTTCATATGATCATTTTGTATTTACAATACTCTTCATGGATCAATGAGTTAATCATAAAAGGAGTTGTGCCAATTCTTTCAACTGCAGAGTTCTTATATAGATGCATGCATGCATGTATAATACATGTACAATGAGTTAATCAGAATGGGATTATGTTCAAGTTACATATGGTATAACCTTTTTTTTTTTTTTTTTTTTTTTTTGCGTTTCTTCCCTCAAAATTAATTTCTTAATTTCTATATAAAATGATATATTTGTCGAACCCACCCTTAGATTGAGTATTAATTGCTAAAACAAAGTAAGGAAATACACACCAAGTGTTTGTGAAAAAGTTCTATAGAACTATATTTTTTATTGCAGTATATTTCCTTGCATAAAGTGCTCTGTACAGTGATGGCTATTTATAGAATATGTACATAACATAATTGAATTGAATAACCTCTAATATTGTGACACCTAGCTAGTCTATTTATTCTCTCTATTACAATGAGATTCGGCAGATGTATTCTCAAAGGCTTTAGAGGATTCTTGCTGATTTTCTGAAGGTAATGCATGTACCTTATTATCCGCCCGCGATTCAAGCGACACATGTGCAAGTGTAAGGCTTGATTGAAGAAGTGTGAAACGAGTTGTGGATAGCAGTTTGGTGAGAATATCAGCTATTTGGTCTTTGCTAGAAACAAATGCAACGTGAAGAGATTTGGCAGCAACGCTAGGGCTGTACAGAAAATTGTAAAACCGGCCGAGACCGACTCAGACCGACCGCCAGAGCTCGGAACCGGCCGAAACCGGTAGGGAACCGGTCGGCCGTCGGTGATAAATCATCAAAACCGGCGTCGGCCGGTTCGGTTGCGGTTTGAACCAACCAAAAACCGAAAAACCGGCCGACGCCGTACATATATATATTTTTAAATATATTAATTTATTAAACGACGCCATTTTACTTAAATAAGTGAAACGACGTCGTTTAATTCTTAAAGTTAGAAAAAAAAAATAACCGAAACGGCGCCGTTCAGCCCTAGGGCATATTTTGTCCCTTCGCGGCTTCGCCCCCAAGGCCCCAACCCCCAGTCCCAGACTCACTCTCACAGACTCACTCTCACTCTCTTTCCGCCTCCCTCTCTCTCTCTCTCTCTCTCTCTCTCTCTCTCTCTCTCTCTCTCAGCTAACGATTTCGCAACGACGCCGTTTCGGACCTTCGGTTTCAACGACGCCAGCCACTCACGGCGAGTTCGAGTTCGAGCCGTGACGCCGCATCGCCACGACGCCATCCACGACTCCAGCCACTCACGGCGAGACTTCCTCCGGCAAACCGACTCTCCATTGTTGTTTTAGCATTTTAGGTATGATTTTCATACTTATTTATTTATAAGTATTTTTTATTTTTTTATTTAGAATCCGAGGATCAATTTTTGGATTAGGGTTTTTGTTTTCTGATTTGGTATTTCAATCTAGGGTTAGGGATTGTGTTTGCTTTGTTTGAGATGATTGAAATAGTGAATATCATTTTGATGAAGAATTTTGATTGATTTTCGCAGTGTGCATTGCCATTCACGGATTGGAATTTGGATGTAATTTTGTTGAAAAAAAATAATTTGTGATGTTTATTGAAAGTAAAATTTATGAATGTTTATGTTATAAATAATTTGTGATGTTTATTGAAAGTAAAATTTATGAATTTTATGTTATAAATAATTTGTGATGTTTATTGAAAGTAAAATAATTTGTGAGATTTATGAGCGATCTAAAATGTAGATTAGAATCTTAGATTTGTGATGTTTGCCACGTTGCAAACTAGCTGCTGTGTAATTAACAATTGGGGTGATTTTTTGTTCTTTCTTGTTTTTACATGTTAGATGGATTCTTCGTCAAGTCCAATTGATCTTGATTCGAACTCCCAAATACAAAAAACTCTCGACTTCAAGTGCCCCTAATAGTAGTAATTGTCCACTTCCTAAGAAACGGAAGGGGAAGGATCCGTCAATTGTTTGGGATCATTTTACAAAAGTTGAGGGTTGTTCCGTAGATGATCCTAAGGCCAAGTGCAATTATTGTGGCAAGAGATACGCTTGCCACTCGAAGAGGAACGGAACTTCAACTATGCAAAACCATCTACCTTCATGTCTCAAAAATCCTCATAAGCGTGGGCCTTTAGATAAATACCAAACAACATTGGCAGGTGAGGTATCCTCGGAGGGGTTTGGAGAGAGTGATAATTCTTTAAGAAATCTTGTAACTCATAAATATAGTGAGGAGGCTGTGAGGATGGCGCTTGCGGAGATGGTAATTCTTGATGAATTACCATTTAGAATTGTTGAAGGGCAAGGATTTAAGAAGATGGTTTGGTTGCTTGAACCTAGATTTAAAGTGCCATGTCGAGTGACGGTTGCAAGAGATTGTATGAAACTATTTGCATCTGAAAAAGCCAAACTTAAAAAGTTATTCAAAGATGGGGGAATGAGGATTTCATTAACTACCGATACGTGGACATCGGTACAAAATCTTAATTATATGTGTTTAACTGCCCATTTCATTGATAGTGATTGGAAATTACAGAAGAAAATTATAAATTTTTGTTTAATCCCTAATCATCGAGGGGATACCATTGGAAAATATGTTGAATCGTGCCTCCTTCATTGGGGCATTGATAAGATATTTACTATTACTGTTGATAATGCTAGCTCAAATGATACTGCAATTGCATATTTGAGACATTTTTTGACGGAGAATATGTTGGAAGGGAAGTATATGCACATGAGATGTTGTGCTCTTATTCTAAATCTTGTCGTGAATGAGGGTCTTAAGGAGTGTGATGATGCCATTACAATGGTTAGAAATGCTGTTAGATATGTGCGCTCCTCCCCTGCAAGATTAGACAAGTTTAAGAGATGTGCAGAAAAGGAAAAAATTGATTGTAAAAAAATGTTGTGCCTTGATGTACAAACCCGATGGAATTCAACTTACATGATGTTGGAGGCTGCTGAGAAATTTGAAAAGGCTTTTAGGCGAATGGAGAGTGAGGACTACAATTTTCTTTCTTACTTTAAGGATGGAAACATTGGGCCTCCTAGAGCTGACGAGTGGGAGACAGTGCGGGTTTTTGTAAAATTTTTGAAAATGTTTTATGATGCCACTTGTCGATTTTCTGGTTCTTTACATGTCACGGCAAACACAAGTTTTTTGGAGATTTGTAGGCTCCAAAAAGAGTTGGTTAGACTGTGTGAGAGTCAGAATACTTGTTTGATGAGCATGGCCATAAGCATGAGAATGAAATTTGATAAGTATTGGGGTTCATTGGATAGACTGAATTTGTTGTTGTTGATTGCAGTTCTCCTTGATCCACGTAGTAAGTTGGGGCTTCTTACTTTTCACTTAAAAAAAATTTATGATCATAATTGGGCTGAAGATTTATTGTCGAGGGTGAGACAATTATTATCAGACATGTATGAGGAGTATAATGCTACGTTCGGTTCTTCCTCGAGTAGCAGAGAACATGTTTCCCCTCCGTCATCTGCACCTCCAGATGATGTTGAAGACAATCTTGAGTCACAACTTTTTTATGAGTGGTTGCAAGCATCGACTGCCTCTGGATCTACATCTACCAAAACAGAGATTGATCGGTATTTATCAAATGGTTGTGAGGCATTCAGTCAATCTTTTAATTTGTTGAATTGGTGGAAAGTGAATGAGCCTAACTATCCTATACTTGCGAGAATTGCACGAGACGTGTTAGCCATGCCTGTTTCCACGGTTGCATCAGAGTCCGCATTTAGTACGGGAGGTCGGGTACTTGATCCTTTTCGGAGTTCCTTGGCTCCAAGAACTGTTGAGGCACTTATTTGTACTCAGAATTGGTTGCGACATCCGTCAACGCCAATTGATATTCGAGACTCCATGGATAATGTTGAGAGCTTTGTAGTAGAATCTGGTAATGTGTTTTTAACTTTTTCTCATTCAATTCCATATTCATTTATTTTTATTATTTAATTTAATTTGTTTTCATTATCCTAATTTATTAATATTGATAATTTGATTATTTGGTGTTTTCTTATAGAGTTAGGAGCATCATACATCACAACTATTGATGATTGAAGAGTCGAAGACTGCAGACTGAAGAATGAAGATTTTTTGAGTTTTATTCAAAAACAATTGTTATTTGTTGCTTAAGACAATTTAATTTTGTTTGTAATGTGTATTAAACATCTAGTGGAGTTTTTTTTATTTATCTAGTAATTAATAATTTAGTATATAAGATAATAAGACTATAAAATATAAGTAGTATATATGTAGTAGTTACTAGTTAATAGTTATTAGTTACTAATAATATATGCATGGCATGATTAAAATTAAAAAGAAATTGATTTAATTAATTAATTTTAAAAATTTTGGAAAAAAAAAAATCTTTGTAGTAGATGATTTTGAATAACAAAATGAGCTGAAAAAGAGGTTGAATTGGGTCTTAAAATGGCCCAAACAGTGCCAAAACCGGCCCAAACACATTGGCCCAAACCGGCCCAAACCCGACAAACCGACCGTGAACCGGCCGGTAATCGAACCGGTCGGTTTTCACACCCTCATTCGGTCGGTTTCGACCGGTTTTGAGGCTCTAACAAACCGACCGGTCGGTCTCGGTTTGGGCCCAAAACCGAACCGACCGGTCGGTTTTTCAGCCCTAAGCAACGCTTTCATAGACAAAGTGATAATCCACATCAACATGCTTTGTCCTAGAATGCAGTACCGGGTTCACTGACAGATATGTGGCACCGATGTTTTCGCACCAAAGTGTGGAAGGTTCCGAGAGACCAACACCAAGTTCTTTTAAAAGAGACTACAACCAAAGAATCTCACAAACAGTATTAGCAACTAATTTGTACTCGGCTTCAGTAGAAGACCGAGCAATAATGGGTTGCTTTTTAGAACCCCATGAAATTAAATGATTTCCAAAATAAATACAGAAACCTCTCGTGGATCGTCTATCATCATGACACCCAGCCCAATCAGCATCATAAAAGGCAATTAATTTAGTAGAGGAGGAGGAAGAAAAGCATAAGCCAAGCTGATGTGTACTATTAAGATAACGAAGAATACGTTTAACAGCTGACCAATGTAGAATACTAGGATTATGCATAAATTGATAGACACGATTTACAGCAAAACAAATATCAGGACTAGTGAAGGCAAGGTATTGAAGACTCCCAACTACACTACGATACCATTGAGGATCCTCATATGTACAACTATCCAAAGCAATGAGCTTTTCCGAACAAGACATGGGCGTAGACACTGCCATAGAGTTGTGCATATTTGTTCTTTTGAGTAAATCAGTAATGCATTTGGTCTGAGACAAAAATTGACCCGAGGATGTCCTATGTACTTCAATACCTAGAAAATAACGTAATAAACTGAGATCTTTGACAAGAAAATATTTACTCAGGCTAGCAATAAATTGAGAAATCAGTAGAGGACTCGATCCAGTGACAACTATATCATCAACATATATCAAGAGATAAATGCAATCTGAGCCAGTGCGGAAAATAAATAAAGATAGGTCAGCACTAGAACACCGAAAACCAAGAGTAAGCAATCTACCACTAAGTTTAGCAAACCAGGCTCTAGGAGCCTATTTCAAACCATAGATAAACTTGTTTAACTTACAGACGTGAAGAGGAAAGTCTGGATTCACAAACCTAAGGGGCTATTTCACGTACATTGCTTCCCCAAGATCTCCATGCAAGAATGCATTTTGTATGTCTAGTTGGTGAAGAGCCCAGTGAGAGGAAACAACAATTGAGAGAAGGAGACGAATGGTAGTGGGTTTAACCACTGGACTGAACATCTTAGAGTAATCAATACCCTGTTGCTGATGAAACCCTTGAGCAACAAGCCTGGCTTTACGCCTCTCAATGATTCCATCAGCGTAACGTTTTGTTTTCAAAATCCATTTTGAGCCAAGCAGATTATAGGTGGTAGACGGAGGGACAAGGTTCCACGTTTGGTTTTGAAGCAAGGCATCTATTTCAATGGCCATGGCTGATCGCCACTCATGATGTTTAGAGGCTTCAATATATGACGTGGGTTCCTCTGGAACCGAAGGAAGAGATGAAGTCAAAGAGGGTGACTCAGTGAGAGAAACAGTCGGCTTGGTAGAGGCCACGGAATGTTGCCATCTGTGGGTCGACGAGGATGGAGAGAGTGGGTCTGAGTTCGGGTAACCATGGAGTGATTGAGAGATGGAGACGAAGACTCTGATTCTGGAATGTGAGAAGTGGTTGCGGCGGATTGAGTATTTGATGTAGAGGAGATGACTGAGGGAGATGTTGAAGCCCTAGGAGATGATCGAGAGGTCATTCGGTCAGAAATGTTGTTTGTGGAAGGTGTGTGGGAGGAGTAGTGTGTGGGCTCAGAGAATAGTTATGTGAAAGAGATGTGGATGAAATTGTTAGTGGGCCAAGAGAAATATTGGGTTGAGGTTCAGGAAAATGAGATGGAGAGAGGGACGCTGATGAAGGTTTCAGAGTAGCCATAGAGTCTGGGTTGGGCTTATGAGAGAAGGGAAAAATAGACTCATTAAAAGTGACATTTAAGGTGTGGCCCGAATCTATGTGGAGATAGAGATGGCCTTTGTGATCTGGGCTGTAGCCCATGAACACACATTCTTTAGACCTGTAGTCCATTTTATGGGTGTTAAAAGGCCAAAAATTGGGTCAACAAGTACATCCAAATACTTTTAAGAAAGTAATCTGGAACTTGACCCATTAAGATTTGAAAAGGAGATTGATTTTGAAGAAGTAGAGTAGGCATGCAGTTTATTAAGTAAGTAGCAGTGTGAAAAGCCTAGGCCCAATAAGTGTGAGGAACCGAGGCATGAGAGAGTAAGGCAAGGAATGTGACAATAACGACGTTCCACCCTCCCATTTTGTTGATAGGAGTATGGACATGTGATTCGATGAGAAATTCCAAAATTGCGAAAAATGGATTGAAGGGGGCGAAACTCACCCCCCATCTGTTTGGATCGAGATAATGTTGAAGGGAAATTGATTGCACACAAATTGAATAAAGGCAGTAACAAGAGTTGAGACATTTGATTTTAATTGCATTGGAAAATACAAATAAACTTTGAGTAATCATCTACGATAGATAGAAAATAACAAGATCCTTTTATGGACAAGGTAGATGCAGGACCCCATACATCAAAAAACAATAACTGAAAAGGATAGGTAGATCAGCTGGGTGAGGGATGGTGAGACACTGCATGTGCTTTGGCTGAGGTGCATGCATAGCAGTGTTGAATAGATGTTGAGGTGCTGAGAGGTGGACAATATTGACGAAGGATGAGAGATGTGGCGCGTGGACAGGGATGGCCCAAGCTAGAGTGCCAGAGTTGAGCTGTTGTACGAAGGCCAACATAAGCTTGAGGAGAAATGGAAGAAGAAGGTGGTGTAGGCTTTGCATCTGTCCGAAGCACATACAAACCGTTCTCAACATGTTTAGAAGCACTGCCTGGGTTCATGAATCCTCCACATTGAAAAAAGAAGAGTGAAATTCAAAATAGACATTATTATCTTGACAGAATTGACGAACTAAAAGAAAATTACGAGAAATTGAAGGAACATGTAAAAGATTATGTAAGAGAGATTTGCCAGTGTTTGAAGAAAATTGAGCCGAGCTTGTGTTGTGAATGGGAAGACTGGAACCATCACCGATGCTCACTGTTTCAGGACCTAATAAATAGACGAATCCAAGTTAAGGTTATGTAATTCGGATGTAAAATGATGGGATGCTGCCGAATCTAGAAACCATGTATTAGTGTGAGAGGGAGCTGGAGTAATGGCCTTGTAATTAGTAGTGACTGATTAAGGTGGAGGAGATTGATAACACTGATCAAACCGATAGTAACAGGTAAAAGCAGTATGACCCCCTTTTTGACAAACTTGACAGACTGATTTGTTGTAGGAATGGGAGAAGGGGGGTCGGGGTCTAGGCAGAATACCACGGCCATTATGGCGTCCACGACCACAACCATGAGAAAAGTTGTGACGGCCACGAGAGGAAGAGTAACCAGATAGTGGTGTTTTTACAGTGTTATTGGCTATTATGGAGGTGCGAGATAAGAGGGAGCTGGTTTGGTGAGAAAGTCGAGATTCATAGTTTAAGAGGAAGCTGTAGATTTGATTTGGAGTAAGACATCAGGGTGAGTTGTGAGCGAGGTAACTAAGGACTCATAGTCTCTGCCTAGACCAGTTAAGATAGTGATAGAAATTTTAGAATCGTCTAAGGGATGACCAGCATCATTCAAAGTAGCAGCAAGAGCTTTCACTTTGTTTATGGTAGCGATTTGAAAATTCGTATGAGTGAGGTGGGTTGACGATTTTGCTGCAAAAAGATCGGTGAGTGTTTCCAGACCTCAGAGGCAGTAGAGCAGTCAATAACCCGGACCAAGACCAAATCAGATAAAGAAGAATTAATGGCCGAAATGACCAACTGATCTTGATGAATCCATTGAGGATAGGCAGGATTAGGAAGATTATTAATGGTGGTAGGCGGCATTGGAAGAGAACCATCAACATGTTCGAAGACTTGATGCCCCTTCAAATACAGCATTATTTGCGCCTTCCAAAGAAGAAAATCTTCGATGGTAAGTTTAATATTACAAAGTGATTGGTAGAATTAAGAAGGGAGGGAGAGGTAGAAGAGTTGGTTGATTTTGATGAAGGAGCCATAAGTGTATATCAGTAAGGAAGAAGAGAGAGAAAAAAAAAATTGCATGAAGGACACGGGTCCGTTAAGCTCGTGATACCATGCTAAAACAGAGTAAGGAAATACACACCAAGTGTTTATGAAAAAGTTCTATAGAACTCTATTTTGTATTGCAGTATATTTCCTTGCATAAAGTGCCCTGTACAGTGATGGCTATTTATAGAATATGTACATAACATAATTGAATTGAATGACCACTAATATTGTGACACCTAGCTAGTCTATTTATTCTCTGTTACAATGAGATTCGGCATACGTATTCTCAAAGGCTCTAGAGGATTCTTGCTGATTTTCTAAAGGTAATGCATGTGCCTTATTATTAATTAATCCTCTTTAAGCTAATCAAGCACGCCAAATTTCAGAAAGATTTTGTTTACAACCATCCATTAATTAATTGACTAATTTTTTCCGTATATTTCAAGAGTTTGTTTTAAAAAATTTTAATTTTGATTTTTAAAATATAGTTTGAATTCAAAGTTTTAAATTTCGTATCGATACGATCGAAATATTTCATTTATGTAGCATAGTCGATACATAGAAGGATATAGATTCATACCGGTCAGAATTTCAACCCGTACTGGCCGTACTGATCTATATTTCAACCTGTACTGGTTGATATTTTGCTATTTACTTTTTTCTTTCTTTTTTCTCATTTCTTCAAACTGCAAGCTCATTTTTTAACCTCCATCATTTCAGATTAGACTATTTATAATTTATATATATTTATATATAATTTATTCATACATAGACTATTATTTTGGAATATAATTTTTATATATTTATATGTATAATTTATTCATGTATAAACTATTTCGAAACGGTATCCGAAACGGTACATGTATCAAAATATCTCGTTTCAATGCCTCGACTAAAATGGTCACTAATACGGTATTCAAAACATTGGACATTGAATATTTATAAATAATATAATTTGATGAAAACATGCACACGCAGAAGAGACAGAGATCGATGGCCAAAGTTTAATTGGAGGAATAGACTATCAAGGTGGTAGCCCAGTTGCTACGAGCTGGTATTTCATGGCTTTCAGGTCAGGAGTTCGAGTCAAGAAATAAGTTGCAATCACTTGTGTTAGTAAAACCTAACTTTTGGGCCATGGGATGGACTTTGAACTAGTTGAATATTTTGGGAGTGTTGTGGTGACGGGCTCGCTCTTGGAGGAATAACTATGTTTCAAACCGAGCGTCTCGCAGTGGAGAATGGCTCATATGGTCACATTTAGGGAGGATTGCTACGCTATTCGTCCTATCTCCCTTTAAAAAAATTTAAATAAATAAAAAAGTAGAGGAATAGGGAGGAATACACCGTACAAGCTAGCTAGCTATCACGGGTTCCATTAGAATCCCCAGCAGTCATCAGCAACTCATGAAAAATTGATATTTGTAAATAAATTGCAACTCAATCTAAATACAAAATGCGTCCCCAACAATCCATGCAAAGCATGCAATCCGATCGAAGCTATACATACTTAAGTTGAAGATGTAAAACCTGATCGATCATGCCAACACGACAGCCAAACCAAGATTGCTGGAAGACAATGTTGGGGATTAATGTCCTTCTGCAGCTTGTAGTGAGACTTCGGCGGCAGCTTGCATGCAGGCGGCCTTGTTGGGGATTAATGTTTCATGCATCCTTTCTCCAGAAAAAAGACTTCTCTACTATGTACCTGTTCTGATCATGATCATCATTGCATTGAAGAAGTTCGACGTCACTCGGATTCAGTTGGTTTAAAACTCCATTCAGATCGTATCTTTGAGATTCTGAACAAAACCTCCCCACTTGCTCAGCATAATTAGGAGCCGATCCACTGTAGTTTTGATTATAGTTTTGAAAAGGTATGGTTGCATTCATTTGGATTTCTAAAGGAATATTTCTGTACGGATCTTGAATGATCTGGTCTCTCAAATGATCATCTGATGATGTAGCTAACATTGAAAATGGTTCTTGAATCTGATCTCTTCCAATATTCTCATCTAAATGCGGAGGGAAATTCATAACCATCCCATCACAAAACATTTGTAAAAGAAAGTTAAAAGAGCAGTACTATTTTTGGTTGTCAAAACCTTGACATGCATAGTTCTGAAAAGGAAGAAAACTACTGCAATTCAATACCTGTTGGATCATTGATACTAAAGCATGGTTGGTAATTGGTTTGTTGATAAGCTTGAACATGTTGCATGTCAACCAGTAATGGAGTAGGGACAATATACGAGAAAGGCGACTGCAAATCTCTATTGAAATCCAAAGAAAATTCTCTTGTCGCATTGTAGAAATGATCTTGATCTGAGTGGAAGAAAGGAGAACTCAGACTTGGGAATGGTCTCATGCTCAACATTAACATCCGGCTGTCGCATTGAAGGAGCTTCTCAAAGTGTTTGTCAACTGCACCGGGAGGAAGTTCAAGATAGTGCCTCCTATATATATATATATATATATATATATATATATATATATATAGATAGATAGATAGATAGATAGCGTGTCAGTGAGAAATTAACATTCAATATAAGAGTTGGATGTAAATAACAAATGAATCAAGGAAATTATGTGTATATATAAGCATATTCTTTATTGAAAACGAATAAACCTGTGAATTAGAGCTTCACCATCAGTGAAATCTGAACTATTTTTCCAAAGAGTATGTTTCCTCGGCCTTGGATTAGCTTCTATATAGAATGCAGGTGGACTACTGAGCTGCAAAAAGTTACAACAGTACTATGAATTGAGACTTGAACAAGGAAAAAAAAAAAAACTATATCAATTTAAGGATATATATAAAGAGAATGACCTCAATTTCCAGAATTCCTGTCTGACCTTCCACCATTGAAGCTCTAATTGCTAGAACTTGAGACCACTGTATTTCAATCTTGCTCTTCAAACCATCCTTCAAAATTTCCCACACCATTTTTTTCTTTGCATAGTAACACTTTGCCACCAAAGCACCTTCACGTTTAGCAACAACCTGCTCATTTTTCAGTCAGATATTCTTATTTTTTATTTTATTTTATTGTGTCTTTAAGTCTTTGATTATTTATTAATTACAGATTTCAAGCTCCGGGTATCACCTTCCACGAGCCGATTCTAATAAATGATGCGAGGAAGTTTGAAGCCTTCAACTTGATCTTATTATCAGTACAGGCCTTTTCTTGAACCCCAGAATGGCCTGAGCTATGACTACTTCTCCCAGCAACAGCATCAGTACATTTAGTAGTGTTCTCTGCATTGGAAACGCCCAGTTCATCCAAGCCCAAGAAAGGGGCCATGTTCGAGAGTGTCAAACCAATAGGATGCAAGCACAGAAGAGCTTCAATCAACTTAGCCTACAAATAATGTTTAAAGTGGCAACAAAAAACAAAAAACAAAAAAACAGAAGAAGTTTAGAACTTAAGCGTGTAATTCATGAATGATTTCAGAACAACAGAAACCAACCTTATTAATTTATATCAATGCATGCGCAAAGAACAGAAATCTACATTGCTCACTTCCAAAAATGGCGAAATGAATAAAAAGATCAGATCTTTTGAACAGAAACCAAACTTGAGAGGGATAGAGTTTAATATAATATATATAAATATCCATATATACGTACACTATATATAAGCCCCAGCAATGAGTAGTATAGATGCTGCATGCAGATACCAAAACTCTCCATGCAGCTACACAAAACCTTTCCAAAACCTCAAACCAGAAACAACACCCCTGAGGAAACCACAGACATGACTGTTTGAACCCCATGCATAAACCGGCGGATAAACAGCTAGCCATAAACTCATCAAGAAAAATATCAAGGATACCAGAGTCAATTAAAAAAAAAAAAATGAATCTTGGTCGACATACAATGGGAGAAAGAAAAGAGTGCTTTAAGACACCTTTTCCTCGGTGTCTGCTGGTGTTTGCATCAGCCTCTGATTTGCTGCTTCTTGGATTTGAAGCGCACAAGCAGAGCTTCTATTGTTATTGCTAGACTCAAACGGCGGGTTCTTTGACTGTTCATGAGACTCAAAGAACTCACAATGCTTCTGATTCAACGAGAGAAACTTCCCACCAAGAACCATGTCTTCGCTTTTACTCTTCTTCTAAGCAAACTATTTGAGATCAGAATAACCCACACCCACTTTCAAATGAATTCAGAAAGAAATCCTTCAGTTGGAGTCTAGCAACTACATATATCTATATATGTAGAGAGAGAGAGAGAGATGGCGCCAATAAGAACAGATGGCGCGCGTAATTAGGGAGAAATCAAAGAAACAGGGGAAAGCAGAGTGTTAATGATGAGTTGGATGGGAAAGAAATTTTGTGATATGTGAAAATAAAACTGATTTTTTAGTTTAGAACAGAAAACGGATAATTCATAGACTCTGGTCATCAAAATTTAAAATATAAAAAAATTCGCTCCAAAGATATTTCTTGGAATTTTTGCCATTTGGATTCGTTGTGTGTGTGTGTGTATATATATTTAAAATTTATAAAACGAAAATCAAGAAATTAATATGACTTAATATGATGATTTTTATTATTAATAAACGTTATTAAATAGTACACCATTGGCTGAATGTGATAGTTATTTTACGGTAATTTTATTTGTAATATTTTCTTATAAAAATATTTTCTAATTTATTTTTATGTCATTTGGATGGTCATAGAATGTCTATTTACAAAGCTAACAATGTACATGTCCCTCTGCAATTGGAAGCAGACTTCTCCTGTGTATTATATAACAACTAAAAGGATTCCACTCATCAAATTCATCCCAAATTCTCTTTAAAAAGAGGAAAATAGAGAGAGAGGGGGAGGGAGAATACATCTTATAACTTTAACTATTAATTAAGAGTTCTATATTTTTATTTTTAGTTTAAAAATATTAATATACTTTTTCTTTTCTTTTTGTCCAAAAGGAGGACGGCACCTCCGGTACTTTATTAAAGAAAATTCACTTATGGCAGAAGGAAACCGTAGTTACAATAACAACCAACTTATGAAAAATTACAATACAATAAAACCATCACAAACTCAAAACAACACCTAAACATAGACCAAACTATTTATATCAAAAATATTAATATACCTAATCATACTTAAATTATCAAAAAAATATTTTGCACTCTTCATTTTGATAAGATTGTCAAAATTATTTATTATTATTTTTTATCTGTCTTAATAGTTGAAATTAAAAGTATAAAATTATGATGGTGTACAGAGTCCAAAGTATAATTTTTTTTAACCAATCCTTCACATTCGTGACTTCTTTTTTATACGTATAATACTCTTTTAGTCTAACTGTTAGAATTAAGAGAAATGATATTTACGGTTTTAAGGCATGTAAGTTCCGTACACTCACTTTGAAAAAAGTGATTAAATATGGGGCCCACATGACAAAATTACTTTTTTTCTTTTTTGATAAGAAGAAACATAATATTAATGATAAACATTACAGATAACTATCAAGTCAAATTGCTTGAGAAATGAAGTCTGGAAAACCATCACACCACATCTTAATAGACTCAACAGACCAAACATGTCGAGCTAAACCAGAAGTAGCCTCATTTCCCAACCTACTCACATGTTGAATCTGATATTCTCCAAAAATAGCCAATCACTTTTTTGTTTCTTGTAATAAAATCTCCAGTATTGAAGAAGACTATGTTGTAGCTTGAATCTCTCTTACTATCGATAGACAATCACTCTCTATGATCTGCTTTTTAATACCCATAAGAGCACATAATTGCAAGCCTCGAAACACAGCAAGCAACTCTATATCCTCAAGAGCAGCAACCTCAACTTCAGCTTTACCAACTTCAGAAAATCAGCAGGAGGTGGTTTCCACCCATATAACTTCTTAATCTCTGTATTAGACTTCTGTCTTGCATCTGTGTACATCCTGTGAAGAGAAAAAACATGCTCCACAACCTGTCTCGGTTCAAGTGTCACTTGTTCATGCATCTTCTTGTTCCTCCTATATCATAGCCCCCAAGCTATTGAGAAAAAACTAGTCAAAGCCTACATTTTACCGAGAGCTTTCACTTGCATATATAGCAATCTCCAAAAATTGAGTTTTTTTTTTCACATTTTGCAGAAAAATATCCAACTGATCTTTAAACTGACATGGTTTTATATGATACGTTATATCTATTTTATAATAAAAATAATTTTACAATCTGACGTATCACATCAAGTCTCGTCAGTTCATAGATTTCTCTTTGTAGCTAAAATATTTCTCTTTATTTTTTCATTAATACTAAAGTTGAATGAGAGTGATATATGCTACTTTTCTTCATAAGACATGACAAACTATAAAATTGATGGTTTCAAAATGTCATGACCATGTAATCAATTAATTAATGAGATTTGCATTTTTTGTTTCTCTCTCTCTCTCTTTGTGCTTGTAGATATTGAGATTTGTACAAATATTGAAGATGATGTTGGATGCAGTCAGGGTCAAGGCCTCAAGTATCTCCAAGAATCTGATTTTGGATATTTTGAAAACAATGTATCTTCAAAGGTTGGCCGCCACAAGTCATCCATCCATCATAATATATTATTATGGAACAAATTAAAGGAAGTGATTGCCGATGGGTATACTGTCTTACGCCTAATTTGCATCTAATAATTTCACCATTAATTTTTACTTTTGGATACCATAAATGTTTGTGATAAAAAAAAAATCATAAAAAAATTATAAATTGATGTGAGTTGATATGATATGTCAAGTTGTAAAGTTACTTTTGTTATAAACTAAATCTAACATATCACATGAATCTACGTTAATTTGTAAATTTATTTTTGTAAAATCTCTTTATTATAGCACTTGTGTTTGGATATATATATATATATATATATATATATATATATATATATATAGCAGTTTATCTATTTGCCCATGATCCAATGATCCAAATTATTAGCATAATGCAATAATATCTTAATAATACATAGGAAATGGTGAATTTGTGTATGGGTATTTTTTTCATTTAATGGTAATAAAATGTTTGTGATTATATTAATTGTTAGAAATGCCCACTTGGTTAATTTAAAAATAACAAAATCATGATAAGATTGGCTTAATGCTCCAATACACTTAATTAGCACTAATTAATATTAGACTATTAATTAGTTGGTGATAAGCATGGAGTTGGGACTGTTATTATAAGCTAGGGAAGTTCATGGGGATCCTTTTAATTCATGTTTGTTTGCTTCTTATATTATGTTAGTGTTGTTTGATAAAAATATATAGCAGTTTTGTTTAATAAAGTTGTGAAATAAAGAGAAATGGTTGAGAAATTGTGAGCTCTAATTCCCCTCTTTTATATATATATATATATATATATATATATATATATATATTCTGGAGGCCAGGGTGAAGATTGGGAAATTTAGATATCATTATAATAAGTACTTATTTTATGATATCATGACACTGATCAACTTGAGTGATCTTTTAGGTCATAATCAAAGTTTTTTCCTCATTATTTAATGCTTTTAAGACATGAGAATAAAATGGAAACATTTGGAGGCTACTAGCTAGCTAGCTTTTAACTCTTGCCTTTACATGATGGGCAACATAAATAATTAAAAAATGACTATTATAATATAATTATTTTATAATCTATTTTACATCCACGAATGCGATATATATCAATTCATTAAAAATATGATTGTAGCTCTATGAAAATAATGACATATCTTCACCTAAGCCTCCATTCCTACAAGCGTGTTTAGTCAAATTTTCCATCCTTCAAGGATATAGCCCTCACACTCTATATATAAAGAACCAAACTATATATAAAAGAACAGAAATGCTAAAGGTCTCGAAGGTGTGTCTCGAAACTTTTTTTTTTCACTTAGTGATTAAAGAAGTATTTTTTAATGATATTGTGAATTTTTTATTTTTTTATAAATGTTTATGATGATTAAAAAAATACATGAAAAAAAAAAGAAAAATAAAAAGATGAAATGTAGAGTTCGGGACACCAATTCGGGACAAATCATCGATAGGTGTAGTATTACTCATAAAAGAATGAGATTGAAGAGAAGGAAGACATCATTTACTTGTATATAATATATAGACTCAATTAGGGATTGAAGTTAGTATAAAAAGATTCTAACTTTTTTAAAAAAAATTTATTGTGATTTGGAGATAAATCCGTCAAATGTCCCACGTGAGATTTGAGAATGCATGTGTGTTGGCTGCAAAAAGCTGTTGAAGTGGATAATGGACGTAGTTAGGCGCCTACTATTTCAGAAAGCTATGCATAGTGCTATTCTAAATTCAACCACACTTTCCGTTCATCTAATAGGAGGGAAAATAAATTTAAAAAATAAAATAAAATTATCCAACTTTTGATTATATATTAATTTTCACGTCATAGAAGATGATCATCCTCCTTTTAGAGGAGCAATCACTAGCTTTCAAAGTGATGGTTTCAACTATGTAAAATGGCCTGAGAATCCATGGCCTGCAAGAACAAACAATCTCTCTCAATTTCTTGGTGGAAGTATGACCCAACATCATTACCTCCAATCTCTCTCTCTCTCTCTCTCTCTCTCTCTCAATCTTGAAGGTTCATGCATGAGATCTTTGAGGGTCCATTATAATTGGTTCTTTCTAATACACCATAAAGTCTTTGAAGATCTTATTAATTAGTACCAAGGCTTTCCTTTCCTAACCAGTTTAGGAGCTATTTGGATAGTAAGATGAGATGAGATGATTTTAGATGAAAGTTGAAAATTAAATAAAATATTGTTAGAATATTATTTTTTAATATTATCATTGTTTTGAGATTTGAAAAAATTGAATTGTTTATTATATTTTATATGAAAATTTAAAAAAATTATAATGATAAGATAAGATAGATTGAGAGTGTTTCTCAATCCAAACGACTCATTCATGGTAGGGGTATACAAAAAGACACTCCAAAGATATTAACTTCATTTATACTTGTCATAGTCTTGACTAATTAGTGACAATGCATGATTCCATAATAATGAGTCTTATCTATTAATCATGCTTCTTTCCGTCTAATCGATCTTGCCGCGTGACACAAAAACATGTAAATAATCTCATAATTAGAAGGTAAAAATTCTTACTAATTGTTGCAAGATCTTATAGAGGTGCATTTTCACAAAGAAAGATATCAAAGAGAAACGTGATTCTAGTGTATATCAGTTCAGATACAACCAAATATTTGTGAGACCAATTTTCTTACTTTCCCACCCTAAAACTCCAATCAATTTTGAAAAATTAAAGAGAAAAGAGAGACTATAATCATAAGTGAAGTGCATGCTTTGAAGTGAGATTTGAGGGCATTTGATTTGTGTGGGTCCAGATCCTCTTAGGTCTAGTCTCAATCAGTGGGACACACATGATGATCCAACCGCCCACAAAGATTTTCTTTCCACAAGAGTCAAACACTCTGAAAAAGAAAAGAAAGTGACCAACCCACTCTCATGTGAAGCACCCAGCCAGGAATAGAATGATCAGTGACATTAAGATCTGCAAGTGGCAGCGTGGGTTCAATGCTGAGTAAGCTACTTTCTTCTACTGTCTACTACCATATTTCTAGAGCAAATATACTTCTGACCTTTAAATCGATTTGTCTTGTTGTATTAGGCTGTTGGAATTAAGATATTGCACTCCATCTATCACTCTTCTTCAATAGCACTACTCTTTGTCAAATTTTAATGATCAAGACGTGTGACAGTTTTAAATGCTAGCTATTAACATCTAGCTAGGTCTTTTCTGTCCGATATTTACAGGATACAGTGTTACTACGGTCATATTCAAGTAGAAAAATCACCTTTAGGCTTTGTTTGGACAGAGAGATACTTTTTTTTTTATATAATTGTGAGTGTCTAGGCCAGTTTGTGCGCATTTCAACTAATTTCATGGGGCCTTGAAGTTAACGATCAGGTAAATCTCCAGTGGCCATAAGGGATTCGAACTGGTAACCATTGGCGAACAAACCCAGTTGAGCTACCCCTCAGGGTGTTGGACAAAGAGATGCTTCTATCTTATTTCATCTCATTTCAATATCCAAATATAGCATAACTCATAAGTCATTTATTCTTGTTTTTCCAAAAAAAAGGGTCACATCAACCCGGCCAATGAGAAAAAAGCTGGAATAAAAACATAGTACATAGCATAACTCCAACCAAAGTCATGACATTCCTCACCTTAAACAATAACACCTTCATCGCATTTGCCACATTAATTAATTATAGATCATGTCAGACTGCATAATTGCATAATTCAAGAGGGAATTACAGGGAATATGATGGTCTTTACTTTGCTACTCCTTGCTGCTATAGTTTTTTCCTTAACCTGATTTTGACCACAAGAATGAAAGTTCTGTGACCTCAGATGAACCAAGATCTTTGCAAACAGGAAAATGATTTATACAAGTCTAGGATGTACAAATTTCGTGTAGGCCCTTTAAAAAAAGTCGGACACATATGAAAATAAAGAATTATGTTCTATTATTGATCCGCAGAAATATTAAATTCTAAATAAATTACCTTCTAACATTAAAATTACGTTAAAATTACATGATGAGAATCATCAGCTCATGAAAATATGCTGTAGTATAAATGGGCCATTTGCCTGTGTTTATACATTGGGTGTATCCAAGTCCTAATTAGTGCTTTATGGCTTTGATAGTCGAGTAAGCAATTCGTTGCTCCAAAAGCTTTGGGAAGGGGGGCCCTTGCCCCCACTCCCAATTTTCTTCATGGGCAATGGCCCCCGCTCTTCACAGATTTGAGAGCAATGAATTTGGTTACTAACTTATCCAAAAATGAAAATGAGATAACAATCATTGATGCTCGGGCAATATGTAAAAGATAGACGCATAGAGAACTTAAATTTATTACACAATCATAAATGAGAATTGTGCCAACCTTGTGAGGTCCCTCTGAGTTTTCCAACATCTACGAATTCCAAAATCCTTTCCTTTCCATCGGCTAATTCACAATGATCTTCATCAAGAATTTTATTGTGAAATCACCACTTGTTCGTCCTCCTCACGTGTAGATCAAACTCTCTTTCAATGAGTGAGCCCATTACGTAGAATATTTAATCAAATGGGATAGAGTGTAAAATCAAGTTTCAAAGTCTGGACTTCTGCTTTAATACCATGTGAAATCATCATTTATCTCAAAAGTTTAAATTGATGGAAAGAGATAGATTTTATTATTTATTTTCTATCTTAACAATGTGCCCAAAGAACATCAAAGTTCTCATCACTGCATTTGGCAATGGCAATATAAAATGCTATTTCAATAATCTGCATAATTCAAAAGTTCAGGATAAAAAACAATATTTCAATGTGGTAAGCAGTTTGTACACAGTTATCCATTCCATAACACAATCGAAATTAAATCAAAGCAAGGTACTGAATTTTTCACATCAGCATTGGCAGATATAGGAGCATGAAAACTTTGGCATCTGAAAAACATTTTATTCACTTAATTATAACTTTTGTTGCAGGAGTAAACAAACCTATAATTTCCCCAAGGAAGAGCAGTCAACCAATCCAGATAGTTTCACTTGAACTGGC
Organism: Juglans microcarpa x Juglans regia; assembly: GCF_004785595.1. Classification (NCBI taxonomy): domain Eukaryota; kingdom Viridiplantae; phylum Streptophyta; class Magnoliopsida; order Fagales; family Juglandaceae; genus Juglans; species Juglans microcarpa x Juglans regia. The sequence goes on along the minus strand of NC_054601.1, from coordinate 25,239,597 downwards.
TTCTAAGAGCTGCAGCTTTGTAAGCTCTTCTTCTATAACTTGCAAAACATGAGGTGGGCATTTCTTCTATGAGCTTTCATCATGAACTTAGTGAACGTAGGGATGAGCTACATCTTGCTGTAGATGCCCTTGATCCATATTACATTATACCACCACACAATTCATTCATTGGTCATTACAGGTCTTTTTTTTTTTTTTTTTTTTTTTTGTACATTTGGGGAGAGGGGTTTCGAACCCAAGACCTCCATTTTTTAGGTTGAGGGTTTATGTCAATCAGGCCACAAGCCTTTGGCCATTAATCATTTATAGTTAGAATCATCCAATTAGGTCAAAAAGTATATATGTCTTCAATTCTCTACAAATTTTTGCTTGGAAACCAGCCATGCTAAACCTTGATAATACATATTTCAGATACAAATGGACCTTCTGCCCATATTATTTAGTGTACCTTTTCGACAGGGAAGCAACTTAATAATACTTGAGAGCAGAGAGAAGAAAAGAACTAACCAGAAAGTGTGGTTTTTTCATGATCTATCTCCAATCCCAATTCCTGTATCAAAACAATTACAAGATGGACCAAGGTTTAAAAAATAGCACTCTATAAAGATGGTGGAATGACAAATCGGATTCATACATATGTGCTTGTGTGTGTCACGTGTGTACATAAATGGCAATCGAGCTAAATACCTTCTGTATGTCCTTAAGCTGTTCATTCAACAAGCTAGTCACGTCGCTGCTCACCGCTTATCTTTTCTTCAATGGCTTTGGCAATTGATTCAAAAGCAGCTTGGACGTATCAATCTGAAGTATAAATGCGCATGTTTTAGACATTAGATAGCAGAATATTTTGAAGGTTCACATCTCTTGCGATATAAAAATGCTTTTGTGAGCATTTCTAAATATATTCCACATAAAGACCAAGCTCTTGAAGAACAACCATGAAACTAAAACATGTCAATTGTTACATACATGATCTAACTCTTCAAGCGCGCACTTGCTAGCACTGCAATTTGTTTGCACCAGATATTGCAGCTCCAAAATCTGCTAGCCTCGGAAAACTGAAATCACCTATATGCTAAAGATTTCAAGAGAAAAAGGGAAAAGTTAATACAAAGAAATTACAAAGTGTAGACATAAAAGTTTGGCTAGGACTAGGTGACTAAGTCGATAAGTTTGGATAGGATTAGGTGATTAAAATGATAGAGTTTATCCTATCATTAAGTTGATAATTTTGGATGAATGTAAATTATTTATTGACTTTATCTGTAACAATATTTATGTAAATGTAAAAGTGGTTGGCTAAGATTAGATGACTAGGATGATAGAGATTTATTTAAGTTGGGAGATTGTTGAGATTGGATGAATGTAAATATTTTATCTTTATCTAAGAGCATTTAATTTGAATTAAACGGTTATTAGATAATATCTTAGATAAGTCATGAGAGTGTGTATCCAAAATTCAAGGAGTATGAAATTATCCTGTTGAATGAAATCTATATCTGATAAGAAGACTCAGTGCCAAGTGTCAGCAGAATTGTTTCCCAGCAGAGTTCTCTTGTCAACAGATTCCTACTACACCTAAAAGTCTTAACAGACTGAGCCCGTCAGCAGAATCCTACTACAGATCAAACTCCTATCAGATTTGTTCCATCAGCAGAATCCTACTGTAATTGGAATTAATTTTCAGATTGTTTATTTAATAGATCCTATTAGTTAGGATCAGTAGAGATTTAGATCTGTATATTTTCTAAAGTATTTTCCAATGCATATTTTGGTGACAAAATTCTTTAGAGAATTTTCATTATGTTTCTCTCAGAGAGTTGTACTTGAGTGTGAGAAAATTCTCAAGAGTGTTTTATCTCTCTTTTTTAGTGCGTGCATACTCCGTGTCAAAGTTGAGGTGATCGATTTTAGCTAGTGGAGTTCCAGGAGGGAAGTCAATAGTTTGAAAATCACCAGAGGTTCTAGCTGCTACTGCGGTAGAAGACAAACAAGTCGTTTGTCTGGTCAAGTAAGAGAGTCAAGTTATAAAGGTTTTGTAATTGTGATTTACTTGTAATTGATTTTCAAATAATAAAATTGTCTTTTCTGGGTTTGGCTACCCCATAGGATTTTACCTTAAAAGAGTTCTTTAAAGGGTTTCTCTTCAATATCAATCTTGGTGTTACACACTTCGTTTATTTTATGTACTTGATTGTTTATCAAATTAATTGCATGCTTGACGACTAACCAATTTGTTGAGTGAATTGATAGATATTTCTGCTACATTACTGGGGTATTTGGGTAATTTTAATTGGCATCAGAGAGTGGTTCACTCATTCGAGTGTAACCCGTTCCCCTGTTCACCATGTCGTTATATGTCTCGCTACACTTTGATGAGAAAAACTATGCATATTGAAAAGCTTGCATGAGGGCTTTCCTCAAGTCTTTGGATGAACGAATGTGGTGTACAGTTGAGCGAAGGTAAACTAAATCCTAGATAACTATTGATGCTTGGACGAGAGATGAGATCACCAACTCTAATTGGAATAGCAAAAGACTTAATGCTATCTTCATGGCTGTATCTCCCTATGAATTTAAAAGAATCTCAATGTGTGAGATTGCTAAAGAAGCATGGAATATTTTGGAGGTTACACATGAAAGCACAAGAATTGTAAAAAATACAAAATTACAGTTGCTAACCTCTAAATTTGAGGAGATTAAAATGCTAGAAGATGATAGCTTTAATGATTTTTATGCTAGACTTAATGATATTGTTAATTCTAGGTTTAATCTTGGCAAGAAGATGGAGGATTCAAGGGTCGTGAAAAAGATTTTAAGGTCCTTGCCTAAAAAGTTTCGCCAAAACATTACAGCCATAAAAGAAAGCAAGGATTTGGATACAATCAAGGTTGAAGAACTAGTAGGTTCTCTATAAACCTATGAATCTTCTCTTTCTCAAACAAGAAAATGTAATACCATTATTTTAAAAACTATGGAAGAAGATCGTGATGATTTTTCTGATAAAGAAAACCTGAACGATGAGGATATAGATCTCATTGCAAGAAAATTTAGAAAATTCTGGTTTAACAAGAGAACAAATGGAAAGAAAAAGATAGTAAGAAATTTCCTGCTAAAAATAGTGATTCTGAAAAATGGAACAAAAATAAATCTAAGCAAAAAGATAAAATTAAGTGCTATGAATGCTCAAGTTATTGGCATATAAGAATAGAGTGTCCAAACTTTAAAAGAAACAAAGGAAAAGCTCTTAATGTCACACTTAGTGACTGTTCTGATTCTGAAAATTTAAGTTCATCGTCTAAGAAAAAAACTTCATTTATAGCTTTTTCTGTTGTTGTTAATGAATTATCTGATGTTGATCTAATCAAATCTGAAAGTGACAATGATGATAGTGATCTGGAGGTTGCTTTAGTTGTGGTTAATCATGAACTAAGTTTACAAGAAGCCTACAATGATCTATGTGAAGAGGTGGTGAATTTGAAAAAAATTAAACAAGAAGCTGTATAACAAGCTCACAGCCGTGGAGATTGAAAAAAATAATATATCTGAGGCATTAAAAATTTCTAAAGTTGAATTATCAAGATTGAACACTAAAAAATGAGTACTTGAGAAGGAATTGGAAAAAGTTCAAGAATACAAGAAAAAAACTGCAACTCAGAAATTAGATGAGATGTGGAGCGCTTAAAAATCCAGTTGTAATCGCACGGGTCTGGGGTGCATGACTTCCCAAAGCTAAGAACTCCAAGCCTCATCATCCGCTGCCACTTCATCAAAATGTATTATCTTTGTTAAAGAAAGTCAAGATGAAGAAGCTCCAAAACAGGTCATGCCTAAAACTCATATTCCAAGAACCTCACACGATAGATCAATGACAAAGAAACTCAACCAAGGTAAGTCCAAAGGTAAGTTTACTCATACTTGTCATTTTTGTGGTATGCTTGGTCATATAAGCCCATACTGTTTTAATTTAAGAAAAGTGCAAGAAAAAGAAGGAAAAGGAAAAATTACAAGGAAGGAAAAGAATTTAGAAAATAAGGTTGAAGAGTTGAGTAGTCAAATAACCTCTATAAGCCTTAACCTAACCTTGGTAAACTAGCATAATTTTGTCTTCTCAATAAAGGAAAAAGTGTGCAAAGTGATATGGATAAGTCAAAAATTAAAACAAAATGGGTAGTCAAAGAAGATAGTGAGTGGACATTGCCAAGAAAGAAAGCCATAGGTGTGTGTGATATCAAGTGAGAGGAACTTTATATTGTTGCATCAGTCTAGGACATGCATTTTTGTTTTATTTTGTTTTATGTTTCTGTTTCTCAGTTTAAAATACATTAATTTTTTCTGGTTTGCTTTTTAGTCTATTTTTTGAAGGAAAGTACATACTTAGTGTGACAAGGTTTGAGCACTTGAGCTCTCACATAGTAAATTCTTGAACTTATGCATCTCTCTATTTTGTACAGTCAACTTTAAGCTTACTAACCCAACGGGTCATCTTGACAAAATTCATTTTCAAGCATTGTGAGGAACTTATAATTATGCTTATTATAATCATGCTTATTATAATCATGTTCCCTTTTTATTATTGAGATGCTCACTATAGAGGGAATCCATACCTTAAATTGACTAATACTAGTTGAACCTAGTACTAAAAGTAAGAGATATTCCCTTGCCGAACATAAATGGGTGATCCATATAGAAAAAGTCGATGTTTAATCATTATGGAAAAAGACAAACACCTTACACGAATTTGTCCCTTAAGTTCTTATAGAAAAGATCATTACTCTAATCATTGCTCTTATCAAAGGGTTGTGCAAATTTGTGTTTAGAGGAGATACTCTTTCAAGTATCTAGGCCCTAGCATAAAGTTTGACTTTTAAGATGAGAGACAATCTCTTGAGTCAAAAAAAAAGAGAGATGGAAAAAAAAAAAAAAATATATATATATATATATATATATAGATGATTCCTTGAAATAAGTATTCTCACTCACACACTCACATGAACTTTGATATTGATGATCTTATGAGGTGTGAACAACCATTGTAATTGTTACAAATATGAGAGTATATTTTATTTTTCTGCGTGAGTGGCAATATGCTTGAACTGATATGCATTTAAGTATGTTCATTGCCTATTTAAAAAATAAGGTAAAATATAAAATATATTGTATAATCTTTTTATGGTTTTATTTTTTGGTCTTACTCAGTTTTGAGTAGCTTAATGTCTGTGCATAAGTCTGGAACTGATGGTTGTTCATTTGGGAGTGAGTGTCTGTTTTAATGGCTTAAAATGGAGGGTCTCGTGAGTAGCACATTCCATGTCTTAAGTAAATTAAGTCACTCACCCAAGCCGATAAGTCCAAATTCCTTCACTCCCGATATCCAATCTCCACGCCTTTCTCAATTTCTTTCGTGCCATATCCCATTCGAAAGGTCCACCAATTGAGTACAAAATCAAAGAGGACTCTTAATCTGCACTACTCCTATTTGAGGTACGTGTCCCATATGACTCTCCATTGTTTTTCCAGTTTTAGGGCATGGGATTCCCTGTTGAGAATGTACTTTGTGAAATGGTTTGCTGGGTGTTTGTGACATTGATTTAAAAAAAATGGGGCATGAATCACTGGTTTATCTGATTTGGGATTGTGTTTTATTTGTATTCAGGAAGGATTTTGTGTGGGTTACAACATTGTTGATCTCGGTTTTCAAATATTGCCTCTAAGATATTAAAATACGGAAAGATATTATAACTGGAAAAGTACGTTTTGGCAGGATACCAAAACATTGTTATATTGAATTGTATATATAGTAGTTTACAAGTCAGGCCACATCAATAGCAGTAGCCTAGAGTTTACGAAACTATTCAAAATACTAACAAACATGCTATCCTCTAGATTTACATAATAGATTACAATCAATATTCTACAACAGACTAGGATCAGATTCTTGTAGATTAGGATGATCTTCTGCAATTATAAAGGGATTTTCGGCAATATCCTTAACACCCTCCCCCAAATTGGAGGGTAGGGAACATACCAACAATTTGCCACGTAAATAACAGAATCAATCGGTTGTGTGTCCTTTAGTGAAGATGTCGGCAATTTGATTGCTAGTATTGACGTAACGAACAATGACATCCTTGTTGACTACCTTTTCTCGAACAAAATGGTAATCAATCTCAATGTGTTTTATTTTATCATGAAAAATAGGATTAGATGCTAGCAACATAGCACTAAGATTATCACACCACACTGCCACACTGTAGGAGAAGAGGGTAAAAATATGCGCAATTCACGAAGAAGCATTCAAATCCAATACATTTTTGCAGTTGTTAAAGCCAACGTCCTATATTCCGCTTCAATGTTAGATCGAGAAACCACAGGCTGCTTCTTGGAAGACTAGGAAATTAAGCATTTCCCAAGAAAAATCCCATAGCCACTAGAGGACCTCCGATCATCCGGATTACCGGCCCAGTAAGTATCACAGAAAGCATGTAGAGCAATAATATTTGGCTGATAATATAGACCAAAGTCAACAGTGAGATTCAAATAACGAGAACTCTCTTGGCGGACATCCAATGTGTACTGGTTGGAGCCTGCATATGTTGACACAATTGATTTACAGTATAGGTAATATCAGGTCATGTAATAGTAACATACTGTAATGCAGCGACTATAAGCCGATATTCAGAGGGGTCATCCAACAAGTCACTATCAAACTTGGACATTTTGCTACCAAAAACGCAAGAAGCCTTGTAAGGTCGAGCACCAACCATATTGGCACGATCAAGTAAATCAGCAATATATTTAAATTGACACAAATTCAAGCCAGTAGCATCACGTGTAGCCTTTATCCCTAAAACATAGCTCAAGTCACCTAAATCCTTCATCACAAACTCAGTCTTCAATTGTGAAATAATAGAGAAAATTGTAGAATCATCATTGCCAGTGACAATGATATCATCAACATAAATTAGAATAAAAATATACAATTTATCTCTATGAATGGTGAAAAGAGAGTAATCAACAGGCGAACTAGAAAAACAAAGATCAAAAAGTGCCTGTGAGAGATGAGGGAACCAAACTCGTGGTGCTTGCTTAAGACCATAAAGAGAGTGATGTAATTGATAGACAAAGTCAAGATGCTCAACACTTATAAATCTTTTCGATTGCTCCATATAAACTTCTTCATCAAGGTACCCTTGAAGAAAAGCATTGGAGACATCTAGATGTCGTGTAGTCCAACGAAACTGTACAGCCAAAGCAAGAATAATGCGAACAGTTGCCGGTTTAACAACCGGGCTAAAAGTCTCAAAATAGTCAATACCAGGCCTTTAATCAACCCTTTGGCAATCAATCTCGCCTTGTAACGATCAACAGAACCATCAGGTTTCTGTTTGATCTTGTAAACCAATTTGTTGCGGACAATGTGATGAGCAAATGGCCGTGGACAGAGTGACCAAGTGCTGTTATCCAATAATGCTTTAAACTCAGATTCCATTGATGCACGCCACTCAGGTTTAGAGACTGTCTGTGTGAATGTTTTAGGCTTAGGAGGAATGACATTAGACTGAAACAATTTAAAAGGATGTTGAGATGAATAATGAGTGACATAGTCAGAAAATTGTTGAAGGTGTGAGTGACTAGTTTGTGATCATGTAATAATATGAGAGGTAGATGTGGTAATAGGAGTTGTGACAGGTAAGAAATCAAGGATATTTGAATTCAAATTCAAATTATTTGAATTCAAATTCAAATTATTTGAATTCAAATCCGAATTTGAATTCGAATCCGAATTTAATTCTAATCTGAATTTGAATTGGAATCCGAATTTGAATTTCAATTTGAATTTGAATTTGAATCCGAATTTGAATTTGAATTCAAATTCGAATTCAAGTTTGGATTTGAAATGGAATTTGAAGTGAGTTAGAAGACTTACCAACAGGAGACACGACACCAACAGGAGAGTGAATCGGAACTTCAATCTTGGCTGGAAATAACGTCTCATCAAACACAACATTACGAGAGATGTAAACATGCTCACTTATGGGATCAAAGCACCTATAGCCCTTTTGACTTGAGTAGTAACCAATAAAAATGCATGGGACACTTCGGTAAGACAATTTATTAGTTGCATATAGAGGTAACAAAGGATAGGCCCGACAACTAAAACTACGAAGAAATGAGTAATCTGGAATTGTGTTGTATAGTTTTGTAAATGGTGTATCATTATTCAAAACTGGTGTTGGTAATCGATTTATTAAATACACAGCAGTGAGAAATGATTCGACCCAAAATTTCTTAGCAAGACCAGATTGAGCAAGTAACATTAAGCCCATTTCAACTATGTGGTGATGTTTTCGTTCGGCTGTCCCATTTTGTTTAGATGTATGTGGACAAGTGCGCCTATGAAAAATACCATTGTCACTAAGATATTTAGTAAAGTTTGAAAAAATGTATTCACCGCCATTATCAGTTTGTAACTATTTAATGGAGTATGAAAATTGTTTTTCTACAAGAAGGCGAAATTGAATGAAAGAACTAAAGACATCAGATTTATTTGCAATTGGATACAACCATGTATAAGGATTGAAATCGTCTATAAATGTAACATAAAATTTAAAACCAGAATTGGAAGAAAGAGGTGCAACTCAAACATCAAAGTGTACTAACTCTAAAAGACTCAATGTCTCACAATGGGAAAAAGAAAAGGGTAATTGTTTTGATTTGCCAAGTTGGCAAGATTCACAGACAACACCCTTCCTCATCGAACCATCAAGAGGTAAATCATAATTTCTCAAAACATGACCTAGGACAGACTCAGACGGATTACCTAAATGACTATGACAAAGAGTGCTAGATGCCTTGATTCCCATGAAAGCAGTTAACCCTCTGCGCTTATTATGCGATAAGTTGGTCAGATTGATAGGATAAAGTCCATTTTCACTCAAGCCCTGAAGGAGCATGATTCCCGTCTAATTGTCCCGAACAAAATAAGCATTATGAGTTAGGTGAAAAGTAACATTATTATTGAGACAAAATTTGTTGATAAAGAGTAAGCTGGTGGCTGCTTGAGGACTGTGAATAATATGATCAACAAGAAATTGATTGTTATTGGAATGAACAATAAATGAACCAGTATGTTTGATGGACAAACTTGCACCATTACCTACACCAACAGTCTCATTACCATCAAACTTGCGCTTAGAATCAATGTTTTCAGCATTATTTGTCACGTGCGCATTGGCACCACTATCTGCAAGCCACTGGTTGTTAAGAAATTCAGAGTTTATATCAGCCACCATTGCAGCAAGGTTGGCAAGGGGATGGCGTCCTTGAAAGGAGAAATCCATACATTGAAAACAATCCAATGCCTGATGATTAATCCCCTTGCAAATCTGACACAAAGAACGTGTATTAAAAGTTGATGAACCAGCCTTCGAAGACATAGGAGTTACAGGCTTTAAGGGTTGGTTTGGTCGAGTAGAACCAGCAGAACTTGTAGTGGAATATGTTGTGAAGGGTAACTTGCGCTTCGTAGACTAAAACTTCCAATTGGTGTAGAGGGCAAATGAGGAAGTCTCTGAATCAGCATTTACTTGAGTGTGTCGATTCAACATAATCTCATGATTCAGCAACCCTGACCTAAAATCAAAGAAAGACATAAAGGCCTCTCTAGTGTGAAAAGAGTAGGAAGTTATAAATTGAGTGTAGCTAGGATTAAGTCCACCTATGATGAATGAAATGAGGTCATCATCATCCACAGGTTTTCCAGCAGTAGATAGTTGATCAGCCAAAAATTTGGCTTTAGATAAATATAAGGTACACGTCATAGAGCCTTGTTGAAGGTTTTGTAGTTAATGTTTTGGGTGGGAGATCCTAGACTTTGATTGAGAGGCATAGCGAGCGGTAAGAGACTGCCAGGCTAAAAAAGACGTGTCCAGCCCATATAGAGATGCAACTAGAGAAGGAGAAATAGAAGATATAATCCAACTAAGGAGAAGTTGGTCACGGTTCTACCAACGAAAATAGGCTGGATTAATATTCCTATTTTCCTTAACGGTGTCATCAAGAAATATAGGAGGACAAACGGAGGAGCCATCAATAAAACCAAGGAGATAGTGGCTTTTGAGAATAGGTTTGAATTGTGCAATCCACGCTAGGTAGTTTGTCTCATCAAGTTTGATGGAGACAAGTTGCATGGGGTTGGAAAGAACAAAATTGGATGGGGAGGAGGAACCAAACTCAGCCATGATGAGTAATGCGGAAGCAAGATCTGAAAAAAAATAGCGTAAGTTGTTGGCTCACAATACCATGTAAGATATTAAAATATGGAAAGATATTATAATTGGAAAAGAATGTTTTAGCATGATACCAAAACAGTGTTATATTGAATTGTATATATAGTAGTTTACAAGTCAAGCCACATCAGTAGCAGTAGCCTAGAGTTTAGGAAACTATTCAAAATACTAACAAGCATGCTATCCTCTAGATTTACATAACAGATTACAATCAATATTTTACAACAGACTAGGATCAAATTCTAGTAGATTAGGATGATCTTCTGCAGTTATAGAAGGATTTTCAGCAATATCCTTAACAGTGCCTACCAAGTGTTTGGTTTTATGTATCAACCAGGTTACCTCCATTATTTGCTCACTATTTGACATCCATTCACATTCATACATTAGGTTTATCAAAACGTATGGTTGAGTTGATCAGAGAGAGTTTTAGCAGTGTCAAATCAAGATTGTTCTTAGTGTTCTCATCTCGGCACACATATGCATAATTTTGATTCTGATTAGGATGAGTTTTAAGTCTTGACAGATTTGTGACAAAAAGGGGAAGAGTGTGTTGTTGAGGGGGAGTTAGGAGATTTAAGTGTGTTGTTGAGTGAGTTAAATTGTTGAGGGGGAAGTTAAAAAGTCTTTGAGTTAAAAAGCTTTTTACGGTAATTTTATTTGTGATATTTTCTTATAAAAATATTTTCTAATTTATTTTGATGTCCTTTGGATAGTCATAGAAAGTCTGTTTCCAAAGCTCACAATCTACGTGTCTCCTCCAATTGGAAGCAGACTTCTAACAACTAAAGTATCCTAAGGCGCCACCACAGCATCATGCACGCTTATGGGTCCGGGTATAATCTCTCACTTCAGTTCTGATATGGATTCCACTTAAAAAGGAGGGAGAGAGAGAGAGAGAGAGAGAGGGAGAATACATCTTATAACTTTAACTATTAATTAAGATTTTTATATTTTTATTTTTAGTTTATAAATATTAATATACCTAATTATACTTAAATTATCAAAAAAATATTTCGCACTCTTCGTTAAGATATGATTGTCAAAATTATTTATATTTTATTTATATGTCTTAAAAGTTGCAATTAAAAGTATAAAATTATGATGGTATAAAAAGTGCAAAGTATAATCTTTTAACCAATCTTTCACATAACTGTAAGCCTCAAAACACAGCAAGCAACTCTATATTCTCAGGAGCAGCAACCTCAACTTCAGCTTTGCTAGCAGCCATAACAATTTTACCATTAGCATCTCTGAGTATTGCTCCAATCGCAGCTTTGTGTTGATCTCTAAACATAGCCTTATCTACATTTAACTTCAGAAAACCAGCAGAAGGTGGTTTCCACCCACATAACTTCTCAATCTCTATATTAGACTTCTGTCTTGCATCTGTGTACATCCTGTGAAGAGAAAGAGCATGCTCCACAACCTGCCTCGGCTCAAGTGTCACTTGTTCATGCATCTTCTTGTTCCTCCTATACCATAGCCCCTAAGCTATTAAGAAAAAACTAATCAAAGCCTCTGTTCTACTGAAGGCTTTCACTTGCATAGCAATCTCCAAAAAAGAGTTATTTTTTCACATTTTGCAGAAAAATACCCCACTAATCTTTAAACTGACATTGAATGAGAGTGCTATATGCTGCTTTTCTTCATAAGACATGACAAACTATAAAATTGATGGTTTCAAAATGTCATGACCATGTAATCAATTATTTAATGAGATTTGCAGTTTTTTTTTTCTCTCTTTGTGCTTAATTGATATACTGAGAAGGGACAAATATTGAAGATGATGGTGGATGCAGCCGGGGTCAAGGCTCCAAGTATCTCCAAGAATCTGATTTTGGATATTTTGAAAACAACGTATCTTCAAAGGTTGGCCGCCACAGGTCATCCATCTGGCCAACGTAATATATTATTATGGAACAAATTAAAGGGAGTGATTGCTAATTGGTACATTGTCTTACGCCTAATTTGCATCTAATAATTTCACCATTAATTTCTACTTTTGGATACAATAAAGTTTTAGTCATAAAAAAAAATTTATAAAAGTAAATTCATAAACTGATGTGAGTTGATATGATATGTCAAGTTGTAAAGTTACTTTTATTATAAACTAAATTTAACATATCATATGAACAAATGGAAAGAAAAATTCGGTGTTTAATCATTATGGAAAAAGACAAACACCCTACACGGATCTGTCCCTTAAGTTCTTATAGAAAAAATTATTGCTTTAATCATTGTGGAAAACGATGAGCAATAAAAATGGACATATCAAAAGGTTGTGCAAATTTGTGTTTAGAGGAGATACTTTTTCAAGTATCTAGGCCTTAGCATAGAATTTGACTTTTAAAGTGAGAGACAATCTCTTGGAAATATCTATAGAAATAAAGAAATTAATTAATTAATTAAAAAAAGAGATGGAAAATATATATATAGATGATTCCTTGAAATAAGTATTCTCACTCACACACTTACATGAACTTTCTTATGAGGTGTGAACAACCATTGTGATTGTTACAAATATGAAATATATTTTAATTTCTGTATGAGTGGCACTATGCTTGAACTGATATGCATTTAAATATGTTCATTACCTATTTAAAAAATAAGGAAAATATAAAATATATTTTATAGTCTTTTTATGGTATTATTTTTTTTGTCTTACTCAAGTTTGAGTAGCTTAGTGTCTGTGCATAAGTCTGAAACTGATGGTTGTTCATTTGGGAGTGGGTGTCTATTTTAATGACTTAAAGTCCCAGTAAAGACTTTGCTCCAAAAAGGAGGGTCTCATGAGTAGCACATTTCATGTCTTAAGTGACTTAAGTCACTCACCCAGGCGGATAAGCCCAAATTCCTTCATTCCCAATATCCACTCTCCACGCCTCTCTCAGTTTCTTTCATGCCATATCCCATTCTGAGTGTGCATTTATCCACGAGTGAGTACAAAATCAAAGAGGACCTACTCCTATTCGAGGTATGTGTCCCATACGACTCTCTACTGTTTATCCAATTTTAGGGCACGGGATTCCCGGTTGAGAATGTACTTCATGAATTGGTTTTTTGGGTGTTTGTGACGTTGATTTATAAAAATTATTAAAAAAAAAAAGGCATGAATCATTGGTTTATCTGAGTTGGGATTGTGTTTTATTTGTATTGAGGAAGGATTTTGTGTGTGTTACGACATTGTTGATCTGGGTTTTCAAGTAGTGCCCACCAAGTATTTGGTTTTATGTCTCAACTAGGTTACCTCCATTATTTGCTCACTATTTGACATGCATTCACATTCATACATTAGGTTTATCAAAATGCATGGTTGTGTTAAGATCAGAGAGAATTTTAGCAGTATCAAATCAAAATTGCTCTTAATGTTCTCATCTCGGCACACATATGTGTGATATGTATTCTTTTGATTCTGATGAGAATGAGCTTTAAGTCTTGACAAATTTGTGACAAAAATGGGGAAAGTGTGTTGTTGAGGAGGAGTTAAATTGTTGAGGGGGGGGGGGGGGGGAGATAAAAAAAAGTCTTTGAGTTAAAAAGTCTTTTGTGAAAGGGGAGTAAAAAGTGAGGGGGAGTAGCAGTAGAAGACTGAGGGGGGGGGGGGGGGGAGATAAAAAAAAGTCTTTGAGTTAAAAAGTCTTTTGTGAAAGGGGAGTAAAAAGTGAGGGGGAGTAGCAGTAGAAGACTGAGGGGGAGCAGTAACAGTAAAGCAATGCAATTGAAATTCTTTTGTTGCTAATGATTAATTTTCATATTTTGTGAAATGTGGTTTAATTCAATTCCGAGTCTAATTTCATTGTTTACAAGTGAATGGTTAATGATGCTTCACGAGATCTTGGTCTATTGATTGTTTTTGTTTCAAGTACACCTCATAAGATCAATTATTTTAGGGTTCCAGATCAATTATTTTAGGGTTTTGGATTGGAACCCTAAATTAATTTAGGGTTCTAATCCGAATTAATTAGCCACAAATCAACTCATCAATTATCAAAATTCACACACATTACATAATACAAAAAAAAAAATCAAAAACACATGGACAGATTTACATACAGTCACACATCATTCATCAATCATCAACGATTCAAACCACATGCACAATCAAGTCTCCACAGTACACAGATCACAAAATCCCATCATCCATCTCCGATTAAACCTCATCCTTCCTCTAGTCTCCATTCTATAAAATATAAATCACAAAAAATAAAACCTTAATTTAGAGTTTCTTACCTTCGGCGACGAAGTCATAGAAGGCTACGATGACGGTGACGGCGATGCAGATTGCAGAGAGGGAGCGACCGAGCGAGACTCAGAGAGAGAGAGAGAGAGCGATTCAACTTGGTAGGGTACTGAGCTCGTGGAGGGGATCTAAACAAATAACGAAACGACGCTATTTTTCCATTGACAAAACAGCGTCATTTTGTTATTTGTTATTAAGTTAAAAAAACCCAGGCATGGGTTATTTTATATATATATATATATAATTATGCGGGGCGGGGTGGGGGTCACCCCTATCCCGCCCCCGCCTTGGGTGCCAGATGCTGGTGGGGCCACCCACCCAGCATCTGGAGGACGGGGTAATCCGCCCCTTCACACTAGGGCGGGTTGGAAGCGGGGTGGGGCAGCTGGGGCAGGGCCTCACTGCCCACCCCTAGATCTCAAAGAGAATCGAACCTGTGATATGGGGCTCATGCGCACAAGTTCGCCCTTACCACTTGGGCTACCCATGGGTGGGTTTTTTTTTCTTTTTTGATAAGAAAGAATAAAGTTTTATTGTACACATAACCCAAGTACACAAGAAGTATACACGAATTGCATCTAGCATTAACTAGGAACTAGAAAAAGACACAAGCAGATTGTGAAAACTATCCCCATTACCAACATATGTAAATTATTACTCATAAAAGTCATCTTAAATGAATTTGATAGGTGATATGTCCCAAATAATCTTTTTACATCCTTAACCGAAGGAGGAAAAGAAACATTTTGACCAAGCATTTGTCATGTTAAGTCAGCCTATGGATCCAAGTGAGAACTTAAATTAGCAGGTCTTAGGGGATATTCGAATGTAAGAGATTTCCCATGAGAAAACATTTAAAGACGGGTTTTATGGGGTTTTGTGAGAAGTAGTGGGACCGATTAAAGATGTTTGGATTAAGATCGAGTCAGAAAATCTCGGAAAACTCAATTGTTACCAGCCATCGACTAATGAGGGGAGAAATTCAGGGAAGTGATTACATGAACAAAGATAACTAGAACTGCAATCAGTTAATGTATTCATATTAAAGTTGGTTTCAAACCAGTAACTTTTTGGATTGACAATGAATAAACAGGCTTTTTAATGATGGAGACATGCTTCTTTGGTTTGTGTTATCAGCAAAATCTTTACGCAGGCTAAACAAAGTAGAAAATTTCTGTGCCTTTCAAGATTACTGCATTTGGGGGAGAGAGAGAGAGAGCATGATCCATAACAGAGCAAGTTAGAAGACAGTTGAAAAACTTTAAAAGCACATTCTCTAGATGATAGGACAGCAACTTTTGAAATAGCTTCAGCATTGAAAATAAAAACATTTGCAATCATACATTTAATTTATCAAAAAGAGATGATTTTGACCGTTTTAATAAAACCCATGACCGCTGAACGTAGGAACATTTGCATGGAAAAGATGAGAAGATGTAAACCTAGTAAATGTAAAAATGCTACTATAAAGGCTCCAACACAACTGTATGGAACTATTATAACCAGCAAAAACTAAAAATGGTACAATTAACCTCTCCTAGTTTAATTTTGTTTGAACATATAAGACAACTAAAACATGGACTGCAATTGCCTTAAGATGGTCAATGTTAGAGAACACGGCAAAATACCTTAAACACAGCTTATTGAATTGCTCTACAAGTTTATCCAACCTGAACAAATAACCCAATAAACCTTAAGCGTCTCTTTTTGGTGGTGAAGTATACTACGTAAAATAAACTAGAGTAATACTCAACAAATCTACAACCTAGATACTTTCACAAGAGAGAATAAAAAAAGAGATTCTATACTTTTTGAAATTATTTGAGAACCATTTGAAGGGACTATATATAGCCCTCCCTGTAAATCTCATGCAGTTCATGGCCTTAAAAGCCATACATTAATAAAGTGGCAAATTCTTAAGCCAATCAAACAACCCTTTTCATGAAGACGATCAAACAGCCTGGGCAAGTGTACCAATTTCATGAAGACGATCAAACAACTCTTTTCCCTTTAAACCATACACGAACGTCTTTCGCTGGTTCATACAGGCATATCCACTAGGCATTCGAAAACGACAATGCAAGTGAATTGGAAAGGGATGACAACCTCTGAATACTTTTAACAGTGAGGAACGATATTCCTTCCTTCTAAGGAACACGAATGATGTGTACTTGGTCTTGAACTGCAACGATCTAAACATGGGAGATCCAGTTAGACTTGTGTAACTTGTGAAATGAAAGCAGCCACACTTAACAACAACATTGATTAAAACAAACGTCACAAACATGAGTACTACTACAGTCACAAATATTATATAAAATTAATCTCACAAATTGACATGACTTCATATAATTCATTAAATCTATTTTACAATAAAAATAATTTTATAATTTGACGAATCACATCATACCACATCAGTTCGTTAGATTACTTTTGTGGTTAGAGTATTTCTCTACAAACATATTATTTATTAAAAAATAGTAACATCATGCATGTTCTTTACTTCTTTACGATACAAAATTTTGCACGTTTAGTTTTTATTGAGTTTTGTAATTTTTATACATTTTTAGACTTAATATATTTATTTGAGACGTAGAAAAATATTAAGTTTATAAAGAGAATTGCTTAAAAGAAATTACAAATTCATGTGATTTGAGCAACGGTATCAATGCACAATTTTCTGTGTCGTTTTGTTTTTAGCTTCACGTATCAAAACGACAATGTTCATGAAGGCCAATCTCAATACGCAGCGTTTAACGTGGTCCCGCAAGCCGCGAGCATTCATTTCACGCGGCTTGAAAATTAAGATTCTCTTCGTCAAAGGTAATAGTAGCTGATTAACACCTCTGATCTCTCAATCTCTCTGAGATCTCAAAAATTAAAATGCTTATATATGTCTGTATCTGTACTATTCATGTATGTGTAGAGAAAATTAGATTTTGAATTCGTGTTAGGGTTTTTTTTTTTTTGGAGTGCATGGATTTTCAGAAGAAGCGGATTCAGCTTCTGCTCTTAATCGCCGGTATCATCGCTCTCAGCATCGCAGGTACTCAAATTTAATATAATGGTGGAATTCGAATTGATTTTATGGTATCTGGCTGTCGTGTGATCATATGGTGTTTGCTTCTTTGTTTTATTGAAGTCTCGAGTTATGCATTGTTCGGTTGCTGAAAAAATGCAGGAAATGAAAGAAAATAATTGTCATATTGAATTTTCAAGGAAATTGGAATCTAGTGTTACATAAATATTTTACAAAAATTTTGAGATCACAAGTATTATTAATTAATTTAAGTTCTAAGATTTAACATCATAAGCTATTCCGGGTTATAACTTCAAGATTTTCCCAAGATTCACAATTATAAGTTGTTTTCGTTCATAGTTTTTTTTTTTTTTTTTTATCTGAAGCTTTTTCCCCACCAAAGCTTCAGCTATTAATGTTGCTTATGATCCATTGTCGTAAGTTGTGGCAAATGGAGTAAAAGGTTTGGTTTTGAGTGAAGGACGTTAAGCTCAATAATGTTGGCCGTTTTGTATAATATACAATACCAGAAAGAAATGGTCAAACTTCAAAGGTTGATTACAGAGTATGCTGATAATTCAAGCTTTGCTCAATGATTATGACCTAATCAAAATTGTAAAGTAATATTTTTTCTGTTGGTAAGTATGGGAGAGGTGACATACGGCCATATAGGTCAATGAAGATACGTGAAAGGAAGTTAAAAAAGGTTTGTATCTTGATTTTTTATGTTAGTTTGGTTCTGGCCTCTATTGCTGTGCATTGACTGGATATGCTTGGAATGGTTTTATGTTCATGAATATGGAACAGTTGTAGGGAGCTAAGTTTTTGAGACAGGAATTACAATTTGCCCGTAAGGTCTTAAACATTACCTGTATCTGATATCTTTGCAGCATTTTATCAATCATTCATCCTCATAACTGCACACTGGATTTTCTCATTTCATCACTCTTCTGATGCTTTCCCAACATTTCTGCATAAAATGGATATGTTGTGGCACTATACATTAAACTAATATATGTTTTTATGCTTTATTTGTTGGAACGATCTGGTGTGTAGTTATATTGATTGTCCTATCATCTACTTTGTTGCTTCTGTTCCATACCTTCTCATCTTCCTTCCTACTATAACTTTTCTGAACTTGAATTTTGATTAGCTATTTCAATTTTATCAACTTTTGGGTCTGATTAGTTTCGGTTTGCATTTGTTTCTGAATTAAGTAGCACATTTCTTGCCAAAATCAGATACATTTTATTTATTCTGCTCATACCATCAACCCATTAGAAAGAATTAGTGATAATAATGTTTAGTTTCTAGACAGAGAGAGATGAAATTTTAAAATAATCTCTTACATTTTGTTTTTGGTGACACTTTTGAGAAAGATTTGAAGTTTTTGATTTTTTTCTTGAAAAGAGAGCTGAGCTTTCAACCCTAGGGTGTTTAAACAATATTTACGAATACCCAAATATAGAAATGTATGCTTCCTTCTTTCCTAGTAGGCTGTAATTATGTATATCTCTCTTGTACACTACCTGTGTACTTGAGTCTTGCCTAATTATGAGGATCAATAAAATTTTCTTACTTATCAAAATATATATATATATATATATATAGAAATGGTGTTTGATTTTAATTTTAAATTGCTTCTGTAATTTTTAATTGTGTATGTTTACATATCTTCACTTAGTTGTCCTGTTCTATGCATCTTGTTCCAATAGAGGTATAGAAAGTTTACCTTGCTTTTACTTTTTATAGCTGAAAAATGTCGGCAGCTGGTTGGGGAAGAAGCGTCATCTCAGAGTGGAAAGTTTACATTCTTGAACTGTTTTGACATGGGCTCTGGATCTGTAGCTTGCGCTGTGAAGGAGGGTGTGAAGCTGTACTTCTACAACATCAGAGCTGCTCATGTTGAAAAGGCGAGGCATTCTGCAATTGAGGCTGCTTTAGTTGATGCATTGTCACAGGGAATGTCTGCTAAAGATGCTGCCAAACAAGCACAGAAAGAAGGTGCAAAGGCGGCAAAGTTGGTGACCCGGCAATCCAAACGCATAATAGGCCCCATTATCTCTTCTGGATGGGACTTTTTTGAAGCAATATATTATGGTGGTACCTTGACAGAAGGGTTCCTCAGAGGCACTGGAACATTGTTTGGCACCTATGCCGGTGGTTTCCTAGGAGAGCAAAGACTGGGGAAGGTTGGCTATCTTGTGGGAAGTGAATTGGGCAGTTGGGTTGGAGGTAGGATAGGAATTATGGTATATGATGTGGTTAATGGAGTGCATTACTTGCTTCAATTTGTTCAAACTGAAGAAAATGTAGATCGTGAAATGCCAGCTTACGAAAATTCTGAAGCTGTTGAAACTCCTGCTTATGAGGCTCCATCGTACATGAGTACTGAAGAGTCTGAAAATTCCAATGCTTATGAAACTCCTGCTTATGAGAGCTCTGAAGCATATGAAGATTCGGAACTGTAGGATCATTTACCATTCTTTTCTTCAAAGTCTATTGCCTATAGTTTCATTATAATCTGTACTTTTTGTGACTTGTTTAAAATCTGTGCATAAACCCCATGTGTAGTCTTGCCCTACAACTGTCCTGTAATTCTACGGGAAGTC
This sequence comes from Juglans microcarpa x Juglans regia, assembly GCF_004785595.1. Taxonomy (NCBI): domain Eukaryota; kingdom Viridiplantae; phylum Streptophyta; class Magnoliopsida; order Fagales; family Juglandaceae; genus Juglans; species Juglans microcarpa x Juglans regia. Next base: position 25,219,431 of record NC_054601.1, on the reverse strand, counting down.
ATTTCGTTGAACATGCTTAGTTTGCATCTTGTAATTAACACTTGGGAGTTGTCTGTCCAAAAGATGTTTGTTTATGCACTAAGCCTCTTGAAAAATTGATGGTGCTTTGGTATATTGTCACTTTTTATATAGTGAAATGCGGATTCATTGATCCTTTATGATGTTGTGCTGGTTTTAGGAAGGGTGTCTTCCCTCCCATATCTCTCCCCTATTTTTTGGGTCGAATTGAAGGAAGGGGAGAAGTAACATTGATTTACCGTTTGAATACAGAAACAGTGTGATCTCATTTCATCTCATCTCATTATTACAATTTTTTTCAATTTTTACACAAAATATAATAAACAATTCAACTTTTACAAATTACAAAACAGTAATGATATTAAAAAATAATATTTTATTTAACTTTTAACTTTTATGTAAAATCATCATCGTATCTCACTATCCAAATAGACTTTAGTTACATGGATTGATGGTGCAGGAGAGAGTGCAGAATGTAGGTGATGAGTGAAGCTTCACAGCCAAGAATCGGGGCATGATTTGAAACTTTGAGTAGTGATTACCCAATTTTAGGCCATTCTACATTATTTTTGTTGGTTAGAAGAGATAAGAGGAGGAGGATCATCTTGGATCAAACTAATCAGATGTATGCCGAATCCACTCACTTTTGGGTAGCCAATGGTTCAGTTTTATGATGTTCCAGTCACTCGCGCAGGCCCAATGAGTTTTGATCAAGACGGCATAACAAGGACCATTGACACTGGGCCTAGTTGTTTTAACAACCGGGCATAGAAGTCCAATTTCTTGAGTTATAGGGCGGAATAATTTTATTTGAAAGATTTTACACTACATATCATCTACGTGATAATTTAATTTAAAAGATAAATTTTAAAATTTAAACTTACAATCAAATTATGCAACAGTGTGGTGTAAAAGCTTTTAAATAGTACCATTCGTTGGGTTGAATGGTTGTGTTAAAGTGTGCATAATCATCTCCTCCTCCTTAGTATTTAGATTTCATTTAGATACAGAAACACTCTTAATCCATCTCATCTCATCTTATCATTACAATTTTTTTAAATTTTCATACAAAATATAATAAACAATTCAACTTTTTTAAATCTCAAAATAATAATAATATTTTAACAATATTTTATTCAACTCATTTCATCTCATCTCACTATCCAAATGAACCCTAGATTCTCATTAGGAAAAAGATCTTCCAAAGTATGAAAGATAGACATTAAGTGAATTATTATCCTTGTATATTCAGTTACATCATCTATGATCTATCTATCTCTTTTTATTTCAAATTTTAAATTTAGACAAGAACGCAAAAGAATCTTAAACGTTCACATTGTGTGTGTGATTTCTTTGGAGATTATAAAACCATAAGAAAGAGAAAATAATAGTAAGAAAGAGAAAATAATAGTAAGGTCCTTATCCCACAAAAAGAGAAGATAAAAGGGGAAGATTCGGGCCCCAAGGTAGAAGATGAATGGTGGCGTGGTAGACTAGTGTACAGCGAAAGATGGCCCCATCACTTTCGGTGGCAGGTGTGAGGCGCATGGTGTCGTGTGGTTGCCACACTTCCCATTTTCAAAATGGCTACTGTTAATTTGACTTTATATCATAGCCAACAATTGTGCCATACTTCTATGGTCCCACCACTGGGTTTTATTAGGATGCCCCTACTAAGTACAAACCCCTGTCTATTTGTCCTTTTCATTTTTCTTTTCTTAAATTAGAAGAATTTAGAACTACACAAAGATTAAAAAAAAAAAAAAAAAAAAAACAATAAAGCCTTTTATTCTTTTAAGAGAAATACTTTAGTTATAAATAAATTATATAAAAGTATATTTATAAATTTATGTGATTTGATACAATACATCAAATTATAAAATTACGTTTATTATAAAGTAGATTTAATGAATTACATAAACTCACATTAATTTATAAATTCATTTCTATATATTCTCTTTATATATGTAATGCTTCTCTTCTTTTAATACCATCATTGGTGCCATTCATGTTGAACATGATAGGGAATTGGCCAATTGAAAAAGGAAAAATGAACCGTTCTTTATTGTTGGCATTATATTTTTTTTAAGATAGGGACTTGTATGTGCTAATCTTATATCCAACATTACTTTTATTTAATAGGAGAAATGATATTTGGAGTCTAAAAGTATACAAGTCTCACACATTTTCTTTTAAAAAAAAGTAAATAAATATAAAAAAATTATTTTTTCAATGATGGGATCCACTTTTTTAAAAAAATAGTACGTAGAAATTACATACTCTAAAAGTGTATCTAGCATTACCCTTTTAATAAACATTCTTATTAAGGTACGTACGTAACATACCGCTTATATGGAAATCTTCAACATCAACTAATATAAAATATGTAATGAAATTATAAGAAAACTATTTATTATGTTTTATTTATTTATCAGTCTTTTAATTTTATATCAAAAGATGATAAAAAAAAAATAATGATTAAAATGAGCTTATAATTCTTATTTTTCTTCCTAAATAGATCATTTCGACAAGAAAAGAATCAAGGGTTGCCTTCCAAATGACAATGCCCAAATAAATTTTTTGCTATCCATATAAAATACTTACATAAAACTCACTTTGAAATCATGTGAACCAAAATGATTCATTTTCCTCCATTTCACATCATGTCATTTTCCTTTATATATAGCCCCACCTCTTGAATCTTGACAATGCATGGATCGAAGATAACCCAACTTCAATGTCGAGTTGTCGCGTTAGTCTTCTTGTTGGCAGTGGGAGTTGGCCAAATTTGCCAAAAAGTTGTAATATATATTAATTATCATATTATAGATCATGTATCATCCCTTTTTTCCGACCACAAGAGAGATGGAACGAAAATATATAATATGATGACCTAATAAAATGTATTGTAATGTGATTAATGTCAACATCTATCTATCATGTTTATATCCCTCAGTGGGTGTTATTTGAAAAAGAGAAAATCTATACATCAGTCACTATTCACTCTCACACCTCACATCTAACAAATTTTTATTTTTTTTCTTTTTCTTTTTATAGTGTGAGATGTGGGGGTGAATAAAGGTTGATGCATAGATTTTCTTTTTAAAAAAACAATATTCATATGCTATTATGGAATCTTGGAAAAGCATCAATATATCTAATATAACTTGTATTTGACATTTAAAAAATGTTATTCATCATCATTTTAATCATTATTTTAAAGATAATATGTGTTAAATGATCAAAAGATAAATGAAACGAAAGAGTTTTAAAATGAAAAATAAAAAATAGTTTTAAAATCATATGATATAATATTAATAGATATAACATTTTGGAGTCCTAGCTCTTGAAAAGAAAATAGAACAATTTGAACCCTAGTCTACCCCCTCAATTCCCAAATCAATGGTTCCATTTAGAGCATTGATATTGGTTTCATCAAAAGCCTAACCAAATATAAAATATGATAAATTTCATCAAAATAGAGCTACATTAGATTAGCCAAAAAAATAAGTGTGAAGCTTTGAGCTATAGTAAATGGATGGATTTCTTTAAATTTAAAGGGATACTATTTACTCATCAAATTCTATTTTTTATTCACTTTTAATTTTCAAATATCTTTTTTATTCACGTTTAATCTCCAACCGTCTTGTAATAATAATGTAAGAATCAAATTAAATTATTAATTAACATATTATTAGTGTAATTGTAAAATATGAAAATATATATATTTTTATTAAAAAAATAATATTATATTATATTATTATTTTGATGAATTCAATGACTATCAATGTGGGGTTATGGGTAGGAAGGTTTTGGATTTATAGAAATCATGTATTTTTTATCCAATTTTAGAAATAATTTTTATGAAACTATTGTCAATACTCTAAAACTTGCATGCAGGAACTTTTGTTACAGAGCAAAAATCTCCGAAGATAGCATAGATTACTTCATTACTATTTACAAACAGTTTACTATTATTTATTAATTTTTTATTATTATTCACTAATCATCTAGAATCATTTCAACATCTAAAAATAATCTAAAAGTATCCAATTGTAATTCGCACTATCCACTGGGAATTATGTATTTCAGTTATACTGTTGAAGTTAAGGGAAAAGTCTCAAAAAAATAAATAAAAAGAAATAAAACCATAATTGCACTATCAAATTAAAGGGTATACCGTCCAGATCACTTATCTTGAGTTCAGAAAAATGAAAATAAAAAGTTTCAAGACGTGCAAGTGTCAACATTATGGAGGCCATCGACCTTTTAGCTTTTGAAAAGTGTCCTCCCTCTATGATTCAAAGAAGCCCTAAAAAATAAAATTAAAAAAAAAAAAAAACAAAAAAACAAAAAGATGGTATACATATAATGTTTGCATTCTATCACGCCGCACTTGTTTAGGGTTTTTATTTAGATATAGATTAGGATCCTTAAAGTTTTTGTCCTAAGTTTTATAACCTCGATTATGAGAAAAATGGATACATGCATGAAATTTATCATATAATTAATATTTATTGTCATTTACGTGGATTTTACAAATCATAATATTAAATGTTGTAAGATTAATTTACGTGTTTCGGTAGAAAACTCTCAATGTCTTCTTTCTTATTTTTAAAAATATTAAGAATGTAGGCGTTGAGAATTTAGTTACTCTAAGAGCATTGGTATTGGACTAGTCAAATGCCAGTCAAGTCTAGATTTTGACTATATTTTTTCAAAATTAGCTGCATTGGACTAGCCTAATTACTTCAAGTCAAGTTATGAGCTATAGTAAATGAATTAGTGAGTTACTGTTTACCAACTTAAAAAATATTTTATTAAAAAGTATTCCTAATTTTCTCACTGACTCCACATCTCCTCTCTCCCGTCCTTCCCTTTCTCTTCCTTTCTTCTTACTTTTTTTTTTTTTTTTCATTTCTTCTTATGTTAAATAATTTGTTTGGATAGTAAAAATTAAATTATTAATTAATATATAGAGTGTATTTATAAATTATTAAAAAAATAAAAAAAAAATATTAAAATATATAATATTATATTATTATTTTAACTTTAAAATGACTAGTCTAATATAAGTTAACCTCAAAAATTTAGCCAAAATCTTAAATTTTAATCAAAATTTAAACTTGACAATGGCGATTGCCATGCTCTAAACACTACTAAACCAATTAGATAATGTATATATAAACAAAGTGAAAGGGTAATATGAAAGGAATCGAGAGATGTGACTTGTGAGCCAATGACGGCCAAATAGAGTGTACGTAAACTACATAAATTTATTTATTAAGTTTGAACAAGTTTTCATGACGATCATTGGCTAAATTACATGGACCTGCGTGGGGGTACTCTTGGTATTAATTAAATTGGCTATTGGCCACCTAGTGTGAACGGAGTGATGCTGATAATTATGAACGATATTCTTTCAAATTTTTATTTAAAATTAAGGATCTCAGGTGAAAAAAATATGACTTATTTTATTCTTAAGTTTACGTGGAGAACATATCGTCCAAATCATTTAAATAGTAAGATTTAAATTTTAAAATTTATTTTACAAATCAAATTATGCCATGTAATCACTTTAGTAGATGTGTTCTATACATTAGTAATTTTTTTTTTCATAAGGTGTACGGTGTGAAGTAACGAATAGTAATTGATGAGAAGAATTTTTGTTAAAAAAAATATAGACATAAAGTTGGTCTTACAATATTTATTGTTACCCTATGAAATTTTTTAATAACATTAACAAAAAAGTATATTTAGCAAGAATATTTTCATCTTGTTTCTTATTTTTGTGTGCTTAAAGCAAACATGTTCTAAATATTATAGTGATTATGCCCCTTATAACTAAACTAAAAGCATGTGTGAGATGTGAAGGGAACAGACAGGAACAGTTGCCTATGTAGTTGTAATCGCAGAGCTTGAAGATGGGGCATTGTAATGAAGGATGGACAAGAAAAAATGTTGCTTAGAAGGGTTGAAGTTGTATCCTTATTCAAAATTTATATTTACAGTCATTTTTGCGTATTCTTCATCAATAGAATGCACAAAAAATACGTAAAAATAACTGTGTATAATAGAACTTAAGAGCAAAACGAGAATGTAGTATCTAACATAATTATAGTAAACGTTATCGCATTAGAAATGTATATAACAAGGCCACCAGACTTTTAAATTCCACCAATCCAGTGTTCAAGGAGGCCATGGCTGCCAAGCTAGCCATAGAGGAGGCTCTTCATAGAAGATTCCATAATATAGTAACAGAATGAGATTGCCAAGTGGTAGCCGAAGCTCTCAACAACCCCTCATCTTCCCCTAAATGGTTCATCTTCAACATAATTTCAGATTGCTCATCCCTTCTAAAGGCTTTTCAGAAATGGACATCACAAAAAATTTATCGACATCAAAATCGATGAGCGCATAATTTAGCGCAATAGGCTACATCAAACAATGTGTTTGGTAGCATATCCCTTATTAAATTACCTCTTTGTCTTCTGGATTTTCACAGTAGAAAAGATCCACCTTGGATCTGATCTGCTTAGTGTAATTAGTGTAGTTTGCTGGTTTTGTATGCTCATAACTATACTCTTGTGTAATATGGTTTTCTTGATGATCAAGCTTGCTTAGAACAGAAAAACGAAACAAAAAAACAAAAAAAAACAAAAAAAAAATAGGGCAACCCTCTGTGCCATGTGGGCCCAACCACCGCCCATAAATAATGACTCCATCAGAGGACAGGACGTTGTAACTTGCTCTCAAGTTTTTATCATAACTCGATTATCCTTTTCCTTGGATTGGAGCCTCTCCTATTACCTCATAGTGTCGACATGGGTTGCCAGGAAGAGCCTTTGGTTCAACAAGTCTGCAATTTGTTTGAGCAAATCTCAAACCTCGACAGTCTCAAACCCTCCAAAGATGTCAACATGCTCTTCACCCAACTTGTGTTCACATGCATGCCACCAACTCCAATTGATGTAACCAAGCTGTGCAAAAGGGTGCAAGAAATCAGGTCAAAGCTGATTAGGCTTTGTGGGGAGGCTGAGGGACTTTTGGAGAGCCATTACTCTACCATTTTGGGCTCATATCAGAAACCACTTGACCATCTTGATATCTTTCCTTACTATTCTAATTACCTCAAGCTTAGCCTCCTTGAGTTCAACATCCTTTCCCAACACTGCACCCAAAATGGCCCTAGCAAAATTGCCTTTGTGGGCTCTGGTCCCCTTCCCCTTACATCTATTGTCTTGGCATCTAATCACCTCAACTCCTCGACCTTTCACAATTATGATATTGACCCCTTAGCCAATTCAAAGGCTGTTAGTTTAGTTTCATCTGATCCTGACTTGTCAAAAAGAATGTTCTTCCATACCACTGATATAATGAATGTAACAACTGCTTTGAAAGATTTTGAAGTTGTTTTCTTGGCAGCTCTAGTGGGCATGGACAAGGACGACAAGGTCCGAGTCATAGATCATATCGCCAAGTACATGGCGCCAGGAGCTCTTTTGATGCTAAGGAGTGCACATGGAGCTAGGGCTTTTCTCTATCCGGTGGTTGATCCGTCCGATCTTGTTGGATTCGAGGTTCTTTCAGTGTTTCATCCAACTGATGATGTTATTAATTCGGTTGTGATTGCACGTAAATATCCCATGACTACACACTCACTTGAGCAGCAGCAGGGTCTTGGCCCCATGGTACTGCCTAGCAAGTGTTCTGAAATCCAAGCATTCAATCCTTTCAACCATGGGAACATGATTGAGGATCTAGCTCTTGAGGAGCAACTTTCCTAGACCAGTTATCTTTCTTTATCCAAGATGTCTGTCTACAATACCCTCCATCTATATACATGAGTATTGAGTCATGTAATGGCTTTTCTCACATGTTTTCGTGCATGTCTAACAAGTTTAGCCTCTTGAAGCATGCTTTTATTTCGTGTTGTTGCATCTTCAAATTAAGAAAAAAATAAGTTCCATATGTGTTTCTGAATTTTCCTCCAATGAACTAGAAAAGGTTCACATGCCATGGAGGCTAGCAATATATATATACATATATATATGCAAGAACTAGTGTTCTTAAATTCTTTTATCTTCTTGCTTAGTTAAGTTTTACATTTTCATAGTTCCTTGACCTAAAGGAAAGGCTTCTGTGACAGCTTTGAACAGGTTCACAGAGGCCTGACGACAAAATTGGCAAATACTTAGGAGTGCCGCCCTTGCACGCTACTTATTTTGACTTTTAACTCTTTAACTCAAATCGGTTCAATAAGAAATGGTCTGCAATCTATATCTGCTGAAAATTGGCCATAAAGATTTCATTTAGCTGATGATATCCTTCCTTTAATCTTCATCTTCACCCAAAAAAAAAAAAAAAAACTTTGAAATAGAATTTCACTCTTGAATAAAATCCGGCCGGAAACGGGTCAGTTTCGGGTCGGGTCTGATGCCTTGAATTTGGGCCGGGTAAACAGTACTACTCGAAAAGGGGCCAATCTGTCCAAGTGTTGCTCAAACAAAATTTACATTTATTTGGATTTCAAATATGACCGTTACCATTGCCTCCACCGCTATCATAGTTTGGGCTTAAAATATAGCCCTATATTATATGGTTCTCCAGTTGTATCACCCAATGTATGCAAAGTCGAGCAAAAAAGCCTAGGCTATCAATTGCTGCTTGCCCCCACCAAGATGTTGGTATTAGTAATTTAGTATACAAAAATTCTACCTTTCATTCCTACACCACACGTCACACATGAAACGACGCACAATTATGGAAAGAGATGCCTCGAGATCTCCTATAATTTTACACTTTCTACAATTCACAGAGATAGACAATATGTAAACTCTCCTATATTAAATGTTGGAGAGACAGTGCTAGTGTGTCGCCCAACTTTAACCACTAGACGTGCCCACTAGTGCAAATTTCTCCTCTTTTTTTTTTTTCTTCTTTTTTTCTTTACATTTTTATATATTTAAATATTTTTTTAAAATAAAAAATATATACCAATAAACTAATAGTCACTCCCTTAATCAGTAACTAAAACAAAAAATTAAATATGGTCAAAATGAAAAAACAAAATGAGACGACATAGTAGCATTATTCATGTTGGAGTCCACATTGCTGACGTTTAATACAGTAATCCACTTGCTATGTCTCCCTCTCTCCAAGTTTTTAAGGTGTTTGGATCAGAAAATTGTAGGAGAACTCAATCCAATAAGAAACTAAATACCACAACCTATGCTCTGCGCAAACAAAACAAGTCCAAGGAGAAATGACAGGTACAAGGATTAATAAACTGACATGGAAGCTCACAAGCTATGCTGCACCAACACATTTTAAGAACAAAGAGTACATTGTGCATACAAGAATTAATGAACTGACATGGAAGCCCACAAATGATCTGAGTTTAAATCAAAGGTTAAGCTACTAATCCTAATTGCTGCCTAAGACTTTTACAAGATAACTAGCACCAGAAAGAATGTGTGGCTTCTCTTCTAACACCTAGCTGATCCAGCAGCCTTGAGGAAGTTGTCAAACGGGCTGGCAGGAGGCAGCCTCATCGCCAACCATGGGTCCTGTGGCAACACATTTCCCTGAGCAGGGGGGCCAACGCTACTTGTTACCTACATGATAAAATTGATTAAGAATGGTATCGACAGAAAATAACTGATAAAACATAGAAACTGTTGTCACAAAGTTCAAATGATTAATACCAAGTTATTTGCAACTATTTTTTAATATGTGTCAAGCAAGTTATTTGCAACTATTTAACCTTCCAAATTACTAAATTCAAGATTCTCGTAACCCTGTCTTCATCAAGCATTCTGTCAACTATATCGACTAAAAATAAAAAATGAAAGAGTAAGGAAAGAAAGCATTAATGAGTAGAACTTGAAATATATAAGAAACCACTAAGGTGTGAAAGTAGTAAAACCAAAATATAAAAAAATAAAAATAAAAAGGGTGAGCCAATAGGTATTTTTCGAGTCTTAACTTGTAAAAAATAACAAAGTTAAAAAGAAAGGGAAAAAAAAAAAAAGAAAAAAAAACACCACGAACCTGTGAAATTTGGTAAAACCAAAAGATTAAAAATAAAAAAATGTAAGAAAATTAACAAAAGAAAAGTTTAAGAAAAAACTGATCATAAATTGAGTCTGGAGAGCATCAAGTGAAAACATGGGCCTTAATATCAAATTGAAGATAAAAACAAGATGTTTCTATATGAATTTCCCTTTATAATAATACATTCTGGGATTTATGTGGAAAGTCCAAAGGGAGTTAACATGTTGTGTCGAAGGCTAACCTTTTTGAGTGCCAAGTGTCCATCTGCAAGAAATGCAGGAAACGATTTGTCAACCACTCTACTTTGGTGATTTTCATGGGCCAACCAATTGGAGAGTTTCTTCCTTGTGCCTGTGCCAAGGGCTTCACACTGGCTAGCCATGGTGTTGTACGAGAGGGGCGATGTAGTCACAGATGTTCCTGCCACTTGCCCAGCCACTTCGAGTGCCTGAAAGTACCATAATTTAGTAGGCGAATAACTTTCATGGACAGATCTAGGCGTCTTGCACATCGATTAGTAAAATGAAGATACACTATTTCTAACCAACAAAAAAAATTACTCCAACTCCCTTACACATAGGATGATGATATATAGGAATCATCACACAAATTGCCTAATAAAGAAACGCATATTGAACAATTTGCAATACATAGTATTTTAGCAGATAGGGCAGTCAGTCTTGATATTTTCAATATTTTTTATTAGATAGATCCTTTTTCAGACTAGTCTTTCCATAAATAATATTACGGAAATTCAGGAAGTGAATACAACCTTGTTTTAACATCTTCTTGCATATACGCTTTTCACAGACACAAAAAGAGAAGGGGAGGTTACCGATTCCAGAAGCTGTCCAATGCTGATGACATGGGACATAGACGGTGAAGATGGCATTTTGGGTATGAACCGAGATAGGTCAGCAACGGATGCTTCACTTCTTGCATCATCCTCAACTAATGAATTTGTTGGAAAATCCTACACCATAAGCAAACAAAGACTATAGATAGTGACTACAGTGATTTCTTGGAATTGGAAACCATTTGACTGCGATGAGCAGTGGATGGTAGGGTTGGTGTACTGACTTTGTTTACTCCTCTCCAAGGATGAGCTAATTTCTGAATATAACTTCATCACTTCCACATATTTACATAGCATCTAAACAATACCACACACCCTCACCTATCATTCTTTTTCTTTTCTTTTTTTCCAACTAAAGCTGAGGAGAGTTGTCAGAAAGCAATGAGCTCCTTGCAAGGTCATGCTTAAAATAGCATTAAAATGATCATAAAGAGCTTACCCCATCAAACGACAACGATTTCTTGGAATGGGGAACCATTTGATTGTGGTCAAATTCAAGTAATGATTGTGGGCCAAACATGAATGCATCATCAGGTGTGAATAATTCTGACAGTTGCTCAGTCAGGGCATCTGCCTCCAGCTTTACAAGCAGAAACAAACAGATCAGAGAGAGAGAGGGAGAGAGAGAGAGAGAGAGAAAGGGGAGGGGGTTCTGGATAAAATGTCATACCTCAGTAATGCTAGACAGACTCTGAACTAAAATGTCCATTATGACATTGTCAGATTTGTATACCTTGCTCCGTAATTCAGAGAGCAATGATGCAGCAAGTTGATTATCAGCAACAGATCCATACTCTCTGATATCTGCCTGAGGCTTTACATATACTTGCAGGTCATCGTTAATACCCAGATAAGGATCAACCTGAACTTGTCGAAGACAAACTTTTTATTAGTAACAAACAATATCAGCAGTTTTAAGCACAGAGACCACCCCAAGCCCTATCGCAGCCACCCACCCAGAAAGCATGCCGCAAACATAACTCACATCATATGGAACTGATGACTTGAGGAAATCATTCAGATCGGGAATGTGATATATTTTAGCTGCAAACATCAACATGCCTGTCGATAATACAAAGATAGATCTTTGGCATGCTGGAGACAACATACCTACCAAAACAGAAACATATATCAATAAATCATTTTAATATACCAAAATGAAAAGCCTACTCGTGAAACTCTACTGTCATACCATTGTTAGGATCCATGGATGTATTCCTGAGAGACAGGGGAAGCTGAAAGAATCGGACCACAAGGTTGTCATATGAGTTCTGCACATCATTTATTTAAGATATAGTCACTAAACTAAATTATCCAGGCTATGCCCTCATTCAATTAACAATTAGCATGGTCTCTCTAACAAGCCAGAAGTGAATGGGAAAATAAGAAGCAAGAGATATGTTAGGAGAAAAGAATTGATGAAAAAATACCCAAGTGTATTTAAGTATGAACTTCACCTTTAAGCCTGAAGAAATAAGTGTTAATACGAAAGAATGAGCAATAGCTTCAATATTTGAAGGTAAATTATCCGGAAGACTGGCCTGCATCCAGAAGGCAGACAGCAATTGCACTATTTGCTCCTCACTAAACTTCATAATATGCGGTTCCTGCGCCAATCATACACCAAATTTGTTAAGAATCTTGTATAAATGGAAAAGATCTATAATGCCACCCAAAAACAACCCATTTATGGAAGTGAAAATTATGCTTACAGCATCCGACAAGCTGGTTGACCCAGCAGTTCTGTCAATAATACAGCTAATTTTGTAAACATTGGGGGAATTCTTGTGGACGCGCCCCTGTTTCCAGTCATCTTCAACAATGTCCCTTTCTTTAAGATCATCATGAAAATTACTTCCAATTTTTTCCACTTTGATGCCATCTTTTTCTCTCCGTAGCTTTTCAAGTAAAGCTTTAATCGATGCAGATGCAGGATTTGAGTGCCATCTCCTCGGTTGGTGTAGAAAACCACTTGTAAGAGAAGCAACTTCATGTCGTTGATGGTTAGAGATTGGAATTAAAAGAGCAGAAAATATCTGGTGCGCTCCAACTCGTGCCTCTATGTCTGGGTGTAGCATCACCTTCAACAGTTGAACAAGAAGGCCTTCTGGAAAAACCTACATGAAAAAATTAAATAATTTAATAGGGTGAGCCCCAAAGAAAAAAGAAAAATTGTACCTCAATACGTATAACAGTCAACCTCACAACCCCTGGATAATATAGCTTTCTAACACCTCAGACCATATAACATTCCACTTCAGAATCTTCAGACAAGTTTTTTTTTTATAAGTAAACGATTGTATTAATGAGAATAGGCATAGCCCAAGTACACGGGGTATAAAAGAGGTAACACCTAGTTAGGAGGAAGAAATAGAAACAATAAAGTCATGAAAGTCTAGGCCATTGAAATCTACAACTTTAGCCCTAGGAATAAAGTTTTAACAGAGTACTCTAATCTCCTCCAATGAGTGTTCCTTGTCTTCAAAAGTCTGATCATTCCGTTCCTTCCATAGGCACCATAGAATACAAATAGGAACCATCTTCCACACAACTGTGATTTGTGGAAAACCGCCCAGGTTCGTCCAACTAGCCAGAAGCTCGACCACAATAGCAGGCATAACCCAAGCTAGCTCTAACCTTCTAAAGACATCATCCCATAACGCTTTGCAACCTCACGATGCAATAAAAGATGATCTACAGTCTCACAACTTTTTCTGCACATACAGCACCAGTCCACTATAACCACCCTGCGTTTCCGTAAATTATCCATCGTCAAAATCTTACCCAAAGAAGCTATCCAAACAAAAAATACCACCTTGGGAGGCACCTTATTTCACCAAATCCTTCTCTATGGAAAGCGATTGTTCTGCGGATGTGTGAGGGACCTATAGAAGGAACAAACGGAAAATGCACCTTTTCTAGTGGGTACCCACCACAAACTATCAGTCCCTTGAGCACTCGATCTCATGGAGTACAGGAGTTTGAAAAAATCCGAAAAGCTGCCAACTTCCCAATCACAGGCCGCCCTAATAAAGCTCACATTCCATTGGACTAAGCCACCAAACATCCCCATGAGGTTAGCCACTGATGCTTCTTTTTCATGTGCAATCCTGAAAACTGTAAGGAATGTGTCCTTAAAGGCTCTATCTCACCAAAAGTCATACCAGAATTTTATTCTAGATCCATCTCCCGTTACAATTCTAGTGTGTCGTGCAAAAACCCCCCAACCTTGTCTTATATGCTTCAAGACTCCCACTCCATAAACCCCTTGTACCTCCCTAGTTCTCCACCCCCCCTCCCCCTCCCGCTCCCCTCCCCCCAACAAAACTCCATACTTGAAGTCAATCACCAACTTTCATAAAGCTTCCCTTTCCATATTATACCGCCACAACTATTTCCCAAGAAGAGCCCGATTGAAACAATAACAGAACATAATTTATTCATAAGTAACCATAACAAAATTTAGTACATGCAAGTTACATCCAATCACTATCCCTCCCTCCATCAGTTTTTTTTTTTTTTTTTTTTGGTAAGTACTATCCCCTCCATCAGTTTTTCTACCTTAAGTATGAAGTATGATAGTCAAAATATGTAATCAGAGGTCATTAAATTGAACATCAGCAAATAGAAAACCTCTGGAGAGGATATTAAATGATTTCCCTCCTCTCACCTGTTGAGAACGTGAAGCGGCCGATGCTACTGAGATGACATGAGCAAGAATCATCAATGATCCAATGGTTGCTCTGGAACCAACTCCAGATGGCAACTTCTCCAGCGTTATTGCCATCAGATCAAATAGTGGTCGTGCATCACCAATCTGCGAAACACAACAACACATTTTGTTAAACTGGAAGCACAAAGCAGCAACTATATACAGCAAAGTATCAAACTTACCCCTTTAGCAATTTCGAGTAAACAGTCTTCAATGGAATTCTGCAGTAAGATATTTTTGTTGGACTCTTGCTCACCAACTGATTCAACTGTGGCTTGAAGACTTTTCCTTGAATGCCTGCACAGGTCACAGACAAATCCAATTTCTGCCAGTGAAGTTCCTGATCTAATTTGCCTAGCTAAAGCAGTAGCGACTTGAATGACATAAGATTTGAGTTGGGGGTCATGTGCAACATTTTTGTGATCCAGATGACGTATCAAAGAAGCTAAAATCAGCTGCTGGTTCCCTGAAATAAAAAGAAACATTAGCAATATACTCGCACAATAGACGGATAAAACTAAATGCCTATATCTATATATATATATATATATATATATATATATATTCCACCAATAAACATTTTTGCAGCCTACTCTTTTGAAGAGAGGGGAAGAGAGAGGGAAAAAAAAAGAAATCCACAAAATGTTAAGATAGTTTGAATTTCAAACCTAAATACAATACATAAAAGACTAATATAATATAAATAACACGTATTGAGTAAGAAGCCAAAGGAGTATCAAGATACCTGAACTCTCCATGAAGTACGACATGTCAGACAAAACCATCACAGCCAACCCTTGCCGAGGCACCCAGTGCTGTCCAGAATCAAAATAAATAAATATTGGATCCAGTACCCTGCGCATTGTTGTGCTCTCCTTGGCTAATTCAACCATTCTTTGGATACAAATTTGTGCCCATACTTTTGGGGTCTCAATCTCTTCTCTATAATAAAGGCAAGATATTGGTCAAAGTGAAATAAATGAAAAAAAAAATCAAAGTTAGACTAATTGAAGAGCAAATTCCCATAAATGGTTAAAATCACAGGCTCTCAGATATTTACTACCTTGTCAAAAGAGAAGGATCCTTTTTTTCTGGTCGTGGCCTCATGATCAGCCAGCTAGGGCTAGTATCACAGCTTGCAACAGCACCGCCTCTGCCCTCACATCTAATTACTTCATCCACCCAATTATGACGTGCCTCCCTCTCTCAACATCACCTTCTGTATGAGTATCAGGCTCATAGTTATCCAAAGTGCCATATACAATCTGCAGCATGGATATATCAAGAAATTAAAATTCAACAACAGAACTACAACAAACTGGAACAATTAAGTGAAACACAAAAGCAAGGAATGAGCAAAAAAAAGACTGCAGAATTTAGTACGGCAAAACAAGTGAAACACAAAAAGAAGCATATGCAGCACTAAAGATTGCAGAATGCAGTGCTAGGCAAAACTTATAATGATGTACAGTATACACTTCAATACAATAACTAGAAGAGTGCTACAACTGTCAAAACGACAAGAAAGTTTCCTCTCACAAGGCATCACATCATCTTGATCCAAATAATAACCGTGGAGAATGTTGGAAAAAAATGTGAAGTACCAACTGAGCTCATCACTGTCTCAGATTATTATCAATCGACCAATTGGCCTTTAGTCTAAGTAGGTGAGAATTGACATCAAAACCAGCCTCTAAAATTAACTGAAAATTCAAATGAAAGGAAAGAATAATGAGAAAGCAATCTCTCTTTCTCCACTACTTTGAAAAATTCAGTGCAATTTAAGTGGACTTAATTCAAAGGCATCTGGATAACCAGTTGAATGTTCATCATCTCATAAGAAAGTTAAAATTCTAGGATTTTAAATGCCACCTGTGTCCATTTTGAGTAATACTTGTTTGAAATATAACGATATAAATGAAATATAACTATATGAATGAAACATAATGATATGAATTTCAGTATAAAATCAAACTACGATTTTTATTTGGTCATCATGTTGCAATCCTTGAGTTTAGACAACATTTGGAAAAATATTGCAATACTTCAATGTTAATAAAACCCCTCAATTCTGCAAGAGTTTGTTGAATCTAACAAAAATCTAATAGAATCATTAAATAGCTTTGAAAAAACTAACTCAAAAGAACTAACCTCATCAAAATCAACAAACATGTGCGAGAACTGTGCCATAAACCACACCTGCCAAGGGAGAAAATTATCAAACAACCAATCTTCCAGCTCCAAAACAACTGGCGATTAATGGCTCATATATTTTAAAGCTATTAAACAAGTCATGATGGGAAATAGATACCAAAAATTAATTTTATAGAAAACTGTCTTCCTGATCCTGGTAATAAGAAACATCGAAGGAGAAAATCAAACTATAAAACTACCATGGCCGAGAGGCATTGCAAGCTTGATGCCCTTAAGCAGAGCCTTTGATGTTCGTCCCCTTTCTCACGAGCCAGTGCACATACTTTACCAACCAAATTTTCAATGTTATGTGTGTAGGTTCCATCTGCCTGTTCAGACATTAGGTCAACAGCCAAAACTACGTATTGAGTGATAAAAATACTGCTAATTAATATTTGAGGATGACAGGAAAGAAAGTATCTGATATACGCACAAACCTTAAATACTGCTAACTATTTTCTTCGTTTAGTTTTTATTGGTTGCATGGGCCATTGATCTACAACCTAAAGAGAGCTCTGGAGGTAGGACCAACAGCCTTCAAATAGTTATGTGAATGCCATATAAAATCCACTCTGCTAACATCCACAATAGGCATTTCTACCTTCTTGACATGATCTTCTAGAACACGAGCACGAGCTTGTTGTATGCTCTCACCCATCTTTAAATTTTTAATCTATTCATCAAATTAATGGAGCATAACCTATATGTACATCTTTTTTATAAGTAATAGAAGATTTTATTAATAGCATAACCTACGCTTATCTTATGGAATGGAACTTTTACCATACCATGGTAAGAAACTTTTTCTAGCTTAAGGAGTTTTGTTCTTTTCTAATTTTTGCCCTTGGTCATAGTTTACGTAATGTTGAAATGTCCCAGGAAGCCAGAAGAATCCATTTTCCTTTTTTTTATAAGTATGGGAACCAAAGCCAAAAGAATCAATTTTTCTCACATTCAATCGTAATTGAATACGTTCTTTTTTTTATCAGTAGTTGAATATGTTTCTTCCCTTCTGAAGAGAAGAAAATTAAAAAAAAAGAAAAAAGAACTTAATCTCCCAAGATACATAAAAAAGTTATATCGAAGTACATAATTATAATTAAGGAGTTCTTCATCCTCTTTGGCATATTTTGATAGCAGTTACAAAAGAAATATAAAGCAAGGTCTGAACTTACCTGACCGTAGATGAACCTTGTTAAGGTTTGGCATCCAATTATCTTCATGGCATCTTGCTTAGAGTTGTCCAAAAGTCCAGTAACCACATTCAGCAGACTAACAGCAAAACATGCCCTGTACAGTGAAATTTACAAAACTACATCACATACACTGACAAAAAATAAACCCATCTGAAACAAATTTCTCAACTTCTCTGTTTAAAAATACAAATGAAAGACCATATACAAAAACTTGAAGGACTACAAGAAAAAACTACCTTTCAGTAAAATATCATGTATTCAATAGCTACTAGAAGCATTAAGTGATGGGCCTTAGAGACTTCTTAGAAAACAATTCCTGGGGAACACAATACCTAACGAGTTTTCTTGCTAAACATACAAACATTGGCCAGAAATGAGTTGTTCATTTAGAATTCATTGTAGAACCAACTTAGAAGCTGACAAATCTACACACACTTCAGCAATAATACAAGTAAGAAAAGGAAAAGGAAAAACTTGCACTTACATCTGCTCCTTACATATGCCAAGCAGCTTATTGTACGTCTCTACAACAATATTGATGAACTTGATGTGCTCATATTTCAGTTCTTTATAGAACCTTTCTTCAAGATACTTTGCTATCTGATAAATAGAAAGTACCATTGATATTCAACATCAGGGTCTCTCATTTCAATACTATATTACACTTTTACCAGCAGATACGTAAGTAGCATGTCAGAGTCAATACCTTTGGAATCCGGAAAGGGTTTTTTGCAGCATATTCACATAACTTAGCTATTTTTCTTTCACTTGGATGGCCATCCTGAAATATATTTCAAGACTTTGAGCATCATATTTAGTTATTTATTGATAGGAATTGTAAACTACAAAATGATCTTCCATGTTCAAGCAAATGACTTATTAAGAAATACTTCTAGTAAAATGCTTATAACCAAAACTCATAATCCATGCTAGATTTGGCTGATTGGGTTTTTGGGTTTAAAACCCATTTCATCCCTATTTAGGTGATACAGAGTGGGGCTCCACTCTCAAGTTTTCTTCAATCAAGTACAGAGGAAATCTAGTGAAAGGATAATGTAGGATAACACTTAAGCCCCATCTATAGGCCCAGAGAGGACGGGGCAAAGCACAAAATGTATTCAAAGATAATCTTCATCTGGCAAGCATATTAGCACGTTTCAGATCCTCTTCCATGATCCAATTGGAGGGCCAGCATTCCAAAATAAGCAAACAGTAGCAAGGGCACGTCCAGTTGTTAAAAGCAGCCATACCAGAAAAGTGATAAAGACATTTATATTCTTTGCTTCAAAGGAGGGTGCGTTTTTTCTCTTAGTCATGGGAAACATAATGGCAAAGTACATTATTTGGCAGTGATCACCACATTACATAATCAAATGGTCAAATTGCTAAATGCTAACCACTTTTAACATTTAAACTAGTTATGGTTGCTAGCTAGGGCACCTCTAAACTCAAAGAGGACATAAACATGGCATCTTATATTACACTATCAGATACTAAACGTTCAAAATTACTGAAAACGTAATATCAAAGGAGTAAGATGCTAACAGGGGATTTAGGAAATATCTCTGCCAGCAGTTTTTTGTAACGCTTAACGGGTTGTCGAGAACTTGACCGCAAAGCAGGACAGCAGACGCACATGCTCCCACACACTGGGAAAATCTTTCTGGAGATGACACCCATTTCCTTCAAGTTTTTAGATAATAGAACAAAGTAATGAAAACCACGACCAAACAGGTGAACCTGTACCCAAAAACAAAGAAACCAAAACAAAGCGCAGCAAAGATTAATCCACCAGTCCAGCAGAAGAGTTTAGTAGAACACAAAATAAAGACAAACAGCACGTTCCGGGGGGAAATGTTGGGATACAGGATAAAAGGAAACTCCCAGAAGGAGAGCAAAAGAAAACAGAAGGTTGGCCCCCATTGAAGGCTGCGAAGAACAAACACGAGTTACGACTCCCCCCCCCCCCCCCCAACAGCCCAAAAACAACAAACGGAAAAAATAAAAGAAATGAAAGAGGAATGAACTAGAGGGAGGGAAAATGGCCAACCCAAAAGAAAAGGCCAACAAAACATTTGAAGCTACATAAGAAATAGACATGAGAAATGCAAATCAGACACAAGCATACAGAATATTTTCAAATGTACCTAGAGCCAAGTGCAAAGCAAAAAGAATTATAAAACCAGCCAACATTAGAAACCCAACTATATAGGCCTCAAAAGCGAGAAAAAAATTAAAGAAAGAAAAAGCTCGATGGAACAAAACCAAAATACCCATAAGAAGAAAAAAAAAAAAAAACAGAGAGAAAGCAAAGAACTACTCCTATTTCGTTTCCCGGAAGTGCAGATCAAGAGGGCGAAGCTCACACCTCGTGCAGGGTTTTCAGAACAGAAAGAGCGAAACAAAGACCGAGAATGAGAGCATAGAGAAGAAGAAGATACAGGAACAGCAAAGAGACTCCGAGAAAGAGAGAGAAAGGGCGCGTGGAATGACACAAATTAAAGGAAGACGGGGAGAGAAGTGAGAACATATGGTAGATCACGTGATGAGTGTCAGTTTCACATTTTTATATAAAATAAAATAAATCAAATTTTAAAATATCATATAAAAAAATTTAAAATATTATTTTTTAATATTATTATTATTTTAAAATTTAAATTATTTATTATATAAAAATATTATAATAATAAAATTAAATAAACATTTTCACTGTCCAACGAACGATGGATTGCTGGATTAATGGGTTTGTGTCAGAACTCAGAACTTTTGGAAGACCAGACTCTGTGTTTAAACTTTATTTACGTTGAAAAAAGGCAGACATGGTTTTTGAAGTTCCAAATTTGAACTCTTTTGAAATACCTTTCTTCCTCCAAAAATCGTTTGCAATAAATTCCCCCCCAGCATTCTTCCACATGCCTTCTTAACTCAAAAAAAACATTGGATTTTCTAAGTTTCGTTAATAACATTTAGCAAAAATTTAATTGAAAGTGATTTTACATATTAATATATGTATTTATTTAATATAATTAATCAAAAAGTAAATTTTATTAAAAACAGTATTAATTTAAATTTAAAATATAAAGGTAACAATATTAATACGCAGATTGGTACGTAAACTTGTTTGTACAGAATAAAACTCATATATTTATGAGTTAAGCGAAACTGCAGAAGATTATCCTAATCAATTCATCTCATCTCATTTCAAATCAATGAAATTTAATTTTTTTTTTTTTTTTACATCATGTTAAAAAAAATTAAATTTATTTCAATATACTTCATATATTTTAATTTAAAAAATTAAATTTATCTCAATCTAAAAAAATTAAAATCATCACAATATGACATATAAAATACTTTATAACTCGACTCATCTGATCTCAACATTCAAACGCAATCTAAAAATAAATCCAAAGTCCTTGACGCATCCCAAACAGAGGAATACGAGGCAGGTGGCGTAATTTCTAATTTTAACAGAGATTTTATGCTTTGCTCGGTGTCAAAGAATAAACAATTGAGCTATGCTCCCCTCCTTATAAACTGATATTAAATTTTAGGAAATATTCTACAAATATTTGAAAAGTATTGAAAATATTTATGAATAATAGTAAAAAAGTAATAATAAAATAATAAATAGTAGATAAAAAGTAATAAATAATAAAAAGTAGATAAAAAATAATAATAAAATAAAAAATAGTAGCGAGAGTATTTTAAATATTCTTGGTACCCAAACGTAGCCTTAATCTGGTATTATAATTCCTATCTTACAATGATGAAACGGCATAACCAATCAACCTTTTGGATTTAAAAAAAAAAAATCATGAAAATAAACGTGTCATATTTTACATAGATGGATAAAGGATGGATATGAGTATAATTTATAGCATTACTCCCTGTTTATCGACAGCCAAAATTGATTGCTTGGTTTATTCTCTATTTTTTATGGATTAGGCTTCGTTTGAATAGTAAAAATATTTTATCTTATTTTATTATTATAATTTTTATAAAATTTTCACACAAAATATAATAAATAATTTAATTTTTTTAATTTTATTTAACTTTTAACTTTTAACTTTTATTCCAACTCATTATCCAAACGGCACCTAAATGCATCCTCAATAATGTTGTAAAGTATAATTTTCTCTAAAATATAAACGAAATTGCTCAAAAGTTGCTTCCAATAGATGTTGTTTATGATTTTTATCTGACAAGTTGCTACAGTGATCCGGTTAGATGTAGAGTCTACTGTTTACAACTCCAAAAAAATTTTTTAATTCATATCTCTCTCTCTCCTCATGTGTACTTTTCCCCACTGCCGGCCTTTTCCCATATTTCATTTCCATCGCATTTCAGCTCCTCTCCCACATCGCATTGTTTTCTTCTGTGTTTGGTATCTTTGCACATTCTTCCAATTAATTTTATTACTTTTCAAGGAAAAGAAAAGCAATTTGTTCCAAACTCAATAAGGATTTCAAGCATTGAAGTCAGATTTTTTCTCTTATAATGTGAACCAGAGAAATATTTTATTATATCTTGCTTTTCTTGACACTGTCAAAGATTGTTTTTTAATCCCAGCATCGACTTAATTCTCGACATGTAAAACAAACATTAAAGTTGAACTTTAGAACGGGATCGTATATGGGATGTTAACGTCGTGTTTTGCATATTTTTTGACCAAATTTT
Organism: Juglans microcarpa x Juglans regia; assembly: GCF_004785595.1. NCBI lineage: Eukaryota > Viridiplantae > Streptophyta > Magnoliopsida > Fagales > Juglandaceae > Juglans > Juglans microcarpa x Juglans regia. The sequence goes on along the minus strand of NC_054601.1, from coordinate 25,196,720 downwards.
GACAACTTAAGTCTTCGAAAACGGACCATGTACAAGGTAAAAAAGATTACAGCTTTGAGATGGCGGCCAAGTAACCTCCGATACTAAATTTAGTAAATATATTTAGAGGATAGTGAATAAGAAAAAGAGTCTAGAGATCAGAGAGACATTCTCATACTTAAAATCTGATATTTATACTACAAGCTTGAGGAGTAGATAATGCCTACGAACTTTAACTCCCATGAAGTTCGTATCCCCCGTACTATTCCTCGTGTCATAATCTTTAAATGTGGTGTAGCTCTGCGACGGCATCATTAATGTGGTATGTTGTCCGGGAGATAGAGCTATTAATGTGGCATGGTAATTCGACTTCCTTCTCTCAGTATGTCACCCCCTCTAGTCCGTTCATGCCTTCTCTATCAATAGATCAAAGGCTCCCTGTATATTATGTATGTTGTGCGGATGGACATTTGAGGACTAGACACTATTCGAGGGGGTCTCCGATTGACAAATCTCATCCCTTGCAGCACCATCCCTCCTGCAGGTTGTATACAGAGGATCTTTCTTGTGAGCTGGATTAGGGGCTCGTTACTCCGAGCCGGACTTTTGATCTTGCTTCCTTTCATTTACGGGGGTCTCTTGGGCTTAGTAAGGAAAAATACCCTTACATAGGAGATATTACAAATATTAAAATATGAGAATATCATTAGTAATTAGAGAAAATATTTGAAATAAACAAAAGTATTAAAAAATATAATATTTAAACAATATAGAGAAAAAATAGATATATAGACTAATGTATAGTATATTGTAAAAATCTGTATGTAAAATAAAAAATTATATTTTAATGATGTATTTTAAAAGATATGATAAAGAAGCCATTGAGACTTGAGAGTGCTAAGCTTTCAATGCAATGGTTTTCCATCCTGATCAAGTTGTAATATTCTATGAATTTGCCACTCATTGTATTTTTGATTCCCACAAAGCATAGAGTTCATCTTATTTTTGTTCCAACTCCTGGTCATGAAATGCCCTATAAAGTGAAGATTGATCTCATCATAAATACTTCTTCTACAAGCTTATCAACACAAGTGCAACCTTCCATCTCACACACACATCACATGATTATCGTATCATGTCGAATATTATAGTTAATAATAAGAATTATTGCATATCCTATGGAATATTATGTAATGATACACATACAATTTTTTTATAATATTTTATATAATAACAATTTAAATTTATTTAGATAAAATGATGTTATCTTTACGTTATTTTATAAAAATATCCTTCATTTAAATTAAGATTGTGTAAAGGAGATTAGTTGTATGCGAAATATTTTCTAGAGATTATTGGTAAGATGATAAGGATATATAGTATATTATATTTTCATGGTCTTGACATTTATATTATTCCCGTGTGAAAGATATGACCGAGTCTCTTGGTTTGTTTTCAAAATTAAAATTTAAAATTTTGAAAACCTCTTATCTCATCATTATAATTTTTTTAAATTTTTATACAAAATAAAATAAATAATTCAATTTTCTTAAATCCCAAAATAAAAATAATATTAAAAAATATATTCTAACAATTTTTTAATTTTAATATCAATTCATCTCATCTTTAAAAATAAACGAAGCGGTACTCAAACTCCTTTATTCAGTGTTGTTGAATAATGCAAGGACTAGGACCACCTTAATGGGGAAACTACGCAACAATAACGAACGCCATCATTATTCATTAGTAGGGCACTTGACCGTGCAGCACATGACAATTTATGTTACCAATCAACAATATTCACAATTCTCATCATCATTATTATATTTGGTAAGCTTAGGTGGATTGCAATGGCAGTATCATGATTGATCTCTTCCTAATAAAGGTCATATATCCATCTTATACTTATCTTTGTAAAAACAGCTCTTAAGGTCATGTTTGAATATAAAAACAGTTTCAACTTTTATCTTTTATTTAAAATTATCTCATTTCATCTGACTATCTAAACATGCCTTAAATCTTGTCGTAAATTCCTTGTCCTACTAACCTCAACTTGGTCTTTGTATGTTAAGGAAGTCATATGCAACTCTATATTTAATTTATTTTCTTTTGTTTTGTATAGAATTTGTTGGCCAATTAAAAGTTTGTAAACAGCTATGGCTCAAGGAATTCTGAGTTGTTGGAAAGCAACATGCCTAAAGAAATGTGAGCCATGATGCAGTAAGCTTCTCTGATGTTGACCTGATGACAACTAAAAAGGTTTACAATACATTAAAAAAAAATAGAGTAAACGTTTAGTAGAGTAGAGGACACCAGCTGCCAAACATTACTCTCGACAATTTTGGTGGTGGTGGTGATGTTTAAAATCTCTTGGATAACCCCCAGCCTCTTGTGGCATGATTGGACGATATAAATAAAGAATTTTATTATATACAAATAAGTTTGCATACTAATTTACGTATTAATATTGTTAATTTTATATTCTAAATTTAAATTAATATTACTTTTAATAAAATTTACATTCTGATCAATCATATTAAATAAGTGCGCATATTAATGTGTAAAATTACTTACAATTAAATTTTTTCATAAATAAATAGAAGAAAAGTATCGCAAAATGATGCATAATTAGTTAAACGAAATGATAGTTATTGTTTTAGAGCAAATCTCGTACGCTTGCTTTGAAAAAAGTGGATAAATATAGAATCTATATTTTAATAGTGAACTTCACTCTTTTTCAAAGAGAATAAAAAGTGTGTGAATTTTACATACTCTAAAATTATATCTAACATTATACATTCAAATAACTCCAGTTATTGTGTAGTCTATAATGTTCATTAAAATGGTTAAAATATCAATATATATATATAAATATATATATTATGTAAATTGATGTAGAGAACTTTTACGACAAGAGTATGTTTAGCTGTCACTTAACTAGCATGTTCCCAAAATAAGCCTAATTGGACCTGTCGATGGGGGCATGCCAGAATATACTGTTACTGAAAATGGGTACCTCTCCCACTGTCTGAATTTGTCCACCTGTAATCCAACTGAACTGAGATTGGACAATAAGTTCCACACCGACCACAAGAAGCAATTTAAGTTCTACGCCCTTCAAGAACCTTCAAATTATAATCAATTGATTCATTGAATGTGTCAAAGATCACAATAGTCAGCAAACTTTGGATCCCACTACACGTTTCCTGGGATAATGATTGTATCACTCCATAACATATGATTGTATTACTCCATAACATAATGGAGGTTGATCAGGCATTGGGAAGACAGGGAATCTAGGGGTTGGGGGTTGAGTATTCGGATAGAGTTTTAGTTCTATGGAAAAATAAAGGTTGGGGTCGGGTTCTGATTTTTTCACGAGCTTTTTGGGTTATTAGGGATTTTTTGAGTCATTTTGGTCAATGTATTTTCTTATATACATTCAGTGTACTTGATTTCTCTTTTTGATATATATAATTTTTTACTTAAAAAAAAAAACATAATGGAGGCTGAAGGAAAGAAAATGTCAAAATTTATCTAGGCTTGATACACACACACATACACAAACTCATAAACCTGGATCATAGATTTGACCTGAAGGGATACTATAGAAGAACAAGATGCCAAAGAACATATTTAACTCATTAGTAGGTTGTTTTTATACAGGTCTAGCCAGTAGATTAAGACCAGAAAGTCGTGTGCAATGATTGCTTAGGATTAAAAAAAAAAAAATACTCAGATAGCTCGAACACCATCTCTAAGAACCCTTTCGGGACATGTCTGTCACCGCTTAAGGTGGTATTTTGAACGAAGGTTGTCAAGCATCTCTGCATACTCAATTGGTGTTGCCTTGCTACAAAATACTTCATCCCAAATCTTATGGAGATCTGTTCACCAGATGATCATGGCATTAGAAGCATAATGTACTTAATCCGATTAGCTTTATAAAATGGTTTAAATACTGAAATGTAAAAATATTTAAACTTTCTTTCCTCCTTTTGTAACTTCTAAGAGACCTTCGTTGGAAACAACCAACATCAATAGGTATCACGCTAATTTAAGGCTGTGCATGAAGCTTGTGGAATGCTAGGTAGAAAGACTAATTTACATGGATGTAGCAATATTGTGGATCAACGAAATGAGAAGCCAAATATCCACAAGCCACCGGAAGTTCTTATCACCGAAAGCTAGGTAAGCATTGTGTAAATGATGGGCACATGTTAGTAAAAACTGAAGCAATTTAGTCAGTGTACTTACCATCCCTGTCTGAAGATGAAAGGCACATGACGAGCAAGTTAAATCTTGAAACTTTGGTTAAATTTTCGACATATTTGACAGCCAGATCCATTTCTTCACTGCCAAGAGTATCAAGTGCAAGGGAATTAAGCACCATGTGGAGCACTGGCAGAAAATTATATGCACTCGAGAAAGACAACCAGAGATATGTACATACGTGAAAAAGGTGGCAACACACTTAATAATGTCCATTAGTAGGTAAGCTGACAATGCATTTTTGAATATCTGAGGTAATGTAGTTGGCGATACAGCCTAATACAAAAAAGAGGAACAATGATTAGTGGCAACATCATTGAATCAACTGAAAATAACGCAGTAGCATTAAAGAACATTAGCATGAGTACTATGACTCAAATTAAACAGGCACAGTGAATTGGCTGATCAATTAAGACTACATATGAATAAAAAATTCATGGAACAGCCCTAGCATGAAAAGATCAGGCCAGCAGAGCCTAGCAATCCATCAACTGGTTTCCTTTTGGGGACTCAAAAAGAAAGCCACTATAAAGTTTAGGTACTTTCCATAAGGAGGGGCGGTGCAGCCAGATGAACATGAATTTTCATATAGACAGGCATATTAAATGGGGTATCAAAAACATAAATCTCTCTAATATTAAATCTCAAAAATAATATCACTCACCTTTAACAAACGGGCCTGTAATGCACGGTCACCAGAGAGTCCCCGCCAAGAAACCTCGAATTGATAAGCTGAATTTGGTGTTGTGATATTTTTAGCAGCTTCAGCCATAGCTCGAGAAGCAGCTTGAGAAGCCAGCTCTTGCACTGACGTCTTAAGCTCTTGGGTTCCAGTTCGTTGATTTTTCTGAGAAAATGATAAAGCGAGCCGTGTCAAACCTAAAGAGAAGAAAGGAAGAGAACAGCAATCACTGATAACACCGAAAAGAACTTCCAAAATAGAGCATGAATAAAGGAGCTCGTGTCTGTTCAGAAGAAAATGGGACTTGGGCTGAGAAGCAAATAGAGAAGAAAGAATCAAACCAGCCATGAAATCCTAGTCAAAGAATCATTTCTTTTTCTCATATACGAGTGACTCTTTGACTAGAAATTTCCAAAGGGTTTCTGAAATTAAGAGTCGGTACATCATCCAATAATGGAAAGACAGTGGACCTATGAAGCAAATTAGTAGGGAACAACAAGCTCAAGACGTATCTCCTTTTCACGCCCTTAGCCCTTTGCTACCTAACAAAGACTACCTTAACACCTTAACAAGAAAATTGTCTAACTATTCTATGGAACACTTACACAGGGGTGCCAACAATAAGCAGAACTGATACACATGATTGAGCACCTAAATTAAAAGTAAGCATATAAAGAAGCATTCAGTTGAGCAAGGATTTCATCATAAACCTTAACACTGTCCACTCTAGAACTCTGAATAGCATCTACCCGAGAACCATCAACTTCTTGTTGTCCTACTCTACTTCCGGCTTTCACATTGCTTTCTATTTCCTCCACAGCTGCAGATGCCCTCGCAGGGACTAGTCCATCATTTTCCTGTTAACAGAGGTCAAAAGCACGAGGAAATAAGACTATGCTACCAATATCACAGTTTGATAATAATGTCACATGTTCTTTATGTGCTTCGTGTCGAATTCATTTGAAAAACAAAGCAGAATTACGAATCAAATTTAAGGGAGAAAAGACAACAGGTAAGTTAAACATGTATCATGAGGGAGGGGGGATTCTAGAATCATCAACCTATTACTTGGCGGCGTATAAAGTATTTTATCAATAAAATAAACATAATATTAGCCAGATTGAAAATCGCCAATTGATGGATAGATGACTAGATTGAATTATTGGCTAATAAGTCAACTCTTCATCTCTTTTTCTTACGATAATTCACCTCTATTCATCTATTTTTCTTACATCTATCGCCCTGTGTGGAACCGATCTGTAAAATGGTGTGGCAAGAAGAAGAGATTAATCCATTAAATGTGTTATGTTTCTTTTATAAACTAGCAACAACAACAACAACCCTTCTGTTTGTTTGTTTTTTTTTTTAGTGGGGCAGGGACAACAACACGGCAAGAAAAACCAGAACAGAAATTCGTTTGACAAAAAGCTATATGACTAGGTCAAATATATTGCAACAAAACCTGATAAACACCATGCAATACTTTCTTCATGTAATCAATGCTGTTGCTCAGAAACAAAAACATGCTATAAGACAGGAGAATCGAAAAGGCTGAGCTGGTGGTGTTTGGCCTTACCAAATAGGCACTTTTATTCACATGCCATGGGAAAAGGAAATTAAGGCCCCGTTTGGATTCACAGTTGATCTCAACTCATCTCATCTAATCATTACAACTTTTCCAAATTCACACACAAAATATAATAAACAATTCAACATTTTCAAATCTTAAAACAATAATAATATTAAAAAATAATATTCTAACAATATTTTATTCAACTTTCATCCCATTTCAACTCACTATCCAAACCTAACCTAAGGCCTCGTTTGTTTTCGCAACCATTCTAATCTCATCTCATCTAATTATTAAAACTTTTTCAAATTTCCACTCAAAATAAAATAAATAATTCAACTTTTTCAAATCCCAAAACAAAATAATATTAAAAAAATATATTTTAACAATATTTTATTCAATTTTCAACTTTCATCTCAACTCATTTCATCTCATTTGCGAAAAAAACCGAGGCCTAAATCTCTAATTGCCAATACCTTGGCATGATCTTGAACAGTAGCCACTTCTGACCCTTGAATATTATTTAAGACAGGATGAATGCTGTGGCCATTAACCTTGCTCTCTGAGCTTCCTACTTTCTGCATTCCTTGCACGGAGCCTCTCAATGGTCCAGATACCTTCTGAAGAATTGCCTGGAATAAATGAAATACATAAAAGTTACAAAGATTATGGCCTTTACAGGTATACCAAATTTTTTGTAGCATATAATTTATGTCAATAGACAACAATAGAAAAAAGAGTTTCGTGACAAGAACTAGGAAAAAATTTCTTTTTGGGAAAAGGGGGGTCAGGTTTAAATGCACTAGAAAGAACTCGATAGGATGAAATGCTTACTTTGTCATACAAAGACCTGGCCTCAGTATATTGTTTCTTAACTTCTTGGTTCTGAGGCTCCAACCTCAGGGCAAACTCAGCATCTGCAAGTAGCTATGTTCACTATATCAGACAGATCACATACCCAAAAAATCAGAACAAAAAATATATTTAATAATCTCAATGAATCAAGATATAGTTTTGGATATAGCGTACCCTCGAAGCATTCTTTATATTTCCCAAGTTCCTTTCTAGCTGTTGCACGACGTGAGTATGCTTTTATATATCGATCATCTAAGTTCAAGGCCTCCGTGCAGTCATTTTCAGCCTCTTGGAATCTAATGAATAAGAAAATGAAAATAAAAAAATGGAAACAAGGTTGTAGTATTCGTGACTTACGACCACTACAAAGGCAGTTAAACATAAATAAAAGTGCAAGTTAATAGATATGCGGAAACTTTCTGGTACTCAAAAGTGTATATAATATAAGCACAAGCCAAAAAAAGGGACTGTTTTCTGCATCTCTAAAACATGTTTACCTGATGTACTTTTTGATAAGTAAAGCAAGTTTTTAAGATTACCTGGTGTACTTAAAAAAATAACACGTTTACCTGATGTCTAAATGGAAAAAAATAGAGTGTTCTGTACAAAACTTGCCTTCTGATTTTGAGATAGGCCATTGCTCGATTTGCATAAGCCACTGCTGTTGGTGAAAAGGCAATGCTTCTTGAATAACATTCAATTGCTTCCTTAAATTTCTTCTGCTTAAAATGCTCATTACCCTTGAAAGTGCAACAGATTTCATGATTAGCGCCATTGGCAATTGCGTAGTCGCACAAACAGCCTGAATCATCAAAACCTACTGAAGAGAGCATCTCCTACCAGTTCTTTCTCTGAAGTAGTATCAGGAAAACTCTCTTCAGTTATGAGACCGCTTGATATTTTATTTACTCCATAATTCTTGTAATCAAATTCTCCTGCATTACTCCTTGAATAATCAAATTTGGGAATTTTTCCAGTACTCCGAGATGAAGAAACCTATGAAAATGACCAAGAATATCATGCATCATATATTTGTTATAAAATAAACACATGTTGATCCACAAGCATGATGTCATTATATCATCGGAGAATTAGGCCTCATTTGGATAGTGAGATGAGATGAGATGAGATGGTCTGTGAATAGTAGTGAAATGGTTTGTGAATAGTAGTTAAATTGTTTGAGTTGAGATGTTTTATGGGATTTTGGAAAAGGGGAGAGAAAAAGTTGAATAAAAATATTATAAAGTTAAAATATTATTTTTGTTTTGAGATTTGGAAAAGTTGAATTATTTTTTGTGTTTTGTTTGGAAGTACGGGAACGTTGTAATGATTAGATGAAAATTTTTAAAATTTGAAATTAAAAAGTGTTTATGTTTGTGGTGTTTGGATATTGAGATAAGATGGAATGAGATGAGATGAGATGAGATTGGAGGCTCTTGCTATCCAAACCAGGCCTTAAAGTCCAAACAAGACATCTCAACTACACTTTGCCTTATTCTTCAAACTCAACACATCCACCACAGAATCTAGAAGCACCAGAGAGTTGTTGGAAATCGCCGGTTGGATTGGCCCAACCAATTTCAGTCTCCACATTTCTTCTTCATACAGGAAAATTCATGATAAAAAACTACCATTCTACTCCAAAGTTTTCATTTATGATAACATACTATCATTTTTTTGAAGATACAGAGGACATGATGTTTAAGCAAATAAATTGTTTCTCACCAAATACGAATAACTTTTCCAAGTGCATGATGCTAGTAAAAATGAAAGCATAACAATTATTCAGCTACTTAAGACATCATGATCACAATAACATTTCTCTGTACGCAAATTTTTATAATAATTGCCCTATTTTCTTATAAATTTTGGCAAAGTGTATGCATCAGAGAATTCAGAACGTGCACATATGGTTCCTAAGGATGCAATTTTATCCTAATCAAATGAATTTATCAAGAAAGATAGCAATTTTTAGGATGAGTTTGATGGCAAGTTCTCAAATCAACTTACTGGTCTTATGGTAGATCTTACTATAGAGGATAATAACAAAAATATGTATGTACTCTTTGGGAAATGAAACATTGTATGTCGACTCATATCCATTAATTGGTACTCTTTTTTTTTTTATAAGTAAATATCGATTAATTGGTACTCATACAAACTTTATTGTAATGTCAAGGAAACATTCTAAATTTTCACGGATTAGTAAAATCCTTACCGATTTATCCTTTTGAGGAGCTTGAGGTTTCATTTTCTTGTCTTTATCCTTGAAAGAAAGCTCCCAATCCTGCAAGTCATTCAAAAATCCCTGGAAATCCTATATACAACCATCACTCTATAAGAACACACATTAGAAATAACCATTCAAAACCCATATACATAAAACATATAATTAAAAAGAAAAAAAAAATTAGCATGCAATATTTTAAGCACAAATTAGATTGTTCCAGTGTCTAAAAAAAAAAAAAAAAAAAACCATCTTCATAACCTAAAGCATTCAAATTAGTTTACATAAACCGAACAAACATTTTCACAAATGGGAAATTAGAAACAGAAAATAGACCAACGTCATCCCTTCGAAAAGGAGGGAAAAGCAAGAATTGGAAAGTTATTGCCTGAAATTTGTATAGGTATGAGCGTACCAGAGCTTCATCGCGACCGTGCTTGCTGGGAACCCTAGCCATGGGGAGTCTAGACGAAGCAGCTGTGTTGGTTAACAATACTCCTAGTGAGCGCGTGGGTTTTCTTTCTGAAAATTCTGGAAGAGGAGGGAGTTTGCATTCGTTCCGTGGGGGGCCTTTTGGGAATGGGAATACTATAAACGGAGGAGAGCCTTTTGGAAATTTGGGTCTAAATTTTCTGGTCTCCAATGCGCTCTTTCAGTGGGCCAAGCCCAAATCACCGCTGCACACTTTTTCAAATTCACCCATACAGTACGGAATATGAGAGAGAGAAGGCTGCATTAGGGCACTGCTAGAGCACCGATATTTGCCCCGATACTGCCCACTAGTGACTACGTTTGGATAGTCAACGTACCTCAATATTTTTTAAATATTTTCGTATTATTAAAAATACTTCACATATCAAATGCAATGAATCATCTTTATACTAAAATCTTTTTAAAAATCACTATAATATATAAATTAAAATTAAAATCTATAATATTTATCACTATTAAATATAAATAAAAAATAAAATTACTATAATATTTATCACTATTGTATATAAATAAAAAATAAAATCACTATAATATTTATCACTATTATATATAAATAAAATCATCATTAAAAAAAAATCAATCATTAATGGGACCCACACCTTTTTGAATTATTTATTCAAAACTCAAAAACTCAACATACTTCATACATCCAAACAACTCAAAATACTCTCAATGAGACCCACAAACCCACTTCAATCTCTACTCATAACTATTCACAAACATTTTCAACACTTCTCAAGTATTCTTACTATTGACTTAATCAAATGTCAGTCAGTAAAATTTAAAAAAATATAGATAAAATGATCTATATTAGAATAGTCAAATTATGAGAACTCCGTTTAGTTTTTAAATTCATTTCAACTTATCATTATAATTTTTTTAAATTTCAATACAAAATATAATAAATAATTCAACTTTTTCAAATCTTAAAATAATAATAATATTAAAAAATAATATTCTAACAATATTTTATTATCTCAATTCAACTCAATTCAATATCTAAACATAACCTAAATTTGAGCTGCAATATTTCTAAATCTATCTTCATATTTAGAGATGACTATTCATCTTCAAAAGTGATATTTTAGAATAAAATATCAGATCAATTGCAGTGATATATTTTTTTCCAGAAATGATATTAATATATTCTTCTTCCTTTTTTTTTCTTCTTCTGATCCTGCCCACATGAATTCAAAGGCTGCAAATGATTTTGGCCTCCTCTTGATTTTGGCCACATGAGTTACAAATTGTAATTAGGTCGAAGAAAAAAATTAGTTGAGAAATAATAATTTAAGTAAAAATTAAATGATTAATTAACATATAGTTAGTATAATTGTAAAATATATAAAAAAATTATTATTATTTAAAAAATAAAATTTATTATTATTTTGACTAATTCAATATAGAGTTATGGCTTGAATGATTTTGGTTTATGTAAAATATGTACTTTTAACTAAATTTTGGAAATGGTTTTGATGAAACTAATATCAGTGCTCTGAGAAGACTAAATGTCTCCATTTTTTTTTCTCTTTTCTTCATGCATTTTTTTATATCTTCAAACATTTAAAAAAAATATTCACAAAATTATTAAAAAAATACTTACTTGTGCCATGAGAAGGCTAAATATCTCCTTTTTTTTCTCTCTGTTCTTCATGCAATTTTTTTTAATATCTTTAAACATTTAAAAAAAATTCATAAAATTATTAAAAAAAAAATACTTACTTAATCATTAAATAAATAAAAAAAATCTATCGAGACCCATTGTCGGTAGAGATCCTCACGATACAAAACATTTCCCTTTTATTTTTTACGAGTGTACCATTATCGGCATGAGATATCTTTTCTGATCAAGATGTCTCATGGTCGAGATGCCCAAATGAAGAGCTATTACTTTTTAAACACTCACATTTCAGGCTTGATGGTCATTTTCTTTCTCGTTTTTGGTTTTGAGTAATGTTATATAACATACTTTCATTTTACTTTTATCCTATTATATAAGATGTGACACATTTATTACCATTATATGATAAAAAATCACCAAATAAAGAATCACCAAATAAAGGATCATTCAATGGCGATAAATGTGTCACATCTTAATAGTAGAATGAAAATGAAATAGTAGTACAATGTATAAAATTTTCTTTTAGTTTTATAAAATGTGGCTCTAGATTATAGGCTGTAATTAAGTTTTGGATGACAGAGTGAAAACAACAATTGTTGTACTACAAGTTTAAAGTGTTCACTAATTTAGGTAACATTCGGATAGTGAGTTGAGACGAGATGAGTTGAGATGAAAATTGAATAAAATATTATTAGAATATTATTTTTTAATATTATTATTGTCTTAAGATTTAAAAAAATTGAATTGATTATTATATTTTATATAAAAATTTGAGAAAATTATAATAATAAAATAATATGAGATAAAATATTTTTACTGTTCAAACAAAGCCTTGGAGTTAAGGCACATTGTGAACAATCTTATTTTAAATTAAAACTACTACGTTAATTTTATGGGTCTTACTACTCGGCTGCCTATGATGTACCGCTCCATTTTTCTGCTTGATGGCCATGCCACGTGGCTAATTTAAAAAGAATGAAACGAAGCCATGCGGTCCTTCAAATCCCCTGTTTGCTTCCTCAAAAAATTGAAAGGAAAAGTAAAAACCCTCGCACCTTAAAAAAACAACTACCTCCGTTAGAACCAAAGTCACATCAATCTCATTTAAGCAATTATCCGCCAAAAAAGAATCCAATAAATTACAACTCGAAATGGTTATCTTCTTTCATTCTCCTTCTGCATTATGTAAGCAACCAAACACAACGCTTGTTATGGGTGTAAAAAAAAATTGGTGAACTAATAAACTAGATCGGATCCGACCGAATCGGTGGGTTGGGTCCGGTATAGAGATTGGTTCGATCCGATATCAATTTTATTTTTTTTTAAAACTAGTCAAAATCAGTCCATTCTCATTTCTTTAAAAAAAGAACAAAAGAAAAAAAAAAAAGAGATCGGACCGAACCGAACCGGTTCATATATATTATAATTTTTTATATTGTATATAATTTTTATATATAATATATAATTATATATAAAATAGTTTTGTATTATATGATAAATTACTAATTAATATAATTTTAAAATTTAAAATCTTATATCACTATAGTCTATTGTATTAAATCATATCATTATTGTCAATCCATTTGAAGTACTTACAGTATGATAATCCTTTTTAATATTACACATAAACCAGATCTTGTCAGATGTTCATTTCAACATGTACATGTGATTATGTCACAAAGTCAATTAACCTCTGTATTGTATTTTGGGCACCTAAAGAAGTATCGTCCAGGATTTTTTAGTATACTGAATTTCAGATTCATGGAATGCTAAACTTAGTGAGTTGGGGTATTTTGATGCCTATTGGTAATATAATAGCAAGGTACATGAGGGTATTCAAATCTGCAGACCCAGCATGATTTTACCTACATGTCACTTGCCAAACTTCAGCTTATATTATTGGAGTTTCTGGGTGGGCAACTGATCTAAAGCCTCTCAAACCCCATGCCTTAAGACCCACACTTTTGACTACAAATTGTCTTAGAACAAGCTATCCTTTGTGATGGATGTTGATCTTTTATTTTTATGTTGCAATTACTTAGAATTTATAATTCCTTTTTTCTCAGCTATTTATAAATTATAATCTAGAAGTGTTTGGTGGTTGATAAGAGTCATAACACTTCGGTGGGGGTAAACTTGATTGAAACCTAATGGTGTTGGAGCCTTGGGATCAGAAATAGGCGATTGACGCAAAAGGAAGAATTTTGGATGCAACTGCTGTAACACAACAATAGCTGTAAACTAGTGATTGAAAGCTAATGGTGTTGGAGCCTTGGGATCAGAAATGCTATTCCATGGAATCTGTAATAACTAGTTTTTCATTTGAAAGAAGGATTCACATAGTTTTTCAAGTTCACTTGAAACAAAACCAAACAAAACAAAACAATACACAAAATGCAGAAAGAAGGATTCACATAAATTTTCATTTGAAACCATTCATATGTCTGTGTCTACATGGATGCATATAGCACTTTCACAATCACAGACCACCTCAACCAAATAAAACTTGGGAAGTTTGTCCATCAAAGATCATATCAGCTAAATAAAAATTGTCTAAAAACTAATCAATACTTCCAGTTCCAACAAATTAGGAATTCCAAGAAGCTAATCACAATAGCAAATTGTCATCATTAGTCTACAAAGATATAAAAGATTCTTGGGACTTTAGAATCTCAAACTATAAATTGATGTATTTCACTTTATTGCATTAGAAAGACACAGATGGAACAGCCTCAACTCCCAGCCAATAGAGCCACCAGGGGAACCTAACCACCACTCTCCATGTATTCAAAATATTCAATAAGAGGTCCATTCGACAACACCCTTTTCAAAGGAAAAAAAATAATTTCAACAACAGCTTTATACATTTCCTAGGCAAATCCACAATAGAACCCAATCCATCTTACACTACTTTTCCCTCCCCAAAAACCAGGAAAATGAAATAGAACAAATAAATAGGTAGTCTGTATATCAAATAGCAAGTGGGACATTCTTGAAAAATAAAATTGGAACGGGTATACAAGTAATGAAATTGGGAGTTACCTCAGTGTTTCTGTCATCAAGACTCGATGTCTCAATGTGTCTTAGACTAGGAAATCGAAATCGAAGACGATAATGAGTAATTGAAATGGAAATGGAAATCAAAATCGAAACTAAGGTTTTGTTTTGGTGTGTGAAATTAAGATGGGTCTTAGGGTTAGCATTAACAAAGGTTGCTGGGTTAGGGAAGGAGGGACGTCGATGGTTATGGTTAGGGACAAGGGGAAGCACGACATAAAATTTTTCGGGAAGGAAAAAGCTGAAGGAGAAGGGAGAAGGAGAAGAGTTAAAACAATGTGTTTTGAATTTAAATGAATCGGTGTGATTTTCATCTCGCAGCCGGCTGAAAACGTTAAATGAAACGTGTTTGATGTTGCGTCTACCTAGAGGTTGCACGGGCCAGTTGTATAAAGAGTTTTTTGTTTTTTACTACACTTACGGCAAACCAAACATCCGCTTAGGCAAAGTCTTGTCCACGTGAGATACACAGAGATCGACCAATGGCATGCATCGAATAAAAAATTTTAACGGATAGATCAATTTCATTATTTTTTTACTATCAACAAAAACAAAATAAAAAGTTCCATCTCCTCCCGCTGTCATCAAGTTTTTCAAATCTTAAAAAATAATATTAAAAAAATATATATTTTAATTTCAATGGTCTTATCTATTTTGTTTGGTTCATAGTTCCAATAATCCTACAAGATGAATCAACTTACTGATTTTATTGCACAGAAACAGAGAAGCGAACCTAAAGCAAAAAGAAAAGAGAATGATAGGGAGTCAGGGACACCGTAATCCCTAACATTGATGAAGCAAAAATGAAGAGAAAAGAAGTCAGATTCAAGTTTATCCTTAGTAGTGCTTGCCGCGACTAGCACGATTGCCACACGTTCAAAAATAATCATGAAGAAACAACCAACAGTCAAAGCGAAAATGTTCCATAGTATAAAATGCGACAAACATAACCATATCAAACATATTACTACACACCATACTTCGAGTACCATCATAACAAAACCAAAGATACTTATAGTACTGTTCAACAAACCTTAACATAAACGATAAAAGACCCAACTTGAACCTACCATTACCAATGAAGCACTAAACACGACCACCACGAAGGCGAAGAACAAGATGCAGGGTGCTTTCCTTCTGTATATTGTAATCTGCCAGTGTGCGACCATCCTCAAGCTGCTTTCCTGCAAAGATGAGCCTCTGCTGATCAGGTGGGATCCCCTCCTTGTCTTGAATCTTAGCTTTCACATTGTCAATGGTATCAGAACTTTCCACCTCAAGTGTGATTGTCTTGCCCGTCAGTGTCTTCACAAATATTTGCATACCACCTCGTAGGCGAAGGACAAGATGTAGAGTGCTCTCTTTCTGAATGTTGTAATCCGCCAGGGTGCGGCCGTCTTCAAGCTGCTTCCCAGCAAAAATAAGCCTCTGCTGGTCTGGTGGGATCCCCTCCTTATCCTGTATTTTGGCTTTGACATTATCAAT
Source organism: Juglans microcarpa x Juglans regia (assembly GCF_004785595.1). Taxonomy (NCBI): domain Eukaryota; kingdom Viridiplantae; phylum Streptophyta; class Magnoliopsida; order Fagales; family Juglandaceae; genus Juglans; species Juglans microcarpa x Juglans regia. Next base: position 25,180,480 of record NC_054601.1, on the reverse strand, counting down.
CGTATCAGAGCTCTCCACCTCAAGGGTTATGGTCTTTCCAGTGAGGGTCTTTACAAAAATCTGCATCCCACCGCGAAGCCTGAGAACCAAATGAAGAGTAGACTCTTTCTGGATGTTGTAATCTGCCAATGTCCTGCCATCCTCAAGTTGCTTTCCAGCAAATATCAACCTCTGCTGGTCAGGAGGAATACCTTCCTTATCCTGAATTTTCGCCTTCACATTGTCAATCGTATCAGAGCTCTCAACCTCCAGAGTAATAGTCTTTCCAGTAAGGGTCTTGACAAAGATTTGCATTCCACCACGGAGGCGGAGGACCAAGTGCAAAGTGGATTCTTTCTGGATATTGTAGTCAGCCAATGTTCGTCCATCCTCAAGCTGCTTTCCTGCAAATATCAATCTCTGCTGATCTGGAGGAATACCTTCCTTGTCTTGTATCTTTGCTTTCACATTATCGATTGTGTCTGAACTTTCAACTTCCAAGGTGATTGTCTTTCCTGTAAGAGTTTTAACAAAGATCTGCATACCACCCCTGAGGCGGAGAACCAGGTGGAGTGTAGATTCCTTCTGAATATTGTAATCAGCCAAAGTTCGGCCATCCTCGAGCTGCTTTCCAGCAAAAATCAGCCTCTGCTGATCTGGGGGAATTCCTTCTTTGTCCTGAATTTTTGCCTTCACATTATCAATGGTGTCCGAACTCTCAACTTCAAGGGTAATAGTCTTTCCGGTGAGCGTTTTGACAAAAATCTGCATCCCACCTCTCAAACGAAGAACCAAGTGGAGGGTGGATTCTTTCTGGATGTTATAATCAGCCAAAGTTCGGCCATCCTCAAGTTGCTTTCCAGCAAAGATAAGCCTCTGCTGGTCTGGGGGAATTCCCTCCTTGTCCTGTATTTTTGCTTTGACGTTATCAATAGTATCAGAGCTCTCCACCTCGAGAGTTATGGTCTTTCCAGTAAGAGTCTTGACAAAGATCTGCATCTGTAGACAGATAAATATGCAAACATAATCAGAATCAGCAAGCAAAAAGAAAACATAACCTAAAGAAAACAAAAATGATAGAAATATAGAGGAAATGCACAAAAATAAAGGCAAAAAATTGCCATTCGTGAAACTTTCGTAGACTTGCATCCGTAACTGTAGCATGACTCAAAAGAATATAATGCCAGGTACCCGTAAAATTCTTAACACAAGATACTGACACATCCTAAAGCTAATGCCAAACTTAATATTATTGAAAGGAATAACGAATTTAACATAATCCAATCAATCAAGAGTTTGTTGTATGCTGATTGTGGGTTCAGCATCCAAAGCGCTCCTCTATTTCTTTCGATTTCAATGTCTAAGAAGAGAGGCTTCCCAGAAGTTTTTGTTGGAAAGCCGCCCTCTCTCACAATCACACCCCCTAGCTTCCCTTCTAAACAAAATTCTGAAAGAATTTATGCCCACTAGCAATTGGTTATAGACAAGATCAATCGAAACAAAATGATCCATCAATTCACAAACTGTATGAATAACATAAAAAACTAAACTATACAAAATCAACTAATTTTTTTATATAGGTTAAACAAAATCAACTAAAATATACCCACAAAACCAAGGAATCCACTTATCAAAAAAAAAAAAAAAAAAAAACCAAGAAATCCACATTTCTCCAAAAAAATTTTTATAATTAAAACTTGGCCCAAAACCAAGAAGTCCATAATTAACAGTGACATATTAAACAAAAGCTAATTACTTGCGTTGTTTAATCAAAACTTGGCCCTTACTTGGGCATAAGAAATTTATTTAACCAATGCTAAAAGCATCATCGGCAGAGGAAAAAACCCATTTTCCTTGCAAGTTTACTTTTCTTGGTTTAATTGTTCTTTATGGGAAAAAACTTTCTTTGGTTAGCTTGTCGGACCATATTGGAATTATGACAAAAAGAGACAAACTTGCACAAGATCTAGATTCAGCAAAATGAGCAGATGCACACATACAAAAAACCTAACAACATTTACAAGAAAAATTAAAAGCCACAACAATTTGAAAGAATAAGTATATTCCCAAAAATACAAATTATATAATCCCAAAACTAAATCAGTGCGATGAAAAATCCATGATAATCACATAAAGTTACACAAATCCTGTTTCGAAAAGAAAATCAGACAATCAAAACAGATACCGAATTCCAGAAAGCAAAAGATTATTATTCTTTTGATAGGTAAAAGATAAAACCAAAATGAAAGATTCTCCAACCCTAAAAGTGTGATCCACACCTTCAAACAAAACGTTATTTCGAACTCCGATGAAAATGAGAGAAATTAAACGGAAAAAACATGAAATCCATATGTATGACACAGATACAAACAAAAAGATGATCGAAACGTAAAAGCGTTAGATCTAAATCCGGAAAGCGATTCCAAATCGAAAATCAGATCAATCAATCAAGCAGTAGATGAGCAAATTCGTACAAAATAAACCATACAAACCAAACGAAAACATCATCGACCCGTAAAAGGGTAAAAGTAAACCCTAACAACTCCAATCGATAATCAGATCAATCAAACGTTAGATTAGTAAAAATATCTGTGGAAGAAAGGCTTACCCTGAAGATCCGAAAACAACGAGACACCGAGAAGTCTGAAAACAAAAGAGGAGAACCTAGAAGAAGTTTCGAGAAGAAAGGAAGGTCAGGGTGAGCTTTGGGGAAAATGCGAATGAGGAAAGCGAGTGTCTGTGGGTGGTATTTATAGGTGAGATAAATTTGAAGGAATAATAGAGAGCCCAACTTGGCGTGCACGCTGAATTCTGACTTGATCAAAAGGGCAAGAAATGTGTGGAATTTGGGAATTTGCCCCGAAAACGGGAAATCCTTGCAGGAGGCAAAGAATGTTTCCTATTTGGGAAATGATTTATAAAAAGATAAAAAAATAAGGACATATTTGATACAAAAATCATTTCATCTCATTATTATAAATTTATCAAAATTTTAAATAAAATATAATAAATAATTTAACTTTTTTAAAATTTAAAATAATAAATAATATTCTAATAATATTTTAAAAGTGAATGTATAGTATAAGAATGATGAGTAAATTTTCTTTTTTTTTTTTATATAATTTTGGTGAGAAAATGATAGGGAGACCGACAATGGTGCTCTCATTTTGATTGATACTGTCTTTTTTTTTAATGATTTTTTTTTATTTTTAAAAATATTTAAAAAATATATAAAATATATTTGAAAAAAAAAACAAAATAAAAAAGTACATTTTCACTATCGGAGTCCGGATTATTTGCGGACGTTTATTGTCAATTTTAGAGTGCATAAATCTTATATATTCTTGTTAAAAATAGTAAAAGAATATTAAAATTCATATAAAAAAATTCATTTTTATTATAATAAATTATACTATTTTTTTAAACGAAGTGTACAAAAATTTTATACTCTAAAACTGTATCCGACATTACTTTTTATATTTTTATTATTCGTTTAATCTAAGAGATCGCTCACCAACCCTTCAAAAGCGACCAAGAAAGAATCTTTCAAATAAATAAATATCAAATACACTTCCCATCCTTTAGAACATGAAAAAAGCTACATTTTCCCCACTCAACTTGCCTCTTTTTTTTGACACTTTATATATTTTTTTTTTATTTTTTTATTTTTTTTTTTACTTAATAGTTAAGAAAGTCACTATTAGTGTATTGATATATATTTTTATATTTTTTAAAAATGTTTTAAAATGATAAAAAAGATATATAAATAAAAAAATTAAACAAAAATGAAAATACCGACTTGACCTAGCGGTCAATTGGAGCGGTGCTACTCGGAGGAAACTTTCTTTAATTGGAGTGGTGCTACTTAGCACATTATAAATATACAAAATATTATATATTGTTCAATCGAAAATAGAATAGCATAAATACATAAATATTTGCTACGCTAAATCGAAAATAGAATAGCATAAATACATAAATATACAAAATATTATATATTGTTCAATATTACAGGAAAGAAATTTGTGAAAACGAAATTGATCACTCACAGAATGCTTAAAAAGGAAATCAACTCACCACACTTGGGACATGTTTATGCCAAGTAAACAAAGTTTCCCCTTCAAGTTAAAGCTCCTGTTGGCTGTTGCATTCCACATCATATAAAGAAAACAATAGAAAGTAAGAAAGAAACTTAAATGTTATTGCTACTCAACTTTCTGTCCAAATATTTCACCATTAGTTTTTGGGAATTCACACAAATCAATGATTCTTCAAAGCACTGCTCTTTTCACCACCCAACATAATCCTCTTGATTATCAAGAATGGCAGAATTTCCATCAAGAACAAAGGCCAATATCTAAAGTCCTATAGCAAAAAAAGGAAGAAGAAGAGGGAAGATAATTTCTTTCATAAACAGAAATTTGATCTGCTATTAGGGAAATCACAAACAACTAGCGGTGACAGGATTGAATCTAATTGCAAAATACAGACAGCAGTGCAAGAATACCCCCACACTGATACACATTAGGCCATATGGCCAAATCCGCCTGATTAGCAGGCTGTTAAAGGCTGCATCTTTTCATTTATTGCCTTGTAGCACTGGAGACTGCACAAGGGAGCTTCGACTTGGAATCCCGGTACTTGTATGGGTTTGTGCAAGATGGCCTGGCACATTTCTCACGGGGAGGGGGATAACTAACATCCACACAAAAAAACAGTTTAAAAAATACACCAAATCATCAGATGTCATAGAGGTAAGAGCAAAGACTAACAAAGCATGGTACTAAGACCTGTATAACCTATAGGACCATCAGAGTAACAATGTGCAAGAAAACAACTAGAAGGAAATCTAATTTCCAGCAATCCATAATGATCCATCTAATATACAAGTCTTTAGAGAAGAAACCTTTTACTTATTAATAGATTAAGGATGAAAGACATTTTTGAAGGGATCTTCTGATGGCAGGTATGCAACTTCAACAAATAACCTGCTCCTACTAAACAATCACTCAAGAAGACAACCTACTTATTGAGAATTGATACAAGAATTCTAATACAGATCGTGATGACCAAATATAAAAGAAGTCTAATAGATTAAGGTTGCAAGACATTATTGAGAATTGATACAAGAATTCTTAAAAATTCTCTGTTTACCTGCAAGGCTTGGAATCAAATATAGTTGGCAAGCCCATTTCATCAGGAAATGTAACAACAGTTCCTGAGGGACCCATCACCCATCTAACAGAGTCTGATGCAAGTACCATAGAATTTGCAGCCTTCTCCTGCATTAGATTGCAGAAGTATGAAGATTGAGAATAATGCTTCATCACATGATCTTTTAATTTTTTTTGGCCCATAAATAATTTCTTTAATGAAAAACAGATGAAGACAGCCCAAATATACGAGTAGCATATAAAAGAAAAGAACAAATCAACGACCAGGAATAAGAGCAAGAGTACTAATGCATGACTAGCTACCTGTGCCAATTCTTCCTGCCTTTTCTTTGCCTTATCTTCCCTCTTCTTCCTACTTGAATCTTGGCCCAAGATTTTTCTAATCGCCTCAGCCTAAAATTCCAGTCAAAAGGAAAGGAAAACACATGAATTACACCCATTATTTGTGCAATTCAAAATGCAAAAGTAAAAAAAAAATCAGAAAAGGGGCTAAACCTCAGATTCCCTAGCTGCCTTCTCCACTTGCATCCTACGTCTCTGAAGGGCCTCGGCTCTCTTCAACTGCTGCTCCACTTCAGAAAGTTTCTCTTTTTGCTCTGTCAACAAAACAAACAAAAAGAAAGAAAGCGAAAAATAAAAAAAGGCACAGTTAAGATGTAAAGAAATTTCAACAATAAGCAGCAGAAGGTATAATAGCTATAACAATAACAATGACAGGAGCATAATAGTGGAAATTACGCACTCCTAGGTGGAGCAGGTGGCAAGCCATTTGGGAACTCAATTAGACTTGCACCAAAGCTGGAAGAGACATCTTTGCCAGTTTGAAGGGCCCGTTGACGCGTAGTGACTGTCATTTCCTTCTTATTATCACCCAATAAATCAACAAACTCCATTTTTGTTTTCTTTTTATTAGAGTTGGCCTCACCATCTGAGATTGGATCTTCCTCTTCTACATAATCAGTATCTTCAAATATCCTCCGAAACCGAGTTTTCTTACCCTCCTTGCCTGATCTCGATGGATGATGACCATCCACATCAACATCCAATTCTCCATCAACGTTACTTTTCACTGCCCTTGATATCTTCCGTTGCTTCCCATTCCCTCCTTCCTTGTAATCTTCATACTCCACACTGTAATCCATGGTAGCCTTGGATGTTTTGAGTTTTTCAAGGTATCTAATTTCATCATCATCATCATCTCCATCACCAAGTGCTTCATCCACCACGAGTCTCTTAGAGATCCGTTTGCTCTTGCGAATAGGCTCATATTTATCATCTTGGTTTGTGGATATATTTCCTTCAGGTATCCTATTCCTTGAAGAATCACCTTCTCCAACATTGAAAACATACCTGGGGAAATCCTTCCTTGGAACCCCTCGTAAGTGATTCCTCTTATCTGGAGTAAAAGATTGATTGTCATCATCTGAATTGTCCTGCGATCATATACACATGAGATAGACAGCCCCACTTAAATGCCTACCCAATCTCATAATTGGACTATTAACAGTGTTGCACAAATAGGACGCAGCAAGATGAAAGCAAGTTGTCAGAGAATATTGACTTCTCGGCTAACGGAAGGGATCAAGAAAAAATGCAGTGGAACCAAGGGCGAAGCAGAACCCCCCCCCCCAAAAAAAAAAAAAAGGTAAAAAGCTATATGAACCGTGTATAACAGAGGCTGATGTAACAATAGGTTGATATAACAGATTAAGAGGAAAAACAAAAACTTAAGGAAAATATGAAAAACAATAGGATGAATAAAATCTTGTATGCATATGAAAATCGTCTATATATACAATCTCCCATTAGTAAATAGGCCTTTTTTTTTTTTGCCACTAAATTGATTTTAGTTGTCTCATTTACCAATTTTGTCCAGTACCTCTCTTATTCTCTAAACTCTTTTATTTTATTTTACTTTTTATAAATTTTTAAATACAATTTTTTATGTTAAAACATATCTAACTTTTTGACAAATAAAACTTTTAATTTTGTCCTTAGTGAAAGATAACGTGTTCATTTGCTGAACTGTCACCAATTTTCAACACATTTAAAGCATGTAACAGATGTAATGAATCTTTTCTCTTCTTAACATCATTCAATTAATGTGTACTTTTTTTTCGATCGGTAAAAAAATTTTTATTGATGAAAAGAGTAGACAAGAGCCCAAGTATACGGGACATATACAAGAGCAACACATATGCGTACCAGTTTAGTGATACACGGAATTCATGAAAGGTCATGCCATGAAAATCAATTACAATTGACTGATGGAGTAAAGTATTGAAAAATAAGTTTCTAAGCTCATCCATCGACCGCTCTTGATCTTCCAAACCGCTCCTCCAAATGCACCACTATGGGCATATTGGGATCATCTTCCATATTGATGCAATTTGAGAGTTGCCCCGAATGCCTCTCCAAGAAGCGAGGAGGTCGCTTACCTCGGCATCACCCAAGCTAGTCCCAACCAAGCAAAGACTTCATTCCACAAATTCATGGCAATCTCACAATGAATCAGTAGATGGTTAGCAGACTCTCCACTCTTCTTGCAAATACAGCACCAATCCATGACAATGATTCGATGTTTCCTCAAGTTGTCTAGAGTCAGGATCTTCCCCAAAGAAGTTGTCCATACAAAAACTACTGCCCTTAGAGGTGCCTTTGTCTTCAAAATGTTCTTCCATGGAAATGGGTTTGTGTTGTGCGTGGTCATGGCTTGGTAGAAAGAGCGGACTACGAATTTCATCTCCATTTTTTCTAGAACATCATCCCAAATAGATTTCAACTTTAACGTAGCACCCAACTGGAGGCCAAGATATTTCATAGGCAGCTTATCTTATATCCCAAAATGGAAGCCATACTCTTCACATTAGGAACATTCCCCACTGACACTACACCAAGTTCACCTTCGACCCTAATACAACTTCAACCCTGATATAACTTCAAAGCATAATAGGAGAGCCCTCAAAGCTTGAATTTGATCGTAGCTGGCTCCACAAAAGATTAAGGTATCATCAGCAAATAATAGATGAGCTATGTAAAGCAAGGCAGTTGCCTCCCCCACTGAGAATCCAGATATGAGCCCACCCTCCACGACACCTAAAATCATCTTACTAAAAGCTTCCATCACAAAAACAAAAGTAGGGAAGATAGAGGATCATCTTGTCTCAATCCTCGTGAGCTTTTAAATAAGCCTTTTGGTGAGCCATTAAAAATTATAGAGAAACAAGCCGTAGACATACAGTGATGGATCCAAGTACACCATTTCATACCAAAGCCACATCTCTCGAGCATGTATAGTAAGAATCTCCAGTTAACATGATCATAGGTTTTTTCCATATCCAGCTTGCAAAAAAGCCCCAGCCCTCCCAACTTGAGTCTACTATCCAAACTTTCGTTGGCAATAAGCACCGAGTCAAGGATTTGCCTACCTTTGACAAAGGCATTTTGAGGCTTCGATATGAACTTCTCCAACACCTTGCTCAATCTATTTACCAATACTTTGGAGAGAATTTTGTACAACCTGCTCACCAAGCTAATGGCACGATAATCATTTACCTCTACAATGCTAGGCTTTTTTGGTATGAGTGCTATAAAAGTTGCATTTACGCTTTTTTCAAACCTACCATTTTCATGAAATTCATTGAAGACCCCCATGATGTCTTCTTTAAGCACTTCCCAACATGTTTGAAAAACAATCATAGAGAAGCCATATGGGCCTGGAGCTTTGTCACCAGCCTTGCATTTTAATACTTGTCTAACCTCTAACTCGTCAAACGACCTTTCGAGCTGTTCCAAGAACGTCAAAAGCAAGCCCATCTAATCTCAATCTCCAAATTCTCATAGTGATTGACAATGTGATATGTGACCTCAGTTTGGTTGGAGGAAGCCACCCCATCAATTACCAATATCTCTATAGCATTGTTTCTCCTATGAAAGTTAGCTGCTTGGTGGAAGAACTTGGTGCATCTATACCTTCCTTCAACCATAATGCTCGCGACTTTTGTCTCCAAGATATTTCTTCCAATAAAGAAACCCTTTCAATATGCCCAGTCACTTGGGTTTTTTTTATAGGTCATAGCAGATTTCATTTCGTATGACCCCGCTCTTTGCTTCGCAGTCACTTGGGTTTTACGAGCCCTCTCTGCTTCCGATAGTTCCCCCTCCCTCTTCCAATCCCTTGAGTTCCTCCAAGAGAGTATTTTTTTGGCCTTCCACATCACCAAACACTTGCTCATTCCACACCTTCAAATCTTTCTTCAGAGACTTCAATTTGCAAGCGAGCGCTTGGGTTTCCATGAAATTGGTAAGAAAACCACCATTGTTGGCAATAAATCCTTTTGAATTCAACCACATATTCTCAAACTTAAAGTACCTTGGGACTCCTAAAGACCTCCACAATCAAGGAGGATAGGAAGGTGATCAGAACACAACCTACGGAATCTCTTTAGATTAAGGCCTGGATAGTGTGTTTCCCATTCTTAATGTGTGTACTTAAATCATGTAGGCTTGTTAATTAAAAAGTTATATGAATTCTTAGTTCCCATAATGTTCTTGTATCCATTTCTAGATCCTAACTAGTAACTAGATGTTCTCCATTTATACTTCCTGCGTACTTGGGCTTTGCCTTGATGAAATAAATCTTATTTTACTTATAAAAAAAACGTACATAAATTATATGCTTATTTTATTATCATCAGCTTTCCTTTGTTTTTTTTTTTTCTCACACATTGTTAAAGGTAACCCTCAAATAATTACAATCTAATGGCCTATTCCAACTCCTAGAAATTCAGCCCCACAAGATTACAATCCTGGTTTCTTCCTTGAGCGTGAGATATTTATGTTCTGCATGCATTTACATCTAGAAAAGGTTAACATGAAATTTAGGTTTCAATTTTTTGCATGCATTCTGATTCCTTATGTAGAAGTAAAGAAAATGCAATTGACATGTACCTACCCCGATCATTTTATAAGCCAACTAATATCCATAATTTTGCAATACGATGAGTACGAATCAACCATGCTGCATACAACAATGCAGATTTTATTTTTTTTTGAAAAATAGGTTAATTCTCCTTGATACCTGAGTAATCAGCTTCTGCTTTGGCCGTGGGGCACCTGAAACACGAGAAGCTTTCGTAGAAAGAAAGCCAACACCAGATGCACCATCTGTTACTGACTTTGCATGAATTGTACGTATGACACCTCCAACTTTAAGCTTAACCTTTTTCACTTTGTTATCATTTTCTAAGCCAGCTGAAACAACTCCAAAATGCACCACCTTGCTCGTACCTTTCCAATCGGCTGGTGCAAGAACACCTTCACTGTGTCTTTTGGAATCAACTGCACTATGTTTTTGTTTATTACTTCCTCGGAAAGAACCATTCATGGAAGCTTCATCAGATTCTCCGAATCCTCCTCCATTTTCATTATTGATCAGACTTGAGCTGCATAGGTTCAAATTGACATCTTTCGTATGAGGAACCGAACCATAATCATTATTCTCATCGCTTGATACTTTGCTCGCATTATCTGAAGGTGGTGTGGATGATAAGGAAGAAATATCACGGTAATCTGGAGGTAGCTGTGATTCATTTCGAGGACGACGGAACGTATTACTCCTCTTCTTCCTCACGGTGCTGTTTTTATCACTGAGCCCAAAACTTCCAAAAGCTTCCATGACGGTAAAAAAGGCAACCACAGCCAAATGCTGCTGTAATTTCTCAAATAGAGGAATGCATGGATAAGTCAAAAAGGATACACAAATGGTAAGAAGCAATACACCAAGAGAGGGAAGAAAATTCAATTAAGCTTGTCAATATTTGCGAAACAGAATGTTTCTTCTAGTTCACATTGGATGGATTATGCAATTACGTGAAACAAAGAAAATAATTCTAGACCTTCTGTGAGCTTCGATTTTCCAAAAGCAGAAAAACCCACCTCAACAAAGCCAATAAACTGATTAGATTTTTTTTTTTTGCTATTTACTTCAACGAATTAAGACAACTAAAACAAATATGTGTATAATAATAATAATAATAAAGATCCCATACGCATAAATAATAATAAAAAAATTAAATGAATCATGTAAAAAAAGGAAATCACAAACGCCCAAATGATCCATCAAGTAAAAATATCTATTAATCATAAAAAAAAGTCATATTTTGAAGGACACTCATTTACAAACACCCATAAACAACTCCAAGTCAAAATCTGCATAGCTATCCATATAAGAAAACATCACAGATTCGACATATAAATGGCGCAGAAAGAGAATCCATCCATAAAAAACACAAAATGACCATAAAAACTAACTTCAAGGCAAACCCACATGCCGAAACCTTACAAATAACCCAAAATCAATACCCACATGTGCAAACCTCACAAATTCACCAAAAAACCATCAAATAGATCACAAAGAAGCTTACCTTTGCGGGTCACAACAAAATCGTCAAAACCCTAGATCACCATCCAGGATAATAGCTGAACCTGATAGGCTAGGGAGAGGGACAAAAGGGGAATAAAATTGCACATTGAAACCAAAGGCTAGAAATTTTAGCCAGGTAGTGGGGTGTGATTGGAAATATAGACGTGGGTTCCCAGGTTAGAGGTAGGGAGAGGAACCGGAGGACTAATAATCTTCACCATTGTTCCAAAATCAATGGTCCTGTGCATTTGTTGGGTCACCACCTTGTAGCCTATCTTACTGTTGTCTTTGTTGTTGTTTTCAGGGTCCCCCATCTCTCTCTCTCTCTCTCTCTCTCTCTCTAACCTTCAATAATTCATAGATCCAGACCCTTGGTGATGCGCCTTAGGGCGATGCAGGTGAGTGCGTAGGCTAGTTGATATACGCACCCCCAGTGCATCTTAGCTTTTGCTGTTTGGCATATGTCGGTGCTAACTAAAATTTCGCTAAGTACATAATAATCTAAAGAGAAATGATCCTTATAATTGTAAGCCCCGCTCAATATTTTTTAAAAGATAAATAAATATAAGATTAATAAGATAAAAAATTAATTTTTTATTAATAAATCTCATTTTTTTAAATAATTATACGATCTTTATGCATTCCACGTCTATATTTAGTATTTATTTTATTCATTTTTACATTACTTTCTTTGTATAATTTGAGGAGGATGTTAATTTTATTTATCTTTATGTATTTTGATGCTTTTATATTTTGCAGATGTATTTTAATATAGAGGTTATTGTTTTTTAAATGAAAATGAAACTAATTTGATGGATATAATATATACATTAAAAAATTAGATTAATAAATAAATAATAAATTATTATTATTAATATGTAGAGAATGATGATTAATCCAGTAACTTAGAGCATTAGTAGTAGTTTATGCATCTTCATATACAAAATCACATCTTTTGAAAATTGATTTTGCATATAAAGAAAAATCTCACATTAGATTATGCATTTTTGAACCGAATAATAATAAAATATTTATTATTTTATAATTTTTTTTCCTATAAATCAATATGGTCTATTTTATGCATCTAGTTGGTCTATTGTTAATCTAGATGGTCTAATAAATTCAAGTCAAATTCCACTACCAAGTCCAATAAATTAAATAGACCATCCAACTCAAATAAATTCAACTCTAAGTCCAATAAACTTCTTACAAATTCACAACTTAATACAATGTAATTCTATACAAATTCAACTGCCCCGAAATAAATTCCATTAAGATTTAAATAAATATTATGTATCAAAATCAACTTAATATAGAATCCACAAAGTTGATTTTAATACAACTTGAGTTACATAAAGTTGGACTTGATAGCTCCACAACAGCAACCACCAGCTCCACAGCAGCTCCCAACAGTTTCCATATCAGTGATAGCAATCAGCAGTACAAAAAAATGATGGAATTTGGTGCAACTAGCAGTACAAAAATTATCCAAAATATGTCACCACAGTCAAAACAATTACAAAATCACCATCGTACAAACATACAACTATGTATAAGATATGACCTTATTCCTTTGTTCCTCAATGATTTCCATTTGAAGATTATGAAAATATTCTTGTTGCAAACCATTCATGAAATCAATATCTAAGTTCGTAATTTTCATATTAGTTTTTCTCTTTTTAAGAGCTACCAAGTCAGATCTCTCTCTTTCAGCCTTAATTTTCAACTTAAGTTTGCTCTTCTTAAGAAGTAGTAACTCAGATCTTTCATTCTCATACTTCAATTGTGATTTTCTTCTCTCCATCATACAAGTCCTCATATCATCTTTCATTTGGTTTAGGGCCTCATTAATTACTATATTTTGTCTTTTGTTATATTTTCTTTCTCTCTCTTGCTTTTTAAAGTATGTATGCAGTGCACATGAGAAAAACATAAATATGCCTTCCTTTTATTTGTGTGAATCTGTCTAAAGGCATACATAAACATGTTGTGCATCTAGTCTAAAGGCATACAAAAACATGGTTGCATACCTGTTGACTTAAAAGTGACACTAGCGTAACAACCAGGAAAAATAAAAGGGCACATGATAGACACATTATAAGAACATGCAACCAAGCATTTTTCAAAACATATTGCTCAGTTAAATATAGAGTAGATTTCTTTATTTTGACAATAAAAGGACAGAGAATATAAGCAAATCATACCAATCAGTGTAGGTAATTAGTATAGATTCTCATTTGCAAACCACAGGACGCAAATCCCAAATTTTTAGAGACAACATATATAGCCCATGAGTTTTTTTTACAAGAAATAAGATAATTAGATAATTACAAAGGCCATTGAAAATCAAAATTGAGAAAAAAGAAACAAAAGAAATATATGATGAATCTTCAAGAAGAAGATGCCAGAAATTTATGTGTATCCTTTCTTTTTAAAGTCTTTTATCCTTATCTTTTACTTTCCAAAATCAAAAAGTACAGATACATGTACAAGATCAAGAAGAAAATTAACAATCGAAAAAACCTAAGAATCAAACTCCATTGCTCTATGTATCCCTATTCTAGGTTCAATATAAGGAGAAATCATACAAAAAATCCTAAAAAAATCATAATTAGGGGAAATCACACATTCTATATGAGGGAAAATCACACAAAACAATTTGTGAAATCAAAACAAGTGGCTTGCACTAAATCACCTTCTCTAGGGTTTCCAAACAACCATACGAAATTAAGTGCTGGGCGAGAGAAAAGGCCATCGTTGATGAAGGAACAACTAAGTTGTGCAGTTGAGCTTTGCTTTGGGCAATGGTGTAGCATAGCAGAGAGAATGCTAATATTTTTTAGGGAAATGTTGGTGTAGAAGAGAGCAGAGAGAGCAAGAAAGAGGAAGGAGGAAAACTTTCGAGGAAATACGCGCGAGAGAGAGGAGAGTCGTTCGGATAGAGAGAAAAAACAGTAAAATAATGTTTGAAGAGTAAAATGTGCTTCTTCAAAATTTAAAGAAGCACTGTTTGTAGCTATGTAAAAAGATGAAGATACATAAGCCAATGTGGATGAATTTAAAGACGTATTCTTCAAATTTAAAGATGAAGAAGAAGATAGAGAAGCCACTACTAATGCTCTAGATTATTTTGAATACATTAGTTAACATGCAAAAAGTTGTATTTTTAGTTCTGTTTATATAGCGAAAATGTTTCATCTCATCTCATTTAATCATTACAGTTTTTTAAATTTTCACATAAAATATAAGAAACAATTCAACTTTTTCAAATCTCAAAACAATAATAATATTAAAAAATAAAGGTGAGGTTTGGATAGTGAATTGAGATGAGATAAGTTGAGATGAAAGTTACAAATTGAATAAAATATTGTTAGAATATTATTTTTTAATATTATTATTGTTTTGAAATTTTTAAAAGTTGAATTGTATATTATATTTTGTGTGAAAATTTGAGAAAATTGTAATGATTAGATGAGATAAGTTCAAATGAGTTGAAAAAAAATCTTTGTATCTAACCCCAGCTATTCAACTATTAACTTTTATTTAAAATCATCTCATCTTCTCTCACTATACAAATTGCACCTTAGTAAAAAATTACCTAAATTAATGCCTAACCCAATATTAATGATCTCACTTACCTTCCTGTTTTCAACTTTTTGATACACTTTGATACAATTTAAAGACTTGTTTAGATAGAGAAATGATTCATCTCATCTCATCATATCATTATAATTTTTTTAAATTTTCACACAAAATATAATAAATAATTAAACTTTTTCAAATCTCAAAGTAATAATAATATTAAAAATAATATTTTATTCAATTCATCTAAAATCATCTCATCTCATCTCACTATCCAAACGAGGCCTAAAACTTACATGTCATTCAACTGAGGACACATATCTGACGCAGTTTATGCAATTACAACAAATTACCAAAAAATAATGAGTAAAATATTGTGAACTTTACTTTATTCTTAAATTTTTAAAATTGATACTTCATATCATTTAATTACAAAAAAAAAAAGAGAGGAAAATGATAAATAAAAATAATAATGTGGTGCAATTTTAAAAATTTGACCTTTATAGAATGTATAAAGTTTTGGATTTTGATAACTTGAGAGTAAAATGTATTAATTTTAGTACTTTAGAGTGAAAAATATTTTGTCCCTATATTTACATCTTAAGTGAAAACTTTATTAAAGGAAGAAAATATAATTTCCTAAAAATAAAGTCTACTATTATTGTTTGTCCATTAGTAGCCACAACAATATAACTTAACTCATGACCTTAAGGGTGAACTAAGAAAAGTTTGACAAAGTTTTTAACAAAAAATAAAAAATAAAAAATTGTATGATAATTTGGGCATTGATCGAAAAGCATTTATAGGTAATTAACCAAATAATAGAATGTCTTTATATATTGTTATTTACTATATTTGTCCCTCAAAATGCCATTAGTGTATTTTTATTTTTTTAAATGTTTAAAAAAAGTTATCACTATTGAATAAATGTATTTTTTTAACATTTAAAAATATAACTAAAATACACTAAAAGACAATTTGAAAGCACTTCGGGGATAAGTTAGCATCACCCGATGAATAAATCGACAACTCACAAATGTTGCTTAAGAGTATGTTTGGATGTTGAGGGGATCAACTAACTTACCTAACTCCGAAAACCAGAAAGTAAAACCAATAATAACTAATCAAACCAAAAAATAAAAAAAATAAAATAAAAAACAGAAAGAGAACATGCGAGTTACAAATTCTATTCAATTACAAGGATCAAATATCCATCCTAATGCGGAATTCATGTGTGTTTATGATCTGCCATGGCCACTTCCAGGCCCTCCAAGTGTCAGAACCACACCTTGGAGATCACTTCTTAGCTTCGGCTCTTTGGTTGAAGACGGAGCAGCTCTAATGTGGATTAGGGCTATAAATGAATCAGTTTGTTCGATAGTCTGCTCAGTTAAATTCGAATCAAACTCGACTCGTGAAAAAAAAAGCTCGTTCGTGAAAGCAGATACCCGCTCAAATTGTAAATGACATATATCCGACAAAACTCGACTCGGCTCGGCTAAGGCTCGTTAAGACTCGCTCGTTTATGCTCGAGTCGACTCGATTAAAACTCAGTCATATATTGATAAATATATACATACACCTCTATATATACACACATATATATATGTAGTAACTAATAATATACGCATACCACTTTTATAATTAAATATATAATATGTAATTTAATTACTTATGTCTATATAGTGAATATACTTCATAAGTATATTTTATAATTTGTATAATAATTAGTCGATAAAATTTAATAATTTAATATACTAGTATGTGGAAACCATATATGTAGATATATGCTATCATATTAAGTGTATGTATTAATAATATATGTAGGCATATAATATATTGTTATTTTGGATAAATATCAACTAGTTAGATATTAATTATTTATAAATTTTATAAAATTTTATAATTCAATAGAAGTTCTACTTGTTAGTTGTATAAATTCAAAATTACATTTTTTATTTTATTTATTTATTAATTATTAAATCTTATTCAAAAAATAAAAAAATCCAAAATTTGAGCTCGGCTCGACTCGAACTTGTTTGTGGGACAAGCTTGAGCTCGAGTTAAGTGTTTAGTTTATCGAGTTGAGCTCGAACAAAGAATAAAAAAAAATTTCGAGCTTGAGCTCGAGTATTTTGAATCGAGCCGAACTCGGCAAGCCAAAAACCGGCTTGGCTCAGTTAGATTACAGCCCTAGACTGGATATTGTCGAACCACTTCAGCTTGCTTGAAACTGCGACCGAAATCTGGGGTGGAATGTTTCATTGCCTGCTGCAACGACTTGAAGGATCCTGAATGATTCAAGTTTTGCAGGTAGGGTTGATCAACTGCAATCTGGCTTGACATAGGTGAAGGATCTTGTGCAAGAATTGTCCCTCTTGAGACAGCTATAGGTGCCTGGTTAATGAGTTCAGTTGCATAAAGGGCTCAGATACTCTCCATAAGATTACCATTTGGAACTTGAAGTTGAAGTTTTCGACACTTACCGGTGCAAACAATACCCATCTAAAAATTTTCCCACCAATAGTTGCCGTCATCAGGAGACCAGAATTGAAGGCTCCATCAACTTTACCTCGGACCTCAGCAACAATCTAAGGCGTAAAAAGCAAAATTCAATGGCATGATCAAACGGAAATGGTAGAAGCATAAAACAAGTCGGTGAAAATTGACAATGCGTTAAAAGAGATCATGGTAAAACCATTTCTTATCAGGGTTTGAGCAGGCCTTCGTCCCAATGATTTCTGCTCTACTTCTGAATATTGGTCTCCTTGTCTGTCTGTAGGAACAACATGAAGACATTGTTCCAATTTTAGCTGGTTTTGATGTTCTCCTAGAAATTGAATATCATGCTGAGTTCTTTGGGCTATGTTTCTAGCTTAGATTGATAATTGGTTGGAATTTGCTTAAACAAATGAAATCCTTGAGAGATTGAGATGGAATCATTCAATTTCTTAAGTGAGGCCTGTTCTTGATCAGATTGCGAGGAAGACGAATGCTGAGAAAGTGAAAGAGAATGCTTTTCTTGTTCCAATTCAGCCTCCGACGACTTTGACGTGGCAGTTCTTCTTCTCTTTGGATGCAACATACCTAAATGATAATGAAGAAACTCTATCATCAATCTCCACGCCTACCTGAGGCAAAGATATATTGATTTTCAAAACCAACCTGAACTAAAGCCAAAACATTCTTTTGTCTCTGATTCTGATTCAAGAGCTTTCTTTATTAATGTTTTATTGTTCCTGATGAGCGCATTTTTCTGCTCCAAAGTATAATTTTCCATTTTAATAAAAGTATTATAGAGAAGATATAAAATCTTGAAAATCCATGGAAAGTTTTGTACCTGATTATTTTCTGCTTCTCTTCGGAAATTTCTCCTCTTGATTCCAATGGTTTCCAAAAATGTTGCACATCGAAATGTTGTATCAGCCATTGGGGTGCTCTGCCCCAAGTTGCAAGACTAAAAACTCGTTGAGAGGACGCTCATCCTGCCCACACCTGCAAATGAGACTCTGGACTTTGAGGATACTATGCATAAACAATAAGCTAAAAAGTATGATGTGAGAACTTACCCTCCATATATGGCAATGTCTGAGTCTGTAAGAATAGCTGCATGAGAAAAGCGTCCTTGTGGTTGCTGGCCACATATGTCAAGCTGAGTCCATGAACAAGTACTCACATCTAGGACCCAAACATCATTGCAAGAATGTTTGCCTCCCACCCCTCCAACGACATAGACCTGCAAATCATGAAGAGCACATGGACTTCTGTCTTTTTAGAAACTGACGAGGTTTCAAATCTCTCTGTTAATGCTGCCAATCTATCCAATACAATGCAAAATCAAAAACCATCCTCCAACAAAATAGGTGAGTAATCATCATCCATAAATGAAAATCTTGGAATTAACTGCAGATAATGTAGAGCCCCACTTCCATAACAATGTGAAAATAGATGGAAAGAACTCAAGACTTTGCAGGGTCTATATGCTCCTTACTCTTATGCTGTAATGTGTTAGTATTTAGTAACATGACTTACCTTTGTCCCAACATTCACCGCAGCATGACCTGCTCTAACACCAGGTGAGGACCCTTAAATTGCCAATTGGTGGGGGAAAAAAAAAGAAGAAGAAGCGATCATGAGAATTCTTGCATGTATTTCAACCAATATATATTTCCATCAGTGCAGTGCTGAAAATATGGGGCAAATAGTGAGCAGATGCCTATACCCTTAACCAAGTCAGCGTCTCCATATCAAGAATATCTACATCACCATGATAACAATCACCACGGTCTCCACCATAAACAAAAAACTTGTTACCAAATGAAACCGCATTGTGACTATCCCTAGGAACAGGTACATCACCCTTCACCTCAGGACAAGTCCATTTCATAGTCTAGAGGTCTAGAACATGTAAATCATTCAAGTAGTTTGCTTCTCCTTCTCCACTACCCCCAAATATAACCACCTTATCATCTCCAATAAGCGTGTCGGGGGGATGGTGGAGTCCTTCTCCATTCAGGTCATATCCACTCGTAGGATTTAAGATCTAACACATGAAGATCATTCACCTTCTTAGAAGCATTTGTACCACCAAACACTATCATCTTGTGCCCCACAAGAATAGCACTGTGGCTGTCTCTTGGGCAGGTCCTTGACCTGTGGTTACAAGAGTGTTCCAAACCATTGAATCCAGATGCAGCTTAAGGACGTCACTGAAATGCAAGCCCCCACAACATCCCTGAAACGGTCAGTCAAAGAGAAGAGATCAATTTTGAGATACCAATGGGAACGAATATTGCATTACAGTAAAATGTAGTTCTAAAGGATCTAACTATATTAGTTAGTTAATATAGCCGAATAACATCAATTTCAGTAAATTATATCTTGCAGACAGAAACATAAAATTTTGATTTCTGCTTTGTCAAACATAAAGGTGTTTAAGCTCGTAGAGGCCAAGTAAACCATGGATTTTCTATTTTTTAAATGATCCAGAGAGTATAGCTGAATGTAGAGGACATGTTTCTCCCTCAGAAGGCGCATCAAATTGAACATCAGAGAAAAAGCAACACAGAGACATTCTTCAAGACAAAAGTCTAAAGGCTGAAACCTGAAGTGCTTCATCCATATCTTCCCTTCCACCTCTCACCACCCCTGCCTTTTTCAGAAAGAGAAATTATCATACCTCATTAGAGTGGAAGAAGCTTGAACCACACAATCCTTTTGACAGGTACCCCTAACCATTTTTGTTTGGTGCTAAACACAGACACCACCAGAGGAACTCTTTGGGAAAGATTGATCAACTCAAAAGAAAAATTATAGTAGTGTATTTAAGGCAATCATGTAATTCAGCGAGTAAAACCTCTCTTGTAATCTAAACATCTTTTTAAAAGCATTCATTCTCTAGAAAAAATTGGAAGAAAGAAGGAAAAGTTAGAAAGAAATTGAAGTATTTGAGTATCATCAGTAGGAAAAGTGTAAGAGCGGTATTCAACATCTGAATAAATTTTTCAAACCAGAACATCAAACTTTTGTTATGCACTACTTATTATCTCAAAACCAGAAAAATTGTCAGAAACGCAACTTATCTCATTTTATGTGCAAGCACTACAAAATTTTCAGGAAAAGATACTAAAGAAGGGGGAAACAATTAGATGAAAGGAAATGGAAGGCTAAAAGAAAAGCAAATGGAAAAAAATATTCCCTATTTCAAGAAACCCATCCTACCACTTAACTATCCTACTAATTAGAGAAACAAAAATCCAGGAGAATTCAGTTAATTCTCTCCAACAAGACAAAAAGAAGATAAATTTAGGAAGAAGCAGTCTCCAATGAAGAAAGTGTGTGTCTCCTTAAGTCAATGATAACTTTGTTGCAAAACTAAAGAAGAGGGTACAAGCAAGCATCCAAATGAAAATAACATCAAATAAACATAATAATAAAAAAATGCTACTGGTTATAACGGAACAACTGCCTAAAGGAAACGATTTCTGCATTTTAAGGCAGCATTTTTCAAAAAAGTGAAACCATGAGAAGCCTCAAAAACCACAATAAGAGAAGAAAAAAGTTATCCTTGGAGCATTAAAGTACTTCATAAAGTAAATTATACAAACCCCAAACACGTAAACAACCCCACGAGAACAGCAAGCAGAATGCCCCCATCTCTCGGAAGGATTGAATCCCAAAACCTTTGGATAGAGCCACATTGCCTTCTTTTTCGCAATTTCATCCCCCAAAGACCCCATTATTAAACACACGCTCCTTCTCTGACCACAAGTCTAGTATTTCTTCAACACAGTGCTTGAGAAAAGTTGAAATAGAAGACAAGAGAATGGAAATAACGCTCAAAAAGAGGACATGAACAAGCCCAATGATGTATCAACAATCACTGTCAATGGACATGAAAAGATGGCGCTTTCAAGTCCCAAATCAATGTCAACCAACAACAACAGAGGGTCGCGGTGAAAAGAACGTTTTTCTCTGTATTAAAATCTTATATACTAGAAACATAGACTACGTGGTTGGATAAGCTCGAAGAACATTGACCAGTGATGTAAAATCATGAGTATGAAGTAGGAGATAGACATACTATATTTCTTTCTTTTCCTTTATTTTTTGTTGTAAGTTATTTATCAGTAGTTTCTTTACTTTTTTTTCATGCTTCTCTTGCTGAAAATGATGGGAGTGTGGGGACATTTGGTTGTGGAAAAATGATGAAGAAGGACCAAGGTGCATGGGGGTTTTGAGGTTTTTGACAATACAAGTTAGAGAGTGACGTTGCGCTTCTTGTTTTTATAAATCTTTTTAATTTATCTCATTTTATTTATCATTAATTTTATCAAATTCTTACATAAAATAAAATAAATAATTCAATATTTTTAAATCTTAAAATAAAAATAATATTAAAAATATATTTTATAATAATATTTTATTTAACTTTAAATTTTAATCTTAATTTATTTTATTAATAAAATTTTTCATTTTTTTTCTTTGTTAACGTGACATTGGGATTGATGGACTTGCCAAGATGCCCTCAATCTCTCTTTCACGCCCCAATTTTCAAGGTGGGTTATTGATGGCGATCTAGAAATGTCACTTTCCTGAAGGGGTCTTTGGGAAGTGGGGAGTTTTGTGTTGTGAGAAAAAAATTTGAGTAATGATATACATATGGCTCATTACATAATATATTATATTAGAGTATTAATAATGGACTCAATAAATTTTAACTAAAATTTGATTAAGAAATTTATTTTTACAAATTTAACTAGCCACTTTTCAGCAATGTCAAATAATAGGCTCAATAAATCTTTCACTATTCTATTAAAATATTAATTTTGAACTTTTTATTTAATTTAATTCTAATTGTAATTTGAATTTCTTTAACGGCTATATTTTTTAACGGCTATATTTCTCCAACGGCTATATTTTCTAACAGATATAATTTTCCAACGGCTATATTCTTCCACTATAAAACATAACATTTCATCAACAATTTCATTCACTTCAACTCAAGTGTCCCTGTGAAACCTTTTCTTTTCACTTCCTCTCAATGGATCGTTCACTTTTTCACAAAATGACACTTATCGATTCAGATTCTGACGAAAAATTTGAGATAGCGAGACAACTTGTGGAAAAAGAAGGATCAAGCTCACGTGGTTCTTCTAAAAAATCACGTAAATTCATAAGGCGCGATTGATTGCAAGCCCACCAAAATTTTTTTCGTGACTATTTTGCTGATCCTCCAATCTATCCTCACAAATATTTTCAAAGGAGGTTTCGAATGAGTCGTTCTCTATTTCTTCGTATCCAAGCTGCGGTAGAAGCCCATGAACCTTATTTTGTCCAAAGATGAGTAATTCTGGAAGCCTTGGTTTTTCTTCCCTTCAAAAAATAACAGCTGCTTTGAGGATGTTTGCATATGGTGTCACGGCTGATTTTATGGATGGATATTTGAATATTGGAGAGACTACGGCATTAAGAAGCCTAAAAATGTTTGTTAAAGCAGTTGTTTCAATTTTTTCTGAAGAGTACTTAAGGAAACCCAACAATGATGACATTGCTAGACTGCTCGCAGTTGGTGAAAAACGTGGATTTTCAGGTATGTTAAGGAGCATCAATTGTATGCACTGGAAGTGGAAGAATTGCCCAACTGCCTGGCATGGTATGTACTCTAGTCATATCCACAAACCAAGAATTATTTTAGAAGCAGTGGCTTCTTACGATCTATGGATTTGGCATGCTTTTTTTGGATTACCGGGATCTCATAATGATATAAATGTGCTTGATCGATCATTTATATTTTCTAACCTTGCTCAAGGGCTTACTCCGACTGTTAATTACACTATTAATTGTCATAACTATGCAATGAGATACTATCTTGCTGATGAAATTTATCCACAATGGACAATATTTGTTAAGACCATCTCAGCTCCCCAAGGAAACAAGAAAAAATACTTTGCTGCAGCTCAAGAGTCTGCAAGGAAGGATGTGGAGCTTGCTTTTGGTGTGCTTCAAGCACGATTTGCTATAATTCGTGGACCTGCAAGGTTTTTTCACATTGAAACGCTCAATGATATTATGATTGCATACGTAATTTTACATAATATAATCATTAAAGATGAACATGCTGACAACGAAGAAGAAGAGTTTGAATATGAACAGTTGGCATAAAGCTTACATGATTTAGTGTCAACTGGCCCTACACTTAAATTTAGCGAGTTCATTCAACGCCATCATGCGCTTAGGGATAGGAAAATCCATTGTCAACTTCAAGCAGATCTCGTCGAGCACTTATGGCAACAATATAGTGCCTCATAATGAGTTCAAGTCTATGGTTGTATGTCTATGGTTGTATTAGAGTCTATGGTTGTATTAGAGTTTATGATTCTTATTCTATAGTTGTATTAGAGTTTATGGTTCTTATGGTTGTATGAGAGTATATGGTTCTTGTTCTATGGTTGTATCAAGTAGCACCTTCCTCCATAAAACATAACCAACAAGTCAAAAATAAAACATTACTCCATAAAATACATAACCAACATTAGAGTAAAAAAATGCAACAAACATAAAACACTCATAAGTTCAAATCATAAATAAAATATTACTCTATAAAATACATAATAGTTAGTTTTTCCTAGTACGACTTGCAAGTATTTCCATTTGTCGTTGAAGATAGTATTGTTGTAGCATTGGAGGCATGGTACTTGTATTTAATGCTATAATTCTTTCATCTTCTTTCTTTTCTTCATTCCGTAATTTCTCCTGCTCAAGTAGCACCTTCTTTTTCTGAATACGCACTTCTTCTTCCCTAAGGCTCACTTCCGATTGTCTAAGACTCACTTCCGATTGTCTAAGACATAACATCTTATTGTCATGATCACGTGCTTTTTGCATAAGTACGATTTTACTCTTTCTAATTTCTTTCATCTCATTTAGTACCACGAGAGAATCGGACTCCGTCATTTCTTTTCTCTTTCGTTTCTCTTTTTCTGCTTTACGGCCAATTGGTTGATCCAAATTTGAAAATACTGCATGAAAATTCTCATCTTCGCCTAAATTTATTGAATTTGGTGTCGAACCATTCGAACTTGGTTTTTTCTTCGGCTTCACTATTTCCATAGTTTCACCCACTTTGGATGGAATCTCAACACCCGCCAACAATGATCAAAGTTAAAATTTTTCTTCTCTAACTCTAGGAACATGACCTTTGCCTTGCCAATCTACATACATAAAGCACCATGGTTACTTCATAAGATCAAGTATTTTAATAAATTACTAGCATGTTAAAAAGTTGAAATAAAAGGTGGAGAACATACCTTGTCTTGCTCGTTAAAACCACTTGGATGTATTCCCTCGACTTGTGCCAAGTAACTACAAAACTTATTTACCGCTTGTTGAATCATCAACCACCGATTCATTAAAGATGAATGGTTATGTAAAGAGTCAAATTTCTTGTTTTCCTCAAAATATTTATGAATTCTTTTCCATAGCATTGTATGCTTTTGATCTTTTCCTTGCACCGCATCTAATGAAATTTCAAGCCATCCCTCAACAAGCATCAAATCTTCCTCGTTAGTAAAATTATTACCTCGTTGTGATTTTCGTCCACTCGGTTCAACCTTAATAATTTCAACTCGGGGTGGAGAGAGTTGAGATCCATTAATCTCAGTTATGGCACTCATCAAAAAGTCATTGTTGTTTAAAAGATTTAAGAAGTAGGCATCATGGTGAGTGGATGGATCCATTCCTAACAAGAGATGTGAGAATTGATAAAATTTACAACTTAAGTAAATGTAATACTACTTATCTAAGTCATTTAATCAATCTCACAAATCTTTTACATCTCTTTTAGAACAAACTACTTGAAGACGTGTGCTATGTGTATGAATTATTAAAGGCACGTGTTGTAAACCAAAACACTAGTAATTTGAAATGAAAATTACCAACTTAATTTGGGTATAATGTTTTTCATTTAATAATTTGAAGTTTTCTTCTTTTAAAATCATATCTAAGGAAAGAGTGAATAATAATGTGGCTAAACAGGATCAAAACTTTTGTGCTTCGAGAATCATATGTTGTGATCGAGAAAGCAAGTTGTGATATTTAGCCTTGGCTCATGCTTGATATGTTAACTTGAAGGAGGTTTTAAGAGGTAGACAAGAGGAGAAAGATCTGATTTCACCAACATTCCTCTGGAATGTTTACCAAAAAACCCAACATGCTTGCAGATTTCGCAACAAACAGACTTCAAGATATAATAACATCTCAACTTAGATGATCAAGGAATTGATGAAAGTTGTAAATATACATTGGACCTTTGTGATGCTTCACTTCAGCGCAGGTCAGGTATAAATATATACTAAGGATGTACAAAATTATGTTCATGGGGAGGCCAATAAATCCCTTCCCTTGTGCAGGGGAGAGGAGTAGGTGAAGTGAAGCATCACAAAGGTCTACTCTAGAAGAAGTTTCCCACATATTTAAAACTATGGAGCATTTTCACAAACACATAGAAGGCACATGCAAAAGAATTGAAATAAAAAAATTCTTGGGTGAGTAAAAAATGCAGTATTGCATCTTGGCTATGGAAAAAAAAATCTTCGGTGAATACTGAAATAAAAAAACTGAAATAAAGTTTAGCTGGGTTGAAGATTATCACAACAGCACCGAAAATGACTTTTTCCTTCCTTACCTGGGTTGAAGATTGGGTTGGCTTTTCAACAAATTGAAGACGTCTTGTTGCTGCGCAAGCCTTTCTTTTCTTTCTCAAGTGTCCCTGGGTTTTCTTCAAGCTACATTTTTGGAAGAGTTGTCCAAAATTCGTTTCTCTTTTTCTTCTACTGCGCGGGAGAGATAAGCAGCGGGAATGAATATTTTAGTCAAAAGTAATATTTGACTAGCCTCATTTGGCTCAATAAATTTAGCCAGCCAATTCATCTAAAGCTAAAATTACTGTACATTTAGCTAGTCCATTACTATACTTTATTTTACACTTTAGTTATTCTTTGGCTAAAATTTGATTTTAGCTAGCCCACTACTAGTGCTCTTACATAATCTCTTTATATATATAAAGTGTCTATCAGACGGAAATTCTTATTTTAACGTTTTTTTTTCGCTTGTTAAAGTTAACGGCAAGCATTTAAGTCTTGTTTTTCCCGTTAAGTAGAATCGCCCTCGCCTGATCGCAGAGCATCTTCACCTCTGCCTCCAGCAATGGCTTGCACTCCATCATATGCTTGATCTGACGGCCCAAATCCTCATTTGAGGGCATCGTTTAAGCCTCTCTCTACCTGTTCCCTTTCAGATCCACACCGCCAATATTGCTGATTTCAAGGATCGAAAGTCGCAAAGAGAAAATGACCAAATTTATCTCCGAGTTTTCTTAATTCAGTATAAATTTATCCTCTAGAATTAGTACTGTTGAAGGAAGGAAGAAAGGAAGGAAGCAAAAGAGTCAAGAAAATAATAATAAAAGAAAAACGCTTCGAAACGAAGTAGAAATATACCTCTCTTGCTCCAACTCTCTGGGCTCATCATGGGCAGCCTGCATGTGTAGTTGGACGATGGAAGAGAGGACATGTGAAAGTTTTCTTCCTCTCGGTTTGCTCGAGGCTGGTGGCCAGTGGTGATGTGCAGGAGGTGGCGCTGCTGTTGCACGGTGGATGTTCAGAGGGCTGCATCGTAGTGGCTGGGCAGTGGCTCGGAGTATGGAAAAACTTTCGATGCTCTGTTTTGTAATAGCAAAATAGAGGAAGAGTTGGTCGTGGTGGTGCAGGTTGCGTACATTATTTACGGCAATGCAGCTGTGTGTGGATGGTGGTGCATGCATGGAGTGGTGGTGCTGCGTATGGCTGAGCTTTTACGGGCAGATGCACAGTTGCCTGCAATGGTGGGCTGAAGTAAGGTTAAAACTGGGACATGAGAGATATTGGGAGTGCCATAGCTATAACATAACTGAGGAGAATCCCTCCTATGATGATTCGGATGAGATGTCTGAAGAATGAATTAGGTATGCACCACTTCCACAGGGTGCTCTTCTCACTCTTCTGTAAATGCATATTAAGCTACAAGTCGAATTAAACTAAAGCTGCCAACTACTACTTCATCTTCTGTAAAAAGAATTCTTAGTTTCTGTAAATTTTGTTCTTTAGAAAGTGGTTGTGTACATAAGTTGTTTTTGTTATAAAAATCCATTGGATATAAAAATCTAGTAGGAACTGGTTTGACAAACAGAAGGTACAGAAATTGCAGACTGGACACTGATATTTTTGGATCAAGATGTTGGATGCTGCTTAGATCTTTGGTTTTTCCAGTTGTTGTATTTTAGACTTCAGGCTTCGAAAGCGAAAGATGCATTTGAAAATATAAAATTAGACACTTGAGGACTGGCCAGTTTGGATCTAAACTCATCTCAATTTATTTTATTTAATTATTATAATTTTCTTAAATTTCAACACAAAATATAATAAATAATTCAATTTTTTCAAATTCTAAAATAATAATAATATTAAAAAATAATATTTTATTCAAATTTTAACTTTCATCTCAACTCAATTCCAGTCAGGTCAACATTGAAACGCAACCTAAGGGTAGGTTAGACATTTCAGGTTTCCACTTTCCGTTTGCTATATCAAGTGAGGGGTTTAAGGGTAAGTTTTCTGTATGTTTTCTTTAAGTAAAGAAAGCATTTCTCAACTCAAAATACAAATTAAAATGTCATGTTTCTCGGCTACCTAGCACCATTTCATTGGATTAATAATGAATCATTTTTATCAGTGATGGTATAGGAAGAATTTGTTAGTAAGAATTCTGATGTCGTTGAGTTGATAAAAAGTTTGTAATTAATGGAAGTAAAATCTTATTGTTACTAACAAATTAAAATATTTATACAATCACTTCATCTAAAAATGTGTTTTTAATATAATGTGGAAAATGAAATTTTGGATAAAGCCAAAGATAATGGTGGTTGACTTGCGCCAGTTATATTTTTACATGTCATGTATTGACTGTAAAAAAAGAACTACTCATGATTACAATGATAGCTTCCTTTGTTATTATTGCAAAAACCAAAGCATTTCCCAACCACAGTATATATCTTTGACACAAAATGATGAATCATGGTACAAACATCAAATGACACATATTTTGAACTACTGTTTTTGTTAGACTTTTATTAAATTTATCGCAGGAAGTTTTGCTAAAATTATGGATGTTATAAACATGTATTGGATTGTATGATATTTTGAACTAATGTTTTTATTTTCTCTACTATGCCTTAAATTATTAAGTGAAATCAATCATTTTTATAAAATATATATTATTTTTTACAAATAACAATTTCATAAAACTAGGCAAACGTGCTTTGCATGTTACTCCTGCCTAGTAATATTATAAAATGAGAGTATTTTTATAAAATAATATTATTTTTATAAGATATTTTACAAAAATACCTTTTATTTAAAATATAGTTGAATAAAGTATTGTAAAAAATATTATGTGTAAATTATTTTCCAAATTCTTTAGTTTTTGAGAAAAAGGGTTGGCATTGTTTAGCTCAAAAGGCTTTTTATGTGTCCTCACCTAATCCATAAGCGTAATATTATATAGTTTTAGGAAGAATAAATATCCAAGATTTGTTCTTTTAATGGAATTATTCTCTTTTAAAATTCAAGATTTGTTCACTTTTTTTCAATCTAAATCTAAAAAATAATGGCATTTTCTTTAGAAAAATAATGGAATTATTCTCTTTTAAAATTCAAGATTTGTTCACTTTTTTTCAATCTAAATCTAAAAAAATCCAAATCCTAGATCATGGATTGAAAAAAAACTCTAGATTTTGCAGTGTCCATAATTGTGGACTGTATTGGTTGAACTAGAATAATACAACATTTAAACATGATTAACAGTAGTAGTATTATTTGGATTAGTAATCTGTTCCCTAATATGAATGAAGTAATATTATATATAGAAAATTGTTATAGTCACAAAGAAATTACACAAAAGTAAACTCATAAATTGACATGACTTCATGAGATTCATTAGATCTACTTTATGATAAAAATAATTTTACAATCTAACGTATAACATCAAATCATATCAATTTATATATTTATTTTTATGTAATTTTTTAGATTGGGAAATTAGATTGGGAAAACGCTGAAAGAAATGTTTATTTGTTTGGAACTTGGGAATGGAATTAATGGATAATTGGATAGAAAAATATAATTGTAAGCGATTATGCGCACTAATACGTGCACCCATTCAGTATGATTGGTCAGAAAGTAGATTTTATTGAAAACAATGCTAATCTGAATTTAGAATATGAAGGCAATAATATTAGTATGCAGATTAGTACGCAATCTTACTTGTACATAGCAAAACTCTGATTGGATATGGTAAAGAGAGACAGAGGGGTAGAGTACACGTGAGAAACACGACAGAGTTTTTAGGTTCATGGTACCATATCTGTCTGCCTACCTCCCTGCCGTGATTTTAGTGTGTGTTTTTTTTTAATTATTATTATTATTATTATTATTAACTTAAATTCTCTCTCTTATTATTACTATTATTGTAATTATTAATTGAGTAATTAATTATTATGATTTCAGAAAAAATTAGAAAAAAAATTATTTTTTAAAAATAATTTTATTTATTAATATTTTCTAAACAATTCCTTATCCATGTGTTTTCGCTGTGGCAAAGGGTTATCAATGTTGTATGTATGGATAATTCAAGTTATACAAATAATACCTTTTAAGGAAAATTACACTTCACACTCTGATGACTTTGTTGGAGTTGAATGGGCGATCTACCATATAGATTGTTACCCACCATCTTTTTTACGATTTTCATTCTTCTATCATCTCATATGAGATATGGTATTTAATAATTAAAAATTATTTATTATGTTCTACTTATAGGTCAATGATTCAATATCATATTAAAAAATGTTGGGAAGATGTTAAATAAATTCTCTCATTTTTATTAAGAACAAATCTTTCAATTTGTTTTGTTCAGGTTATGAATATGGCTCTTGATTATAGCTGTAAATGAACCAGTCTATTCG
This sequence comes from Juglans microcarpa x Juglans regia, assembly GCF_004785595.1. NCBI lineage: Eukaryota > Viridiplantae > Streptophyta > Magnoliopsida > Fagales > Juglandaceae > Juglans > Juglans microcarpa x Juglans regia. The sequence goes on along the minus strand of NC_054601.1, from coordinate 25,149,762 downwards.
ATAGCTCGTTCAATATTCATCCGGTTAAACTCAAATCGAACTCGACTCGTAAAAAAAGAAACTTGCCTATGAAAGCAGATACCCGCTCGGTTAGTAAATGACACATATCTAACTAAACTCGACTTGACTCGACTCAACTAAGACCTGCTTGTTTATACCCGAGTCGACTTGTTAGCTTGACTCGATTAAAACTCATTCATATATTGATAATTATATACATAGACCTATGTAAATAGGCAGATATATATGTATTAGCTAATAATATAAGCACAACACTTTTATAATTAAATATATAATATGTAACTTAATTACTTATGCTGATATATTGAATATGTTTCATAGCTATATTTTATAATTTGTACAATAATTAGTCGATAAGATTTAATAATTTCATATACTAATATGTGAGAACCATATATGAAATAGATATATGCTATCATATTATGTATATGCATTAATAATTTATGTAGACATATAATATATTATTATTATGGATAAATATCAACTAGTTACATATTAATTATTTATAAATTTTTAAAATCTTATAATTCAACAAAGGTTCTACTTGTTAGTTGTACAAATTTAACATTATATTTTTTTTATTTATCTAATTTACTAATTATTAAATCTTATTCAAAAATAAATAATAAAAAAATCTAGCCGAGCTCGAGCTAGGCTCGACTCAAGCTTGAACAAAGATTAAATAAAAATCTCGAGCTCAAGCTCGGCTCAGCTCGATTATAACCTTACTCTTGAAAAAAATATCCCAAGTTTTGTTCGGCATTGGAGAATAGGAGAAGGAAATGCATTTTAACCAAGGGAAAATGTTAAATGTACTTAAGAAAAATTTATAAAAAAGAAAACTTACTTCTCTACGTAGCCAGCCTTCTTCCTCTTTCTTAGAAGTCAATTATATTAGTTATTGATATGCTGAAAATCACGAAATTTGAAATTCAAAATTTAAATTTAAAAAAAAAAACTAACAAAGTGATTTTTAAAAGTAAAAGTGTAGGTAAAAGTACTTTAAATACATGTAGCGATACTCTTAACCAAGACTTAATAACTCAAAAAATTCATCAGTAGAAAAAAATTGAATTTTACATAATTCTTTTTCTTTCTTCTTTTATTGTGAAGAGGAAGGAAAAGGAAGGGGGAGGGATAGAGAAAACAGCTTTACCACAGGCAACTGACCCACAAAACCGTGGGGGAATCGGCATGCCACGTTAGCCCATAAAAATAAAAATAGAAAACAAAGGAAAAAGAAGAAAACATAGATGGGAGTTCAGAAGCCAAAAGAAAATCAAAAGATTTGGGACTGGAAGAAGAGATCGTGTACACTCATCTCTTTCCCTTAAGATAGGAAAGACAAAAACCGAGATCTAAAGGTTGGTAAAGAAGAAATAACAGTTGTGGTGTTGCCAACACATTTCATTGCAAGCCGATTCTGTGAAACTTCGAGATCTTGGTATGAAGGAGTAAACGAAAAGAGTTTTCTTTGTCTTGAAACTGAAGGAGCAGACAAAAAGAGGGCAAATGCATGAACAATTTCTAAACTTTAATTTGGTCACGTGGGATGCAGTGCCCCTGCGGTTTCTCTGGCCGGTTACAAATAGACTTTTTTTAGAAAAAATATATAGATGCCAAATGAAAAAGAGAGAAAACCTATTTCATCCCAATCACTTTAAATTATGTATGGAACTGGATGTTACTCAATCAGATAATAAAGATAGATAAATACATACATACATACATATAATCTTAAATTTCCTATAGCCATAATCATTCATGGATGGTATAATAAAATATCAAACCACACATGCACTGGCATGAGTACATGACAATATGACACACTGGTCACATTAATTACACACCATTAAAAAGCTTTACTTTTTTGCTAAACAGTACTGTGGAAGGACTATTGTCCACACTCTTTATTTTCATTACTGCAGTTTACATACGAATTAGTACTTCGACACCTTCTTCCTCACAGAAAGAAAGTTCACGAGTTCTTTTTAGGCGGACGCTTAGTCACATAAATATGGTGACTCTCAGTTGATGATGATCCCGAAGCATTATTACGATAACTTTCGTTCTTCTCATCCTTGCTGTTGCTATTATCTTGCTTGGAATCGTTGATACTCTTGTTATCATTTGAATTGGCCTCAACAACAGTTGGTGGTTCTGAACCTGTTGCTGAATTAATGCTGCCATTGTTGACTGCTCCTCCAGCTTCTTCTCCTCTGGTCACATCCTCCAAGATAAACCTTTTGGCATCACCTTGGAGTGCACATAGGAGCAGAAAACCAGTGGCAATTAGAACTACAGGCATTGTCTTCATGATGATTAACCTGCACTAAAAACCAATACTCGAATATTAACTTATAACAATATATATATATATATATATATTGTTATAAGTTAATATTCGAGTATTAACAAGGGTGAGCATATTGGAATACCTTTGTATTCTTTATTCTCTAGTAGCTGCTGTTTGATGGAAGATAATTTATAGAAGAAATGTGTTTGATTCATGGATATTAAGCATGATGAGTGCTTATACGGTAAGACTCTGAATGTAGGGACTAATGGTAGAAGAGTTTTAGTGGGATGACTGGTGTGCTTGTACTACTCGATAGTGGTCCTAAAGTAGTAAACATGCAACAGTAAATATGACAATGAAACTACCTGAGAAATGGTATGATGTGAAGTTTAGATGGTGTTATTAATATACTATAGTTTGATTATATTGCCATTATAGGGTTTAGATAGCAGGCAAGTGGTTGTAATTCATGTTGGATACTGTAGTTTTCCACATATGGATAATGCTAGAGCCACTGTTGGAGCTCCCGCTAGGCTCTAGCATGTGTTTTTCTTAGTTTTTTTTTATATAGATTTTTTTAACATTTTTAAATATTTAAAAAAAAATTACAACATCATTAAAAAATACTTCCTTAATCACGAAGTAAAATAAAAAATAAAAAAATCCTAGCGAGAGATCCCAACAGGAAGACTAATATTTTTTTTTAATTTTTATTTTTACTTTGTGATTAATTAAGTATTTTTTAATGATGTTCTAAATTTATTTTATTTTTTAAAATTATTTCAAAGTGTTAAAAAAATCTATATAAAAAATAACTTAAAAAAAATACATAAAAAAACACATGTTAGAGCCTAACGAAAACTCTCAACAGAAACCAGCGGTGGCTCTAACGTTATCCAAATTATAATGTCATTAAGATTTGGGATGTTTGGGCCTTTTGGTCTCTATTTTAAACTTCAATCTTGAAAGGACCCAGCCCATGTGATCTCCACCATTGGAAAAAGAAATACTAATTTCATTCAATAACCACTCACAGACAGAACCAGTTAGTTCAGGTTTATCACCCAACATGCCTTGCTACAGAGTATCAGAGCAAATATCTTGAGTTTGAACTCTGACTCTACACTCTATCACATTTAAGTAAATAATATTAATCCACGTGTTGGGTCACCCATTGAGGGAGAGTCTAGCCCAGACGTGAAGGAGAGTGTTAAGATATAAAATAAATAATAAAATTTATTTCTTTTTACTGACTTAAACTTTTAGGATAAGTGATGATTTAGCGTGTAAAATATGTACTTTCACTCTATATGTAAAGGAAATTGAGGAAAATGGAGTTTTAGAATGATACGTTCAATGGATAACATCTAAAACGGTACAACATAATGGATTTCTAAAACCAAAAGAAAGATAAATTATTAATGCAGGTTTCATTACTTAGTCCTCTTTGTTACAATAGAATTTGAATAAAATTTTCAAAAGGATGCTTGGACGTAAGATTTTGTTGAAAGTTTTAAAAACTTATTCCTCTACAACGTTTGGGTGGTCTTAGACCTCTTTAGCCTTAAAAGTTAGTTCAAGAGGTGGGATTTTCTTTCACACTTATAAACTGACCACTAGCCCCTTCCACAATCAATGTGGGACAACTCCAATAATCTCTCCCTCACACATTGGGCCTTGGGTCGGAACAACGACAATCCGTTTCTCCTGCGGAATACTGTTGGGCCAGAGATTGTTAGCAAGCCTGGGCTCTGATACCAGTGTTGGGTGGTCTTGGGACTCTCTCAACGTCTAAAGCTAGCTCAAGAGGTGGAGCTTTCCCTCACACTTATACATTGACCACCGGCTGTTTCCACAACCAATATAGGACATCCCAACAATATCCCCCTAACTTGGGCCCTAGATCAGAGTAGCAACAACCCGTTTCTCCAGTGGAGTACTATTGGTAAACATGTTTAATTTGGGTGGTCTTGGGCCTCTCTCAACCTCAAAAACTAGTTCAAGAGGTGAGACATTTCCTCATACTTATAAACTGACCACCAATTCATTCTACGACGAATATGGGACAACTCCAACCAAAGTTTTGAATACTATTTAGGTGGTTGTTTCGGTCAAGGCATTGAAACAAAATATTTCGGTACCAGTACTGTTTCGTGTACCGTTTCAGATAAATATTTCGGTATCGGTACCGTTTGAATACCAGTGTTGTTTTGTGTACCGTTTCGAAATAATATATACATGAATAAATTATATATATACACGCAAATTATATTCCAAAATAACAATAAAATAAGTCATAAAACAAGTAATACTTCTCAATACAAGTCTTAAATTTTAACAACCCACATACTTGTAAAATTAAATAAGTTCTCAATCCAACTATTAAAATAAAATCACTCATTTTCATAAAAAAGACAATAAGGATCAACATTCGAAATGTTATTCATAATATTTTCATCAACGTCACCATAATCATCGCCGTCTTCCAAATTTAGTGAGTTTAATGGCTCTTCAATACTTGCACAATCCAAGTCTTTTCCATCAATAAGCTCATAGTCTTTACCCACCAATTCTTCCATCAAGTCAATGTTTTCAAGGTTGATTGGATCCAAAGCATCTCTACATTTTTTTATGTTCCTATCAAAATAAATGTCAAATATAAGTGAAAATGTTACATATTTTTCAACAGTGAAAAACATTTGTATTGAAAAAATTTACCTCTCTCGCAGCTTCAAGTTATAACGAACAAATACTAAATTATTCAAATGTTTATGCTCTAATCTATTTCTCTTCTTCGAATGAATAAACTCAAATGTGCTCCAATTTCTTTTACATCCAATTGCAAGATAACATTGACTTAGTACTTGAGTTGCAAACTTTTGAAGCGTTGGAACCTCGTGACCAAAATTAGTCCACCATGCAACTGTAGCAATAGTGCAATTATAAATTATAAATTAAATGCAAATAAAAAAATAAAACAAAAATTAAAATATATATTCACACTATTTAAAAAATGATATTGATAAATAAAAATATCTGAATTACTTTTGTCACGTTGGCGGATTGCTAAAGAATGTCCAAAATCGCCTTCTGCATTCAATTCAAGTTCTTCAATTATCATGTCTTGATTATCGAGATCAAGTTTCATCCTCATAACACAAGCCATAAACCCTCTTGCAACATCATTTTTATTTTTAAAACAAGGGTTATAGTAAATTGTGGGGTTAAGAAAACAACCTGTCGCATGTAATGGACTGTGAAACTGCTTATCCCACTTAGTATCAATGATCCTGATGAATAGACTGAATACAGTAAATTTGTTATTGCATTTCGCTTTTATGTTCTCTTTGGCTTTTTCCATTGCATCATACAAGTATCCTATTGCAGGCTTCTCTTTCCCATCGGCAAGTCGTAGAACTCGAACCAAAGGCTCACGAATTTTCACAATAAATTGATATTGAGCCTAAAATTCTCTATCTTCTAGAACAATCTCACCTATCTCCTTCTCTACGTTACTTTTAGAATAACTTGATGCAATCCATTTATCATAAGTAAACATTTGTTTAAGCTCTTTCTTAAACAAAAGTAAGCATTGGATACTTAAAAAAATTTGTATAAAAAAGAAGTCTCGAACGTGAAAGATTGGTTAAAAATAATTATCATTTGCACTTTGTATACCATCATAATTTTATACTTTTAATTTCAACTATTAAGGTAGATAAATAAAATAATAAATAATTTTGACAATCATATCTTAACGAAGAGCGCGAAATATGTTTTTGATAATTTAAGTATAATTAGGTATATTAATATTTATAAACTAAAAATAAAAATATAGAAATCTTAATTAATAGTTAAATTTATAAGATGTATTCTCCTCCTCTCTCTCTCCCTCCTTTCAAAGAGAATTTGGGATGAATTTGATAAGTAGAATCCATAGCAGGACTGACGTGAGAAGTTATACCGCACCCATAAGCATGCATGACGTTGTGGTGGCGCCTTAGGACACTTTAGTTGTTAGAAGTTTGCTTCCAATTGGAGAGAGACACGTAGATTGTGAACTTTGAAAACAGACTTTCTATGACTATCTAAAGGACATAAAAATAAATTAAAAAATATTTTTATAAGAAAATATCACAAATAAAATTACCGTAAAATAACTATCACATTCAGCCAATGTTGTTCTATTTAATAACCTTTACTAATAATAAAAATCATCATATTAAATCATATTAATTTCTTGATTTTCGTTTTATATAACGAATCCAAACAAAAACGAATCATATTAAATCACATATAACGAATCCAAATGGCAAAAATTTCAAGAAATATTTTTGGAGCCAATTTTTTTATATTTTAAATTTTGATGACCTGAGTCTCATTGTCTGTTCTAAACAAAAAAATCCGTTTGAAAATCAAATATCACAAAGACTTCTTTCCCATACTCTACTTTCCCCTTTTGTACGATTCCTACCAAACTACGCAGGCCATCTGTTCTTATTGGCGCCCTCTCTCTCTCTTTGTCTCTCTCTCTCTACATATACAGATATATATTATATCGCCCAACTGAAGGATTTCCGGATTCATTTGAAAGTGTGTGTGGGTTATATATTCTGATCTCAAATAGTTTGCTTAAAAGAAGAGTAAAAGCGAAGACATGGTTCATAGTGGGAAGTTTCTCCCGTTGAATCAGATCCAAGAAGCAGCAAATCAGAGGCTGATGCAAACACCAGCAGACACTGTGGAAAGGTGTCTTGAAGCACTCTTTTCTTTCTCCCTTTCTTTCTACCATTGTATGTCGACCAAGATTCATTGTTTCTTAACTAACGTCTGGTTTTCTTGATCTTTTTCTTGATGAGTTTATGGCTGTTTACCCGCGGGTTTATGCATGGGGTTCAAACAGTACGTCATATCTGTGGTTGCCTCAGGGGTGTTGTTTCTGGTTTGAGGTTTTGGAAAGGTTTTGTGTATCTGCATGAGGGGTTTTGGCATCTGCATGCAGCATCTGTACTACTCATTGCTGGGGCTTATATATAGTGTATGTATATATAAATATATATATATATTTATATATTTATATTAAACTCTATCCCTCTCAAGTTTGGTTTCTGTTCAAAAGATTTGATCTTTTTATTCTTTTCGCCATTTTTGGAAGTGAACAATGTAGATTTCTGTTCTTTGCGCATGCATTGATATAAATTAATAAGGTTGGTTTATGTTGTTCTGATATCATTCATGAATTACATGCTTAAGTTCTAAACTTCTTCTGTTTTTTTTTTCCTTGCCACTTCAAACATAATTTGTAGGCTACGTTGATTGAAGCTCTTCTGTGCTTGCGTCCTATTGGTTTGACACTCTCGAACATGGCCCCTTTCTTGGGCTTGGATGAACTGGGCGTTTCCCATGCAGAAAACACTACTAAATGTACTGATGCTGTTGCTGGGACTAGTAGTCATTGCTCAGGCCATTCTGGGGTTCAAGAAAAGGCCTGTACTGATAATAAGAAGATGAAGGCTTCAAACTTCTACGCAACATTTATTAGAATCGGCTCGTGGAAGGTGATACCCGGAATTTTAAATCTGTAATTAATAAAATAAAATAAATAAGAATATCTGGTTGAAAAATGAGCAGGTTGTTGCTAAACGTGAAGATACTTTGGTGGCAAAGTGTTACTATGCAAAGAAAAAGATGATGTGGGAAATTTTGAAGGATAGTTTGAAGAGCAAGATTGAAATACAGTGGTCTCAAGTTCTAGCAATTAGAGCTTCGATGGTGGAAGGTCAGCCAGGAATTCTGGAAATTGAGGTCATTCTCTTTATTATATATCCTTAAATTGATATAGTTTTTTTTTTCCTTGTTCAAGTCTCAACTCATCATAGTGTTCTCACTTTTTTCAGCTCAGTAGTCCACCTGCATTCTATAAAGAAGTTAATCCGAGGCCAAGGAAACATACTCTTTGGAAAAATAGTTCAGATTTCACTGAGGGTGAAGCTCTAATTCACAGGTTTATTCGTTTTCAATAAACAATATGCTTATATATATATATATATATATATATACATAATTTCCTTGATTCAATACACATATGCTTATTGAGAAATACTTTAGCCACAAAGAGATTACATAAAAGTAAATTCACAAACTGACGTAGCTTAATGCAGTACGTCAGATTGTAAACTTATTTTTATTGTAAAGTAGATTTAACAGATGACGTAAACCCACGTCAGTTTGTAAGTTTACTTTTGTATAATCTTTTTATATCTGCAACAGTTCTTTTGTTATTTACATGCAACTCTATTGAATTTTAATTTCTCACTGACACGCTATCTATATATAGGAGGCACTATCTTGAATTTCGACCAGGTGCCCTTGACAAACACTATGAGAAGCTCCTTCAATGCGACAGCCGGATGTTAAAGTTGAGCATGAGACCATTCCCAAGTCTGAGTTCTCCTTTCTTCCACTCAGATCAAGATCATTTCTACAATGCCACAAGAGAATTTTCTTTAGATTTCAATAGAGATAGGCCAAACATGATCAGCTCCAGTAATTTGCAGTCGCCTTTCTCGAATATTGTCCCTACTCCATTAATGGTTGGCATGCAACAAGTTCAAGCTGATCAACAAACCAATTACCAACCATGCTTTAGTATCAATGATCCAACAGGTATTGAATTGCAGTAATTTTCTTCCTTTTCAGAACTATGCATGTCAAGGTTTTGACACCCAAAAATAGTACTGCTTTTTAACTTTCTTTTACAAATGTTTTATGAAGGGATGGTTATGAATTTCCCTCCGCATTTAGATGAGAATATTAGAAACCAAGGAGCAGAAAATCCAATGATAGGAATGATCTGGGGTCAAGGAATGATCCATTCTGCAAATATCCTGGGAAGAGATCAGATTCAAGAACCATTTTCAATATTAGCTACATCATCAGATGATCTTTTGAGAGATCAGATCATTCAAGATCCGTACAGAAATATTCCTTTGGAAATCCAAATGAATCCAACCATACCTTTTCAAAACTATAATCAAAACTACAGTGGATGGCCTCCTAATTATGCTGAGCAAGTGGGGAGGCTTAGTTCAGAATCTCAAAGATACGATCTGAATGGAGTTTTAAACCAACTGAATCCGAGTGACGTCGAACTTCTTCAATGCAATGATGATCATGATCAGAACAGGTACATGGTAGAGAAGTCCTTTTTCTGGAAAAAGGATGCATGAAACTGACGATGATTTTGCAGATTTCATCATAATTAATAAAGAATAATATGAGAGATTGATACGTCAACAACATTAATCCCCAACAAGGCCGCATGCATGCAAGCTGCCTCCAAAGTCTCACTACAAGCTGCAGAAGGACATTAATCCCCAACATTCTCTTCCAGTAATCTTGGTTTGGCTGTCGTGTTGGCATGATTGATCAGGTTTTACATCTTCAACATAAGTATGTATAGCTTCGATCGGATTGCATGCTTTGCATGGATTGTTGGGCATACTTTGTATTTTAGATTGAGTTGCAATTTATTTAGAAATATCAATTTTTTATGAGTTGCTGATGACCGATGGGGATTCTAATGGAACCCGTGACAGCGAGCTAGCTTGTACGGTGTTCCGTACCTCTCATGATCCTATTCCCCCAATTTTATTTTTTACTTTTTTAAAAGGGGAGGCAGGGAGTTAGCGTAACAATTCCCTTGAACGTGACCATATGAGTCATTCTGTGCTGCAGGACGTTCGGTTTGAACCATAACTATTGCTATAAGGGCAAGTTTGTCACCACAGCACTCCCAAAATATCCAACTAGTCCAAAGCCCATCTCATGACCCAAAGGCCAGGCTTTACTACCACAAGTGATTTCAACTTATGTTTTAACTCGAACTTCTGACCTCAAAGCCATGAAATACCAGCTCGTTCCAACTGGACTACCACCTTAATTGTAACGCCTCGTTCCCGAAAATCTGGGGAGTTAGCTCTTATTACTCAAGAACATTTTCAATAATCAATAATAAATAAACAAAAACTCCACAAAATACTTAATTTGTTTGTTCGATCCAAAAATCCGTGTCCCTCCACAGAAATACCAAACAAAAACCTCAATAAAATAAATAACATATCCACAAAGACTCAAATTATTCATAACTTGACGTACCAGAATAACCGCTAGAGATAAAACTGCTAAATATGATGCTCCAAAATACTTATATCCTTAGCACTCATTCATCTATGATCATCAAACTATTCCAATACTTTCTACTCTTGTTCTCCAGCTGAATCATAAAAATATCTGAAAAATATCATGGAGATAAGTGGTGAGTTATCAACAACTCAATAAGCAGAAAACATATGCTAATATGTAAATATGAGCATTTTCGCAGAGTTCAGAATGCAGAAACAAAACATTTCAGTTTCAATATGCAAATCTCAAAAATACATATTATCAGAAAATCAGAACGATATTTCAAACGTTTCATATTCAGAAACCAACTTTTCATATTCAAAGACTCATTTGGCACAATATGACTGAACATTTTCATCTTATCATATCATATCAGAGCATTATATCATAACAGAGACCACGTTTAACCCCGTGGTAGGGTTGTGCATTCTGCGGAAAGTCAAGCAGAACATAAATCATCATGTTATCAAGCGATTACACTCAGAACAGAGACAAATATTATATCCCGTGACAGGGCCACATATCAGAGCAAAACAGAATTAGAATCACATATCAGAATCAGAGTCAGAATATAATCAGAACGTCGTGCCAAAGGTTTTTCAGATGCCAAATCATTCCAAGACATAGTACTGAACAAATTTAGATCATTTCACATTTTTCAAAAATAGATTCAGAATATCTTCACGTCACATGCAAAAATTATCAATTTTAATATTTTCTCATATTTTTCTGAGTTCAATAACAAAATGTAAAAAATAAGCTCATGTCTATACCGGTCATGCCAGAAAATATTTTATTTTTATACAGAATCTCATGAGCAATGCAAAACCAATAACTGAGATTGTTTAACATTTCTTTTCATAACACAACATGCACATTTTTTAAAATTGATCTTAGTCTATTTTATTTTTATACAAAGTCTAGCATAGGAACCCCGCTTATTTGGATCTCTTAGCTTATTCAAAAATTCTCCACAATAGTACTGAACAATTGTCACTCGTCACCTATAAAAATTCATGTAACTTAAATAAATCTCTAGTGAACAAATAAATCTCATATTACACCTGAAGTACCTATTTTAATTCCTCAATACTTAAAATTCTCTTAACTCTAAATATCATCGCTTTCTAAATTCATCAATATCCATTTAAACGAATCCATACCGAAGAGAGTAATCGAATAAATATTATGATAAATGAATACCGGTGTTTGTAAAATACTAAAGTACCCACAACGTATTATAGATTAATAGAATACTATGGCTACTTAAAATCCCATAAAATAAGGCCAACTTAAAAACGAGTTCAATTGAAAACTAAATAGTTCAAATTAACAATATAATCATTTTTTATGTATAATAAAAACCAAGCTCAATCATTAAAACACAACCAATTAAACCAAGCCCATTAAAACATAAACCCATTAAACTAAATCCACGTAACAACATATCAAAAAACATCATACTAAGGGGCAAAACTATAATATAATCTTAAAATTTATTCATCTTTCTACGTAAGGGCTCTACGGAATATCATGACCAAAGGCTTGATGGCATTTCGTAAATACTAGGGATAACAGGACTAAAGCTAGCTAAAGGTTATTTTTCAAGGAGTCTCGTTGTTTCTGCCTTCTGGAGGAACAAGAAAACAAAACAATTATTTCTAGTGAAAGAAGAAACTAGAGGAAAGCTTGACATTGGGAGGGAAAAAATATATATTTTACCGAGAGAGAGCGCAAGGCTGCGAGCGGCAAAGTGGTGGCTGAACCGACGGCGGTGTACAGAAATAGAGAGAGAGTGTGATGAGAGGGAGAAAGCACGGAGAGTGAGAGATGGAGAGAAGAGAAAACATGGTGAGAAAGAGGGACTTATGTACGGTGGATGCAGGAGTAGCATGACCAAGCTACGGCCGTGTCTTATGGTCGTTTCCAGTGAGAAACAGTGGCTGTCAATGGAGGGACATGGGATCTTGCTTCCTTTGGTAGTGCTCTGTTTTTTAGAAGTAAAAATAGAGGTGCATATGAAGGCCAAGCAGACAGTTTTGGTTGTCAACGGAGGTGCATGGAGTTGGGCAGTGGGCAGGCGATGGTCGCCAGACATGGTGCAATGGTTGCCCGCGGTTGCTGAACTTCACGTATAAGTGGGACATTCTCAAGGTAATGGTCTGTTGCTGCGGCTGAGGCCGTGAAGGAGGTGGTGGCGCACGATGAGGCTTTGGGCCTTGGGTGATGGTCGTTTACGGTGGAGGGATGGACATCGGTTTTACGTGGAGATGGAGGTTGGCGTCGAACTAGAAGAGGCTGGGTGATGCTTGTGGCTAGTTGCAGCGACGGTACATAGGCAGTTTCCAAATGTATAAGATAAAACTGTATATTTATATGGGTGATATGAAAACCCTAGAGAATGAAAAAAGGTAGACGTGCATGGGTAGTGTCGTGTGTGGGGGAAGTTGGAGAAAAAAAAATAATTAAAGTCCAACAATAAAATTATTCATTAAAGCAAAGAGCAATTTAAATGCAAACACTAATTAATATCAAGAAAACACATCAACGTAAATTTCATAACTTAAGAATTATAAAATAAATTCAACGAGAAATCCGATAAATTTAAAACAAGAAAAATAATATTTAAATTAATTAAAATAATCATTCACTAAAAAAAATATACTCAAATATGGAGTATCACATTAGTAATCTATTCCTCCGATTAAACTTTGGCCATCAGTCTGTCTCTTTTGCGTGTGCATTTTTTCATCAAATTATATTATTTATAAAGTATTCAAAGAGTCTCCAACACAACCAAGTAGTGTGAATTCGGACACGAGCATGAATCTGTAAGGACTGACGAATAGAAGAAGATTAATGAATCTTTAATACCTGAAAACTAGCACCAGCATATTACAGTGGCACGACTGACCTGTTTGCATCATTCTTGGAAAACACCACTGCATGATGAGTGAGTCAACAACAACTACAACTTATATTATGCAAAGTGCTACTCCCATAGTTGGAAGCTCCGTTAATTGTTCTCTAGTTTTTTTATTTTTGGTTTTTTTTATATGTATTTTTTAACATTTTTAAATATTTTTAAAAAAATAAAAAAATCATAATATTATTAAAAAATACATACATAATCATGAAGTAAATAATAAAAATAATAAAATAAAAAAGTCCAAGTGATAACTTCCAGCAGAAAGAACCAATAGGAAGAGTAGCATTTTCTATTATGTAAATGAGTAATGTTATACACTATATTTCCATCCTATTTTGATCTACTAAGCAATATGTGACATATTCGTCATCATTAGATGATAAAAAAACATGTAATAAATAATTATTTAATGGTGATAAATGTGTTACTTCTTACTTAGTGGGATGATAATATGGTGTATAGAATTTTATTATGCAAATTAGACAGTCTGTATGTCAAATTCAAGCATTCATAAGTTATTTGTTAGTGGAAGGAGAGAAAGTGGCAAACCATAATATAATATGTTGTTAAAATATTAATTTTTAATATTATTGTTGTTTTGAGATTTAAAAAAATTAAATTATTTATTATATTTTATGTAAAAATTTTAAAAAATTATAATAATGAGATGAGATAAAATACTTTTACTATTCAAATGAGTCCTTAATTTACTTTAGAATGATCAATATCACCCATGGCCAACTTCAAAAAAGAAAATATCACCCCAGGGCCTTTCCTTCACACAAACGGGGAGCATACGCTGCATACCCTTGTGATCCCTATTCCTCCATGTCCAGCTACAGGCCAATCTACAGTAAAAAGGCCAGAGGACTTACGGGTCGTTAGACAGAATTTTTTGAATAAAATATTCATTTAGCTAATCAAATACATGTATTTTTTTAAAAATAAAAATTCTACTCGTCGGTCACTATTCACCATTTCATACTCCACATTCTATAAAAAATACTCATACATCTTATAAAAAATACTCCCACAGGCGAGTCATATCATATGAAAAAGTTATAGGTGTGAGGTGTGTGATGTGAATAGTGTTAGACTAAAAACAATTCTAGAATGCGGAATAACACTTTAGAAACAAGAATTGATAGGTTTTAATGCCAAGAAAAATACCTCCAGCCATTGATGTTATTCACTATTTTTGCTACGTTTCTCTCTGTATTTGGCACTTCCAAACTCTTCTCCACTCTATTTAGATGGTGTAATATTGAAGGGAATTGAGTGAGTGAGTCTGGGGATCAAATACTGTATTTATAACCGAAGCCTCCATCAAACTTTGGTGTTTATGTGTCTCACGTGATCCTATTTTTATGGGATCAGTTATGAACGTGATGGAAGAGTAATGGACCACTTCAAGAACTCTTAAGTGATAGACTCGTTCTCACGAACGTCTCCGTGAGAAACGGTTAACAAATAGTTGTAGATTTGTAATAAAATTCTAGTAATATTTAATAATTCAAAGGCAAAAGAAAGCTACAAGGAATGCAGTACAAGGAATGCATTCAGCAGTACAAGAAAAAATTTGGAGGAGCCATAAGAAAGAAAAGAAAATGAAGGGAAGGAAAATTGCAGGGAGGGAAGGCAATGTGGATCAAACCTGGCCACATCTATAAAGTGGGGTTGAGTCGAAAGCCTCCAATGCAAAAAACAAGCATAGTAAAGGCCCAGATGGTAGAAAGTGGCATGAAAATATCCACATGCTTTTCCTTTTCTATTTATTCGGTGCATCACCTACTAATCATTGCTATGCAAAAAGACATATTATTCCATTGGCCTAAAGCCAACACATACATTATTATCCAATAACCTATTTCCACATCATCAACCAGCTCAAATTAAGAGCCCCCAACTTTTATTTCTTTTTATTCAATAATATGCAAAATAATTAATTCATTATAATAGAAATGCTCATTTTTTTGTGTCTATATTTTTTATTGCATGGCCTTACAAGTATCAAATGGGGCATACCATACCTAAAATAATGTTATTGACTGTTATTTTCCAAATTGTACTACTCGATCTCGACCGATCCAATGAGAATGACACTCTTTGATTGGTCATTTTCAACTTGGTTGCTTGGCGAAAAGTTAAACGCTATGTTTGGATAGTGAAATAATCACAGATAATTGTAAATAGTAATAAAAAAAGTTATGAAAATGTAATAATAAAATATTAAATAGTAGAAATCACTTCACTACCCAAACACAACCTTATACCTCTCGAGAGGCAAAAATCTAAGATTTTCAATTCATCCAATTGGCAACTCCCTGCAATGTATTCTTCATGCAACCCTGGGCCTAATGTAACAGATTTTCTCCCATCACACTACCATATAGATTGTTACCCACCATTGTTTTTACGATTTTCATTCTTCTATCATCTCATATGAGATATGGTATTTAATAATTGAAAATTATTTATTATGTTCTACTTGTAGGTCAATGATTTAATATCATATTAAAAAATGTTGGGAAGATGTTAAATAAACTCTCTCATTTTTATTAAGAACAAATGTTTCAATTTGTTTTGTTCAGGTTATGAATATGGCTCTTGATTATGGCTGTAAATGAACCAGTCTATTCGATAACTCGTTCAGTACTCATCCGATTAAACTCGAATCGAACTCGACTCGTAAAAAAAGAAACTCGCCTGTGAAAGCAGATATCCGCTCGGTTAGTAAATGATACATACCTAACTAAACTCCACTCGACTCGACTCAGCTAAGGCCTGCTCGTTTATGCCCGAGTCGACTCTTTAGCTTGACTTGATTAAAACTCATTCATATATTGATAATTATATACATACACCTATGTAAATAGACAGATATATATGTATTAGCTAATAATATAAGCACAACACTTTTATAATTAAATATATAATATGTAACTTAATTATTTATGCTGATACGTTGAATATGTTTCATAGCTATATTTTATAATTTGTACAATAATTAGTCGATAAAATTTAATAATTTCATATACTAATATGTGAGAACCATATATGAAATAGAGATATGTTATCATATTATGTATATGTATTAATAATTTATGTAGACATATAATATATTATTATTATTATGGATAAATGTCAACTAGTTACATATTAATTATTTATAAATTTTTAAAATCTTATAATCTAACAGAGGTTCTGCTTGTTGGTTTACAAATTTAACATTATATTTTTTCTTTATCTAATTTACTAATTATTAAATCTTATTAAAAAATAAATAAATAAACAACTCTAGTCGAGCTCGAGTCAGACTCGACTCAAGCTCGAACAAAGATTAAATGAAAATCTCGAGCTCGCTAGGCTCGGCTCGATTACTACCCTACTCTTGAAAAAAAAATCCCAAGTTTTGTTTGGCATTGGAGAATAGGAAAAGGAAATGCATTTTAACCAAGGGAAAATGTTAAATGTACTTAAGAAAAACTTATAAAAAAGAAAACTTACTTCTCTACGTGTTAGTTATTGATATGCTCAAAATCACGAAATTTGAAATTCAAAATTTAAATTTAAAAAAAAAACTAACAAAGTGATTTTTAAAAGTAAAAATGTAGGTAAAAGTACTCTAAATACATGTAGCGGTACTCTTAACCAAGACTTAATAACTCAAAAAATTCATCAATAGAAAAAAATTGAAACTTACATAATTCTTTTTCTTTCTTCTTTTATTGTGAAGAGGAAGTAAGAGGAAGGGGGAGGGATAGAGAAAACAACTAAACCACAGGCAACCAACCCACAAAACCGTGGGGGAATCGGCATGCTACGTTAGCCCATAAAAATAAAAATAAAACAAAAGGAAAAAGAAGAAAACATAGACGGGAGTTCAGAAGCCAAAAGAAAATCAAAAGATTTGGGTCTGGAAGAAGAGATCGCGTACACTCATCTCTTTCCCTTCAGAATCTTTCTTCCATTTTCATGTCTGTCATAAACACAATAGAAGCATCCTCTCAATTTTATGGGTGAAAAATCCCGGCTAATATTTCTCCATTCTTCTTCTCTTGCTTGTATCCATTAATCATATAATCCCCCCTTCATTGCCAATCATTATTAACAATTGCAGAGTACTCATAACAAAAATTGCAGACCAATGATCCAGAGGTCGAGTCTGAAAATGGGTCCAGTGGGAGAAAAAGATTGGAAAGACAGAGACCAAGATCTAAAGGTTGGTAAAGAAGAAATAGCATTGTGGTGTTGCCAACACTTGTCATTTCAAGCCGATTCTGTGGAAATTTCAAGATCTTGGCATGAAGGAGCAGACGAAAAGAGTTTTTAATTCTTTGTCTTGAGACTGAAGGAGCATACGAAAAGAGGACAAATGCATGAACAATTTCTAAACTTTAATTTGGTCACGTGGGATGCGGTGCCCCTGCGGTTTCTCTGACCGGTTACAAATAAACTTTTTCTAGAAAAAATATATAGATGCCAAAGGAAAAAGAGAGAAAACCTATTTCATCCCAATCACTTTAAAGTATGTATGGAACTGGATGTTACTCAATCAGATAATAAAGATAGACAAATACATACATACACGATATAATCTTAAATTTCCTATAGCCATAATCATTCATGGATAGTATGATACAATATCAAATGCACTCGCCATGAGTACATAACAATATGACACACTGATCACATTAATTACACACGTCATAACAAGTTTTACTTTTTTGCTAAACAGTACTGTGGAAGGCCATTGTCCACAGAATCTTTATTTTTATTACTGTAGTTTACGTAGGAATTAGTAATTTGACACCTTCTTCCTCACAGAAAGAAAAGTTCACGAGTTCTTTTTAGGCTGACGCTCAGTTACATAAATATGGTGACTCTCAGTTGATGATGATCCCGAAGCATTATTACGATAACTCTCGTTCTTCTCATCCTTGCTGTTGCTGTTATCTTGCTTGGAATTGTTGATGCTCTTGTTATCATTTCAATTGGCCTCAACAGCAGTTGGTGGTTCTGGACCTGTTGCTGAATTAATGCTGCCATTGTTGACTACTCCTCCAGCTTCTTCTCCTCTGGTCACATCCTCTAAGATAAACCTTTTGGCATCACCTTGGAGTGCACATAGGAGCAGAAAACTAGAGGCAATTAGAACTACAGGCACTGTCTTCATGATGATTAACCTGCACTAAAAACCAATACTCAATATTAACTTATAATAATATATATATATATATATATCATCAAAGATATGAACCAAATTAACAAGGGTGAGCATATTGGAATACCTTTGTATTCTTTATTAATTCTCTGGTAGCTGCTGTTCGATGGAAGATAATTTATAGAAGAAATGTGTTTGATTCATTGATGTTAAGCATGATGAGTGCTTACACGGTAAGACTCTGAATGTAGGGACTAATGGTAGAAAAGTCTTAGTGGGATGATTGGTGTGCTTGTACTACTCGATAGTGGCCCTAAAGTAGTAAACATGCAACAGTAAACATGACAATGAAACTACCTGAGAAATGGTATAATGCGAGGTTTAGATGGTGTTATTAATATACTATAGTTTGATTATGTTGCCATTATAGGGTTCAGATAGCAGGCAAGTGGTTGTAATTCATGTTGGATACTGTAGTTTTCCACATATGGATAATGCTAAGGCCACCGATGGGGCTCCCGCTAGGCTCTAGCATGTGTTTTTCTTAGTTCTTTTTTTATATAGATTTTTTTAACACTTTTAAATATTTTAAAAAAATAAAAAAAATTTACAACATCATTAAAAAATACTTCTTTAATCACGATATAAAATAAAAACTAAAAAAAATCTCAGCGAGAGCTCCCAACAGGAAAACAAATATTTTTTTTTATTTTTTATTTTCACTTTGTGATTAAGGAAGTGTTTTTTTAATGATGTTCTAAATTTATTTTATTTTTTAAAAATATTTTAAGTGTTAAAAAAATCTATATAAGAAATAACTTAAAAAAACATATAAAAAAATACATATTAAAACCTAACAAAAACCAGAGGTGGCCTAACATTATCCAAATTATAATGTCATTAAGATTTGGGATGTTTGGGCCTTTTGGTCTCTATTTTAAACTTCAATCCTAAAAAGACCCAGCCCATGTGATCTCCACCATTGGAAAAAAAAAATACTAATTTCCTTCAATAACCACTCACAAACAGAATCAATTAGTTCAGTTTTATCACCCACCATGCCTTGCTATACGCCACAAGGTGCAATAATTATAATGTCAAGATATAAAATAAATAATAAAATTTACCTATTCTCATCGGCTTAAATTTTTAAGATTAGTCGTGATTTTACATAGTATCATAGCAGATGTCTTAAATTTGAACTCTGACTCTACACTCTATCACATTTAAGTAAATAATATTAATCTACGTGTTGAGTTACCCATTGGGGGAGAGTCTAGCCTAAACGTTAGGGAGAATGTTAAGATATAAAATAAATAATAAAATTTATTTCTTCTCACCGACTTAAACTTTTAGGATAGGTAATGATTTAACGTGTAAAATATGTACTTTCACTCTATGTGTAAATGAAATTGTGGAAAATGGAGTTTTAGAATGATGGGTTCAATGGATAACATCTAAAACGGTACAGTATAATGGATTTCTAAAACCAAAAGAAAGATAAATTATTAATGCAGGTTTCATTACTTAGTCGTCTTTGTTATAGTAGAATATGAATAAATTTTCCAAAAGGATGCCTGGACGAAAGATTTTGTTGAAAGTTTTTAAAACTTATTCCTCTACAACTTGTTGGGTGGTCTTGAACCTCTTTAACCTCAAAAGTTTGCTCAATAGGTGGGGTTTTCCTTCACACTTATAAACTGACCACTAGCCCCTTCCACAATCAATGTGGGACAATCCCAACAATCTCTCCCTTACACATTGGGTCCTAGGTCGGAACAACGACAACCCGTTTTTCCTGTGGAATATTGTTGGGCCAGAGATTGTTGGCAAGCCTGGGCCCTGATACCAATGTTGAGTGGTCTTGGGACTCTCTCAACCTCTAAAGCTAGCTCAAGAGATGGAGCTTTCCCTTACACTTATACACTGACCACCAGCCGCTTCCACAACCAATGTAGGACATCCCCAACAATCTCCCCCTCACTTGGGCCCTAGATCATAGTAGCAACAACTCTTTTCTCCTGCAGAGTACTATTGGTAAACATGGGTTTTGATTTGGGTGGTCTTGGGCCTCTCTCAACCTCAAACACCAGTTCATTCTGCAATGAATATAGGACAACTCCAACCAAAGTTTTGAATACCGTTTAGGTGGCTGTTTCGGTCAAGGTATTGGAACGAAATATTTCGATACCGGTGCCGTTTT
Organism: Juglans microcarpa x Juglans regia; assembly: GCF_004785595.1. NCBI lineage: Eukaryota > Viridiplantae > Streptophyta > Magnoliopsida > Fagales > Juglandaceae > Juglans > Juglans microcarpa x Juglans regia. The sequence goes on along the minus strand of NC_054601.1, from coordinate 25,128,962 downwards.
ATGGACCGTTTCGAAATAGTATATACATGGATAAATTATATATATATACACACACAAATTATATTCCAAAATAACAATAAAATAAGTCATAAAACAAGTAATACTTCTCAATACAAGTCTTAAATTTTAACAATACACATACTTGTAAAATTAAATAAGTTATCAATCCAACTATTAAAATAAAATCATTCATTTTCATAAAAAAGACAATAAGGATCAACATTCGAAATGTTATTCATAATATTTTCATCAACGTCACCATTACCATCAACGTCACCATCATCATCGACGTCTTCCAAATTTTGTGAGCATAATGGCTCCTCAATACTTGCCCAATCAAAGTCTTTTACATCAATAAGCTCATAGTCTTCACCTACCCATTCTTCCATCAAGTCAATATTTTCAAGGTTGATTGGATCCAAAGAATCTCTACATTTTTTTATGTTCCTGTCAAAATAAATGTCAAATATAAGTGAAAATGTTACATATTTTTCAACAGTGAAGAACATTTGTATTAAAAAAATTTACCTATCTCACAATTTCAAGTTATAATGAACAAATACTAAATCATTCAAATGTTTATGCTCTAATCTATTTCTTTTCTTCGAATGAATAAACTCAAATGTGCTCCAATTTCTTTTACATCCAATTGTACTATAACATTGACTTAGTACTCGAGTTGCAAACTTTTGAAGCGTTAGAACCTCGTGACCAAAATTAGTCCACCATGCAACTGTAGCAATAGTGCAATTATATATTATAAATTAAATGTAAATAAAAAAATAAAGCAAAAATTAAAGTATAAATTCACACTATTTAATAAATGATATTGATAAATGAAAATATCTGGATTAATTTTGTCACGTTGGCAGATTGCTAAAGAATGTCCAAAATTGCCTTCTGCATTCTTATACAATTCAAGTTCTTCAATGATCATGTCTTGATTATCGAGATCAAGTTTCATCCTCATAACACAAGCCATAAACCCTCTTGCAACATCATTTTTATTTTTAAAGCAAGGGTTATAGTAAATTGCGAGATTAAGAAAACAACCCGCCGCATGTAATGGACTGTGAAGCTGCTTATCCCACCTAGCATCAATAATCCTGATGAATGGACTGAATACAGTAACTTTGTTATTGCATCTCGCTTTTATGTTCTCTTTAGCTCTTTCCATTGCATCATATAAGTATCTCATTGCAAGCTTCTCTTCCCTATCGACAAGTCGTAGAACTCGAACCAAAGGCTCACTAATTTTTACAATAAATTGATATTGAGTCCAAAACTCTCTATCTTCTAGAACAATCTCGCCTATCTCATTCCCTACGTTACTTTTAGAATGACTTGATGCAATCTATTTATCATAAGTAAACATTTGTTTAAGCTCTTTCTTAAACAAAAGTAAGCGTTGGATGCTTAAGAAATTTGTATTAAAAAGAAGTCTCGAACGTGAAAGATTGGTTAAAAATAATTATACTTTGCACTTTGTATACCATCATAATTTTATACTTTTAATTTCAACTATTAAGACAGATAAACAAAATAATAAATAATTTTGACAATCATATCTTAACGAAGAGTGCGAAATATTTTTTTGATAATTTAAGTATAATTAGGTATATTAATATTTATAAACTAAAAATAAAAATATAGAAATCTTAATTAATAGTTAAAGTTATAAGATGTATTCTCTCTCTCTTCTTCATTTTAAAGAGAATTTGGGATGAATTTCATAAGTGGAATCCATATCAGAAATGAAGTGAGAGGTTATACCAGACCCATAAGCATGCATGACAGTGTGGTGGCGCCTTAGGACACTTTAGTTGTTAGAGGTTTGCTTCCGATTGGAGAGAGACACGTAGATTGTGAGGTTTGGAACGAGACTTTCTATGACTATCCAAAGGATATAAAAATAAATTAGAAAATATTTTTATAAGAAAATATCACAAATAAAATTACCGTAAAATAACTATCACATTTGGCCAATGTTGTACTATTTAATAACTTTTATTAATAATAAAAATCATCATATTAAGTCATATTAATTTTTTTATTTTCGTTTTATAATTTTTAAATATATATTTACATACACACATATAACGAATCCAAATGGCAAAAATTTCAAGAAATATTTTTGGAGCCAATTTTTTTATATTTTAAATTTTGATGACCAGAGTCTCATTGTCTGTTCTAAACTCCGTTTGAAAATCCGTTTGAAAATCAAATATCACAAAGACTTCTTCCCAAACTCTGCTTTCCCCTTTTCTACGATTCCTACCAAACTACGCAGGCCATCTGTTCTTATTGGCGCCCTCTCTCTCTCTTTCTCTCTCTCTCTCTACATATATAAATATATATTATATCGTCCAGCTGAAGGATTTCCAGATTCATTTGAAAGTGTGTGTGGGTTATTCTGATCTCAAATAGTTTGCTTAAAAGAAGAGTAAAAGCGAAGACATGATGATTCATGGCGGGAAGTTTCTCTCGTTGAATCAGAAGCATTGTGAGTTATTTGAGTCTCATGAACAGTTAAAGAACCCGCCGTTTGAGTCTAGCAATAGCAATAGAAGCTCTGCCTGTGCGCTTCAGATCCAAGAAGCAGCAAATCAGAGGCTGATGCAAACACCAGCAGACACTGAGGAAAAGGTGTCTTGAAGCACTCTTTTCTTTCTCCCTTTCTTTCTCCCATTGTATGTCGACCAAGATTCATTGTTTCTTAACTAATGTCTGGTTTTCTTGATCTTTTTCTTGATGAGTTTATGGCTGTTTATCCGCGGGTTTATGCATGGGGTTCAAACAGTACGTCATATCTGTGGTTGCCTCAGGGGTGTTGTTTCTGGTTTGAGGTTTTGGAAAGGTTTTGTGTATCTGCATGGGGGGTTTTGGTATCTGCATGCAGCATCTGTACTACTCATTGCTGGGGCTTATATATAGTGTATGTATATATGGATATATATATATATACATATATATTTATTTATTTATTTATATTAAACTCTATCCCTCTCAAGTTTGGTTTCTGTTCAAAAGATTTGATCTTTTTATTCTTTTCGCCATTTTTGGAAGTGAACAGTGTAGATTTCTGTTCTTTGCGCATGCATTGATATAAATTACTAAGGTTGGTTCTGTTGTTCTGATATCATTCTTGAATTACACGCTAAAGTTCTAAACTTCTTCTGTTTTTTTTTTTTTTTTGTTTGCCACTTTAAACATAATTTGTAGGCTAAGTTGACTGAAGCTCTTCTGTGCTTGCGTCCTATTGGTTTGACACTCTCGAACATGGCCCCTTTCTTGGGCTTGGATGAACTGGGCGTTTCCCATGCAGAAAACAATACTAAATGTACTGATGCTGTTGCTGGGACTAGTTGTCATAGCTCAGGCCGTTCTGGGGTTCAACAAAAGGCCTGTATTGATAATAAGAATATGAACGCTTCAAACTTCTGCGCATCATTGATTAGAATCGGCTCGTGGAAGGTGATACCCCGAATTTTAAATCTGTAATTAATAAAATTAAATAAAATAAATAAGAATATCTGGCTGAAAAATGAGCAGGTTGTTGCTAAACGTGAAGATACTTTGGTGGCAAAGTGTTACTATGCAAAGAAAAAGATGGTGTGGGAAATTTCGAAGGATAGTTTGAAGAGCAAGATTGAAATACAGTGGTCTCAAGTTCTAGCAATTAGAGCTTCAATGGTGGAAGGTCAGCCAGGAATTCTGGAAATTGAGGTCATTCTCTTTATTATATATCCTTAAATTGATATAGTTTTTTTTTCCTTGTTCAAGTCTCAATTCATCTTAGTGTTGTCACTTTTTTCAGCTCAGTAGTCCACCTGCATTCTATAAAGAAGCTAATCCGGGGCCAAGGAAACATACTCTTTGGAAAAATAGTTCAGATTTCACTGAGGGTGAAGCTCTAATTCACAGGTTTATCCGTTTTCAATAAACAATATGCTTATATATATATATATATACATAATTTGCTTGATTCATTTGTTATCGAGAAATACTTAAGCCACAAAGATATTTCACAAAAGTAAATCCACAAACTGACGCAGTTTGATGTAGTACGTTAGATTGTAAACTTACTTTTATTATAAAATAAATTTAATGGATCATGTAAACTCACGTCAGTTTGTGAGTTTACTTTTGTATAATCTTTTTGTATCTCCAACAGTTACTTTGTTATTTACATGCAACTCTATTGAATTTTAATTCTCACTGACACGCTATCTATATATAGGAGGCACTATCTTGAATTTCCACCAGGTGCCGTTGACAAACACTATGAGAAGCTCCTTCAATGCGACAGCCGGATGTTAATGTTGAGCATGAGACCATTCCCAAGTCTGAGTTCTCCTTTCTTCCACTCAGATCAAGATCATTTCTACAATGCCACAAGAGAATTTTCTTTAGATTTCAATAGAGATAGGCCAAACATGATCAGCTCCAGTAATTTGCAGTCGCCTTTCTCGAATATTGTCCCTACTCCATTAATGGTTGACATGCAACAAGTTCTAGCTGATCAACAAACCAATTACCAACCATGCTTTAGTATCAATGATCCAACAGGTATTGAATTGCAGTAATTTTCTTCCTTTTCAGAACTATGCATGTCAAGGTTTTGACACCCAAAAATAGTACTGCTTTTTAACTTTCTTTTACAAATGTTTTGTGAAGGGATGGTTATGAATTTCCCTCCGCATTTAGATGAGAATATTGGAAACCAAGGAGCAGAAAATCCAATGATGGGAATGATCGGGGGTCAAGGAATGATCCATTCTGCAAATATCCTGGAAAGAGATCAGATTCAAGAACCATTTTCAATATTAGCTACATCATCAGATGATCATTTGAGAGATCAGATCATTCAAGATCCGTACAGAAATATTCCTTTGGAAATCCAAATGAATCCAACCATACCTTTTCAAAACTATAATCAAAACTACAGTGGATGGGCTCCTAATTATGCTGAGCAGGTGTGGAGGTTTAGTTCAGAATCTCAAAGATACGATCTGAATGGAGTTTTAAACCAACTGAATCCGAGTGACGTCGAACTTCTTCAATGCAATGATGATCATGATCAGAACAGGTACATGGTAGAGAAGTCCTTTTTCTGGAAAAAGGATGCATGAAACTGACGATGATTTTGCAGATTTCAATGCAAAGGGTGGTGCGGAGCTCCCGTTAGTTGTTCTCTTGTTTTTTCTTTTCTTTTTTTGGTTTTTTTATACATGTATTTTTTAACATTTTTAAATATTTAAAAAAATAAAAAAAATTATAATATTATTAAAAAAATACTTACATAATCATTAAGTGAATAATAATAATAAAAAAATAGAAATAAAAAAGTCTCAATGGTAACTTCCAGCAGAAAGAACTAATAGAAAGAGTAGCATTTTTCATTATGCAAATGATCAGTAATGTTATACACTATATTTTTATCTAATTTTGATCATACTAAACAGTATGTGACACATTCATCATCTTTAGATAATAAAGAAGTTTGCAATAAATGATTATTTAATGGTGATAAATGTGTTGTTTCTTACTTAGTGGGATGATGATATGATGTATAGAATTTTCTTATGCAAATTAGATGGTTTGTATGTCAAATTCAAGCATTCATAAGTTATTTGTTAGCGGAATGAGAGAAAGTGGCAAACCATAATATAATATATTGTTAAAATATTATTTTTTAATATTATTATTATTTTGAGTTTTAAAAAATTGAATTATTTATTATATTTTGTGTAAAAATTTAAAAAAATTATAATAATAAAATGAGATAAAATACTTTTACTATTCAAACGAGTACTTAATTTATTTTAGAAATGATCAATATCACCCATGGCCAACTTCAAAAAAGAAAAAAAAGAAAATATCACCCCAGGGCCTTTCCTTCACACAAACGGGGAGCATACGCTGCATACCCTTGTGATCCTTATTCCTCCATGTCGAGCTACAGGCCTATCTACAGTAAAAAGGCCAGATGACTTACGGCTAGTTGGACAGAATTTTTTGAATAAAATATTCATTTGGCTAATACATGTATTTTTTAAAGAAAAAAAAATTCTTCTTATAAGTTACTATTTACCATTTTATACTTCACATTTTATAAAAAATACTCATATATCTTATGAAAAACACCCCCGCAAACTGGTCATATCATATGAAAAAATTATATGTATGAGTTATGTGATGTGAATAGTTACTGATTTGTAACAAAATTTTAGTAATATTTAGTAATTAAAAGGCAAAAGAAAGCGTACAAGAAATGTATTCAACAGTACAAAGGAAAAATTTGGAAGAGTCGTAAGAAAGAAAAAGAAAGAGTGGAGCTACTCTACCGCTCCACTCTTACGTCTGGACGGTTTTTTTTTATATATTTTTTTAATATATTTAAATATTTTTTAAAAATAAAAAAATATATATTATTATATTTAAAATTACTTTTTTTTTTATTCGATAAAAAAAAATATATATATCGAATGGTCAAACCGAACGGTACCTTTGGAAATGAAGGGAAGGAAAATTGCAGAGAGGGAAAGGCAACGCGGATCAAACCTGACCACATCTATAAAATGGGGTTGAGTCGAAAGCCTCCAATGCAAAAAACAAACAAGATAAAGGCCCAGATAATAGAAAGTGACATGAAAATATCCACATGCTTTTCCTTTTCTATTTATTCGGTGTATTACCCACTAATCATTGCTATGCAAAAAGACAAATTATTCCATTGGCCTAAAGCCAACACATACTTTATTATCCAATAACCTATTTCCACATCATCAACCAGCTCAAATTAAGAGCCCCCCAAACTTTTTTTTTTTAATCCAATAATATGCAAAATAAATTCATAATAATATAAATGCTCATTTTTTTTTTGTGTCTATACTTTTTATTGCATGACCTTACAAGTATCAAATGGGGCATATCATACCTAAAATAATGTACTATTGACTGTTATTTCCCAAATTGTACTACTCGATCTCGATCGATCCGATGAGAATGACACTCTTTGATTGGTCATTTTCAGCCTGTTTGATTGGTGAAAATCTAAAAGTTATGTTTGGATAATAAGATGATATTAGATAATTTATAAATAATAAAAAAAATTGTAAAAAAATAATGATAAAATATTAAATAATACAAATCACTTCACTATCTAAACGCAGTCTTATACCTCTCGAGGGGCAAAAATCTAAGATTTTCACTTCTTCCAAATCTCCAATTGGCAAGTACTTTGAAATGTTTTTTCTTTCTTTTAATGTTGTGTTGAGGTAAGATCACAACAACAAATGATTCACTTGGCGGGTGACGTACAACTTAGAACACTTACCATCGCCGAACACTTCACAAGTCCCTTCATAAATAATTATGTCTCATTTAAGCCCTTTTGGTTGATTTAATCAATCTTTATTATTGTCACAATTTTTTTATTTTTTGCTTAACTTTGTGTTCAAGGTGATATGATTGAATTAACATTTTGCCTACAATATCACATTCACTATAAGCAAACTCTTTGAATATTAGATGAGATGGTTTTAAACGAGTTGAATAAAATATTGTTAGAATTGTTAAAATATTATTTTTTAATATTATTATTATTTTGAGATTTGAAAAAGTTAAATTGTTTATTATATTTTATATGAGAATTTGAAAAAGTTATAATGATGAGATAAAATTAGGTGAGATGGTTTCTATATCCAAACGAGGCCACTTCAAGTGAGAAGCTTAAGCAGATCGCTACTTATCTTTTTGTGGATGACATATTCATTACGAAAAAAATTATATAAAAACTATGGAATAGTTATGTCAAAATCATATTTATTTCTAAATTATATCCTTGCATCTAGTCGCATGTAACATATTTGAGCCCATGGAAGCTCATTTATAAGGAATAAAATGCACTCTATGATTATAAAAATTCAAAAATAAAAATGAAAAGATTGAGCTTGCTCATGGGTAACGTAAGGCACTCTCAATCAATAACAATGTGAGGTGGTATCTTTTGATCTTTACTACCTAGCTAGTGTAATAGTCCATCACTATTAATTAATAAAACTTCCCTGTTAAGCTAATTAAGTCCAAGTTCATGATATACGCAACAACACTTTTTGCGATCATTTAAATTATATTGTAAAATAAAAGTATTTATATAAAGTTAAGTTACTTTTATAAATTATTTTTTTATTTAAAACACGTTTATATAAAGGTTTGTAGACAACATCGGATGCCTATCATTTTCCTTACCAAATATCTTAACTTGCTCTCATATAATTATAAAAAAATAATAGGGTTATTACTCTCTTATTACTAATTTATTATTCTTTTTATATTTATTTATTTTTTAATTTTTTAATTTTACTTAATGACTAAAGAAGTGACTATTAGTAAAATTATATATTTTTTTTATTTTTTCTTAATGATTAAAAATGTTAAAAAAATACTTAAAAATTATAAAAAAAAAAAAAAAATTTCAAATACATGTAAATAATAAATTAATAGTAATAAGATAGTAGCCTATCACAATCTATAATTTTATATATATATCTTTTGTTTTCTAACTACCAATAACTAGGATCGAAGTTCACATACCATTGGCTATACACGCACGTAGTAATAGGCTAATCAACTTAACCACCCGACAAAAGCAACCTCTCGAAGACTTAGGCTTCGTTTGGTTACTAAACATCTCTCAACTCATCTCAACTCATCATTACAATTTTTTCAAATCTCAACATAAAATATAATAAACAATTCAACTTTTTCAAATCTCAAAATAATAATAATATTAAAAAATAATATTCTAACAATATTTTATCATCTCAACTCAACTCAACTCAACTCACTTCAACATCCAAACACAACCTTAATTGGTTCGTTTCTATCTTAAAATTCTCATCTCATTTTCTTGTCGTATATCATTTAAATATAAATATTTTTAAATTAATTATTATAATTTTTTTAAATTTTTAAATAAAAAATAATTCAAAATTATAAAATTTTCAAAAAACAATAATATTAACAAAACTATATTATAACAATATTTTAATTTTATAATAATTTTTATTCAACTTTTTCTCTCTCATTTCCTAAAATCCCATAAAACATTAACTCAAATTATCTATCTACTATTTACAAAATTTTCATATTATCTCACTCTTCAAACCCAACTGTTCTAAATTGAATAGTGCTATATGTACTTACATTTTTAATTATAATTTTACTTACAAGACTCATTTTGTTAATTTTTTTTAAAAATTTAAAATTTAAATTTCATAATTTTTAATATATCAATAATTGACTAAAAAATTAAATTTTTTGTAAATTTTTCTTTAAATACATTTAACATTTTTCAACTAAATTTGGTCACTCTCCTTTTATTTTCACTAATAGTCATTGTTAAAGTGCAAAATAAATAAAAGGGCCAAAAACTGTTATTCCACCAAATAATTCGTTCCTAAAAAAACAACTAATATTCTTAATTCCATTTCTTAAATAAAAATTCTTCAATGGGGCGAAAGGCGATGCGATTAAAGGACGAGTCCTCGTGGTTCCCTACCCCTCCCCGTGACTGCTTTTAAAGTCTCCCCTCCCCTCTCCTCCTTCACATCTCTCTCTCTCTCTCTCTCTCTCTCTCTCTCACTAAAATCGCCAAAACTACATATTTCACCCTCACTCTCACACAACCTCCATATTCATTCATTCTCCTCGTCGTCATCTTCCTCCTCGAAGGTATTATATTATTCATACATATATATACATACATTGCAAGGCAGGTTCTTGAAGTTTGTTTCTAAAGTCATATTTTCTCGTTTTTAATTTGGTGATCCATCGAAGGTTGCTGTTGGATTGCTTTCCATGGCATCTTTGATCTCCTACTTAAACTTAGAAGAAGAGTCGAAGCGGAAGAAGCTGTGGAAAACCGGGTACGAGCTGAGAGATCGAAATTCGAGACCCGAAACCAGCTGGAGATCCGAATCTGAGCAGAGGATCTACTCCACCAAGCTTGTTGATGCGCTCCGGCTTGTCCGCCGGAATCCCTCTGCAGCGGATATGGTATCCAGCTTCCGTGAAATACGGGAAGCTGCGGACCGGGTCCTGGCCGTGGAGGCCAAGGGTAGGACTCGGTGGAGCCGGGCGATTCTGGCTAGCCAACTCAGGTTGAGACTCGCCAACAACATGAAGCATAAGAGGGCGAAGGTGACCGGCTGTAGTCGGCCGAAGAGGCTGGAGAAGAAGAGATTTTCACCGACTCTGCAAAGAAAAGCAAGGCTTCTGAGCCGTTTGGTTCCCGGTTGCCGGAAGGTCTCGTTCCCGAACCTTCTGGAAGAAGCTACCGATTACATTGCAGCTTTGGAGATGCAGGTCCGAGCCATGACTGCTCTCACCGAGCTTGTCACCGGTCCACCGGTCGATCGGCTCGGCTCGACCTCCAACTCTTAAGACCTTGGCTTTACATAGGCCAGGTGTTCTTTTTTTTTTTTTTTTTCTTCCCATTTAAATATTGTTTTATGGATTTATATAATCATCATGTATTTTACAGTGTACATTACCGTCTCTGTCTCTCGATCTCCTTTGCTTTTAAAAAATATTTTATCTTATTTAATTATTATAATTTTTTTAATTTTTAATATAAAATAAAATAAATAATTCAACTTTTTTAAATTTTAAAATAAAAATAATATTAAAAAATATATTTTAATAATATTTTATTTAATTTTTTAATTTTAATCTCATCTCCTCACATCTTAAAAAACAAACGAATCCTTAGTTTATTCTTTATTTGATTGAATTTGAGATGCCACCCAATTTGGTTCTCTTCTAACAGATATCGCCTGCGGTTTTTTTTTTCGATATTTTAAACTCTGCAGGATAAAGAAAAACGCTTTAGACACAAAATATATTTACATTAAATTACTTTAATTTATGAATATATTTTTATAAAATCTCTATAGTCGTAGTAATTTTTTTTAAAAAAAATATATTTATAATCGTGAATTATACAATCGTCGCATAATCATTTTAAAAAAAATAATAAAATATAAAAATTATATTAAAAAAATTAATTTTTTAATAATAAACTCTACTATTTTTTAAAACGATTACACTACTTTTACAAATCTTATGATTATATATAGAATTACTCTTTTATCCCGTATCTCTCTAACAAAGTCAGTTACTACGTATGGACACATTTGCCTTCAACTTCACATGTCCATTTTTGTTCATTTCCCACTTGGGAAGGAACAAAGATTAGGGGGACAAATGAATTTTTGGCAAACAAATATGATCTCCTCAATATATTGCTGTTAGAATTGTATTTTCTCTGCGCTATTTGCAAAATGTCAGACAAGAAGTGTCACTTAAATTCAAGTAGCCTGCATTTATCAACCAGCTGTCTAGTAAGGAAAAATGTTAGGAAAAACCTAATTTGTTCTCTCAATTGTACCACTTTTTTTTTCCTTTGACTTAGTTATTAAGGAAGTAATTTTAAATGTATTGAGATATTTTTTATTTTTTTAAAGTATTTAAATATATTTAAAAAAATGAAAAAAATAAAAAAAAACTAAAAAAGTGAAGGAACGGTAACTTGAGCGGGCTACTCCAACTCAAAATGTTAAGTGGCCCCTAATTTTGTATCTTCATTTTGACTGCTGATTTATTTTATTTTATCTTAATTTTTTAATAATTAAGAAAGTAATTATTAGTAAATTTGTATATTTTTAAAAATATTTAAATATATTTAAAAAATATTTGAAAGAAGAAAAAATACAATTACGCTAGTGTTAATTTTGAGAAGATAAAATGGAGCTGAGTGGTAGCACCACATTTATTTTTTATTCTTTTTAGTTTTATTCTTCTTAAATTAATTAAATTTTTTTATTCATCATCTATGCACCACATATTTAATAAGAGAAAAAAAAAATATGATATGTGTTATGTGAGGATTATGAATAAAATTTTTGTTTGGGGATAACATTGACCAATGCACAAAATCCATGAAATCTTACTAGAATTAATAGCCATTTTCAGTCAATTAAATCGCTTCAAGCCTGACACTTGAAAAGTATCTATAAAGTTATAAACTATAGAAATCCTATTAAAATGTATACTCTTGTAAAAATGAGGTAGTCGAATCATTCTTCATCTCTATCTGGTTTAAAAATTTCTCTTCATGTACATAATTGGTTGATTTATAATCATTGAAGTGTTTTCCAAAACACGACCATATTCTTGTTTTAAAGGAGGAGCACTTCGACGGTTTGACCATACGAAAAATTATAGCAACATGCTATATGTTATAACTTAGAAAAAATTTAATTGTAAATGATTTTGCATACTAATACGCATATTCATTCAATATGATTGGTCAGAAAGTAGATTTTATTGAAAACAATACTAATTTAAATTTACAATATGAAGACAACAACATTAATACACAAATTAGTACACAAACTTGCTTATACATAACAAAACTCTATAACTTATCGTAGTTAAGATGCACCTTGTAAAAACATAACAGTTTAGGAATACAAATTTTAGTATTTTGTAACACTCATTATTTTTTTCTAGAATTTTAGTATTCCTTTTTTTGTTTTTTAATGCGAGAAAAGGAAGGAAGTCATGAAGGTGAAAGGTGGAAGGCGAGGGGTTTTTGTTCCAGTAAATTTGGAAGGAAAATGATTTACGCACGATATTTTTTATAACATTTTACATAACTATGTTTTTAATGAAGAGTTTTTTGTAAATAATCTTATAAAAAGTAACATAATTTTATAAAAATACCATCATTTTATAATATTGGTTTGTAATATGTTGTACAATGTATTGTGTTTATATCATTATTCAATTTGAAACTATAAGTTATATTTTTGCAGTTGTGGAGTGCGTAAGCGTCGTACAATCATTTTGAAAAAAGTGAGTAATTACGAGATCCACAATTCTACATGAAAAAACTAATTTTTTAAGAATAATGATAGGGTTACTACCTTATTACTATCATTCTACTACTCTTTTTATATTTGATTTTTTATTTTACTTAATAATTAAAGAAGTGAATATTAGTAAAGTTATATATATTTTTTTAATTTTTTCGTAATGATTAAGAATGTTAAAAAAATAATTAAAAGAAAATGATAAAAAAGTAAAAAAACTCGAAATGCACTTGGGCAATAGATGGGTAGTAACCCTATTACTATCTATTTTTTAATAATAGATTTCACTTTTTCAAAAAAATTGTGCAACGCTAACATATTTCACAACTATATCTAGCATTATTCGTTTGGAAATGAGGGCAACTTGCATCACCACCTCATGTGCCTCAACATGCATGCTTGCCCTACAATCTCAAGTGCTCTGACCCTCAACCCCACCCCTCTCCCAAGCAATATTGGCTTGGATGTGAGTATGAAAAATCTTCAGTGTGTCATTAATTTGAAGAATATTACGATTTTGTTTTTCCTTTTACACAATTTGCATTCATCTACATTGTTCCAAGAACAAACATTATGGTGGAGGACAAGGCATTTTAGGGACCAGCCGTGGAATCACGTGGTGGCCAGGGCAATGGCCCCCTCCGCCCTCTAGCTAGAAACTAAAATTTCTTTGGCTCCAAACAAGAATTTAAAAATAAAAAAACAAAAGGAAAAGAAAACTTCTTTGACTTCCCCAAAAAGAATATGAAATATCTCTTGACCTTTCTCAAAAAAGAAAAAAATGTAAACATATAATTCTAAGTTCTGTTTGAACAGTGAGATGAGATGATATGATTTTAGATGAAAGTTAAAAATTAAATAAAAAACTTATTTGAAAATCCAAAGTTTTGATGTCTAAAATATATATGAATATATAAAATATATTGAAATAATTATAATTTTCATAAAAGATATAATATATTTTAAACATTTTCATGCATAGATAAAACTTTCTTCAGGGGCATGCAATTGCAAGCTGCCCAGCCATCTTGGAGTGAAAAAGGGTGAGGCCGAGAACCAGGACGACAGGAGGAGATACTTTATTTTTTCGAACAATACTATATATTACACTCTTATTTTATTTTAATTATATTAAATTATATGTGACATATTTATCATCATTAGATGATAAAGAAATATGTAATAAATAATCATTTAATACTGATAAATATGTTACATCTTACTTAATAGAATAAAAGTTATTTAATAGAATAAAAGTGAGATAGTAGTATAGTTATAGAATTTTCCTATTTTTTCCAAGCTTTAAGGGCGAATGCGTGCGCATTCGAGACTGCCTAGCTGTCAGTTTTTGGATCAAGACAGGAAGACCGAGCTAGATAGGCTGATCGAGTGAATTTTATTAATCAAGGACCACATGAAAATTAAATGTGTTGTTTTTATTGAATGCTTTTGTCTGTCCAGAAAACCTCATTCATGTCTCTGTTGCTTGCTTTCCTTCATTTCTTCCTTTGATCTTTATGCACCATAATAACTCACATGCATCCATGTGCCTTTTCTTCATTTCATTTAACAAACAATCTCCCTCTCTCTCTCTCTCTCTCTCTAATTTTATACATCATACTGTCATCTCACTTTCATCTCATTCAGTATGATGTGACATATTTATCATTATTAAATGATCATTTATTGTATGATTCTTTATTATCTAATAGTGATGAATGTACCACGTACCACTTAGTAGAATAAAAATAATATGAGAGTGTGGTGTATAGCATTAATCCTATATATATATATATAAAATATTGATATATAGCATATCCATGTGCATTTATGTTGTGAGAAAATCAGTATATACCTGTCTAGCTAGAGCTAGCTACTTGCTGAAAACAGCATAAATTTCTGAATCTTAGTCGATGAACCATTTAAAGCCTGTGGATGTGGTAATTGATCATTTATGTCTCTGTCTCTCCCTTCAATTCTCTAATGCATGAATTGTTTTTTGGATCTTCTAGGAAATATACCAAATACTATATGCTTTCAATTTAAAGTGTGCACCTGCTCATCATGTATCTCTCAGGGCCACATTTAATTCCAAGCTTATTGATTTTCATCCATTCTTGATTAATTATGTTTTAAATCCTCCTTTTTATCGTGTGCTTGCTATTTCTGTTTGATATTTTGCAAACTCACGCTCAAATGCATGTTTTTTAACTAGTAATGTTATGTATAGTCGTAGAGTACGTAAGTATTATACAATTAATTTAAAAAAGAATGAGATCTATTATTAAAAAATTAATTTTTTATTTAAATCTTGTATTTATTATTTTTTTAAAATAATTACGCGATATTTACGACTGTAAATATCATTTCTATTTTTTAATTATGCTATTACAATGACACCACTGCATGCATTCCCACTTGCTTGTTTATGATCTTATAAGTTAGGAAAATGATAGGGTTATTATTTATTTATTATTTTTTTTATATTTGATTTTTTTTAAAATATTTTATGTTACTTAATGATTAAGAAAGTGATTATTAATAAAATTATATATTTTAAAATTTTTTTTAATGATTAAAAATATTAATAAGATACTTAAAAAAAAAATAATTAAATACACTTTAAATAATAAATAAATAATAAAAAGATAGTAAGCCTGCGGTTATAACCCTCCAAAATTAGGATGAGGTGTCCTAAAAATGGCTACTGAATTCCGACACGCGGACTAACCCTGTGGACCACATGTAAACTTCTGAGTAGTATTTTGAAACTGACAAATTGTCACCACATGGCACCATCATTGCACTTGCACCGAATGGCGTGTCACCATTTCGATCAAGTCCACGCATATGTGATATGTGTATATATATATATATATATATATATAAATATTCTCATTTTTATTTGTGAAAATTGGGGAATTAGTCCTCACCCAATAATATATAATAAACATGTCAAAGTTCGGTATTTTGGCATAATTTTCAGTCTCTACAAAAAATAGTCTGAAATTTGAAATCCCCTTCTTCAAAAAATATATATATATATATATATAATATAATAAACATAATCGGAGGAGTACTTCGATAAAAAAAAAAAAAAAAAAAGCCATGCAGAAATGAAGGAATCATGTTCTTTATCATGGTTTTATCCAAAAATAAAGAAACATGCAGCAGTTTGATCATCAGAAACTTGGGGATTCTATGTTTTCATCGAGGGTTTAAGGCCTAGGCTTGGGTTTGGATAAGTCGTATTTAACCACTAATGTGATTACTTTTAGAAAACATTAAGATTAGCCTTGTTTGAATTAGAACTCACCTCAATTTATTTTATAATTAGGTTATTCTGCCGTCTAGAATAATTCATTTTACTTTACAGTTAGTTGGTTTTTAACTTTTTCTTTATATTTTTTTATTCACATTTTTAATTTATTTAAATATTTTTAAAAAATAAAAAAATACACCAATCCATTTAAAATCAATTCATTAATCATTAAATAAAAATAAAAATAAAAAAAATTATTTTTACCGAGCGGTCAAGTAGAGTGATACAATTTGAGAGACAAAGTAATTTTTTCCTTCATTTTAATTTATCTCATCTTATTATTATAATTTTTTTAAATTTTAATACAAAATATAATAAATAATTTATTTTTTTAAAATTTTAAAATAATAATAATATTAAAAATAATATTTTATTTAATTCATTTAAAATATCTCAATCCATAACGAGTGAAATGTGTATTTTGACCATTAACTTGACAACCCAAGTTGCATTCTAAAGGCACAAAACGACAAGGAGAGAGAGAGAACTTTTTGTGTTATCAAAGTCCAAGGACGAGCACCCCAGAAGTGCGGGTCACATCCTCAGGGTTGGGCCCCTGACAGAGTTAGAGACAAGAAATGATTGTCGAATCCGGCTTTCCAATTAGCAACATTGTGCGTGGGGGTCATGTGGTGCCATAAATTAAATTAAATAATTGAATGAACCACGTGGCAGGCACGGCACCATTCATAATCATCACAATCTCTTCTCTACTACTATTAATTGGTTCCTAATTTGTCTTGTGACAAACATAAAGTTTGACCCAAAAACATCAAACACGTTCGTGGTTGGTTGCTCTGTGGCCACGAAAATGACACCTGATTCTTTCTAGTTTCTAGTTTCTAGTTTCTACCTCTCCATGGATAGTTTCAGTTCCCATCCATTTCTAGATTTTTTTTTTTTTTTTTTTTTTTACATGTCTTAAAATTTTTGAGCAATTTACAAGCCTCTCTGTTTTAAATTTGTTTATAGGGTTAACATTGCAGTAATAAGATATGAAAAAATGGCAATGATTTTCTGAAATTATTAGGATGTTCTATCGTTAGAGAAAGTTATATGCCTTTTGTAGGATTTATACGATTATTTGATTGATTGAATTTATAAAATGAAATTTATTTTAGATTAATTTACATGATTATATTGATTGATTGAATTTATTTTCTTCTATATTATACAATAATATATATTATGAAATTTTTAATCCAAATTCAAATAAAAAAAAATTTAAAACGTAAATAAAGTGTAAAATATCCTTATCTAAATTTAAATTATTTAATTAAAGCTTGTTTGGATAGTGAAAATGTATTATCTCATCTCATATAAACTCATCTCTTCATTATAATTTTTCTAAATTTCTATATAAAATATAATAAATAATTTATTATATGGGTTTAGTAATTTTATTCAAGTTTTTTTCTGGGTATAGCTTCCATTTTTTTTTATTGGTTGCAAGATCATGATCTCTTGAATTATGGACTTTTATTTGATCGCACTCGCAGTATTGGGTTAGCTGAAAAGGTTGCGGTTTTTCCCATCTTCTTGTGAAAGTTTTTATTTTTAATGTTAGAGGACTAATTTGGTGTAAACATTTGGGTTATTGAGATTAGACAGTTGGAGGGAAAGTGAAAGGAACTGTTTATGTAATGGATCATAGTTATTCAGAGGAAAGTGATTCAATGGTTGATTTGGAAAGTGGTGAGAAAACAATCCAAGAAGATGGAATTGAAGGTTTGGATGTGGTTGGTAAGAATGCAAAGAAAAGGTTGGGTAGTTGAGGAGTGGATGTAATGGCTTTGGTGGATCAGGGAGGGATATTGATGGGTTGGGTTCGAGCGACAATGTTTTACAGTCTGGTGAGGTGGAGATGAAAATGGCAAAAGAGAAAAGGAGAAATAGGAGCTCTAAGAAGCCTCCCAAACCACCTCGTCCTCCTAATAGTCCATCATTGGATGTAGCAGATATGAAGTTGGTCAGAGAAATTTCTGAGCTTGCAAGATTGAGGCGTGCAAGGATTGAAAGATGGAAATAAAGAAAAGGAGAGCAGGCAAAGCATCATCGTTAAATGCTAACCTTATTGCGTTGGTCATCACCACACTCTTCTGCTTTGTGATAATCTTCCAAGGTACTTTTGTCCTACTAATCGTGGTTACTACTTTGGAGATTGCATTATGTTGTCACTGATTGGTAACTCAAATATTTCTTTGTTTTTTCGCAACTCACCTCATCATACTAAAGGGTTGTCAATGAATCAGCACTGCTAATAGCATTTTTATGATACTTTTTTTTTTCTTTTTTTTTTTTTTTTTTTTTTTATAACCGTGAGTGTCCGAGCCGGTTTGCGTGCACCTCAACTAATCTTATGGGGCCCGGAAGTTAACAACCAAGTAAACCTCCAATGGCCCTAAGAGGATTCAAATTAGTGACTATTGGCCCTAAGAGAATTCTCAAAAAATTATAAGGTTATAATCCTATCAAATTTCTATAACAAGGGAATTGCGACGAAAATGAAGGCTATGTGTATTAGGCCAAATTACCCCTTATAATTTTTTTGTTTTGTTTTTGCTTGTACATTTCCATATCTATAGTTGCTCTTCATTTAGGAATCATAATGTGTCTCCTTTTTTTCAACTTTCAGGTATCTTGGGGTCTCGTGTGTGATGTCTCTAGACGTGTTAGTCTTCACTTGGTACCAAGTACATTCATGTATATCTGCTTTTTGACCCTTTTGTCCTTTCTCTCCCCTGCTATTGTTTTGGTTTGGCTTTGCTATTCATATCACAGAAAAACAGTTTGTTCTGAATTGATAAATAGCAATGCTACTCGTTTCTGGTTCCTTTTCTTGCTAGGACTTGTGCAAATGTTCGTAATTCTTTGTTAGGTAGCTGCAAAATACCGCTCTTTATATACATTTGTGTGATTGTAGACGACATAATGGGATTTACCAACCAAGGAAATATATAAGAACACTGACTTCACTTCCATGCTCTCTCTCTCTCTCTCTCTGTGTGGTTGTTTATCTGTCTATCTATCCATCTATTTATTGTTCTGTCTCTATCTTTGAATGACCAATTCTGTAGGCAAGCTCATTTGTAAATTGAGATATTATTTTCAGACGTTTGCTTTAGGAGCGTTCAAAGGTTGGTCTCCACAAATTTCCTAAGTGTGCAATGATGGCAATTGGTGGTGAGATTCAAGTTGAATACTTCAGCATCCTTCTGTAAGGGAACCAATGGACCCGATTCTAGGTTTCCCAAGTATGTTGCCCTGTATCCATTACAACTTTCAATGTGCAAAGATGTCTGTGCGATTACTAACTGCATTTTGGGTAAGAAAATCTTATGCTTAGTCACATAAAGCTGGTGTTTGGTTCTTGTTTTCTGCAAGTAGTGTAGGTAACTTATCTGTTTTTGAGAATTCTCCAGTGGGTATGTAACTCATCCTGGGATCAGGTCTCCAAAGGCATTACTACCAGTTAGAAAGTTAAATTTTGTACAGCCATTTTTCTTCAGTTGTAGACTTGTAGAAAAAATTGTCAAATTTTGTTGGTTTTTGAAGCGAAATTTTGTACAGCTGCATAAAAATCTAGACATTGCATTTTTTGGTTCCTGCTAAATTTTGTGTTCCACAATGTAAGCTTCTATTATTATCAGTCTCTAACATATGTATGTGGATAATCAACAGGCCTTTTCTGCAGGGTAGGTTGGAACTCTGAATCCTGATTTGCAGGTACATGAAATTGGCCTCGATTATCCAAACTGGCCACGATTATCATCTCATAGGGCACAAAGCACTAAGAGCATGTGATTCACAAGGATTTTGACCATGGCCTGGCAGAACATTGTTTCATTTTTTGGTGGATATCTGATGTCATGTGGCGAGACCTGGAGAATTATTTTATTTTATTTTTGATGTTGGAGAACCTCTCAAAGGCCCTTCGGACATTCTGGTCTTGTTGCACCATACCCTCAGAAGTTTCTCTACACAAAACTAGTTAAATCGTTGCTTTTCACTAGGGGGTGTGGACACAAAGGATTGTTTACACCCATGAGGTGTTGGACCTTGGACCTTGAAGGGAATGATACTTCAAGACCAAGGTCTTCATCACTTAGGCCAACCCCATAGGGTTTATGATAACAGAGTGTAATATTATCATAAACTATATATATAATGCTATTTGGTTGGTTCCCATTCCACTCCTATCCTACTTTGTTGATGAGATATAATTTATCAACATTTAAATGTTACTTTGAAAAATAGGATTTGATCTATTGGTTAATGGGCAATGCCGCATCAGCATAGTATGATAGAACTGAGATGAAAATGTAATATAACATAAATCTTTCTCCATCCTATACGTAGATAAGATAATGCAATATCTAGCATAATTATCCATTTTATGTATAAAGTCTGGCGTTTGCTTTGAACTATAACTTTCACTTTTAGACACATTGCTAAATGCTGGGGATTTTGGAAATCTTAGGCAAACAATCTTGAATCGCAGTATTCAAACCTCTCATCCTAGTTAGATTCACTTTAATCAGACGAGAGAGGGAATGCAGAAAGTGAGAAAATATGTCAATAAAAGGAGGGATGGAGTACCTCCCCTCTTATATGGTTATATGGTTGATGCATGCAACTACCAAGCTGTTTAACCATGCATGGTACACAACGCACAAGTACTTCGAATTAAACCAACGAATCCTGTCCATTAAATTCTTCAAAAAGCTTTCAAACATTTAGATGCTAAAACTCTTCAAGACAAAAACAGTTTCATGCGTAAATGTCTAGCTATCATGTTCTCCAGTCGACAACCATCTTGCTCTTAAATCCTTAAATGACTAGTTACTAAGAAACTAATTACGATTTCAAAGGCTTAGGTCGAGGCCTCCAGAGTCCCAGCCGATACTTGTGGGCATATTTCAATATCAGCTTCCTCTGCAAAACAAAAATGAGACGTCAGAAGTTATGGAAGTTGACCAGAATAGATCATGTCTACTGTCCGCAATCATGCCCCAAATATAATATATAGAACTCATCATGCCATATTTTCCCCCCTGAAAATCTCATAATCGAAATTCATTCAGGCTAAGCCCAATGTTCTAAATGTAATTTACCAATGCAAAAAAAAGTTAATGATGAAATTCATTCATCAGACCATGAAATGACATCTGGCTAAGACAGCCATGGTCAAAGGTCTAAGCATTCATACTCACAATAAACAGTTTCATATATCGAATAAAAGAACCATAATCAAACAATACGATGGTAAGATAGAGGAATGTGAACACTAAAGTTGTTACATGACATCCTCAAAACCATCATAAATCTATCAGTCCAATTATCTTTTGGCAGTCAACCAAAGTTCCCATATTCCATAGACCAATGTCTATCCAGATTCTCATAGCATAGAAAAGAATAACACTAATATGACATGCTTACTGTGAGCTTCGTGTGATAAATGTCAAGCTGTGATATCAGCCAAAAGCCAAGAAAGAAGATCACAGGGTCATCAACATGGTAACTCAAAGAAAAATAATCAGCTGCCAAATTGGAATGTATTGGCAGTGATTTCAAAAGAATAAAAAACTATAACCCAAAACACAGCAAAAAATTAAAGGCAAAAACATATCATCTAGAGAAACATTATTCGTTGCAACTGCAACTGAAAATTGGTTGCATAAATACAAAATAGTGAAAATGGAGCAGATTTGAATGTTAATCAATGCAATGTGCATCTCTCTTCTTCAAGTCATATGACTCATCTTATAGATAACAAAGTAATGAAATATCAAACAGGTGTATAGATTACTGTGCCAGGTGAGCAAAAATGGAGCTTTGCATATGTTATTTGAGCTTCTATCTATCCTCTCGCCAACCTAAAACGGTGCAAAAATTAAGAAATAGTTCATTGTGATTCTGCACTTAGTTAGACAAGCATATCATAGCTAGGCTACTGTGGGCAAAATATAGAGAACCTTTCAGACAAGACATGAATCAGACTGTAAAATCTCTGGCCTAACCTGAAGTCCCTGCACTATATCAGCATAATGGGGCCGTAAGGTAAGTTATAGTTTTGTTGCAAGCTCTGGCTTTATATGCATGTATGGCAGGACAGAACTTAACTTACTGATTTAGGAGCAACCTTTTGTTTTTCTCTTTTATATCTTACATCTTATTTTCTGCCCTAGAAGCAACCTTACAAAAGGAGAAACGAGAAACTTCTCGATACAAACTCCAAAGTACAAATATTTCTAGCCACAACTATGATGAAACCCATGTGCATATCAGACATGAATGCATGCAGGCACAACTAAGAAGAATTTGCAGTGACTACCTGTTGGCATGGAATGCCAAGTTTCTTGAGCTTGAGAGTGCGAGTGACGAGCAGCTTCTGAAAGTCACCAATCTCAGATTCAAGCTTAGCCACGTGGGACTCAACCCCTTTCCCAATTCCATTTAAAAACTCTGGTATGCCAACCTTTTCTGCAACGACAACAATCAGAGCCTCAAACTCAATTACTGGGCCTCAACAACCAGAACCTTCTCTTGGTGAAAAATATTAGTAATTAGAGGCATGACAAAACAAGACCTCTCCTCAACTGAGCCTAATCCAACGATTTGGCTTAGTTTATGCACGTTTTTTTTTATTAAATTTCAAAAACAAAATTAAGAAAACCCAGACAGCTCAAAAAGAATATCGTGATCAATTTCCTTCTCCTTTGGAATTATCTCAGTAATTCAGAAACCAAAAAAGGTCACTGCTTGGTTTGGTTGCAAAGAAA
The DNA here is from genome assembly GCF_004785595.1 of Juglans microcarpa x Juglans regia. Classification (NCBI taxonomy): domain Eukaryota; kingdom Viridiplantae; phylum Streptophyta; class Magnoliopsida; order Fagales; family Juglandaceae; genus Juglans; species Juglans microcarpa x Juglans regia. The sequence continues at coordinate 25,105,917 of NC_054601.1, read as the reverse complement.
TGGAATCAAATTGTTGCAATTTCCATTTTTTTTTCGAACATCCGGGACCCCAGAAAGAACCAACCTTTATACTCTCACCCGACATTTATATTCGTTGATATATGGTTTTCGTTATTTAGAAAATATAAACAACATCAAATCTTTGGAATGCCATCCTAAGTTTGTTCAGAAACCAAATGAAAGTAAAAAGTAATCATACAAAAAAAAAGCTTCATATTACCTCGTATAACTATTTAGAATGGAAGACACAAATTTATTTTCAGCAAGATCCCAAAAGAAAAAAATAAATCCATACAGCCAGAAATTGCTTTTCCTTTCCCAAAATTTCTTATATTTGTAAGCAACGAAACGGGGAGAGAATACCGTGTGATGGGTATGTGATAAACTCAGAGAAAAACCTCACCTACATAAAGAGATGCTTTGGAGAAGAATCTAGATAACCCAGGAGTTGGATGCGGCTGTGGGGAGATGGAAATCGCTCTCGCTTTGAAGATTATTTGCCTCCATGCCATCGTCTCCCCGCCAGCCTCTACCAGAGTTGAACTCGCGAATACGGACCATTGCAGCTCTAAATGGGGGAGGTCTCATGATAGGACTTCGAGAGTGATTCACAGACGGCATGTCGTATATGAAAATCCAGGAAACGAAATACGACTTTAAAGAAGCCCAATTCCACGGCCCAAGCCATCGTCGAATTACATATTACAAACAGACATGGATTAACAATTAATTAATAATATGGATTAATAATATGCGAATACAGTCATATGGCTAGTGCTCGCGTGTTGTCTGTGCAGTGGAGGTTGTTTTTGTCTGTGTGTGAGCTGGATGCTCGTACCGTCAGGGCTCAAGAGGTCGATCCTTGCAGTGGGCATGACGTTCGGGGTCACACTAGTGCTTGTGGTTCTGTAGTTGTTAATGTGTTTATTTGTAGTTTATTTGTAATTTTAGTTATTAATAATATAGAAATAAACTATTAGATTTGGTGTCCATAACAATGTCCTATACTCTTTTTCCCTGAGATGACAGAGGGGGCCTTCAAGTTTTGTTTTACAGAGCAATTTCTCTGTTAGGAGAGAGTTTGACGAGAAGTTAAGACAATGTCTGCCACAAAGGAATTTGTGTACAAGGAAGCCTCAGAACTGATGTGTAATTTGGCTTATAGTCTAAATTTTTCATGTATTGATAGTCACAGTTGTAACTTCGGTTTATTAATGAAATGAGTTTATTTCCATAAAAAAAACAATTAATTAAATTTTATGTTTTTAATTAGGAATAATGATATTAACCATACCAGTCGTAGTAAAAATGGGAAATCGACCAATAATTCGTACATTTTTTTTTTAACAAAGATATTTGGTGTGAGAATAGTTTTTTTCTTAAAAAAGAAACAGATTTCATTCATAATGAACTACAAGTACATAGGATCACAGAAAGGTATACTTACAAAAGCATTATCTGATAAAACTCTACACTGGATAAAATCTGGACATTGATGCCTCTATTGTATAGTGTCTTCCACAAAACAAGCATGTCTTACAAGTAAGTGATCGGCTTCATTCCCTTGTCAATCAACATTAATCACATCATGCATTTTGAACCGAAAAAGAAGACATTGAATTTCTGCAATCACTGGCCCCTATCTAGATAAATTTGATTATTTAGAACAAATTACTTCAATAATAGTCAAAGAATCCTATTTTAAAATCATATTAGAAACACCCAAATGCAATATTAATTGTAAACCCTATAATGAAGCTAAACTTCAATATTATCTACCTTAAACAACACTTATATCATCTCTTAAAATAACATCAATACCAGCTAACTCTGAAGGTCGAAATAAGACATCATCAAAATTAAGTTTAACCGTATTTTGTGGAGGAGCTTCCAAGAGAATAGTTGAAAGAGGTGATTTGTTGCAGCCTAAAGTCCAACAAGGGAATTGAAAATGCGTTGGTCTTGACTCTTTAGGGGGATTTGTTGTGCGGTCTAGGGTGGGTTTTGGAGAATTTATCTCTCTTGAAGTGGATAATTTCTTATATGAAATTATTTTCTTGAATGGAAGTTGTGTAATTAGTTCTTGTGTTATCAAATGTGCTGGTCTTGACTCTTTATTCTTCATCCTTGATTGACTGTTCTTGTTATTTATTTCTATTGTTCTGTGTATGTAAACCCATTTTTTAATGGTGAAATAAATTGTATGAAAACCCACTTGTTCACCGAGAGTTGACTACAACATAAATTTTCCTAAGAGCCATTGTTTTAGGTGGTTAATCATTTAATCAAACCATGTGGTCAACTAGAAATGCTGAGCGTTATGGGTTTGCATGTATTTCTCATTGAATGGACAACAAGGTTATACAGATGATCTTATACTCACTTCTTTATAAGGTAGGAAGCAAGTTTGATGAATATGTGTTTTAGGTCTAAGGTGCCATTTCATCTTCTCCAAAATGCTGAATTTGACATCAAGAAGGAGGCTGCTTGGGCTATATCAAATGCTACCTTTGGAGGACCTCACGAACAGATTCAATAGGCTTTACTCTTACACTGGCTTTTCTTCTTTACATTGACCTTTTATCTTGCTTATATATATATATATATATGTCTGTGATAGTTCACAAGAATAGAGAGATATTTGGGTTGCTGATGCCCTTATTGATTGGTCCGTTTTATATTCTTTTTATCGAGTTTTTCATTTGGCTGTTCCCATCTTCTCTCTTTGCTAAACAAAACAAAGTAAGCACCATATTACTTACTCCATGTTTTGTTGCTTGGCCTTTCTTATGCTTGTTCAAGATAATTTCTTGAAGACCATTCTTATGTTTGTAATCGTTAGTAGACTGTTCTAATTCCTACAATCGACGAGTTGGAATAACGTCTTTTGTTGGTTTTAAGTTTTGACCTGAGGGACTCATATCTCTTAAAATGCATCAATTTCATTTTATTTTATCCATCTGATAAAGTTCATCTTGTATTTTTACTACCATTATGCATAGACAACAAAGCCTTGCACTTACATGCTTGGTCTATGCTCTTGTAGATTCCTGGTGAGCCAAGGTTGCATTAAGTCGCTATATTATTCTAATCTAGCTAGACTTGATGATTGTGACGGTGTGCCTAGAAGGGCTTGAGAACATTCTAAAGTCCGAAGGGAAAATGGCAATGAATAATGGAATCAATAACGCACAAATGATTGATAATTGAGATGGGTTGGATAAGATTGAGAATTTGCAGACCCATGACAATAATGAGATTTATGAAAAAGTCGTGAAGATCTTGGAGAGATATTGGGCTAAGGAGGAAGAGCAGATCCTCAAGGAGAATGGGAATGGAAATCAACATGGTATTAGTTTTGGAACAAACCAACCTAACCTTCCCCCTGGCGGCTTCAAATTGGGTAAATTGGCAGTTTAGGATACTGTCTTTCCCCTGCCAATAATTGTGTTATGTTTTACCCAATTTGAGTTTATTATTGTGTTATGTTTTATGTTTATAAATAATTTATTTAATTTTTTAAACGAGCTTAAACTTGTTTTCAAGTCATTTAATTTTAAAAAATTAAATTATTTATTTCATCTCATATAACTTTACTTATAAATCTTTGACATACAAAGATGAGGATTTGTAAATCTATTTAATAGTTTTTACACACACACGCACACCATTAAAGCACATGGAATAATCGATTGAATAGAAAACAATGACTTAAGATGCTGTATGTTGAATCTCCCAACTCCAAGATGAGCTCTCCCCACCTCCCTAGTGAGTCAAACCCATCCTAAGGATCTCCCAACAACCAGCTTCCCCAGCTTAAAACAAACTTTCCCAAACAACATCTCTTAGTCCTCCCATGCTACTAATTAGATCTCACTACTGCAACAAATCCTCACCAGCAACACTTAACAAGTACCTTTCTTATTAATCACCACAAACAAACCTCATTACTACCATTAACCAACACTCCCATCTGAGTTTCCCAATCTGTCATTCACAAGAAACTAGAAAAGAAAATGGCTGCCTAGGTGTTGTAGTCTAAGGATCTCCCGACAACCAAATCTCCCTAGCTCAGAACCAATTCAATCAAAAATACCAACTTCCTCCTCAGATTAATTATCAGCATTGAAGCCTCAATAACCAAACCAAAATGGGCATTCCTCATTAATCCCCACATCCCATTACCATCTTTATTTAGAATCCCACACATGAACCTTTCAATAACCATATTTTCAGAACCCAAACCTCGAGCCATGACTTCCACCCTTGACACAGAAAGCCAGTCCTCAATATCCATAACCCTAAATTGGAAAGAATTGAATCTGGAACCATAAACTGAACTTGTTGCTTATCTATCCAACCAGCACTCATAGGCCAGATGGTATCATCCAAACATCTCAATAAGAATGCCCTTCATTCTACCATAAAGGCAGTTTGGAGCTTTGCAACTGGACTAACCATTGAAGGCATGACCATCAATACCTTCCAATTTACATTCTCATCTCAACAAGAGAAGAATCGAGTGATGGATCAAAAACCTTGGAACATCAAGGGTTTTCACATGCTGATACGTGACTGGCCTCCAGCTTTGAGTTTACAGAAATTGGATTTAAAAATGTCAGTAGTTTGGATTCAAATCCATGAGCTTCCATTAGAGTTAATGACAAACCAAAATGCTGAAAAGATAGGAAGGAAATTAGGAAACTTCATCCAAGTGGAACAAACAAATAATCTGGGTATAGTCTTTAGTAGATATATGAGGATACAAGTTGAGATTAATGTCAAAATTAGGAAACCCTCTGCCAGATGGATTCCCTCTAGCAAGAAAAAGAAAGCCTACCACTTGGATAAGTTTTAAGTATGAGAAGCTATCAGATTTTTTTATTGTTGTGGCTGCGTAGGTGATATCCAACAAGCTTACTCCCTCCTCCAAGTTCAAACTGAGGTCACTAATTTTGGACCATGGATGAGAGTAGAAAATCCGGTCTCTAGAAGAACACCCCTCGTTGCTAACTATTATGAGCATGTACTAATGCAATCAATTGAAATGGTAGCCTTGGGAGAAAATGCAGCAGGTCAGCCACAAATTCACCAACAACCACCTGCCACAAGCTCCTAGCAAAGGTAAGGACAAAGTGATTCAAGAGGAGACAAGTCAAACTGTGAATCAGAATCTATGATGGGATCAAAATAATGACGCAAGACCACATTGCATCCAGCTTGAAGCTCGAGGTTCACCATTCCATGGAAGCCAAACCTACATGGGAATGAGATTCTTTGAACTGCACTCAGTCACACGTGCCAAGTATACAGTTCAGAAGGCAAAAAGTCATCATGCTTTTCAAAACATCAGATATTATCACATCTGATCCCCTGGACAGACCCAGATAGTACAAGCGGACCTCCCCATCACATTGGTCAAGACAATCCAGCCCTTCCATGCAAAAAGTGGAGATCCAATGGCAAGCATCAAACCTCATGCATTAAAACTCAGTCCACAAACCTCCTCACCTATCACTTCATCTACTACTAATTCCCTCTCTGAACAAAGCAATACCTCAGATTCCAACCTGTTCAAACATATCATCTCAATTTGAGAACTTCCAAAGCCCAACAAGCCTGGACCCAAAAGCAACACTGAATTTCACTCCTTGTTAGTCCATCTGGCAAGTCTTGCCTAGCAATTAGGCCCACTTCAAGTATACTCAGCAACACAGACAACATAACTAATCCAACACAAGAACTCGATCTATTTGACCCACACTGTAATAGAAATATCTCCTCAAACAAACCAACTCTCATCAACTCACTCCTGAATAACCCACCAAATCCAGAGATATGAATGGTATTGACTCAAGAAGGACAAGGGGATTCGAGCAACCTTAGAAACAAATGACTCAAACTGCAGATAAAGGAAGATGATGAGCCCATTCTTAAGTACATCCAATCAGCAAAGAATAAGAGAAATGAGGGCAACTGCAAGAAATCCAAAAGAATCTGGTTCTCTCCATATCAGAAAGAGTACCACTAATCTAGTAATAAGACTCAGACTCATTTTTTTGAAAATGTTGGTGTGGTAGGGCCCAAACTGCCACCAAAGCAGAAATGAAGCTACTTTCTTAGAATTGCAGGGTATAGCCTGACCCCATGCAATCAGAAGTTTGAGGGCTAACATCAAGGCCTATAACCGTGATGTTGTCTTTATCTCGGAGACCATTTTGGTACATGTAAATATTTCTAACATTGTAGATAGACTAGGGTTCTCTATGTATATAGAAGTGCCTCCCACTGGCAGAAAAAAGGAGTCTTTTGTTCATATGGAAGCATGGTCTAGATATGTAACCAATTTATGTTAATAGCAATATTATGTCTTTGTTTGTGTATTCTGACCCTACTCATAATCCTTGGCTTCTTAATCTTGTCCATTGCCCTGCTCAAAATAGTCAAAAAGGGAAGTTTTGGGACACCATGAACTTAATTGTCAATAATTTCAATGGACCTATCTTAGATATTGGGGATCTTAGCTCAATTCTGATCCAAACTGAAAAAATAGATGGGAGACCTTTTGCCTGCTCCTCACATGAAAATGGATTGAGAATCTATATGGATAACACTAACAAGATTGATATTGGATTCCTTGGTCCCAAGTACACTTGGACTAATAACAGACAGTGATTAGGTAACATAAGGGAAATGCTTGATAGAGGGATTGCTAACCATCAATAAATGAACCTTTTCCCTAATGCAAATATACAATAACTCCCAATTAATGCATCTGACCACTCCCATATTTTACTTGATACCTTAGGGAGAAAACATCATAAACTCTCCTTTAAATTTGAAGAATTTTGGATGAGGGGTCCCTCCTGTCAGATGGTAATCCAAAAGGCATGGAACAACCAATTCTCTGGAACACCTAGCTTCATTCTTTCAAAGAAACCGAAGGAGGTTAAAAAAGCATTGAAGATCTGGAATAGGAACCATTTTGGCCATATTTGAACTGCTATTAGACACCTCACACAGGAGCTTTCACAAATCCAATCAAAAGATCCAACCATTCAGTTCATGAGCAAATAAAATGAAATCAAAGCTAACCTCAATGAGCAACGTAGAAGAGAGGAAACCCTTTGGAGGCAAAAAGCTAGGCTAAGTTGATCAAAACACCAAGTTCTTCCATATGTCCACCACCATTAGGAGGTGCACCAATTCCATTGAGAGCCCTAAAATAAACCCTTAAACATGGACAACTGAGACATCTATGATATAGAATAAGCTCCTTGAACACTTTAAGGACATCTTCACTACTTCTAATCCAATTTTAAACACTGAGTTGAATGACATTTTCCTTGACAAAATCACTGACTTGGAAAACCAATCCCTCTGTGAAATCCCTTGTGATCTCGAGATCCTCTTAATACTGAGACAAACTCCCTCAAATATAGCCCATGGCCCTGATTGCCCGGTTTGTATTCACAACCCATCTCAATTCATCTCAACTAATCTCAACTCATCTCACTACTATTCATTATTATTCAGCAACTTTAGCTCACAAATCTCACTACTATTCACAACCCATCTCAATTCATCTCAACTCATATTCGAATCCAAACGATACCTAACAATCCTAATACTATTCATCAGTTTAGGCCAATTAGTCTCTCCAATGTATGTTACAAAGTCATTGCAAAGCTATTGGCCAACAGGCTGAAAAAGATAATTCCCAAAATCATTTTTTCCTACCAAACAACTTTTGTCCGAGGAATAATTATCCAGGAAAACACCATAATAGCTCAAGAGATATTCCACCATATCAAGAGGAAAAAGAAAGGAAAAAAAGGATTTATGACTATTAAAATAGATATGAAAAAATCCTTTGACTTCATGGAGTGGAATTTCCTTCTTAGCATTATGTCCAATCTTGGTTTTCATAGCTAATGGATAAACTGGATCAGAGAATGTATTTCTACAGTCTCATACTCAGTCCTCATCAATAGCAATCCTTGTGTCTATTTTCATCCATCCAGAGCTCTTAGGCAAGGGGATCCTCTATCCCCATTCGTCTTCATTCTTGGTACTGAGGTACTAACTCGAATAATCACTAGAGTGGAAAGTCTAGGGCAGCTCAGAGGAATTTCTATTAGCAGAAATGGACCCAAAATCTCCCATATGCTTTTTGTAGATGATCTTATCCTTTTTTGTTTAGCCTCTAAAAACAATGCTCAGAAGTTAAAAAACTGTCTTGATAAATACTCCCTCTGATCTAGCCAAAAAATCCATGTAGCTAAGTCCTCAATCCAATTCAGCTGTAACACCTCATCTCACTCCAGAAGAGAAGTGAAAGAAATATTGGACTTCAAAATTGCTTCTTCTAACATAAAATACTTGGGTCTGCCACTCCTTTTCAAGGCCTCTAAAAGAGAACATTTTGAGGAAATGCATCAAAAGATCACTAAAAAATTGGTTGGGTGGAAGGCTAAGCTTCTCTCTCAAGCTGGTAGGACCACCTTAATAAGATCAGTAACAAGTTCCATTCCTTTATACCAAATGGCCAACTCTCAATTTCAAAATCTGTTGCCCAATTCATTGACAGTTCTTTTATGAAATTCTGATGGGTATTCCTTCTAAAAAAACTCACAATTTCACTCTTAAGTCTTGGAAGTCCATCTGCAGACCTAAATCAATAGGTGGCCTTGGACTAAGAAACACTCCAGACTTTAACAATGCCCTTGTTAGCAAGCTAGGCTGGCAGATGGTAAATGAGAGTAACAACACTTGGAAGAGAATGCTTACTGAGAAATACTTGAATAATTCCTCCTTCAATATTAGTCTTAAACCCTCTGATTCTTAGATTTGGAAAGGGATATTTAAGCAAAAAGATTTCTTAAAAACCAGTGTATGTTTTCAGGTCAACAATGAAGTGAATATTAAAGTTTGGATTGACTCCTGGATCATTACTCTCCCATCTTTCCAACCCAGTCCAAAATCAATTTTCATTCACTAGGACCCTAACCTTACTATTTCTGAACTTACAATGGAGGAACCAAGAAGATGGAATACAATCCTACTTCAAGCCGTCTTTCATTAGGACACTGTGAATGAGATCAGGAAAATATCTCTTGCTCAATTAGACCATCATCACCAAAAAGATAGGATCAGATGGACACACCATAACCCAGGGAACTTTTTTGTTAAATCAACATATGCAACCCTCTCCATGAACCAAGTCCACACTAACGCCAGTGACCATTTCATTAACTAGAAAAAACTTTCGAAAATTTGAATCCTGAATAGACTCAAATTCTTCTGTTGGAAAGTTATTCACAACATCATTCCCACCAAGAAGAACCTTAAAAAGTTCATCCTCTTGAGTGAAAAGCACACTAAATGCCCTATATGCAAAGCTGAGGAAGAATCTTAATGCCATCTTTTCTTCATACTTTGGAGACAATCCCCTTGGGCTATTGATACCACTAACTTTGCAAGCAAGTACATAAAAGACTGGCTAGAATGTATAATCACCCCATTTAGGAGACTGAATATCCCTGCCAGTGATGAGCATCATTTCCAAATATTTGCTGTCATAGCCATGGACAACATATGGTTTCTTAGAAACAAGATAGTCTAGGAAGACACCCAACCTTGTGTTAGCAGTTTTGGTAATGGCACCATCAAAACTTTCAATGAGCACTGTTATGCATGGGGCACTAAACAGGTGAATGAAAGCCACTAATGGAGAGCGCTACCTAGAGATCACTATGCCATAACCTTTGATGTGGCGGTCAGAAACTTTAACAGTACAACAGTTGCCATATGTGGAATAGAAGAAGGCATATCAGTCTTTGTTCAGACAACATTCATCCCTAGCCAAAACCCTAATCAAGGAGAAGCCACAACACTGCTTATAGAAGTCAAGGCATATTAGTCTTTGTTCAGACAACATTCACTACTCCTGAGCAAGTTTAATAAAGAATATAAGGCAACTCCTGAGCAAGTTTCAAAGCTGGCAAGTTAGGAAAATTCATCGAGATATGAATCGATACGTGCATTTTATTGCGCAATGGGCAGCTTCCAATAACCTTTATGGAAGCATACCCCTCATTTCTATTCCCCCAAGCCTCCTAGACTTTCATAGTAGCAAAGACCCACCAGTCTCTGATGTTAATTCCTTTGGGTTGTAATGTGTTATGTAATGCTGTACTTAGGATGAACTATATTGTACTCAGTTTTTTAGGTAATGAAGCTCTAGTTACAGGAAAAAAAAATCATTAAAGCATATTCAACACTTATTGTGTTATGAACGTTGTTTTTTCATCTTTTTAAACATTTAACATTGTTGCTGTAATGCTAAAAGTAGAATTATAAAATATAATAAATACAAAATTACAATTTTATGTTTAAGATCTTGGTTCATTTTATAATTATAATAAATGATTTGAGTTGATGTCTAGTTTGAAGTTGAACTTAAAAAAAAGAAAAATAGTTTAACTTAGTTGATTTTAAACAATTTGATGAGTAGTCTTATTTACTTGTATTTCTATTTTACTCATACTTCACTTGAAATGAAAATTGTGCAAAGGTAAATGATATTATGCCCGTGAGCTTATCTCCTTAATTTAATCATTCATGTATTTTATTTTTAATTTTTTTACTTAATTGTTAAGAAGGTGACTGTTAATGTATTGATATTTTTTATTTTTTAAAAATATTTAAAAGAAAAATAAAAATATAGTTTGCACTAAGAACATGTCCAGTGATAGCATACAGGGGTGATCTCGGTCCGGTCCGGTCCAGTCTTGGGTGATATTGTGGACCGGACCGGACCTATTCGGTCCAGGAATTCTCCACCCTGGACTGGACCGAATCACATATAGGGCCGGTCCGGTCCGGTGCATTTCGGTTCGGTTCGGTCCAGGGTCGGTCCAGTCGGTCTGGACCTGCCTCAGATGGGCCTTTCAGCCCATCTAAATCTGCTTTTTTTTGGGCCCAATTTCAATTATTTTCGGCCCATTTCAAATTTTGTACATTTTTTTTAGCTAAAACTACTAAAAAAATTTGATCTTGAAAAATACAATGATAAAAAAAACTAATCTATATAAAAAAAAAAAAAAAAAAAAAACCAAAAAAAAAAAAATAATACAAAAGTTATTACAAATTACAAATTATAATCCAAAACTTAACAACTTAAGTACTTAACATATAACGGGTAATTTACAGAACTTTGAAAGACCAAAATATTAGAACCATCTTCAAAGTTCACATCAATGAAAATTTCTAGTAATCTTCAACTCAGGACTGGCCCATATTTTTGTCTAAAATTAAGACACTGCAGTATATCAAGTAGGGCTGCGACAAAAAAAAAAAAAAAAAAAAAAAAGTATCAAGTAGGGACCAAATGAAGATCATGACATAATTTCAGAGCCTAGCTTACCAACAATCTTCTCACATCTTTAATCTTTAATCATCATTGGGTGTAGGGCCAGTAGGCATTGAATTTGACCCCTCCATAGAATCAGCAAAGTTCGGGTTTCCAACAAGTTCTATCCATAAAAATTTAAAATAAAACAAGTTAAATATAATTACATAACATAGAAGATAAAATAAAATAAACCACAAAATATATCAAAGGTAATTTTATTACATACCCATATCCAGCTGCTTCTCAAATTCCTCCACTTCATCCATTAAAGTCCTAAGGCTTATTGGAGTAGATGAAGAACGAAGCCAGTTTTGTGCACATATGGGACCCTCAACACTCATTGGATTTAAACTACTTCGGAAAGAGTCAAGTACACGACCCACAGTGCTAAATGTAGATTCAGAGGCCACAGTAGATACCGGTATTGCAAGAACATCGCGTGCAACTGTTGAAAGTACGCGATATCTAACTGAATTCACATTCCACCAATTAGAAGGTCAAAACTATCATCTTTATCCTCACATCTTTCAGCTAGATATCTATCAACCTCTGACTTATTTTCCAAACTATTCTCTCACTGCAACTATTGCTTAAATTCAGCCATCATTTTTGCCTTTCTACTAGCTGCACTGTCAGCTGAAGGAACTACATCTTCTTGTTGGGGAACTTGTGCGCTGAGCATAATGCCCTTTTTCATTTTCCATGTATGCCTCATATATGCGGATAAATGCATTTTTCACCTTCCAATTGAAATCAATTTTTTTTGCATGATCATGAGCATACATCTTTCCCAACCCAAAATCAAAATATCACATCTTGTAGCGATGATCAAGAAGAACACCAACATAGAGCAACATATTTTGATTTTCCAAGTTCTTCCAATACTTGTCAAACTTTCTCTTTATATTTGTGGCCATTTATCCTACCACGGGATTTCATTCTTCACACTCCATGTTAATGACATCTTTAATAATAACCAACTCCGGAAAAAAAAAATTACAAATTACATATCCACCCCCCGAGAATTTTAAAATTACATCATGAAATAATGCAAGGAACCTCACAAACAACTGAACCTTCGCCCAATTGGATGCATTGGGAGGCCCTAACTTCTTTGACTTTCTCGTATTCACCACATGGTCTACATTTTCATCATCGACATCGTCGTCATCATCATCTCTAATACTACTAAGGAAGCACGGATCTTCTTCCTCCAACCGATCAAAAGCCCTTTTAAATTTTGAAGCTCTTTCCAACATAAAATAGGTGGAGTTCCACCTAGTCGGTACATCTAGGCAAACTTGAATTTTAGATTGAATATCTTCTAACCCCACACATTTCTGAAATGTACTCCACATTTGAGGGGAGGATTTAACATACTTCACAACACCCCTAACCTTCGCAATAGACTCATCATATTCTTTTAATCCCTCACGAACGATTAAGTTCAAAATGTGGGCACAACATCGAACATGTAAGAATTCATGTTCCAAGATCGTGTCTCTCCTATACTTTGTTTTTTTTTTCAAATAAGAAACAACCACATTATTAGAAATTGCATTATCAAGTGTGAGTGCAAGTATTTTTTGTCGTCCCAATCATGCAAACACATCTCTATGCCCTTACCAAGGGTATCACCCTTGTGATTTTCAACCAAACAAAAGGAAAGAATCATTTTGTGTAACTTCCAGTCATCATCAATAAAATGTGCTGTGAGACACCTATAGTTTAAGATTTTGCACGGATGTCCATGTATCCATGGTGAGAGAAACTCGCTGCCCTCGAAGAGCATTTCTCAATTTTTATTTTTCTTTTAAAAACAAATTAAAGCAATCATTGGCAACCGTCATACGGAATGGAATCTCTACCCACTTAGGGCAAACCACAAGCATAAACTTCCTGAAACCCTCCCCTTCAGCATGCCTAAAGGGCAACTCATCAAGAATAATCATCTCTGCTAAGGCTTGTCGGTAAGCCTCAACACTAAATGCAATAGGCACAAGTCTCACTACCACTTCCTCCCTCCACCTTCCAACCTAAAGTCGTCTGAGATTTATCCGTTTTCTTAAATGGACATTTCTTACATTGGTGCTCAATGTGATACTTCATATTTTTCATACCATTGGTCTTCGTATCACATGCATACGAAGCACCACAATAATTACATGCAGCCCTAGTTTACTTGGATCGCCTTTGGGAATTTTTGTAAAGTGATCCCAAACAAAAGACCTAACTCTACCTCTTTGTGACCCACCAACTGATTGATCACTTACATTGGATGGGAGTGGGGGTGGGGGTGGGGGCATGTTTGGTATTGACTCTTGCACATCATTTGTAGAAGACTCCATCTATAAAATGGATTCAGGACAAACAAGACAAAAAAACAAAAGAACAAAATAATTAGAAAACAAGCATTAATATATAATGTTAAAGCCTTGTAAATTCATGCATCTCAACTATATAATATATATGAGCATATATATGTATGTATATATATAAAATATATATATGAGTTATATTTTTCTACAAATTATATGCATCTTAGATTCTCAACTCATATATTTATACATACATATATATGCTCATATTCATTCCAAGAAAGCCTAAAATGCAACAGTGCTAAAAATCACACAATACTACTATTGTGCTTCAACCAACAAAAAAGCTTCAACCAAAAAAAAAAAAAAATGTCGGAGTCCCTGACCCGTAAGTTTTATGTAAATCCCTTTTTTGCCACACATGACACAAGTTCACAACAAGAGTCAAGAGTCACCGAATTACACTGGGTCATGACAAATTGACAATCGGCATCCAGCGATAAAAACCAAAATCAACACCCAACGAGAGTCAAGACTCAACACCATCAAAATACGCGAAGATTAAATACCAGAGAGAGAGAGAGAGAAAGAGAGTGCCAAAATACTCGACGGAGGGAGGCGACCGAGGGGCTGGAGGAGGGGGGATGCGACGGCTAGAGTTTTTCCGAATCGCAAAATCGCCTTTCGGGGGAGAGGGGGGCGAACTGGGGAAGTGAGGGCACTGAGGGGGGGGGGGAACTAATATTGAAACGGTGCCGTTTGGATTGAAATTGGACCCAAACGGCGTTGTTTTAACAAACGGTTTATTAAAAAAAAAAAACTGACACGCAACTCAGTTTCAAAATTCTGCCCCTCCTGGACTTAAACGACTCCGTCTAGGTCCTATTTTATACTAAACGGCGCCGTTTTGGCTTCTTGGCAGTTGGCAGATGAGGTATCCGTATCTCCCCCTCATTAATAATTTAATACATTAATATTAATAGTACTAATTTAATACTATAGACTATACATTAATTTTAATAATACATTAATAATTTAATACTATAGACTTATAGTGATTAATTATTATCAATCATGATTAATATAAGTGATTAGTATATATTTTTTTAATATCATATTAGAGTCTGTTAGTATACTAATACTATATAGACTTATAGTGTGTGTATATAATATATATATATATATATATATTACAATGATATAGTGATACTAATACTATATATTATATAATAATACATTAATACTATAGACTTATAGTGATTAGTTATTATCAATCATGATTAATATAAGTTATAACTATATAATAGATTAATAGTATTAGTACTAGACTATTAGTAATATAGTATAGCTATATGTTAGTATATACTAATATTAGTTATAGTGATTTAGTATAAGTTATAACTATATTACTATAACTATAACTATTAACTATAGTCTTAGTCTATATTAGACTATTACTAATATACTATTAGTATATATTTTTTTTAATACCATATTAGAGTCTAGAAGTAGAGTCTAGACTATTAATATAATACTTGTATTAGTATAAATATTAGTAATTTAGTATTACTATAAAATTATAAATATTACTATTAGTATAAAATTATAAATATTAGTATTAGTTAATAATTACTTAATGATGAGTTAGTGATAGGATTATGTTAATTAGTCAAATGAAAATTATATACTTAATATATATAAATTATTAAATTATATATATATATATATTTAATTCGGTCCGGTCTGGTTCGAAAAACCACCGGACCGTGGACCAGACCAAATTCATTCAGTCCTTTGAATTTCGGACTGAACCGGACCTGAACCACTCTCGGTCCGGTCCAGTCCGGACCGAATTGGCTGGTCCGGTCAGTTTTTCTGGTTTGGACCGGCCGATTCTCACCCCTAATAGCATAGTATAAAATTGGGCTAAAGAAAAGAGTAATGTTGGTTCAAGTCCTAAATAGATAAGTCTAATATAAGATTTTTTTAAAAAAGTGAATCATACTAATAAATGATAAGTTTTTTTTATATTTTTTTATGGTGAGATCTATTTTTTTTTAAAAAGACTTATATAAAATTTGTCTATTTGAACTTTGTAGAAATATTTAAAAAAAGAAAAAAAGGATGATAATACAGAAGAAGTATCAAGGGCAGAAAAGAATTTTCCAATATATTGGGCCCAATGAGAGTTCCGGTCTCACCTTCTTCTTCCTCCACCATATTAGCCTGCAACTCAAAGATAGCTGCCGTAGAAACCCTAGCAATGGCGAAGACCCATGCCGAAGAGCAAGACCGACAGCAGTATGGTGTCCTCCTCTACTACAAGTACACAGAAATCCCCGACCTGAACGATCTCGTTGCCTTCTACGAGTCCAACTGCAACTCCCTCGGTCTCCTCGGCCGTGTCCGCCTCTCACCACAAGGCGTCAATGTCACTGTAGGCCCCTCCTTTCCCTCTTCACTCTCCTGTTTCCCGAGAGAATACAAAGATTCTTTACCAAGTGCGGCATTAACATATGTTCTTCTGTCTCGCTTTGATGAGTTATTGTGATTGGTACGTGAGTAGGTTGGTGGGAAGTTGTCCTTGTTGGAGAAACACATTGCTGCTGTCATGTCAAATATGTTGTTTGAAGGGACTGACTTCAAGCTCGCGACTTGTGATCACCCACTGAATGACAAGGTTGCAAAGGAATGTGGGTTCACTTCTCTTTCTATTCGAGTCGTCAAGGTAATTGTGATTGATTTTTCTTCTTGAGTAGGCTTGAAGACTTTTTATACACACCCTGTACATGACTCCCCTTTCTAATGAATTCTCTTTTTACTTGCAAAATTGAAAGGGCTACATTTGCATACACGATTTTCTTTCATGGTTCCTTTGTGCTTTTTTGAAAACTTTAGCTATGATTAATCTATATTTAGTTTTATCTTATTTTAAATTGAAGATTTAAATTCTTATTTTTCTTCATTATGTCATGGGATACTAGAGAGACTTCTTCATGACGTAAGCTTTCTGTGGCGTTTCGTTTTGCTAAGTAACCGTAAGGAGAGGGGAGAAGGATGGGGTCCGTAAATACACTCCCAAGCCCACCCCAAAAGG
Organism: Juglans microcarpa x Juglans regia; assembly: GCF_004785595.1. Lineage (NCBI taxonomy): Eukaryota > Viridiplantae > Streptophyta > Magnoliopsida > Fagales > Juglandaceae > Juglans > Juglans microcarpa x Juglans regia. The sequence goes on along the minus strand of NC_054601.1, from coordinate 25,089,086 downwards.
ATTACTCGATTCCCAGAATAGCTTAGACTGTTATAAACCATCATTCGTCATCTGTTGTTAGCAGTGTGAGATTGAACTTTCTGGTGTGGAGGCTGATATTTTTGCATAATTCCTCACACAATGACCATAAGGAATTCATTTGTTTAGAGGTTGAAATTAAAATTTACCTCCAATTGGTTAGGTCTAATTGCGCTGTACCTCCATGACTATTACAAAGTTATTGTAAAGGTCATTTTACTTCCAATTAATTATAGGAAAATTGAAGACAAGCACGGAGGAAAGATTTTGGGCAGTCAAGGGATCAAACAGATGAAGATGATATGGCATCACGTAACTAATTCACCAAAAAACTACCAATTTAATTCAAATAATTGCAATGTTTAATGTAAATTTCCTTCAACCATTTAATAACATAACTTTACCTCATTTTCAGGATCTGGTTACGCTTAGTTCTCAACCCCTGTTAAAGTCACCTGAAATTTCTAATGCTGGGACACATCTCTCTGCAGTTGATTTTCATTCTGCCCTTCAGAGTGCTGGTAAGTTATTTGGTTTTGGCACACAGAAGCTCTTGAATATGCTTCTCTCTCTCTCTCTCTCTCTCTCTCTCTCTCTTATGGAGGAAATAATTGGAAATTGCAATTGTCATCTTCTGATTGCGCATATGTTTGCCAGGACAACTTTTGGAGAAAGAAAGTCCTGCAGACACCGAAGGACTTGTTTTATTGGATGCAAGGAATTTATATGAGACAAGAATTGGGAAATTCCATGCACCAAACGTGGAAACTTTAGATCCGGGAATTAGGCAGTATAGTGATCTATCCTCATGGATTGATGATAACTCCGAGCAATTGAAAGGGAAATGTGTTCTTATGTAAGTTCACCTCTGGAACTCTTACTCTTCTGGATGTTTCCTGCTATTCACTTTCTATTTATCTTACTGCATAGCTGGAACAACATTATCGTGTAACATATTTTTGGAAATTTTTTTTCCTGGGGTGCATATTGTTTTGATACATATTTGTTGAGACAAATGATTCTATCTGCACTTCAGCTTTTGGTAGAGATTTAGGTTGGGACAACATGATGTATGTGTCTTATCTCTAGCTATTTGTGGAGCCTGCTTATGTTTATGTTGTTTATAACATTTGTCTGTGTGTTTCCCATTGCTGTTTTGTTTATCACTTATCAAAAAATGGTGTTTCCTTGTGTAGAAAGCCTTGTTGCCACTATTTTTTTTTATTATTAAAAGCAAAGAAAAGTGCAATCTAATGCATGGGAAATATACCGGAGAAATGCCAAAAAAAGTATTAAATTAAGAGAAGTAGCAGCTTCAAATCCACAACAGAAGCTTCTTAAGCCTAAAAAATGTGAGCATTCATTTCCCTTCATGAACACCAAACAAGACCCAGCAGTTTTGATACTGTTTCTTGCACCATATGTTAGTACCCTCAGTTTTAATTTACAGAAGCCAATGCTCAAGTGAGTAGCTCATATATTTCTATTGATTTATATTTCTGCAGTTGAGTCTAGGAGATTGTAGCTGTTTGAGAAAGTACTTGTAATAAGTTCAGTGCAGTTCATTTTTTAACTTTTTTATTTGCATTTCAGGGGTTTTACATTTTGTCAATTGCTTACTGATTGATTGGAAAAGCCAATATGTTACTTATATAGTTTTTCTAATGTACCTTGCTCGGAATGGTAATTTAACTATGGACTACCACGACAAGCATTTCTTATATACTGACTTCTTTGTATATGGGCAATACTACTTCCGAGTCATTTCTGTTTTTTCTAATCCTGTGATGCATACTTCATTTTGGCTCCTGGTTCGTTGTTTATGTTTCAGGTACTGCACTGGCGGAATTAGGTGTGAGATGGCATCGGCCTATATTAGGTCTAAAGGTGCTGGGTTTGAGAATGTGTTTCAGGTGAGCTCCTGCAGAGAAAGTTTTCTTCCCCAAAACAATTTTTTCTATTGGTGATGTTGCTAATTTCTGTTGTTTTCTTGGAAATTTTTTCCTCGCCATAGGAGTACATATACTTCAATAGTTGCTGTATCCATATCCAGTATGTATCTGATGGGATAATCTTGGATACAGCAGGATACTTGTTTGCTATCTCCCTCTCTCTCTTGATAAATGCTCTCTCTCATTAATAGCTTCTTAGTTAATTTTATTATTTTGACACATTTGATGCCTTCTAGCCTTTTGATTTTTCTGTTGAAGTAAGGCTAAGCATATTATATATTTATAAAATATTTACTTATATCTCAATACATTAGAGAACCCATATTGTATCATATCTTAAATTTTAGAGAATTGATACTTGTGTATTCCGTATTTGTATTAGTGCTTCCTAGTCATGAACCATAGACTACGATAAGCTTATTTGAAAAGCTCATGAATTTGTGGTCTATTTTTCATTTTCATTATCTTTCCCAAGACAAGGATTGCATTACCATATTTACCCGAGTAACTATTTTGTTTGGTCATCTTATTGTTTTATAGAGATCTGCTAGAACTCATGACATCATACATACCTCTATATTTTGTTTGGGTGTTATCTACATAAAGATAGAATATGTATATATAAAAAACATACTTTCCTTGATAAAATGGCATAAAAACATGGCTCTTATTAATGGTGATAATGATTATATTTGTTGACAATATGGTCATTGTTGCAGTTGTTTGACTTAGCAAAAAATTTATTGCAGTTATTTGGTGGGATACAGCGTTATTTGGAACAATTTCCGGATGGTGGTTTTTTCAAAGGAAAGAATTTTGTTTTTGACCATCGGTATGTTGTTTTAATCTCTCAATGCCTCTACTTATTTATACAGATACTGCTGCTACCTATCATGTCAGGTCTGGAATATGGTACATCCAATTTGAATTTTCAAGTTTTACTATGGGATTCCATTCCCACGGGTTCATATCAGTTACATATTCAAAGCCTCTATTGGAAATACGTTTCTAAAAACTGTCACAATGTTTCCCAAAGAAATTAGTTGAGATAGTCTCTTGTTTCTCATTATCTCAACCTAAAAGAGACATACTAGATGTCCTTGTTCACGAGCTTGGGTTCCAGAGTACTAAGCAAGTGATTTGAATCTTTATAATTATTTTAATTATGATGATATACATGGTTTTACATAGACTTCAAGGGCTATGGTTTTGTGCTGGTTGGCTTAAAGGTTTTATCATCTTATAAATAGTGAATTTTTCATGTTATAAATAAATTAGTAAATAGTGGTTGTGACAGCTATCTATGTATGGACCCTTCACTTTTTATGTAACAATAAAACTGCCTTTGGTTTCCAGGTTCTTTTGAGAGCCCTAGATTTGCTAGATTAAACACCTAAGAAGAGGCTTTCCCTTTGTTTTACCCAAAAAAAAAAAAAAAAGAAAGAAAGAAGAAAAGAACAGAGGTTTTACCAAATAGATACGCTATTAAGATGAGAATCGCTATTGAGATGAGAATCTCATGGTTTGAACATCAAACATTTGAATTTTTTGGGATGTTTATGTACATATATGTGTGTGTAGTAAATGACATGCAGACGGGGTTCACCCTTTATTTGGTTCTTAAGTCTGTCTCTTTGATGTCATTAATATTCTTAACTATAGGATGCTTATAATTTTTGTTTCCATTTTTCTTTTAACTTCGGGATCTTTCCATTTTGATTTTTTTTTCTTCTATGTATCAATTTTTTGTTATTTTTTTCTTCCTTTATGATATTATTGTTGTGTCCTCTTTTGATGATCCTTATCTAGTTTTATTAACATTGAAAAAAAGTAAATGACATGCCCCATGGGTGTGTGCTTAAATATGCCAAGCAAAAAAGGAAAATGTAAATGACTCGTGCTATATTGGAATATAGGCTTTTTTGATACATAACTTTTTTTTTTTATCAATGATACATATGCAACTTACATTGTGAGAACTGCTGAAAATAACATTGACAATGTTGCAAACGTAATTCCTACTCTTTTTACTCGTAAAATGAAAAACTTTGATTCCTAAAATTTTTTGTTTTGTGGCTGGTAGGATATCAGTTGGGAGCTCGGATGCGAGTGTCATTTCCACCTGCCTACTTTGTGGCTCTGCATTTGATGATTATTCTTCACGCTGCCGATGCACCCATTGTAGGATGCTAGTTTTGGTCTGTGGTAGTTGCAGGGTACAGGCAAATAATCCTTCTCATGATTAGAAATTGGCTGAGCTATTTTAGATTTCCCTTTGTCTTGGTTTTAAATGATTGTAAGTGCTTCATACCTTGTATTTTTTTCTTCTGAATTTTGTTATCATGGTCAGCAGAAGGAGAGATCTCTATATGTTTGTGAGCTTTGCCAGAAACATGGGAAGGGTGTTGGATCAGTGCCATCAATCAAAAATGGCGAAACACAAGCAGTATCATCAGAAGAGCTTAAAACTGTTTTCTCAGATACAGAGCTCTCACGTCAAGTGTCTTGGAGCCATGGTAAGGTCTGAAATTTACATCACTCTAAATGCCCTTTCTGTCCCGACTAGCCAGAGCAAATTAATCAATATTCCTGATTCTCTGTTGCTGGCAGTAAACACTTATCATACACACGTAGACCCCAGTACATATTAGCCAAATCTGTAACTTTCAGGAACACTATTTTCTCTTATTTTCCCTTATTTGGATGAATCAGAACAGTCTTTTTAACAATGGTATAATATTTTTTGTGTTTTTCCTTTTTTTCAGTGGTTAAATTAGAAAATTCATTTAGTGATTAGTGGCTTTCTTTAATTCCGAAGAGTTGAAGGTTGAGGGTCCATGTTTTGGCTTCCTTGTGTTCTTCCTAACATCCTGATACATTGTAGATAACCAACCTCGAAGAAAAATAAAAATATTATGCCTGCACGGCTTTCGGCAGAATGCCTCCAGTTTTAAAGGAAGAACTGCATCATTAGCCAAAAAGCTCAAAACCTTTGTTGAGCTCGTATTTGTTGACGCACCTCATGAATTACCATACATCTACCAGCCCTGCTTCACAGAGTCGCATGGAGATTGCCCATCACCTTCATTCGAACGAACCCATCCTCCACCATCTGAGAATTGCAAGAAAAAGTATGGATGGTTAGTGGCACCTGATTTCAATGGAAGGAGTGAAGCAGATTGGAAAATTGCAGATTGTCCATTTGATCCTCTCCAGTACCAGCAACAAACTGATGGCTTTGAGGCATCACTGGCATACTTGAAGACCGTGTTCTCTCAGGAAGGGCCATTTGATGGGATATTGGGATTTTCTCAGGGAGCCGCAATGGCTGCTGCTTTAGTGTCTGCACAAGAAGGGAGGCTAACAGGTGAAATGGATTTTAGATTTGTGATTTTGTGCTCTGGATTTGCTCTTAAATTACCAGAGCTTGAGTGTAAACGGATCAATTGCCCTTCGCTTCACATTTTCGGCAGTGACCATGGGAAGGACAGGCAGATTGCAAACCAGGCTAGCAGGGACCTTGCTTCTTTGTTTGATGATGGTTGTCGTGTGATTATTGAGCATGACTGCGGTCATATCATTCCTACGCGGCCTCCTTATATTGATGAGATCCGAAATTTTCTTCAACGTTTTCTCTAATTGGTACTCTTAAGTGCAAGATTTGGACCTTTTTTTGGCAACTAGTGAACTATACATAAGAACTAGAACTGAGATTAATCTTTAAATATTTTAGTCTTTATATTTAGCCAAAATCTTGTGAGAGTAGATTTCTTGATGGCGAGGTCATGGTGACCTAATTGCCTGAGTGCTATGGATGTGAATATTTTTTGTATAATTATAATTGGTTTCACAAATAAGGGGTGTGTTTAGACCGTTTGTAAGCAGCAAAATTTGTAGGTGAATGTCTTCTTGCTATTAATAGACATTATGATGGGACATCTGGTATAGATCTCATGTTTAGATTCATTTGAAATCCACATGCCTTCCCCCTTTTCTTTGCAAATGTCCACTTCTCTAGCTTTAGCACTCTTCAATGCCAGTCACACCTTGAATGCTACTCCCAAAGAAACTAGCCATGACTATCATTACTGCAATTTCATTCTATATAATTGCAACAAAATGCCTATTGTGCCAAAACCTTCAAAAGGAAACAACTTCATAAGATATAAGAGAAATCCTTAGAGTCGGTCTGGCTGGTTTTTACACAAAAGCAGCCATCATATCTATTCTAAACCAGCAAACATCAAAAAACTGATTTCAATCACAGAAATCCTCGCACCCCCTTCGTCCTTCGCACCGTACAGGGGCGGTTATGACATCGTGCTCACCTGCGACAGCCTCTCCTGTCGTCCGATGAGACCTGCTACCCTCTCTCCTCCTCCACGCCTTTCGATGACTTTGACTATGATCGCCCCCAATACACCTCCTATGTCGAGCCCTCCTCTTGTCGCGATGAGGCCCTTGAGACTGAATACAGTAGCTACGCCTGTCCTAAGCCTCGACCCGCGCCCCCTCCACTTGGTGAGGGAGATTTCGGAGGAGGTAAGTATGGGGCCTAAAGTCGAAGCTCAACCCAAAGTCGAAGCTCAACTCGAGATTGTGGGTTTGCAATGGTTTCACTGTGATTTTGAGCTTATTCTTTGTACTTGATAATCTGAAATTGTGGGTTTGAGATGGTTTCACTGTAATTTTGAATGGATTATGGTTTTATTGTCGGTTGATTTTGGTTTGATCGTGGGTTGATTTTGGTTTGATTGGGTTTTGATGGAGATGATCGACAGAGATGGGGGAGATCGACGATAGAGATGTGTCGGACTAAGATGGTTGAGTTGGCGTCGGCGTCAGACTGAGATGCTTGTGTCGGAGTCAGATTGAAGGCAGAGAGACCAGCGAGGAAGAGAAGGCTAGCACGTACGAGGTGATTGTCTATGGTGGGGTGTATTTCTCGTAGAGTGTTTTATCCTACGTGGCTTGAGATGAATGGAGGGCTGTTTTTGTGGAAAAACCAACCCGACCAGTGTGAAGCGGTTCTCAAGATATAATTGACAGCTCCTATCCACTCCTCTAACAGAACATTGCCATATCTTTCATATGCAGGTGTTTTCATCCAGTCAGTTAATAAATGTTATTTATGCTGGGCTTATTGCAGGAATATATGATTTGGTAAGAGATTTTGCAGCCGAAGACTTGGATGATACTTGAACCGTTCCAGCTAGGCCAAAGAAGCAGTGTTCAACTTGGTTATTTGCTGAGGTGGATATGACCATGGGCTCAACCTCAACTCAGTGTCATGGACCAGGGCAGGAGGCATTTTGGTTGGTTTAGGTTGTTTTGGGTAAAGAAACAATGTTGAAGTTGGGAATCAGGTGTGATGAATATGCGCCTGGGTTTTACTTCCATTCGATGTCATGGACCTGGGGTAGGTGACAGTTAGGTTTGCATCAGGATGCAGTTGGTTGTTATGGGTTGTGAGAGGGACAGTGTGTATTTAAATGCTTCATTCATTAGCTGATTAGGCAAGTGATGGGCTTCCTAATGTTAATATTCACCAAGCTCACTAATGATCTAAAACTGCCTATTAAATCACATGTCCCACCTGTAATAAATGGGATCTAACTTAAAACCCGATTGGATAAAGAATCATTTCATTTCATCTCATCTAATTTCAACTAATAATCTCACTACTATTTACAAACCATTTCAACTCGTCTCATCACACTATTCAAGACCCGTTTAATGAATCTGTCAAACACATAAAAAATATACCTTTCTATGATACAAAAATCAATATCAGACTTGCCAAAGGTTTTTCTTTCCAATATTCTACCTTCCACAACATAAATATGAAATTTTAAATATTTATTTAATTGAAAATATAAGACGTTTTAATTATTTTATGTATCGTTATTAATAAAATCACTTTTATATAAATAAAATAACCAAAATTTCTCATATTTATTTAATTGAAAATGAATAGATCCTTGGATGAGATTGATATAAATTACTCGATGTTTGAACAAATAAAAATAACAACAAAATACATTTATTTATTTAGGTGTGGTGTTTGTTGGTGGATACACTTCTCATATATTCAATTGACACCTCGGTCATGCACGTCGAACTCCCAACCCCCAATACATAGTTCAGCGTTCCCAACTGCATCACACGTGGAATAATATAATTGGCTGCTTCCTCAACACACCTTAATTCCACCATAAATGTTCAACCATAATATCATTACCAATATCAAACAATAATAATGGCCTATATATGTTACCCTTATTATTTAATCTTCATTATGTAATAATTCATTTGAAAAAATATAGGATCTATATAAAAAAAAAAAAAAAAACTAATTTAATTTAATTTAATTTTTTTTTATAATGGATATCTTTTTCAAAGAATTTACTAGAGTTTTGCATATATGATACTCTTGTTGAAAAAGTGAAACTCATAGATCATAATGAATTTTTTAATAAGAAAAATTACACCAAGCTATCCCAAACTTGGTGGATAGATGGGAACCAATCAAATCTGAAATTAAAAATATTTAAAGATAAAAGTGATAAAAAAGAAATCCACAATTTCAATATATAGAAGATGATATATTTGAAAATGCTGTAAAAAATGAAATAGCACGATGGATGTTCTGAATTGAAAGATCTCTTATATTGCTATAAGAAGTACTACAGATACAAAGAAATTATATAAAAATAAATTTATAAATTGACGTTATTAATTTATGTAATCAGTTAAATCTACTTTATAATAAAAATAGATTTACAAACTGATGTATCGTATCAAATCACGTTAATTTATGAATTTGGTTTTGTATAATCATTTTGTGGCTAAATTATTTTTCTATTGATAATATCTTTTTCATGCCAATGATACACGTTCAAATTGGCCGTGAGCGTAATTCTAATTGTTTTGGTTCAAAGAAAAGATATCCGTTAAATAGTTTGTCCATTTTAGATATTCACTATCATCAAGAAGTATTATATCTGTTTTCAGGTAGGCCTTGAAAGGAATTATGCATTGAATTACTCACTGAACTTGGATTTCTTCATTTTAAATAGAATGGAAAGTATCCATAGTACAAAATATGAGAAAATAAGTCTTATTTATAAAAAAAAAAATATTACATAAAAATAAATCTACAAAATAAAATGATCATAATAATCTTACGTTTTATATTAAATGATTCCATCAATTTTAAAGAATAAAAATGTTACAATTTCCTTCAGTTCACCTGGAGTAGATGGTATCCAAGTATACAATATATTTAATCATTTTATTTATCAGCATAATGCGAAATGGATAACATTTCCTGAAAAATTCTGTACAATAAAATTCCTATATTATTATATTATGAGAAATAATATTTACAGTAATAGGATGTGTAAGTCTCACATATTCATTTTAAAAAAGGTGAATAAATTTGAGACTCACATGAAAAAATTATTTTTTAATAATAGATTTTTCTTTTCTTTTTTTTTTTCTCAAGAGAGTGCACGAGACTTACGTATCCTAAAATTATATCTAACGTTAGTCTTATGTTATATCGACAATTAAGATAATCCATAACCAAATTAAGATTTATAAACAAGTTCTCATTTTTTAAAGAAAAATACTCTTAACTACAAAATGATTATACAAAAATAATCTTACAAAGTGATGTGACTTAATATGATTTATCATATATTAAATAGAAAATACTCTAGCCATAAAAGGATTAAGAAAAAAATAATCTCACAAATTAACGTGACTTGATGTGATTCTTCATATTATTAAGTTATTTTTATTGTAAAATAGATTTAACGGATTAGATGAAATCACATCGATTTATTGAATTGTTTTTATAAACCCCAGTGGCATTATTGCGAAATTTTAGAAGAAACAAGGGTGACTTTATAACTTCACAACTATATAAACCCGAGCTCTTCCTCCGAACTTTTCAACATTCATCTTCCTCTCACTTCATCAAACGAAAGGAAGGAGCACCCAAGAAGGAAGCTAGAGCAAAAATGTCTACGGTCACAGATGAGATCAAAGCCAAGGCAGAGTTCTACCAGGGAGACGAGATTTGTCAAGCAAAGTCGAAGGAACTGCTCAAAGAAATGGCGTTGCCAAATGGTTTACTGCCGCTGCATGACATTGAAGAATGTGGGTATCTGAGGGAGACTGGGTTTGTATGGCTGAAGCAGAAAGCGAGCATAACCCACAAATTTGAACAGATTGACAGGCTTGTGACCTATGCCACTGAAGTCACAGCCTATGTTGAGCCCGGAAAGATCAAGAAGCTCACCGGGGTGAAGGCCAAGGAGCTCTTGGTTTGGCTCACACTCACTGAATTCTCAGTGGCTGATCCCCCTACTGGGAAGATCACTTTCAAGAGTACCACAGGGCTCTACAGGTCATTCCCCGTGTCAGCTTTTGAAGTTGAGGAGCATGTCAAGGAATCTGTGAAGGAAAACCTGGAAGTGAATGAAGCTCGTGTGGAAGTGCAAGAGGTCTGATTTTTAGGAGTGCAAATATCTCTTTTGGGTAAAAAAAAGTGTTAACCGATAATAAAATGGAGTTATCAGAATAATTTCACATGGGGAATCATTGTTTGGCCATAGATATTTATAAGTTTGTGAAGCAAATTTCTGCAGAGTGCAGAAGACTATCTTATAATATTGTATAAGCTGTAATCTCAATTGGGAGAAGTAAAAGAACCGTTTTAAGGATTTATTCTGAATGCAATATGGGAAGCAAACATACTGTTTTATTATCTTTTTCTGAGTAAGTCTAATGAAGTTTGGGTTTTTGTCCCTGGAGACATATACCCCAACAGGAGGTTGCTCTGTAAGGATGCCATGGTAAGCATGGAGTTATGGTAACAAGCTGACATAACTGCTTAGAGGGACCAAGAGATCAGTGGGTCCCTAGTTTGAAACCTTGATACGATAGATCCAACACTTTTTGAGGGTTTTCCTATACTTTTTAGGTTGATTGAAAACAAAAAACAACCTATTCTTTTGTCTAGTCATATGTTTGGGTATTCTTTTCTCCCTATTGAACTTGAGTACTTCAAAAAGTACTTATTTTAATTAAAACTTTCAAGTTCAGGTAATATCTAATTAAAACGGGGAGGACATGATAATCAATCAATCTTAATTTATCATTATAATTTTTTTAAATTTTAATACAAAATATAATAAATAATTTAAAATTTTCAAATCTTAAAATAATAATAATATTAAAAAATAATATTCTAACAATATTTTATCATCTCAACTCAACTCAGTTCAACATCTAAATACAGCCTTACTCTTTAAGTCATGCAGATTCTCTTTGAAAAGAAAAATGAGGTTATTATAAAAAATTGATTTAGATTTCATATTTCTTATACTTTCTTCACTATAAGAGTACACGAGCCTGGTATATTTTAGGATTATATAAATCATGTCCTATTTAGCAAATATAATGTCGAAAGAGAAATAATATTTACAGTTTATGGTGTACAAGTCCCGTATACTATTTTTTTAAATCTAAAATCTAAAAAAAAAAAAAAATTTAATAATAAATTTCACATTTTTTTTAAAAAATGAGTGTTAGACTTTGATTCTAAAAATGTATATAGGATTCCTTACTTCGAAAATAGTCTACCAATCATTCTACCTATCTATCAATCATTCTTCATTTTCCTTTTATTTATTTTTCAACAACTCTTAAGATCCTTAATTATTAAAAAAAAATAAAAATACACAATTTTATTAATATTTAGTTCTTTAAGTAAAAAAAAAAAAAAAAAAAACAATTAAAAAATTAAAATAATCAAACAATAACTTTAAGCTGTATCTTTGAGGGACTCCACTAGTCTTTTCCGAAAAGCCAAATAAAAGCCAAATAACGGTTGAGAACCAAAAATTCTCAACTTCAAAGGATAACATACAAAATAATCCTTCAAAAAATAAGCACCTCAGTTGTCATACGATACTGTGGTCATATTTATCTAAATTATTAACAATTACAACATGTTATTCACATGCATTGTCCATTTTCTAGATAACTGCATGGTCTGTGTTTCTTGTAGTTCTGATTGAATGGTATTATTTAATGTTTATTTTCCATCAATGGCACCATTAATAGACATGAGATGGAAGTGTATGCAGAGTAAGGGCTTGGTGAGTGTTTGGATAATAATATCATTGTATTACTAATGTCTATCAGAAAACTGTTTATTAGATGAAATCAATTTTTTAAAGATAGAGGATGGTACTATAATTTTATTAATAAGCTCTCACTTGTGGTAAAAAAAAAAAAAAATAATAGCATGTTAACAATTTTGAATACCTTGGCGATTACAAGTATTTAATGAATTAAAAAACCAAGTATCCTAAAATTCTTAGAACTTAAAAATGTTAGACATAAATCTTATATCTTAGTATGCGAATTCATATACTGATATTCTATATATGATACGTTAGATCTATTTTATAATAAAAAAATTACAATATGATGTACCACAAGAAGTCATCAATTTGTGAGATTGAATTTTGTAAAATATCTCTGTTAAACTAAAATTTCTATAAAATCTTTAAAAGATTCCCAATCCTTTTCGTTGTGCTATATTTTCACTTCTCTAGTAGACAAGATTTTCATTAGAACTACATCTTCACCACATTTCTCGAAGACAAGAATTTCATCACAACAAAACCTGAAGATGGGGGACTTGAGCATGACCTGAAACTGAAGGGGTTAATGGTTCTGAAACAATTTTCGTTATTCGTACAACCTCAAGTTGGCTATAAGAAAAGAAAGAGAAAGGAGTTGTTTAGAATAGGAAATGGTGTCTCTCTTGAGAATTTCAGTTTTGCTACATCTAAAATCAATAGAAAAGGGGAAACATAACAGGAATGGCATGATGAAAGACTTCATATGTTCATTTAATTAACTCTTATCACTTCTTTGTTCTCCACAGGATTAGTTAGGTTTAAAGAAATTCAACTTCGTGAGAGGATGAAACATGCAAGAAAATAATTATGCACTAGCAGGAGCATGTGCATCTGTGGATCCATTGATGTGCATGTTAATGAAAATGCACCCCAGGTATAATCTCAGAATATTTTTACTGGTTGCGCTTTAGAATTTTAGGGGTAGGTTCTCAGCCAACAAACTGAATTAGCATATGCACTAGTTGCAGTTCAATGAGACATGTGACTACTCAATACAAGTACATATTTGTCTCAGTCAGATAGAATTGATTTTTGACCGAGAGTTAATTTTCCTATCTATTCATGGCCCATTTTCCAGAATCATGCCCAATATAGGGCAAACATTACATCGACTAAATTGAAATTTTGGAACAAATTCAAGTTAAACAAAGTACCAATAGATAGGAGTCATGGAGATGAGGAGGCATCTGTGTTCATGATCAATGGTCAAACTACTACCCAATTTTGGCAACATGCAACAAATAACACGAGGCAACTAATATGATTTGGTAGCATATGAAACTCAATGTTTATAACAAGTAAATCGGCTAATTCTAGAACAGCCTGAAGTGAAGGATTATTGAAACAAATGAACTAATGTCACATAGAACAGATATAGATTGAACTAACGATCGCAGGATCAACAATGATCTTCCTCATATATCATAAACTAACCAGAACAGACCAAACTAACAACCATAAAGTTCCAGCAACATAATTTAGCATTAAAATATGTATCCATATGTGATTTTACTAGCAGGTAAAGAGATTGTGAGTCCAATAGTTAATGGACCTTCGTGGGATGATTAAAACTCACTCTCATTCCAAACAATACCAGAGATAACCATACGATTGAAGAAGCGGTCATTGATTGACAACGTCAAAATATAATAAACCTACTAGATGGGATTCTTGGCACAAAACCAGTGAAACTGTATCAAAAATAACATACAACTCAATTCAATTGAGAGTGGGCTAGCTATGCGCCAAACAATCAGAAAGTTCCATCTTTGTTTTAGATTTACTTTCAACTGATGATCCAACATCAATTGCATGCACATTTGCATGCTAAATGTTAAATTTATTGTTCGTCGTTCCCCCCCCCAAAAAAAAAAAAAAAAAAGATATTTTCCCAGTAATTGACAATACTTTCTTAATCAGAACACAAGAATTTCACCAGAAAGCCAAAATATTTGTCTGTGATGCATAAACCGAGGCAATATTTAGGGAGGCAAAGTTTGTGTTTTTGACAATTCAAGCTGCCTATGCTATTTTTTTTCAAGAAAAATGCTATATATAGTACAAAGTTGGGTTGAAACATCCATAACAATCTTGTTGATTTAAGAAAATGCGTTTAGAAGAGGTAATTAATAGGGTTCTTCTACAGAGTACTGACTGACGTCCCATGCATACTAGAAAGTTAAGCAAACGGTAAAAGCACATACACATACAGTCCCAGACCAAACAGAACCGAAGGATTTCGACATTTCTCATCGACCTCTCCCAGACCAAAACCAACTTGAGCTTGCAAAAAATATTGCATAATATAATACGTAAATAAGCCAAAATACCCCTACCACATTCATCAAAGCAAATGTATAAAAGGAGCAGGAGAGCCTAGGGTTTGGCTAGCAAATCCTACCAAGAAACGCGTTTGTTTCTGCCTGCATTTGTGCGAGCAGAGGAGGGGGGAAGGAAAAGAAAAGTGCGAAGAGGACGGAAAGGGAGGGTCTAGGTTAAGGTTTTAACAGAACAAAAAGGAATCCAATAGAGTAATAAACACCACAAAAACAATGGATTTGAATACAAGGAGCTGACCTTGAAGATCCTGCTTATACAGATCTGCACTATGTACTCGCTTTGGGGAGGGGCGGCGTGATGGAGGAGTGTCACAGGGTGGCGCTGGGCAGAGGGAGGCGACGTGGGGTGGCGCTGGGCAGAGAGAGGCGACGCAGGATGGCGCTGGGTTAGGAAGTGGTTTTCGCAGGATGTCAATTCGAAATGGGGCTCAATCCAAATCGCGCGTTTCTGTAGTGGGGGAAAAAAAATATTCCAGCTCAGGTGTGGGGTGTGGGGTTATGAACAGTTGCTGATTTGTAGCATTTCTCTATAACTTGAATGGCTCCAATGAATTTCCAATTAAATTAATCCACTATCTTTAACAAGACATTAGCATCAACTATTGCCAACAATACAAGGCATAGATTTATGTCCACGATGAATTGTAAAATAAACTTACAAAATAACCAAAATAATTTTGTTTACTCCAATGAATTTCGTTTACTTCCTCAACCACAATATTAGAGTGCAAGAAAAAATAATTTATTTGACAATGAATAATGTGGATGTGAATGGGGTAGCTTTGGGGTAAATTTTCTGGAACAAAATCTAAATTTAGAGGTGCAACATTTTTTACTCAATCATGCCTTCCATAAAGGTTCAACCTTATAGACCTGGGTTAAATTTTCAGGTACAAAAAATATACCAACAACTCCTACAAAGATGCATTTCAGAATTTAAAAAAAAATTCAGAATTTAAAAAAAAAAAAAAAACAGTAAATAAAAAATAGAAAGACAAACCACTTTCAGAGGATGGAGATAGACAGAGGACGTCACGACGGCAGTCTGGTTGCGACGGAGAAATGGTCCCAACAGCAGCGAAATGGTTGATGGTGGTGGGAAGAAAAAATTGTAAGGCTGTGGAGAAGAAGTCCTGGGAGTAAGCCAAGTGCGAAAGCAGCGGCTCATACACAGAAGGCAGGATTTGTTTTCTCTAGATCTCCTGTGATGCGGCTCAGGAGCTTATTATGTGGAGGGCTTACATGTCTATATGCTATTGGTGTCCGTTATTCTCAATAGAACAGCAAATCCGCTCCAAAGCGGAACTGTTCCTTAAAGCCTCGTTATAGGCCTTAGCCTTCCAAATTTTCCTTTTCGTCGTAGGAACTATCTTCAAGTCTCACAAGAGTGGTGCTGCATCAATCATCGCCCGTAAGCAATTAATTGCTGCCATGGTGGTTCACCAGCATGCAACTTGGAACTGTAAAACTATCAAGCTTCACAGCAAACTATCAGGCAGCAGTGAAGCAGATGTCTATTGTACAGCCAGAACTGGATAAGCTCTCGAGGAATAAGGTGAATAACCAATAACATTGAAATATATTTGGTTGTGTATAATATATTACTACCAATAGTCCGTGCATGAACAAGAACCTTGCTTAAAGTGGTGAAAGCGATGCCGATCCCTGATCACAATTTCCCGATTAAAAGCTCTAGAAATGAACTTAGCTGCTGCATGACAATCATTACAGATTCGTAAATTCTTCATAATCCTTATTGGTGTTGGTGGACTGATAGCAATAAGCCCAAAGGCAATTGCAAGCTTCTCACTATGCCTAAACAGAGAGGTTTCCTTCTCTTCTTGATCAATATCAAGGGAAATTTCATTTGTGTCCGGTGCATAACCTTCCATTTTTAATTTCTTAGCTATTTCATCCAGCTTATCCTCAATCTCCTTCATCCAAGGATGGGTCTTATCTCCTGCTAGAAATTCATGAACTACTCCTTTTGCTTCAATCATACTACAACCTGGGGTCTTCACCACCCCATGTCGCATCATCATGCCCCTAACTTCAAGAGCACCATCCCAATTACCTTTTGAAGCATATATATTGGACAATAACACATGGAACCCATCATGGTCAGGTTGAAACTCAATGAGCTTTCTTCCTACTCTCTCCCCCATTTTATTGTCACCATGTTTCTTGCAAGCCCCAAGCAAGGCACCCCAGGTAGCAACATCTGGTGCCATGGGCATAGTTTCGATGAGTTGCTCTGCTTCTTTGAGCATACCGGCACGCCCTAGAAGGTCCACCATGCATCCATAGTGCTTAATATTGGGTTCTATCTTGTGCTCTGGAATCATTGAATTGAAGTGTCGATACCCTTCATCTACTAAGCCCATGTGTCGACAAGCACCAAGAACTCCCATTAATGTTATTTCATTAGGCACTACACCACATCTCTTCATCTCAGAAAACATGTCAAGCGACTTATCAACCAACCCATTTATTGCCAAACCAAGAATGAGAGCATTCCAAGTTGAAACCCACCTTTCCTCCATGCCATAAAAAACTTCCAATGCATTTTCCACACACCCACATTTCATGTACATGTCTATAAGGGTTGTACCCAAGATGACGTTAACCTTTAGACCATTCTTCTTTATATAAGCATGAATCCATTTGCCTAGATCAAGGGCAGCCAGGTGAGTGCAAGCTGATATTACACTAACCAAAGTTGTCTCATCGGGGCTAAGTCCATCAAGCTGCATCTCCTGGAAGAGTGCCAATGTCTCTGAGAAACGGTCATGCTGAGCATACCCCGATATCATTGCACTCCAAGACACGACATCCTTGTTGGGCATGGAATCAAATAACTCCTTGGCAATTTCAACTGATCCGCATTTCAAGTAGCCAGATATCATGGAGTTCCAAGATATCTGATCCAAGTGGCAGCCTCCATTGAACAGTTTTCGGGCTGCTATTATGTCCCCACATGTTGAATACATGTGAATAAAAGCATTTTGAAGGTTAACATAAGATTCAATACCAATTTTCACAACCAAGCCGTGGATGATTTTCCCTATCTTGACAAGTGATAAATGAGCACACGCAGAAAGAACACTAACCACCACAACCTCATCGACCATAATTCCATTAGCCTTCATTTTCATAAACAGAACCAAAGCTTCCTCGTACATATCATTTTGCTCATAACAAGAAATCAATGCACTCCATGACACCATATCTTTCTCTGGCATCTCATTAAATAACTGAAGAGCCTCAATCAGGCGACCTGTCCTACCAAACAATACAATCATAGAATTTGAAGCAATTGTGTTCCTTTCCGGCATCATATCATATATACAATTGGCATTATCAACATCCCCTATCTGAACATACCCTGCCAAAATTGAATTCCACGAAACTGAATCCAAAACTGGACTTTCATCAACCAAGTGACGTGCATCACCCATATTTCCACAAACTGCATACATGTTAATCAATGTGTTCTGTACATAAACATCCGAATCAAAACCTGTTTTCAAAACGTGATTATGCAGCTCTTTCCCTTCAAATTCCGATAACCGGATAGTACAGGCTTGCACTAGAATTGGGTACGTGTAATTATCGCAACCCACATTCCTATCCAACATCAACTTGTACAAGCATATAGCCTTTTCAGGAGAGTTTCTTTGCACATATGCTCTCATCATGGTGTTCCAAATGAACCCATTTGAGTTATCGATGTGGTTGAATATTTGGAGGGAGTGATCAATGTGAACGAAGGGTGAGTCGGCCGAGCACTTGAGCACTCTGCTGGCAGCAAAGGTGTCCCTGATGAACCCAGTGAAGATCATTTGGGAGAGGACTTGGTTCAGCTGTTTGGGACTTTGGCATTTGGGCAAGTGGGCCTCTAGGATTGAGAGATTTATGCTTGGTTTGAAGGCGGGTCTGTGATTCAAAGCTTTGATGAAATTCATAGGCCCGCAAAAAAGAGTCCTACTAGGGATCAGCCAATATTTTAACACACTAGCCACACCGGCCAGGGTGTCAGTGACGTGGCTTTAAACAAATATAAGTATTCCGCTTTGCAACTCGGCAAAGAAAGGAAGAAGAAAGAAAGAAATTTCCTCGGAACAAAAACCATCAGCAGCTCGTCTGAAAGCCCTAGCAAAACCATCATCGTGATTCATCTTCTTCCTCTGCATCTCTATTTCTTTGAGATAGCCTCTGCTCTGTTGCTCTTCTCGACGGCGATGGGAAAGGAGCTAGCCTTCCCACTGAGACCTGCTCTTCTCGACGGTGACTGGAAAGAACCTGTTATTCCAACCGACTAATGTTCTTCCACAAACCGTGGACTCCTTCCTCTATTTTGTTGCTCTTCTCGACGGCAACGGGAAAGGATCTGGCCTTCCAGCCAACCTAGAACCTAGCCTTAGCCTTCATCAAAGCGTGGTATATAATGTGCATTCTCAAATCTGCAATTTTTTCATAGTTTCTGCGCATCCAAAATGATATATAACCGTGGTATCTCATGCATTTGGTAGACCCAACTTACGAATTTATCTCTGGAAGCATAAAGGTGAGCAGACCAGATATCGCTCAGAGAATTACAAAAGCGAATGAGAAATTAAAGCTTAACAAATGTGAATTTACAAGCGGTATGATGAGTCTACTTCTGATGAGTCTATGTGCAAAACGCGAATTTGGTAACCGGGTATAGCCCTTTCAGAATTGCCCTTCCCTATGCAAAATAACCAAACTCAGGATTTTCCAAAGAAGATAATCAATACATTACACTTATGGGAACTTACAGAAGCCATTTTGGCGATTTTGGCCAAGCTTGAGGCCACTCTTGAGGTAATTCGACCCTAGCCAGACCAAATGCTTGCTATCAGAGGCGAAGAGCGACACGGTACTTTGAGGAAGACTAGAAGCAGCCAACATCAGGCCAGATCATTTCTTGTCTTTGTCGAGAAAAGCAGCAGAACGCCTAACGCTTGAGTAGAACTAGGTTTGAGGAACCGTCGTGAAGGGAAGAAAATGTATTTCGAGTTTTTGGTCCTTTTGGTCATTTCATCCCCCGCCAGTGTGGAGGTATGGCCGGTGTGTTAATGGGCTGCTGCGGTCCAGGTCGATCATGTAAATAGGTCTCCCTCTTCTCTATTGATTGGCCAACCAGAGAGAGACACGTGTGCTCGTTATCCCTTTCCATCTCTTTACAGTGATATGTTAACTCTCCCTTCTCTCTCTCTCTCTCTCTCTCCCTGTTTGAAAATGGCCATCGTCTTCTTCGGCTCCCTCCCTTCTCCCCCGACTCGCTCTTCAGAGACTCACCCACCCTCGAGGTCAACTCGCTATACGACGCCGTTCCATCCCCGCATCTTCACTCGTTGGCTTAACCATTCACTTCATAGCCACCCCTCCGATTCCACGCACTGCCGCTCAGTTTCTTGCAAAGCCCAAACGGTAATTCTTCCAATTTCCAACTTCGCTTCAAGACCAAAACACTGGAAAATAAAAAACAGGAAAAAAAAAATATTTTCGTTCTTCTTAATTTACATATACTCCTTTAGTTCATGTGAGTACTGGGTAGTTTTCTTGACAACTTAAAAAGACAGCATACTTAAAGATTGTTACTTTTCTGGGTTTCTAATTTTCAAGGGTTGTCTGCATGGCATTACAATCTACAGTGACTTTTAGTTATTCGTTTTCTAATATATAATCAGACTAAAGCTTTTGCAGTTCCTAGGAGGAATGTGGTGGCCTTGATCTTCTCGACCGCTTTATTCTCGGGAGTTAGTTTGAGCGATGCTGCATTTGCTCAACCGTCCGTTGGGCTAAGAGAATACATAGATACGTTTGATGGGTATACATTCAAGTACCCTCAGAACTGGATTCAAGTCCGAGGTGCTGGGGCTGACATATTCTTCAGGGACCCTTATGTACTCGATGAAAATATCTCCGTGGAGTTATCCTCTCCCTCGTCCTCTAGGTACAAGAGTGTTGAAGACTTGGGTCCACCTCAAGAGGCTGGACAGAAAGTGCTGAAGCAATATTTGACAGAGTTCATGTCTACGAGACTCGGCGTCAGGCGTGAATCAAATATTCTTTCCACGTCTTCCAGAATTGCCGATGATGGGAGGACTTACTATCAAGTTGAGGTAAGGTATTTGGAGTGCTGAAAATGTTGAGTGCTTGCATTGCAGAGATTATACTCATTAAGATTGTCCGGTCAGATTGGCCCCCATAGAAGGCTAGTTGCACAGAGATATAGAGTGATTTAGATTAGCTGTAATGCATCATATTTGGCTGAGTCTTCAGCATGTATATATTTTGGGTGATCTAAATACAACTGTTTGAGTTGCTGACAATGTGTTTTTTATTGACTTTAGGTGAACATAAAGTCATATGCAAACAACAATGAGCTGGCTGTTATGCCACAAGATCGTCCGGTTCGTTTGGAATGGGACCGGCGATACCTTTCAGTTCTTGGAGTTGAAAACAATCGGCTATATGAGCTAAGACTGCAAACACCTGAAAATGTGTTCTTGGAAGAGGAATATGATCTTCGCCAAGTCATGGATTCCTTCAGAGTAAACAAGGTGGTTGCTTGATCAATGCCGCCTTTCCTTTTTTGTTTCTTTTATTCTTCCTTTAGTTTTTGTATGAGTAAATTTAATTTTTTGTCTACTACATGTAGTGAAGGATAATCCAGCTTCGGCACTCTTCTACTTCATATCCATCTTTCATGTGCTACTCCCTTACTCGTGCATTAATTTGTTCTTGCTGAATACTTATATAAGAAAAAAGATTGTTCTAGCTGAACGTCCTGTGGAAAATGTTCAGTTGTTGTGAGTTTGTAACTAGTAATGGTGATAGATAAAGGGGAGTACGTCTAAAACTCTTTGTAGGAAAAGCTCTTCTCACAGGCTAGCTCTAGCTTCTTTCATATGAATTTGATCGAGTTCTTTGTCCATATTCGTTTATTACTGCATGATCATGTTCACTTGCCCTGAATTTGCATTGACCAGTGGTTATAAAATGTAACCGTGGCCTTGGTTTGGATTAAAAAACCACTTCAACCCATCTCAACTCATCCCACTACTATTTACTACTATTCACAAATTTCAACTCACAAATCTCACTACTATTTACAAACCATCTCAACTCACCTCAACTTATCTTTGAATTCAAACGGGGTCTCAAATCAACAATATATGTGAGTCAAAGGATGAAGTTCTGAAACTATAATTTATGAATCAAAGTCTTTTGTCCTTGAGCAATCGCATTGCATGGATGATGGAACCAATTTGCAATCCATTCTTCCAACTCATTAGTACTGGCCTTGGAACTTCGAATGGTATAGAGAATATAAATGAACTTGCATGGCTGGCTGTTCTTTTTCCACTTGGGTTTACCTGGTTATGTTCCTGTTTGTTTGATGGTTGCATTCTCATAATCCTTTTGGGAGGGGGAACTGAAATGTGGATGTGGTAAGAGAATATGGTATCAACTTCTAGAGCCAACGCGTACTACTTCATGTAACTCGGTAATTGTAAAATACATCCTAGCCAACACAGGTAAATTTTAACTTCTTATACTACTGCAATATTCAGAAGAAAATAATGGAGAGAATGAGGCAAACACACTTAATTCATTAAGAGCTTTATAAGCGAAACTCTTTCCAATTTCCAAACTCATCCTGCTCTTCTTTCAACTTCAACACAATTTTTGTATTATGCTAGTCATAAAGCCGCAGCACGATATGCAGGAAAATGGATAAAGTTAATAGATAAGATTAACATATGTAATTTGTAAACAATAAATAGAACAGAATCTCAATTTTAGTATCTTGTGTGATAAAGAAAAAAGAAAAGGGAAATGCTTTGGCTACAAAGGAATTTTACAAAATAAACACACGCGCTGATGTGGCTTGATGTAATATTTCAGATTATAAACTTATTTTTATTGTAAAATAAATATAACGTATTACATCAAGTCATGTTAGTTTATAAGTTTACTTTTATAAAATATGTTAACCGTAGCACTTATCTTAAAAAACCCTCACAAATTTTGCTTAAATAGAGAGAAAATCAAAGGATTATTTCCATGATATTCCTAGAAAGGTCAAAGGTTGTTTTGACTATAGACCGTGCGAGTCTTTTAAATATTCATACTCAGAGATTTGTGCAAAGGTGTTGCTCCACGCTGATTACTAAAATCCTCTTTAATGAAAACGCACCTTAAGATTTAATCCAAAATACCAATAAAACGAGATTTAATTCAAGATCATGAGAGAAGATATGGAAGATTCTGATATCGATGAACAGCATCAAAGCTCATTCATTATAGGCTAATGCTCCACAATTATGTATTTTAACAGATGTTCATGACATTAATCATTCAACTGAAGCTTAAATCTATCTAACCACCAAATGCTATCTTATCAACTTGAGTGTTAAATGAAGTTATTGCTCAAAATCCTAATGACACAAAAACCTTGAAATCCAAAACAGCAACTATCTTACTCCAAAACACATCAAAAATTGATCTTGATGCATCAAATTGGACTCATGATCTTACTTCAAATTCCCCTGCTCGTGTAAGAGCTCGAAAACCTTTGTAAGGGCGATTAGGTAGATTCTTCAGATCCAATTTATCTATTTGCAGGCCAGAGAGGGCAACACCCATTATTCTAAAAGCCACTTGAAATGTGGGAAATACATGAAGGCGCTCTAACCCTGTCTCAAGCACCAAGGTTCCAGACATTGAAGGGGCTTTGTCTTTAGGAATCCGTTCAATTGACCACAAGCAGGTCTGCATAAACAAGATAGAATCAAATTCCAAGGAGAGAAACAGCATATGTTTTACATTTTATGATCTTGAACTTGGAAGTTTAATGACTGCAAACAGCCAATATCATTTATAAAAAATCTAACTAGTAGTCTATGCAGCAGTAGATAACCAGAGATGCATATTCTGATATTCCAACTCAAACATTGTAGGCTTCCTCGTGTATGTATACAATGAATAAACCATGAGATGAAGTGCAGTACCGAATCTTCCCTCCAGACTAACAGCCAAAGGGGCCAGTATTTACACCAAATATATCACAAAAAAAACAAATACGTACCTTATTTGCAAGGATGTTTACTGTTCCATGATTTGAAGTCATATCAGCCGATAAAATGCAATGGGGCAGTTGAAATTGCACAGTTATGGAGTCAATTGTCTTTCCAGGATCATTTCGTATTCCAACCAACACATCGATACGACACGTCCCGCCGCCTGATGTTAGCTGTGGTTTTACATATATTGGAGTACTCTTCAGTTTTTTTACCCTGCATAAAGGTAGTTGTTGAAATTATAAATACATTTTATAGGACAAGTAAGACGCAGATGTACAGTGTTGTTGTCCATGTTTCCCTGAACCTACCTATGTCACCACATTTTCTTAGTACACAATTAATATGCCACTCGAAATATTTGCTAAAAGTACAGCAGAACTCCACATGAAGAAATAAGAATTAAGGGATTAATATCTCCTCAAAAGAAGATGCACCTGTAACTCATGAGCTTAAACTGTCCATCAGGAGGCACAAATGACATAATTTGATTGGACTCCCAAGGCCGAAACCGAACACAGGGATGGAATCTCACATCATCCAAGATGGAAGGGTTTGCAAATGAAAGAGTCAAATCTGGAAGACCTGAGAGATGGGAGTTCACTTGAACTTCCCCATAAATTTCGCATTTCACCAGTACTCCATCCCTAAGGAGAATTTGTAAGGGGAAAATTGATTAGCACCAAAGGTACGAAACAAGAGTGTAAAAATAATGAATAAATCTTCACAACCTCCTCACACTCCACACTCCATATTTTTTTTTAATTTTTATTATTTTTTTATTTTATCAAATATTTATTATATGTATAATAAATAAAAAAATTTGAAATAATTTAAAAAGAATAAACTCAAAAAAAATATTAAAAAATTAAAAAATTTTAAAAAAATGTGGAGTGTGGAGTGTGGTGGAGGTTGTGTAGCAAAACTCAAAAATAATTAGCATACTGTTCTAACTACTAAACTGGAAAGATTCTCTTTTGGTAAGTTCAATGGGAAAGCTTCTACAAGAGACATTCGAGGTTTCCATATTAAATACAATTTCCCACTGCCAACATTTAAATGAGGAAATGTCAGATCTTATCCCATTCAAAAACCTTTCAGAAAGCAACATGGAGAAGCAAAATTATATTCATTCACCAAAAAACATGTGATTTATACTTCCAAACAAGAATTAAATGCTACTGTCTCTTGGCTTGTGTAAAGAGTCATCAATTACCAAGAAAAAGGCATGTCCCTTCCCAACACTCAATTTCTCAAGTTATTATTATTCTGTTTTGCAAATTACTGTACATAACTTTTAGATTACATCCCCCCCCCCCCCCCCCCCCCCCCCCGGCCGGGCGGTGTCACACGAGGCAGCACTGGAATGCATGCTGCAGTGTGGTGATGTATAAATACCTGTACAGCTAATAATAAGACCTGAGTTGCTTAATCCAAACCAATAGATAAAGGATCACAGAAAGAGGCAATGTCCAATTAAAACTTGATATCATACCTGTTTATAGTTGCATCCATTTCTTCA
Organism: Juglans microcarpa x Juglans regia; assembly: GCF_004785595.1. Taxonomy (NCBI): domain Eukaryota; kingdom Viridiplantae; phylum Streptophyta; class Magnoliopsida; order Fagales; family Juglandaceae; genus Juglans; species Juglans microcarpa x Juglans regia. The sequence goes on along the minus strand of NC_054601.1, from coordinate 25,063,919 downwards.
ACAAGATCTACATAAACTTCATTATTAGCATATTTTGGGTCCGTTGTCCGCCATGGAACACATGATGCTGTTGCACCTGGAAGGGTTTCACTGACATTGGAACTATTACCAGTGACAACACTCAAAACTTTGCTAACAATGCTTGGTTGAGCTATCATCTCTCTCAGTATGTTAGGCTCCGTAGTGAGAGGGAAGCCATTGTCTATCATCTCATCCAGAAGCTGCATGTATAAACAAACATAACAGTGTATTCAACCAAAGAAAAGCCAAAAGAACAAGGAAAAACCTACATAACGAAAATTAACATGGAGAAATGGGGAACGGACTGAATCTAAAGTGGTCTTTTAGAATGAGAATGCTCTTAACTGAGTCTAAAGTGGAGACTCGTGAGTCGTGTGTTTCTTCTATGCCTTCCTTTTGAAAAGTAAAATGAACATTTACAATATAAAGTCAAAATTGCTATTTTTTTATAAGGAAAATGATATTCATTGAAAAGAGGCATAGTCCAAGTACACACTAGGAACTAGAAATCGATACAAGCAAATTATGAAGACTAATCACATTACAATCAATGACCAAAGACCAAGAAAATAGAATATTGAAGAAGAACCTTTTCAGCTCCTCCAAGGAATGCTCTAGATCTTCGAAACACCTACCATTCCTCTCCATCCAAAGGCACCACATAAAAAAATGAGGAATCATTTTCCACACCGCAGCAATATGAATATTACCCCGAAGACCTCTCCAACACCTAAAAGTCTCCGCTACCCTTCTAGGCATAATCCATGCCACACTGGTCCAGTTAAAGATATCATCCCACAAAAATCTGGCCACCTCACAATGTAACAATAATCCGTTGTTTCCCCATCTTTCTTACATAAATAACACCAACCCATAATGAAAATACCACATTTCCTCAAATTGTCAATGGCAAGAATATTCCCAAGGGAAACAGTCCAACCAAAGAAAGCAATTTTGGAAGGAACCTTACATATCCAAATACTCTTCCAAGGAAAATGGTTTACTATGATGACCCAAAAGAGCCTTTTAGAATGATCTAGCTGAAAAACACCTACTCACCCCCAGATTCCAAATCATCCTTTTGAGCGCACACTCTCAAAAGTGCTATTTCCTTGGCAAAGAGGATTAAAAAGTTAACCTCAACTAGTAGTTCAGTTCCAAATCACTAACCTTAACGTGTATAGACTGACAAATCCATCACCTAATGGATGAATAGTTCTGCATATTTTTTGAACTCTAAACCCATAGCACAAGTTATAGAAGAAAACCTCATGTAGATTAGTTTTATGGACATAATGTTGATGTGTGGCCTGGCTTCCTTCACAAAAAAGAAGTCAAGTCTAATACATATATGGGATTTATTTTGAGCGAGTATTTTGGGCCTCTTCACGTGAAATGATTTAGGTGCAATAAATGTGCCACCTTTCATGCACAGTTCCACATGTGATTGTTTTGGTTTTTAACCGACTTGAGTGCTTCTATCCCTGCCCTTGTGTACTCCAAAGCAACAATCAGCCTGGAAAGTTTATGTAATAAAAGTACCTCATATACAATGATAAAGTTATCCTTTATCACATCCTCATTCAACCCTCCAAGATAATCTGAGAGGACATCGGCTACTCTGCAAAGAAACTAAAAATAAATGATCGAGGGTCAAGAAATTTATTTTATTCAATGCAAGGATAAACACATTTTTAATCGATAAACAAAATTTTATTGATAATAGGGATAGGCAATAGCCCAAGTACGCAAAGATAAACACATTTTTAATTGAAAACTTTATAAGGCTAGAAGATCTACCTCGATGGCCATCAAAGGTGGCATCTCAACTTGAGTGCATGCTAAAAACGTGATCCCTTCACGAACAACTTGGAAAAGGTAATGTGTTGGGGATGCAATTACTGGTTGTAGCTATATAAAAAGCAGCAACCAAAGTATAAAAGATGGGTCAACAAACACACAAAACGGCCGCATCAAAATAATGCAGAAAAAATTGAAAATTGAAAGGAAATGAGAACCATATATTAAATAAAGAACACTGCTAAAAAAAACGTGGAATACAAAAAAATTATGAACACAATGTGAAATACAAGACTAGCATACACAAAAGTAACTATGTCAAACAAACTGGACTGCAGAAACTAAACTACGAATAAAAAACTTAAAAGCTTCCAACACAATACATAAGAGATTAAACGTGAAAACACAATAAATAAAATAAAATCAGTCTCAGATACAAATAAAACAGAAATTAACTAAGATTGACAACCAGGAATGAGAATTCAAAAACCGAAGAAAGTCTTTTTCTAAAAGCTTGAATTAGAAGAGCACAATTTAAGTAAGAAAACCAAACACAGAAAACAACTATGTTTAGCTCGAATTATTCTCTAAATTAAAGTAGAAAAATAAAGAAATTACCAAAAATTTAAATATAAAAACAAAGCTATACATTTTTCTTTTCTCAAAATAAGTAATTTACAGGTACCTTGAAGGAATCACCTTGAGAAATAGCCTGCTCCCAGAACCACGCACATATGGACCGGTCAACTCGATGCCCGGTTAGCTGTTTCTCCAGCATTACCTCTCTGTCCAACCCAAGATTGACAAAAATAAGCTTTCAACTTAAACCAGTCAAAGGAATTTACCACAAATCACGAGAAGATAACACAGTTCATGAAGAAAAATTAATGAATCCAAATCACAGCCTGGTATTTGTTTATCGGAAAAACCCAGTCTGGTATTCGACTTAAGGTCGACATGTTTTGGGTTTACATGTTCTGCAAGTCTTCGCAGCCAACAAATCTAAAGGGTCGGAATTGGAATCGCTTAGAATAATAAGCAAAAAGAAAAGAAAAGTTTAGTGCTTACCCGGAATCTGATAGAAGAAATATACACTGCAACATCTCTATCTGGATTCTGAAGCACAAGCTCGGATCGACCAAAAAAAAATGACCGGGACTGGGGACGCCAATGGCGTATATTAAAATAAAAACAAACCGTTTGTCTTATAACCGGTGTAAGAACGCAGGAAGAACCCTTTTTTTTTTAATTTTTTTGGGTGATCCAGTGTGTGTATATATATATATATATATATATATTTTCTTGCACTCTCTCTTTAGTTATAAGATTGTTATTTTTTTTAATGGAGTTATAAGATTGTTATTAATCAGCATAAATATTAACTAATTTCTAATTACTGAAAATAAGACTACTCGAAATTAGTTTGATCGAATTTAGTTTATTTAATAACTCATTCGTGAATACAAAATTATAATCAATTGTAAGTTATTTGTAAATACAAAATCATAATCGATTATTTAATCATACAATTCATATAAAACTTGGTTTGATTCGTATAAATTTATAGAAACTTGAATAAGTTTATATTTATTATTTTTTAATTTATAATATGAATATTGGGTATTTAAAAAGATAAAAGAAAACAATGTTCCTAATATTATGAATGTTGTTTGAATCCTTTATGATTAAAACTAACCAATTTGTTTTCAAATACTTTCCCATTTATTATAGACAAGTTAAGACCTTGCTTGAAACAAATAACAAGGAACAAGAGTTCAAGGCTCCGTCCCTCGTTTGGATTCAGAAAGTATTTCATATTTTCTCTTCTCATCATTACAACTTTTTCAAATTTCTACACAAAATATAATAAACAATTCAAATTTCAATTCAATAATAATATTAAAAAATAATATTCTAACAATATTTTTTTTCAACTTTTATCTTTTATTTAAAACCATCTCATCTCTCTTTAAATCCAAACCAGCAAATGCATATCAGTAGATGAAAAGAGAGTTTTTCTGAGCCCAAACAATAACCTTAATGCACATCAAATTAGGATGACAGTGGACATTGACACAATATCGATGCTTTTGGACAAACCATTCCACCGACTTGGTTTTACCGAATGATTGGAAATGGCAGAGAGCAGGACATGCAAATGGGAAATAGCATGCAAAAGACAGGATGCATTGATTAGATGAGGAAAAACTTATGTTCAAACTTTTGGCCAGGGAGGGCTCTAATGGGAAGCAGCCCCACTGAGAAGACAAGGCATCTTTGGATGATGACCAGTAGGCTCTTACCCATCATTGCAATCCAAAACTAAAATGAAGTGAATGATTTACAGGCAAAATATCATCTGATGCTTCTGATATTGCAATTCACATGCTTTTCATTCAAACCATTAACGAATTTAGACAGGAATATTAAACAAAAAGAAGTCGAGCAAAACTTCTAAGCTGTTGTTTGCCGTACAGTAAGGTTCCGGACTGAGGGGCAACATAATGAGCATTTACACGTTTCTCACTTCTCAAAGTCTTTCACAAATGCATTCCCGTTTTACTTCTCCAATGAATAACTCGGAGTCAGACAGCACTGAATATTGCTGACTGTATGGTGGATGATACCTGAGATGCAATGGTCTGAGAAGCAAATTGTTGAATCTTCTGCTTAGCATCTGAAAAGGACACCGTTTTTTTCATCGTGAGTCCCATATTAAAAATGATTTGGATAATTAGAACATAATATAGCTAAGCATCTGCACAAATGGTACAGGGTGGCAATAACACTACAAGTTGCAGCTGTAATTTGTATGCTCACTAAAGCATTTTTGGATGTTAAGCAAAAATGAAATCACTGCTTTGTTCTTTTTTCATATATATAAGTAAATATGTAATCCCTGCTTTGTGTTTCTCATTTGTTGCAGATGGGTATTTCTAGATTAATGCATTCATAGGTGAGTCATTTCAAATCCATGCACCCTAATATCTTTCATATTACTGAAGTTTCTAACTTATAATAACAAGTTACATGCTCCAACATCGCCCAAACCAAAATCACTTGAGAAAAAATGAAAGGAGAGCTATATGTTGATGCATCAAGCAATGCACATATAGAGCACGAGAGAAATTCAAAAGGCCCAAAGCAAATACAGGTACCGCAATGAGTCGCTATTGAAGTTTGCCTATTAACAGCATAAAAGCTCAACTGGAGTACTCTTCTTGGGTTTATACGAGTTCTTTAAACAAATCCCTATACTAGTTGTGCCAAATTAAACTAAGAACAATTAATCATCTTTCCTTCCATATTAATGTTCATCAGCATGCTCAGAAGACATCTATGATGAACACTCGCTCAAAACATGGTTGGAATCACCCAAACAGAAACCATGAACAGTGGAGTGTAAGCTACATTAAGCAGCACCCAATTTATAGGGCATCCATTGATTTATTCAACACCTAACCTAGATGTTACTTTTCTCAGGGAAAAAACTATCTTGTAGAAATCACATCTTACAGTCCAATCTCCAACCCCAAACTCCCCAAAAAATCTTCACAATGATAATTACCTTTCACAAAAATATTAATTAAAAATGATATACGGTTATTTATTCTTAGATTGTAGAGGGTAACATTGGAATGCCTATATTGGCTCATCTCAGGAAAGAGACATTTTAATAGGCCATACCCAGCAACTAATATTACAAGGTTATGATAAAAAATGAAAAAAACTGCTTGCACACCTTTACGGCATTTCGTAAAGCCAACAATATTTGCAATACTGAGGGTTAGACAAACTCCTATAACGAGAAGATAATCAGCCTGAAGCCTTATGAGAGAGAATATTGCCAGCACAATCCATGCAGCCGCCTAAAAAATACAGAATAGCAAGTTTAGACACTGAAACAAACTACATAAAAAGGCCTAACTACAAGCAGAAAGGTCCAGACCAGCTGTTCAAATTCTCGTCAGTTTTAAATTCTTAAACTCTAAATCCAATTACAAATATATTCTCGGTACCCTTTCTTACACAGACACTTCCAGGAAAAAAAATTATTTCTATTAACATCTAGCTGTCAAATCTCTTGCATTACAAGTGCACTCTTAGTTCAGTTTATTACACAGCATGTCAGAGGCAGAGCTGGGGGTGTGTGGTGAAGCCATGCAACCTCCAGAATTTGACCCCTAACCTCCAGCACCCCCAAATGGAAACTTCCAGTTACACCACTGCACTGCATGCACTTCTTCTTTTTTATTTTTTATATTTCTCGGGAGGGGGACAGCAGGTTATACTCATGCTATAATAAATCATATGTGGATTGTCACATGCTATAATAAATCATATTTGCTTACCGTAAGGTACAGGGTCCACCAGAATAGCCACGAATCTTTCTTGTTCATGCGGGCCAAGGACTAAAGCACAAACAAGCACCAACATATATGAGACTCTAGAACTAAAGAGAAAATAGAACTTGAGTATCACCACTAAGAGATATTTACCAGATGAAGTAAAGATAAGTTGATGCTAGAAAAGCATAACATACTAACCTCTTGGTCAAGGGATTCAAATTTCCATACACTCTCACCAAGATCATTTATCTCATTCCACCACCTTAAACCAACCAAGATACGGCCACTCACATTCTTGACTACCCAAAAATCAAGAGCAGCAAGAAGAACAGTCACCACAAAAATGATGACAAAATTACTAATAAATAAGGCAAAAAGTATGTAAAAGGCCAACGCTGCAGCCTGCCAAATCCAAAAAGAACGAATTCATGCACTGAAACATCTTCTCTCCTAATTCAAAAGGTGCAGAAACTGGGTACAGAGAAAAAAATTTTAAGAAAATAACCAGGTATATAGACCTTGAAGATAACATGAAAGAGACACGTCTTCGGGTGGGCGTAATTTTCTCCTGCATGCTGCACATGAGCGTAAAAGGATAATCATCTGAAATTGAGACAATATCTGACAAACCTTAAAAAAAAATGTCAATTTAGACATTTCTTCGACTTAACAAACTTCCAGATAGCAAGACTAAAAATCTTCACAAGAACCAGCAATGAAAGGTGCACTCAATAGTCCATGTCTACCACCCAAGAAAGTTAGCACTCCTTTTCATCCTAATGATAAAGGGATTCCAGACTAGTCCTTCTTGTGCCAAAAATTGAGTTACCATTGTCACATTCAGCTTTCAAGTTTATTTCATGACTTAATGCTGTTTATTGTTTTTCTTTCTATTTTACAAAAATAAAATGGAAAAATTTGTCATAAATAAGTTTTCCCAAATAATTATATTACGTTTACAGGGGTATTGCTTTCTTGGCCAACAACGATGGAAACTTTCTTCTTTTTAATATTTCCCCTTTTTTTCTCTCTTTCAATGCCAAGACCTTTCATAAGCATAATCCCAACTTTTTATCCTTTCCTTCATTTTCTCATAAACCAAAAGAACCCAATGAGAATCTCAACCATACTCAATATGGGCAACCGCCCAACACAGCAAACTAACTTAATTCATGCATTTAGCTTAATCAGGTGAATTTGATCATTTCTTAGTTTTATATTACAGCAAAAACTGTACGAGATATTCAAATCAGAAGGTGCAATTAATTCTCTCTTTCTTTTCCTAAACCTTGTCACAACAAAACGTAATGGCGAATCATCTAGCAACAACAAATACAACCCAAATCGAGTTCTGAAATCCAGATTTAACCACCTCCCAAAACCAAAGCTATCACCATATATTAGCCAAAATTTACAATTATAATACGCACGCTACACTAACACCATGCTTCAAAAATCTGAAGAGGTGACGTCGCAGAAGTGAGTAAACTCACCGGGTTGAGATCCATGCTGGGGAGGTTCAAGAATTTATCAGATGATTGGGGGCTTCTGGCTTCTTAAAATATCTCTTTCTCTCTCGCAATGATTTACTCGGTCGGAGAGCGAGACTTCAGACGGAAAAATTGGTCCTTCGGAGTTCGAACGGATTTCTTTTGTTTTGTTCAAGGCCCCTAGTTCGTAGATCCGATGTTTGTATTAGATTTGCAGAAGGTACCATAAATTTATTAAAAATTAATTGGTTTCCCCACATGCTGGCTTGTTTTCTGTTTTGTAGGGTGGGCAGCGGAGCTGCCCCCTACTCTGCCACCGTCCGCCCCACTCTCATATAGACAAGTGGGCTATTCCGCATCGCTTAGCAGATGTCGGGGGCGGGTTATTTGAGTCCCACATTATTCAAGTAAGACTCTTGTATTACTTTAGTCTCCTATATAAATGTTGACTTAAGAGGCCAATTCACAATATAATATTGTGAACAAGTCTAACAAATTTAAAAATTGATAACATAGTTTTTATCTTATCAGTTTTTAAATTATTATTATATATTTTAATTTTAATGTACAATTTAAATTATATACTAATTTGAGTTTGGGTCCGAAAAATTATTTTTGGACCAGTTTTAGGCCGAATGGAGCTTCAATACCCTTGAAGGGGGCGGGGGGCAGGGCGGATGGAATGTCCGCACCCGCCCCCACCTCTCGGGGGCAAGGTGCGGAGCTAGAAACACCACCCCTTGCATATGCAGGGGGCAGGATGCGGGGAAGGGTGACCCCGCCACCACATATGTGGGTATCACCCCTATAGTGTTTTGGATTAGATTCAGATCAACCATGAACCAGCCTCGTTGGGTTGATTTGACTTGATTTATGATAGCATATAAACAATTGTAAGTGCATTTTTCCGACTAAATAAAATGGCAAGAAATCGTTGATGCTCATTCAAATTGGATTTCAACCATTATTTAGGGTATGTTTGGAATCTTTTGATGTCAAATCCATTTTAATCTATCTAATGGGCACCAAGATGGAGCTAGTCTTAAAGATCATTTGCAAGTTTCAGATAGGTCAATTACAATGTCAATAGCTAAGAAGATCAAAAAAGCAATATAAGGATTGGTGCAATCTACTTGGGATGGAGCTAGCAAGAGCCCAACACACAAGATGAGCTTTAAAAAAAAAAAAACCAGTTTTGATCCACGTGATACAAGCTATGAAAGAGCAACATAAATTAGGGCCTATTATTATGTTTATGTGATTAAAGGCATTAGACTTGTTTATTTCATTAAAGAGATTTATTTTATTAGTTATAAGAATTAGTCTAGAATAATTGGGCTTGATGATGTTTGGCTCACATGTATTTTATTTTGTTGAACTAAGGTTTCAAGAAATTACTGTAGCTGCGGCACTATTCATTCAGGGGTAGTTTTGGAAGAAAGGACTTTATTTTGGTTAGGGTTTTAATTAGGTTTTGGTTTAAATACTCTTTGTAACCTCATTTTAACTAGTTTTATGAAACTTGATGAATTTATTCATTATGAGTTGAGTTTATCTCCTCTTGTTCTTGAATAAACTTTTGAACTTATCAAAGACAAATCACAAACTTGTGGCGTTCGTCCTTATAATTTAGGTTATTGAGACAAGTTCTTCAATGTGTCTAGATTTTCATATAATCTAGGTTATTGAAGCGAGTTCCTCAACGGGTCTAAATTTTCCATTGGCTTGATTTTGGTTTTTTTGGGTGAGTTTTCAAATTGATTGTGGGTTCAAGAGATTCTATTCCCACGGGTTCATATCATTTGGTATAAGAGCAAAGTTTCCAATTAGGTCTGATTCTATTTTTTAATTCTTGCATTTTAGGGCTTCATTGTTCTAGGGTTGTAAGAAACAAAAAAATAAAAAAAACAAAAACAAAAACAAAATGTAGGCTGCCAAAATTCTTAGGGTTTTTGGTATGGCTGAAATTTGTATCACCTAGGGTTTCAAAATTCTAGGGTTTCTTGCATCTCTAAGTTTGTCAATTACTTGGAGTGCCGTTCCATTTACTCTCTTTTACTTTATTGTCAATTTTTGTGTGCTTGAATTCAATTACTTGATTTTCACAATTAAATATTGTTGTTTGTGATTGAATTAGAGAAAATAAGAGAAAAGAAAAGAAAAGAAAAAAATGGTACCATATTCAAAGGTTGCTACATATTTACAATAAAGAGAAAGAAATATATTTGTTGATTGAGTTTTATCATCAAATGGGCTGAATACATCTTTCTAGTTAGTATCTTGTTTTATAATTACTCTTTCCCTCGTATAAATACCTTGAGTCTCGTGTCATTTTATTCCTTTCTTGTTTCTTGAACCTATTGCTGGTTGGAATAATAATACAAGGTTGTATTGTTTTGATTTAGTTCAACTAGTTCTTAAAGAACTTAAGCAAAAAAACTATTGAGGTAAAATTCAAGAGAGTGTGAAACTATTATAAAAAAAAATACAATTAAGAGTGAAACACGAGTGGAGTGTCATTATTCGAGTGTAAACACGTAAGGGAGTGTGAGGTTTTTCAGTAACATTCTTTTTGTGCAGCACATTACGATGTCTCATATGAGTGACTTATAGCCAGAGGAGATGGCAGATAACTTATTCTTTGTGTTGCAAGTCATGAAACAACAGTTTGAGCAGTTAAACTTGGTGTTGGGTGAAGTGTGAGAAATGATGGATCAACAAGATGCAGTGTGTAGAAAACTACAAGGTGCGATAGATATGAAGAGGCATGACCCAAGTGTCGAACATAAGTATAAGAATGAAGAGTATGGTGAGTCTCTTGTTGTTAGGCGTGCTCTCAATACACAAATTAAGATGGATGATACAGAGTAGCAGAGCGAGAATATTTTTCATACTAGATGCCACATCTACAACAATGTATGTAGTATGATTATTGATGGAAGGAGTTGTATTAATGTGGCTAGCACTACTTTAGTTGAGAAATTGAATTTACCTACCTTAAAACACCATAAACCATACAAGTTGCAGTGGTTGAGTGATTGTGGGGAGGTTAGGGTAAATAAGCAAGTACTAATTGTTTTTTCAATTGAAAAATACCAGGATGTGGTGTTTTGTGATGTAGTGCCTATGTATGGTGGCCATATTTTGTTGGGGAAGCTGTGGCAGTATGATAGGAAGGTGATCCATGATGGGTTAAGGAACATGTACAGTTTTTAAAAAGGATGTAAAAATAATCAAATTTGCTCTTTTAACTCCAACACAGGTCCATGAGGACCAACCAAAGTTGAAAAGTGAGATTAAAAAAAAAAAAAAAGTGTAAAAATAAGTATGGGATTGAGGAAAAAAGAAATAGTGAGACTGAAAGGAAAGAAAAAAAAATGAGAGAGAAAAAAGATGAGAGTGAGGCTGAAACCTCAAGAAAAAAAAAAGAATAAGTTGAAAAATAATTGAGGCCGAGAGTTCAAAAAAAGATGAGAGTGAAAGAAAAAAAGAGAGTAAAAAGAAAAAAGTTAGTGAGGAAAAAAATGAATGAGGTCGAAACATCAAGAGAAAGAGAGAGTGAAAAAGAAAATAGAGATGTGGCTGAGAGTCAAGAAAAAAGAGTGGAGTCAAGAGAGGAAAAAGAAATAGAGATTGCATAGAAAAACAGAAAAACAAAAGTGAGCTTTTATGCCAAGGCAAGCTTTTATACTAACGAATTTAACGACTCTTTTCCTAGTGTTGTTTCTTTATTGCAGGGATGTGAGGTCATGATTCCTAACGGTGTGTTTAGTGGATTGCCACCCACTAGAGAGATAGAACATTACATTGATTTTGTATCAGGTGCGACAATTCCTACCCGACCTTTCTTTAAAGAACATGAGTTATTGACGCACTTGAAGGGACAAAGTAAGTTGAATAGAATACATGCCAAGTGGGTGCAATTCATTGAGACATTTCCTCATGTAATTAAGTATACACAAGGTAAGGAAATTTTTGTAGTTGATGTTTTAGCAAGAAGGTATGTCCTTGTCATCATTTTAGATACAAAGTTATTGAGACTTGAATATGATAAGAAATTGTACGTTAATGATTATGGCTTGACTAGTGTGTATGGAGTACGTGAGAAAGCATCGTTTGGTCAGTTCTATAGACTAGATTGGTATTTGTTTAAAGAGAATAGACTTTGTAGGCTTACTAGTCTTATGCATGAGTTGCTTGTGCATGAATTTGGTTTGATGGATCATTTTGGTGTAAAAAAGATTTTAGACGTGTTGCATGAATGTTTGTGGGAGTATCATTTGCCAATCATTGACTTGATGCATGAATATTTGTGAGAGTATCATTTGTCTTTCATTGAATTTGCATATAATTGGAGTGGTCATTTTGGTATAAAGAAGATTTTAGACGTGTTGCATGAACGTTTGTGGAAGTATCATTTGCTAATCATTGACTTGTTGCATGAACACTTGTGAGAGTATCATTTGTCTTTCATTGAATTTGCATATAATTGGAGTGGTCATTTTAGTGTAAAGAAGATTTTAGACGTGTTGCATGAACTTTTGTGGGAGTATCATTTGTCATTCATTAACTTGTTGCATAAACGTTTGCGGGAGTATCATTTACCTTTCATTGAGTTTGCATATAATTGGAGTGATCATTTTGGTATAAGGAAGACTTTAGATGTATTTCATGAATATTTGTGGTAGTATTGTTTACCATTTATTGAGTTTACATATAATTGGAGTGTTCATGCTACTACTAAATTTTCACCTTTTGATATTGTTTATAAACTTAGTCTATTTACTCATTTAGATTTAATGCCCTTACCTGTTGATGATAGGAGTAGCTTGGATGGATTCTTCCAAATTCTTGAACAAATTAATAATAATGTATATCGAGTGGAGCTTCCAGGTAAGTATCATATTTCTGCTATTTTTAATGTTACTAACATTTTTCCCTTTAATGCAGGTGGAGATTCGAGATCGAATCCTTTTGAGGAGAGGGGGAATGATGGGCACCAAAATGAACCTAGTCTTAAAGATCCTTTGCAAGTTCTAGATGAGCCAATTATAAGGTCAAGAGCCAAGAAGATCAAGGAAGTAATGCAACGATTGATGCAATCCACTTAGGATGAAGCTAGCAAGAGCTAAACACACAAGATGGGCTTTAAGGAAGAATGAACCAGTTTTGATCCACGTGATACAAGTTATGGAAGAGTGCAATATAAATTAGGGCATATTATTATGTTTATGTGACTAAAGGCCTTGGACTTGTTTATTTCATTAAATGAGCTTATTTTATTAGTTATAGGAATTAATCTAGAATAATTAGGCTTGAGGATACTTGGCCCACATATGTTGTATTTTGTTGAACTAAGGTTTCAAGAAGTTACTGTAGCCACGTTACTGTAGCCGCGATAGTATTCATTCAGGAGTAGTTTTGGAAGAAATGACTTTATTTTGGTTAGGATTTTAATTAGGTTTTGTTTTAAATACTCTTTGTAACCTTATTTTAATTAGTTTTATGAAATTTGATTAATGTATTCATTGTGAGTTGAGTTTATCTCCTCTTGTTCTTGAATGAATTTTTGAACTTATTAAGAACAAATCACAACCTTTATGATGTTCTTTCTTATAATTTAGGTTCTTGAGACAGGATCTTCAACAGGTTTTAATTTTTCATTGGCTTGATGTTGGCTTTCTTGGGTAAGTTTTCAAATTGATTGTGGGTTCAAGGGATTACATTCCCACTGGTTCATATCACTATCTCAAATCAATCATTGATGAGATTTATTACTTTTTTAACTTTCTATAAAAAGTTAAATATAGTTCAACCTAGTTCATATATTCAAACATATATTTCAACCTACTTCATATATTTACATACATCTCAATGAGACAATACTATTTATAGATCAATTCAGATTATCTGAGATTATTTGAGTGTCCAAATGCAGTCTTAGACCCCCGACTCTATTAAAAGATCTACTAGATCCGTAAACAACTAATACTAATAGCTTAAGGTGAATTCAACCTTAATTTGAGTCCAAGATTTAGTACATGTCAAATTATGTTGGTGGAGTAAGTAGTTGATATACCTTTGATTTTGGTCATGCGTTATGTGAGTATATTGTTGAGGAAAACCGAGCACTGCTGTTCCTTTTCTTTTACATTCGATTCTCAGCTGGCGTCTACTGAACCCCAAGTTTGATTTACAAATTATTTCCCCACTTCGAGGTAAGTTATGTAATGAGTATATAATGAGGAAAGTTACGTCCTCACTTGAATAGTGACATGAGATGAGATGAATTGAAATAATTTATGAATAGTAATGAGATTATTAGTTGAAATTAGATGAGATGAGATGAGCTGTAATGATTTCATCTCACCTCTGTATCCAAACGAGTGGTTGTTTTTGTGAGACAGTTGAGATGGTCAGTGTTCACCATTTTGTTGTTTCTGTGAGGATAATAAAGGCAACAAAATCGTTTAGATCTAAACAAATTTTGTGTATGATCATCTTTTTCAAATGATAGATAAATAAAAAAAAGTCATTGTCTAAGGCTCTATTTGAATTCAAAGATGAGATGAAATGAGTTGAGATGGTTTGTAAATAGTAGTGAGATTGTTGAGATGAGTTGAGATGAGATGGTTTTTGAAAATTTTGTGTGTTTAGATTGAAAGTGAGATGAGATGATTTTAACTTTTTGGAAATGAGATAGATGTGGATCCCACAAATTATTGCATATTGTTTGTAATGATTTTGTTTTATTTATAAATATATTTATAAATAAGTAATAATAATTTATAAATTACCTACCCAATTTTTATTTTTTATAATATATTTCATAATAATATTATAAGATGACAATATTTTTTTCTAGCCAAATTATTTTGTAAAATATCAAATTGGAAATTTAATTATTTCGAAAATCATTAAATAATTATTTTATATATATAAAATAATTTTTTATAAATAACTTGTGCTTAAAGTGGCGGTGGGTGAAGGGGTGCGTGAAGGGTGGGTGAGGGGCTGAGGGGTTTTCATTACACCCATGAGAAAACAGTCCCTTCTAAAAAGCAAAAACTAACGGTCAAGAGGTATTTTGTCGTATATGAAACAGATGAGATGCATTTTACTATACCATTTGAATTGGAGATGGTTTTACCGTACGGGATATCTCCAAATCCAAACCGGGGCTAAGGCTATGTTTGGGTAGTGAGAATATCTGAGAAGTGTTGAGAATATTTGTGAATAGTTATGAGTAGAGATTGAAGTGAGTTTGTGGGTCCCATTGAGAGTATTTTGAGTTGTTTGGATGTGTGAAGTATGTTGAGTTGTTGACTTTTGTATAGGTAGTTGAAAAAGGTGTGGGACCCATAAATATTATAGTGATTTTATTTTTAGTAATAAATATTATAGTGATTTTATTATCTTAATAAATATTGTAGTGATTTTATTTTATTTTTATATATAATAATGATAAATATTATAATGATTTTATTTTTAATTTATATATAATAGTGATAAATATTATAATGATTTTATTTTTATATATATAATAGTAATAAATATTATAGTAATTTTATTTTTTATTTATATATTATAGTGATTTTATTTTTTATTTATGTATAATAGTGATAAATATTATAGTGATTTTATCTTTTATTTACATATAATAGTGATAAATATTTTAGTGATTTTATGTTTTATTTATATATTATAGTGATTTTATATTTTATTTATATATAATAGTGATAAATATTATAGTGGTTTTTGGAAAGATTTTGGTATGAAGATGGTTCATTGCGTTTAGCATGTGGAGTATTTCTAATAGTACGAGAATACTTGGAAAGTGTTGAGGTATGTTGGCTACCCAAACGTAGCCTAAGTTAGCAAAGTTGAAGCTTTTTTTTTTCTTAAAAAAAAAAAATCAAAATAGAGATACAAGAAGATGGGATAGGGTGCTCCATACAAAAATCTCATCACGGTAATTACAATGCTCAAAGAGAGAGGAGGAAAAAAAAAAAAAAAAAAAAAAAAAACAACATACCAAGAGTTTGGGTCCATGTATCGAGCAAATGAGGGAATCGGCAAAGGCGGTTTGCATTGATCCTACAAGTGGATCAATTGGTTGTGGCTTCAAACCATAACCGATAAGTGGCAATACTAATTAATTATTCTAGTGCATTTTTATAGAAGAATTCTACTTTCACTGTCTCTATATTCTTGTTCGAAAAAAGCAAAAAGATAGCCAGATGGTTAGAGACGAAACATTCTAGTGTATTTGAGCGCAATAAAAGTTTACATCACCCCTTGATAAAGTCCTTCTCTCTCTCTCTAGTAGTCTTTGGAAAAGTTCAGATAGTCTTGCAAATGAACATTTATCTTATGCTAATAGTAGAATAAGAAGCGAAATTTTCAATACATGACCGTGTGATGATCCCGTAGTGATGTTTTTCTTTTAAAATTAAATTATCTCAAGCATGCATCATCAGGTTTGTAAAATATTAAAAGCAAGCCACAGTTTTAACCTAGAATGAGCTCCAGAAGATGAACATTAGATAGTCTGCTCACTGCCTCGTTTGTTTTCGTAAATGAGATGAGTTGAAATAAAAGTTAAAAATTGAATAAAATATTGTTAGAATGTATTTTTTAATATTATTTTTATTTTAAGATTTGAAAAAGTTGAATTGTTTATTTTATTTTATTTGGAAATTTGAGAAAATTGTAATAACTAAATGAAATGAATTGAGAAACTTGAATTCAAGTTATTGGATGGCCTTGCCGATTCCGACAACCTAGCTGACTTGATTCTTGGGAAGAGTCTTGTCCTGACCTACTTTCATTCCTGCCTTTGATTCATTTCTAGTGTTTTCTTCTTTCATCCAACTTATTTTTCCATTCAAGTTGAGAAACAATAACCACACCAATGTTAAGTAATTTTGACAATCGCAAACACAATGCTATCTTTGCAAAACGAAAACTGAACTTGCACACGCCAATTTCAGCTCTGTGTCTGTGTTCACATAACGAAAAATGTACGTGAATATGGTCTTTCGAATATATAACACGTTTCAAGATATATGAAACTGAGATCCTTTTCAATTGTTAGATCGAATTGCATAATTCAATACTCATAAAGATAGACACAATATTAAATGCTGACGTCGGATCTAAACTATCCAAAAAACTGTATACAAACAATATCAACTACTATAGAGTCCCTTCGTCTCTAATTATCTCAAAAAATTACTATAGACACAAAAATATTATATAAAATAAATCTACAAACTGACGTGATTTATAGAATCCGTTAGATCTAATTTATAATAAAAATAACTTTACAATCTGACATACCACATTAACTTACATCAGTTTATAGATTTATTTTTATATAATCTCTTTGTAACTAAAATATTTTCCTTCCAAATAACTTTACACTAAAATCTTCCTGGCCCATGGATAATAAATTTTAGGAAGCCCATCCACAAAAAAAAAAAAAAAAAAAAAAAAAAAAAAACTTGTTGTAGATATGGTGAGAAAGCCCAAAAGAATGATCCAAGACAAGTGGCGCTCTAACATCCTTACCAATATTCAAATTCCAATGGCTTGAATCTGAATCCATCTGCTACCTAATCTTACTGATCTATCTACACGTCTTGATTTTTCTTTCTTTTGATGGCAATAAGACGTGGCCCTATAGTTATGAACTTATGACAGCATGATTATCTTTTTATTTTTTATTTTAATTATTATCTCAAGAGACGTTACATTTTAGGAGCATTTGTTGCACCAAATCCATGTAGTAGGTTCTCGAGGTGGCAATTTCATGAGCCATTCATGGCCCCATTCTTTTCAATACCTTCATTTCACTTTCTTTCACGAGTTATGTTACTCATCATTCTTATATTATATATTAAAATAAATAAAAAAATAAAAATAAATATATGATATAAAGATGACAAATATAATTTCTCTTTTTCAATTGTAATATTAGATACAGTCTTAAAGTATGTAATACTTGTACATGCATTTTAAAAAAATATAGAGTTTACTATTAAAAAAATAATTTTTTTATGTAAATCTTAAATTTATTATTATTTTTAAATGAATGAAGCGTATCACAATAAATATATTTTCATTTAAAATATACGCCGTTAGTGGGATTTCTTTCCTCTTCTACGTCAAACATTTGTTAATATTTGACCTTTCTATGTTGATTTTTTTGCAATAAATTAATGGCTCAAATTAAGGAGTGACAAAGGAAAGAAATCTTTAAAAAAATGCTATCAAAGAAAAAAAGTTAATAAAAGAAATATTAATTTATTCTAAATAAAATACAATTATAGGCTTATTCAAAAAGAACTCCAAGAATTATGATGGAATATTCTCAAAAACACTGTCCCTAGTCATATTACAGCTATTTCGGAGGTTTTAATAATAATTGAAAAAAAAAAAGTCTAAAATATTATCCAAACTAAATTGGTCGGTTTAGTCCAAGTCAAAAAATACCCATGCAACGTGATCCCTTTTATGTTACGAATTTATTTATTGCATTGTCCCCACAAATATAGTTTTTTTAGTTATTTTATTAAATAAGTTACCTCTTTTAGACCAACCAACAATACTAGAGAAAAAAGTTTTAGCCACGTGGCGGAACACCGTCCACTGAATCATAAGCCGACACGTTGCCTCCTAGTACACGTGGCAAAAATTTATTTTGTGACCCTACTTGACCGTTTTGACTTTACGGCTCATTTCGCTTACCAAAACGAGGATTATATTGTATATTACTAATTTAAACAGAAAGACAACCTATGAGAACGCCACGTTTCAAAGTTTCGGTGTACGTGCCTCAAGTTCGTGGGAGTTTCGCGTGCAGCGGTTAGAAGCCACTGGCTCTGCACTCTCTAGTGGTTTGGTCAGCAGCGGTAGTTAACCAGTAAATATGCATTTTTTTTTTAAATATTTAAATTTCTAAAAATTATGAGATTCATATGGGGTGTAACGGCCAAGGTCTAGTCTGATTTTAGATAAAATTTAAGATCGAATTGATATGTATCAGTTTTGTATCTTTTAAAATTGATTATGCATTTGTTACATTTTTAAACTGGTACGTTCGATTTTACGAGTTTTCAATCTGGTTCGATCCAGTTTTAATAAAATAAAAATTTATCATAAAAAAATCTGTTTATACAAAAAAAAAAAAAAACCTGTTTAAAAAAATTTACTATGTAAAAGAAATTTTACTATAAAAAAACTGTAAGTATCAACTTTAATAAGAATAATTCTTTTATTTAAAAAAATGGTGGTGGATAAAATGACATATCTCAGATGTTCTAAAACAAAATAAGCAAACTGAAGTAAATATAGTACGGAAATAATGAAACTTAAAAAATACTATAATGAGTATCAATGTATCATTATTCACTGTCTAATGAGGTAAACCATAAGTATAGACTATGACATCCAGAATTGACAACTTCATACATGTCTATTAACTCTTGTGCAATACTTGTGCGACATTTTGTATGCAATCTCAAGAGGTTGTGATGATTAAGGAAAAAAAAAGCAGTGGGTAGTATTTAGAACAACAAGAAGAATTTAACCGGAATTCAAGAAGCTAGAAGAGAGAATAGAAAAAAAAAATAGTATTATATATAATTATAATTTATATAATTATTTTAGAAATCGGTTTCGGACTGGACTAGTTCTGTTGGGAAAATCAACACAGCGGAAGGGATAAAAGCGGTAATAAAGAGTACACTCTACGCACTCAGTGACACCAAGAATTTAACGTGGTTCGGCAACTGCCTACATCCACAGAAAAGAGCTTCACTATTAAATAGTGGTACACAAGAAAATATTATAGAGGAGGAGGATCACACTCCACTCAACTCAACTCAACTCTCTTCTTTTCTCTCAGAGCTTTCCAGGCTCTCTCTCTTTTCTCTTCTCTTCCTTGGGTGTATCAGAAGCTCTCGCATGGAGTTTCAATTTATAAGCGAATGTATATCGCATTACCGTGTGAATGCATTCAATAGACAGTTGGGCGCTAGGCGCTGGGCGCTGCACGCTGCAGGTTGAGAAGCAAGCAGTCATTGTTGACTGCTTGCTTGGGGCAGGGACTTCAACAATTCTCCCCCTCCATGCCCATTTACCTAGATGCTATCCATCCCAGCTATGTCTCTGCATATCTCATGCTTCTCACTTGTAACCACCTTCATCAGTATGTTCGCTGGATTCTCTTTCGTATGGATCTTCACAAGCTTCAATAGCTGTTGTTCCATCGCTTCGCGTATCCAATGATAGCGGATATCAATATGCTTGGTGCGGGAGTGGTACATTGAATTCTTGCTCAAATCTAGAGCACTTTGACTATCACAATGTACCGTGTAGTCTTCTTGATTAACTCCTAGTTCTTGGAGAAAACGCTTCATCCACAACATTTCTTTCCCAGCTTCTGCTGCGGCAATGTACTCTGCCTCAGTTGTAGATAAAGCAACACACTTCTGCAATTTAGACTGCCAAGAGACAGCTCCTCCTGCAAAAGTGAAGAGAAATCCTGAAGTAGATTTCCTGCTATCCAGATCTCTAGCCATATCTGAATCTGTATAGCCTTCCAGAACTGGTTTAGCTCTCCCAAAACACAAGCACATCTTCGATGTACCTTTTAGGTACCTGAGAATCCACTTGACTGCTTCCCAATGATCCTTTCCTGGATTTGAAAGGAATCTGCTCACCATGCCTACAGCATGAGCAATATCTGGTCTGGTACAAACCATTGCATACATCAGGCTTCCTACTGCTGAAGAGTAGGGAATTACTTCCATTTCTTCAATTTCTTTCTTTGAAGAAGGACACGAGCTCTTGCTCAACTTGAAGTGGTTAGCAAGTGGAGTATTGACTGGCTTAGCATCTCCCATGTTGAAACGTCTGATGACCCGTTCAACATATTTTTGTTGTGATAGCCACACCCTTTTGACATTCCTATCACGAACAATCTTCATGCCCAAAAGTTGCTGTGCTGGGCCTAAGTCCTTCATGTCAAAGGACTTGGATAGTTCCTTCTTTAGTTTGTTAATCTTGGACCTATCCTCACCAACGATTAACATATCATCAACATAAAGAAGGAGTATGACAAACTTGTCATCCTGGAACCTTCGAACATAGACACACTGATCTGCAACAAGTCTCTTGTAACCATGACTCATCATGAATGAGTCGAACTTCTTGTACCATTGCCTCGGCGCTTGCTTGAGGCCATAGAGACTCTTCTTTAGCTTGCAGATTAAGTGATCTTTCCCTGGAGCTTCAAACCCTTCTGGTTGCTCCATATAGATTACTTCCTCCAAATCTCCATGGAGAAAGGCTGTCTTCACATCCATCTGTTCGAGTTCCAAATTCAAGCTGGCTACCAATCTGAGTATGACTCGGATTGACATCATTTTCACCACCAGAGAAAATATCTCGTCAAAGTCGATTCCCTTCTTATGTTGGAATCCTTTGACAACCAATCTGGCCTTGTGCTTTATCAGCTTTCCTTAGCCATTTTTCTTCAGCTTGAACACCCATTTGCTCTTTAGGGCTTTCTTTCCTTCAGGAAGTTTCACCAACTCATAGGTCTGATTTTTCTGCAAAGAACTCATCTCTTCTTGCATTGCCTGCACCCATAGGCTTCTATCAGCATGAGTTTGAACTTCCTGGAAGCTCTCCGGCTCCCCCTCATCAGTAAGCAGAATATAGTCTGATTCCGGATATCTCATCGACGGAATCAGTAGGCAGCCTCTTGCCGATCTTCTTGGTTGAGTTTCATCAACCAAAGGAGGTTCATCACCATCTAACCCTTGTGGTGGTACACCAGCTGCTGGTGGAGGGGGTTCTTGCTCCCCCTGCTCAACACCCTGAGCTTCTTCTTCTGCTTCTGGATCTCGATCCTGCATATCCTCATTATCTGTGGCGAACTGTAATGGTGCAGGATGTGTATAGGAACTAAGCTCTACTGACATCGAGGAAGCTTCAGTTCCTATATGTTGGTTTTCATGGAATACAACGTCCCTACTTCTGACAATTCTCTTTGTCACTGGATCCCATAATTTGTATCCGAATTCTTCATCTCCATATCCAACAAAGATACATGGAGTTGACTTGACATCGAGCTTCTGTCTCAGCTCATTGGATACGTGTGCAAAGGCTTTGCACCCAAACACTCTCAGGTGAGAGTAAGAGACATCTTTTCCAGACCAAACCTTTTCAGGATCTTCAAATTCCAGTGGTGCGGAAGGTGATCTATTGATCAGGTAACAGGCAGCACGAACAGCTTCACCCCAGAATGGCTTTGGTAACTTAGCCATACTGAGCATGCATCTTGTTCTTTCAATGATGGTCCGATTCATTCTTTCGGCTACACCATTGTGCTGAGGGGTATATGGGACCGTCTTCTCATGTCGAATACCGCGATCAGCGCAGTATGCAGCGAACCTTTTGGAAACATATTCTCCTCCATTGTCCGTTCGCAGGCACTTCAACTTCTTTCCCTTCTCTCTTTCCACTAGGGTGTGGAAATTCTTGAAGTGCTCGAAGACCTGATCCTTTTACTTCAAAACATATACCCAGACCTTTCGTGAAGTATCATCAATGAATGTCACGAAATATCTGTTACCTCCCAATGACTCTTCTTCCATGGGACCACATACATCAGAGTGTACCAGACTCAACAACTCTGATCTTCTCTTTGTAGAGGAATTGAACGAGACTCTGCGTTGTTTGCCAAACAAACAGTACTCACAAGGGTTTAACGCTATTCCTTTGGCAACCTTGATGAGTGCCTTCTTCGCAAGCGTATCCAACCCTTTCTCACCCATGTGTCCGAGTCTCTTGTGCCACAGATTCGGTGATGCCTCGTCTTCCGCTGCATTGAGGCTATCAGTATCAATCTTCACATGGGTCTTGTATAACGTACCGCAAATATGTCCTCGGGCGACAACCATGGCACCTTGTGATAGCTTCCAAGTGCCATTGCTGAAGTAGCTGTCATAGCCCTGTCGATCAAGGGCTGTTCCCGAAATCAGGTTGAGCCGAAGGTCAGGAATGTGTCGAACATCTTTCAACACCATGGTACAACCAACGTTGGTTTTTATCTGCACTTCGCCAACTCCCACGATCTTCGAGGAACTGGCGTTTCCCATCTTTACCGTACCAAAGTATCCTGCTTTGTACGTAGTGAAAAATTCACTATGGGAAGTGGCATGGTATGATGCTGCTGTGTCTACCACCCACTCAACATCATGGCTTGCAACGTGCAGACATGTCTCGTCACTGGTGGAGAGTATTGCCACATCTCCCGACAGAGTGACAAGGGTTTCACCATCTTCTTTCTTCAGCTTACTGCTTTTACCTTACTCCTTTAAAAACTTGCGGCAGTTTTTCCTTATGTGGCCTTCTTTGCCACAATGGTAACATTTCATGTTACCCGTCTGCTGGTTCCTGCTACTGCTGGACCTTCCACGTGGTTGAGACTTCCCTCTGTTTCTGCCTCCACTTCTCCCTCTATCATCACCTCGAGGCCTTTCTTTACTCTCAGTGACAAGGACATGAGTTTGATTCATGCTTGTCTCTTTTCGTCTGGCCTCCTCATTAAACAGGGCATCCTTAACCATCGTCATGGTAAGTTTGTCATCTGGAGTAGAGTTACTGAGGGAGACCACCAGCGTCTCCCAACTATCTGGTAACGAACTGAGAAGTAGCAGAGCTTGTTCTTCATCGCCAAGATTCAGGTTGACAGATCCGAGCTGGTTAACTAGGTTTTGAAATTCGCTAGTGTGCTCGGCAACAGAGGTGTCGCTCTTCAACTTCAAGTTAACAAGCCGTCTCATCAAGAGGGCCTTGTTTCGAGCAGTCTTAGCTTGATACATATCCTCCAACTTTTTCCAGAGGCTATATGCATCTGTCTCCTGGGCCACGTGGTGAAAAACACTATGGTCAATCCATTGTCTGATCTGACCGATAGTCTTCTTGTGCATCTTTCTCCACACTTGATCCGTAACTTCATCTGGCTTCTTCCCTTCATCTTTCAAAGGGTCAGACAGATCTTTACAGTTCAATAGATCCTCCATCCGAGGCCTCCAAAGACTGTAGTTTGAGGCAGTCAGCTTTATCATGGCGCCTGATGCTGAATCCTCCATGAATTTAGACTGATTCTAAATACAAAATGCAAGTACAGGATCTTTGAAGTGGAATATCGCAAAATGGACAGCACCGTTGTGTCCGGAACGCTTGATTTTGTTGGAAACGAGTCTTGTTTCGTCAAAATCGGACTCAGATAGCACAAGGAATGAGCAAAAGAACCAAAACAGGAACACTGTCGCGCGTGTAGCACGTGGCGCGACTAAAAGCGCGTAGGCGCGTGTTCTTCACGCGCCAGAACCTCACTGGAGCGCGTGGAACGTGTAGGCGCGTGTAACTCACGCATTTTCTGGGTCAATAGAAGTGTCAGGCGAGTGAACTTCACACGCAAGGGCCTCTCTGGAGCGCGTGCGGCGCGTGCCGAGAGTGGGTGTAACGCGCTTGTTCCTCTCCTGGGCGCGTGCAGCGCGTGTCGAGAGTGGACTCACTCTCCGATCTTCAGACGGCGCGTGGGAGAGCGTGCGGCGTCCGTCCGGCCTCTAGTTTCACCGCCTTTTCTTGTCTCGATGAGACGAACACAGTGGTATGCTCAAATTTGAAAACTGAGCTACACAATAAACGAGTTTTCTGTAAAAAAAAACTCTTCCCAACAATCACTCTGATACCACTTGTTGGGGAAATCAATACAACGGAAAGGATAAAAGTGATAATAAAAGAGTACACTCTACGCACTCAGTGACACCAAGAATTTAACGTGGTTCGGCAACTGCCTACATCCACAGAAAAGAGCTTCACTATTAAATAGTGGTACACAAGAAAATATTACAGAGGAGGAGGATCACACTCCACTCAACTCAACTCTCTTCTTTTCTCTCAGAGCTCTCCAGGCTCTCTCTCTTTTCTCTTCTCTTCCTTGGGTGTATCAGAAGCTCTCGCATGGAGCTTCAATTTATAAGCGAATGTATATCGCATTGCCGTGTGAATGCATTTAATATGCATTCAATAGACAGTTGGGCGCTAGGCGCTAGGCGCTGCACGCTGGAGGTTGAGAAGCAAGCAGTCATTGTTGACTGCTTGCTTGGGGCAGGGACTTCAACAAGTTCTACCGGTTCGGGCCGGTCTGGTCTGATTTTTCGATTAAAATTTACACCCTGATAAAACTGTCGATCTCTCAATATTTATAATTTTAAATATTATGAGATTCATAACACTGTCTATCTGTCTTAATTACATAAAAGATCTTCAATAAATAAATAAAATCTTGGTGCCTAGAATCTTCTTGGCCATTTGTAAATATGTAAGTAAATCAATTCATACCGTTACAAAAAATAGAATGGTATAAGCACAATAATTATTTTAAATAATAAGATGATATATATATATATATATAAGAAAGACCTAAATTCAAACTTTAAACCAATTGATGAATTATGTACATGTATTTATATGTGTTATGAAGATGCAAAGACATGATTAATGAGTTTAAGTTTTGAGTTGTCCTCCTACTTGTGTCGGTTCTATTAAGATATTCAAACCTCAACCCAACAATGTAAAAAAAACATAATTCCCACTTACTAGGTGACTATAAGTAGCCAATTAGTTAGATTTAGAACATTTTTAATGACATAATTCAATTTTGGGACCAATAGAAAGCAAATGATCTTAAATAAAATGTCATTTTATTAACCAGACATTTATTCTTAAAATTGAGAAGAGTTGTCAAACTTTAAGACCAATTGGTGCTTTTTTTTAAAAAAAATTCTCAATATAAATACGGTTAAACCCAATTTCGCCGATTTCATTCCCAATTTTACCGATTTCATCGATACCCATTTCGGCAATTACGAGAAGATCAAAGTTGACAAATTCCATACTTTATTCTCTACATTTATTATCCTGCCCCTTCGCGGACCGCTCAATTCCTTCAATTTCTCTCTCACCGTCGGATCAGATCCCGGATCTCTCTCTCTCTCTCGTTTCAGATAAGTAATTAATTACTGGAATTTATAAAGTAACGTCGTGAGTCATCATGGGTAGAATTATAAATTTAGAACCACATTAGTCTAAGCGATGCCGTTTAATCGGTGCTCTACGTACCTTTACCTTACCGACAAGTCACAAGAACAAATATATTTAATATTTTTTATTTAATTACCATAATCTTCAACGTTACACCTAATCAAATCAACCCAAAATCCTATATAAACCCACGCCACCCCCCCAAGCTTCAAGTCCTCCACACAAAACATCCATCTCACTCTGACTGCAAACTTTTTCTTCTCAAACACATTTTCTCATCATCCAAACAAACGAACAAAACCATTTTCTTTTCTCAACTCCAAAACCTCATCCTCATTACCCTTTTTCTTCCTTAATTTCCCTAGAAAAATAAACTGTTTTTCTTCCTGACCAAACACTCTAAAAGCTAGCCTTCTGATCAAATCCGTTCACCCGGTCTTTGTTCATATCATCCTTAATTTCTCCAAAAAACCAACTTCAAATGGCTCATGACATCACCACCACCGGGCTAACCAAGGCCGCAAGCATGCCCACCAGGGCATACGTTACGTTCTTGGCAGGCAACGGGGACTACGTGAAAGGTGTGGTCGGGTTGGCAAAGGGCCTGAGAAAGGCAAAGAGTAAGTACCCACTAGTGGTGGCAATCTTGCCGGACGTGCCCGAGGAGCACCGTGACATTCTGGTGTCTCAGGGTTGCATAGTGAAGGAGATTGAGCCGGTTTACCCACCTGAGAACCAAACCCAGTTTGCCATGGCATATTACGTTATCAATTACTCCAAGCTTCGTATTTGGGAGGTATGCATGCTTTGTACAGTAGTAATTCATTTTCTAATTTTTCATGGTTTACACGTATTTTCTGCTTTATGTCACTGCTAGTTAGTTTGCGTGTGGGGTTGTGACACTTGCTCCAGGGTTTCAAGAGCCTGTGCTCTGTTCTAGATAAGGCTTGGTTTTATCTCAAATAAAAGTAGATTAGTCGGCTCGGTTCCTCATCCAGATATTGTGGAAAAAGTTTTTTCTAGAAACATATCCATTTGAAGCCAAGCTTGTCTTTCGTCAGCTTGTGCAACCAAACAATCCTTCATACTTTTGCTTTGACCACCTTTTAGCCTTTTCTTGTACATGCTCTTCCAGTGAAAGTGTGTACGAAAATATTCATGACGGCGACATACTTTTTTTGTAAAAGAAACGAAATTTATTGTTTTTTTTTTGTCCTACCTGCATGATTTTCTATATCATTGTAAGTGGTGCTTATTTTGATGTTTTGCTACGGTGGAAATTGCAGTTTGTGGAGTACAGCAAGATGATCTACCTAGACGGAGATATCCAAGTTTTTGAGAATATAGATCACCTCTTTGATCTCCCAGACAACTACTTCTATGCAGTGATGGATTGCTTTTGTGAGAAAACATGGAGCCACAGTCCACAATACAAGGTTGGCTACTGCCAGCAGTGCCCAGACAAGGTCAAGTGGCCTGCTGAGTTAGGCCCCAAGCCTCCCCTCTACTTCAATGCTGGCATGTTTGTGTATGAACCCAACATGACCGCATACCATGACCTCCTCAGGACACTCAAAACTACCCCTCCTACCCCTTTTGCTGAGCAGGTAATTCTCAAAACTTCATGACTCAGGAGTGGTTTTTAGTTGATCAAATCAATTATCAAACCCAAAAATATATTTATGCTTCTTTCAGGACCTTCTGAACATGTTCTTTAGGGATGTTTACAAGCCAATCCCTCCAGTTTACAACCTTGTCCTGGCCTTGATGTGGCGCCACCCAGAGAACATCGAGCTTGACAAGGTCAAAGTTGTTCACTACTGTGCTGCTGTGAGTATCCACTTTTTTTTTATGAGAACAATCCCAGAGTTTTGTATACACTACTGTTGTTTCTAGGAACGATAGTCTTCTAACGGTGAATTTGGTTGGTTCTTTAGGGGTCAAAGCCATGGAGGTATACTGGGGAGGAACGGAACATGGACAGGGAAGACATCAAGATGCTGGTGAAGAAATGGTGGGACATATACAACGATGAGTCATTGGACTACAAGAATACCGTGCCTGCAGGAGAGGCTGGAGCAGGGGATGAACAGAAGAACCTGCAAGCATTTTTTCCGGCGCTTTCCGATGCTGATGTCGTTAACCACGTTTCAGCCCCATCCGCCGCTTAGTGCTTGTGTAGGTTTTATTTTGTTGAAGGGTTGGTTTTGGTCTTTCTGTTTTTTAAGTGGAAGACCTTCCTATACATGTAACTTGTAAGTAATATTGTATCGGTTGGTTTTGGTCTTCTTTATTTTTAAGTAGAAGACCTTCCTATTATTTTTTTCATTAGGATTGTTAAAGACTTTTGGGTCCTGCTTGCCATTCCTTGGCCATTGTTTGGGTTTCTTCATATTTTCTGTTTTATCAGATACAAATATTTAAGTATCTGTGATGTTGCTCTCTCTCTCTCTCTCTCTCTAAGAAAAGTTTGAAGCATATTTGTAACTCCCAAGTTCAACTCAATTGCAATATTGTGAAGTTCAAATAGCAAAGGACAGTCCAGACTCCATAACCCAACAACAGGTACCATTAGATTCTAAAATGCTTCTTCATAAAACTAAATTTCAGTAGGTTAAAACAATGAAAATATAAAATACTTGGCATAATTGGGTAACTAAAGATACTCAAAAGTACCAGTCCACACTCATATGAGGCTTACTAGATATGCAAGACTTAGACCGCAATAAATATCTCCAGCTTCATGCATGCATAAATTTTTCACCTTGAAATCTCCTAGATCACAACCTCAGCAAAGCTTGAGATGACACAACACTACTAGCAAAAACTTAACACAGTAACTAACAAACGTTGGTGATCGGATGAGGCTTGAGAGATTACCAACACGTTATTGC
The DNA here is from genome assembly GCF_004785595.1 of Juglans microcarpa x Juglans regia. Classification (NCBI taxonomy): domain Eukaryota; kingdom Viridiplantae; phylum Streptophyta; class Magnoliopsida; order Fagales; family Juglandaceae; genus Juglans; species Juglans microcarpa x Juglans regia. The sequence continues at coordinate 25,035,236 of NC_054601.1, read as the reverse complement.
GTGACTAATTATCGAGTTTCTTGTATATAATTAACGCCTACTATAAAGCAGCCTTAATAATTGCAGTGTTTGATCCATTGTATGTTGTTAAATCAAAATTAATTACCGGTAAGTGATTCGGAAGCCCAACTTTTTGTATTTTCCATGGAACCAGTCACTGAACTTTTTGTTTCAAAACTCACTTTCTGTGTTTTTATACCTTTCAATGAACTATAGAGATTATTTAGCATCTTCGTTTTCTTTATGTTTATGTCTGGGTGTGTATGTATTAGTAGAGATTCTTGAATGAAGCCTTTGAGAAACTCAGCAGTGAGCATGCATAGAAAGATATGGATGAAAATGACAATGTGATTGTTTTGTAGGTTTGCGTACAACAATGTATTTAGGTATGAATGTAAGTGAAGGAGAAGGTCACATTTATAAAACCTTAAGACCTTGCAATGTTTCGAAAGTACATGTTGCAGGCAATGGTTCAAAACAACGGGATGGATATAAAGCCAGCCCATGAAGGTAGGCCATGAAGTATAAATTTCAACCATCCACCTATACAACTTTGCTAAGAAAATGCAGGTTTTTATTTTTAATTTTTTTTATTTTGTAAATGCGGGTAATGTTAAAAGTATCTGAATCTTGATTTTTTTTTTTCATTATTTACTTCCTTTGCTGAGAGATCTAAGATTGCAAACATTCCATTTTATTGGACCTAGCACAAGTAGGGCCTTGACTTAGGTGGGCATGAAAATAAGAGCTGGTTCCTTCCATCTTTCAGGCGGTAGGATATATTGATTGAGTTATGAATCCTAATAAGAGGAGATCAAGAATCTATATATTAATGATTATAATTATTCAATTCTAATTTCAATTTTAGTCAAATTTAAACGGGAAGATAAGAGTATTATCCAGTTTTCTCTAAGGTATATGTGGCAAATTGTATGCATGTTACAAAGTTTCTATATGTAATGCATGTATTTGTATTATATTATTATAATTATTAATTAATATAATTATTAATTTGTATTAACTTTAATAGTGGCCATGTATAAACTATTATTGAAAGAAATATAATTCTATAAAATCTTGCGTAAAACCCGCAAAGCTTTATGCCAATAAATATTGTAATTGAACAATTATTTTTATATTTGAACATTTTATTGTTAACATTTAGATAGATAATAAACATTCGAATGGTTTTTTAACCAAGATTTGAATGGCCTCACTACTTTTTATGTTCAAATATAATTTTTTCCATTCACTACAAGAAAAACGGATTTTTGTGACTATTTAATTGTGGCAAAAAGACTATTTGTGACCATAACAGACTCATTTTGGCTGTAAATAGTCATTTCGCTTGAATTAACTGGCCACAAATAAGCAGTTTTCTTGTAGTGATTCCATCATTGACAATAAAAAAAGTTATTATATAGAAATACAACAAGACAATTAATTATGAGAGAGAATATAAATAAATTCTCGTGAGTACAAGCCTATTAATATCCCAATAGTATCTATAACAACAAAGCTATAAAATTGTATGTTAATAAGAAACAATGACACAAAAAATCACTTCATTCAAATCCCTTGGGTTGATAGCATGACCTCCACGTACTGTTGTTGCATGAAATTCATCTCATCTATCAGTACTAGCTTAATCTCCTCTTTCTTTGCTCCAATCTCAGCCCATATAAGTGTTCCTGCAAAAAAGTTCATAATTTATCAATTGAACTCTAAGTCTGGATCCACTTTGACCGATCTCGTTTTCACATACGAAATTACAAATTTTTCCAAATGAAGCAACTAAATGTTGAATGCAAAGAGAACATTGATGTCACACAATTCACTAGACATTATGTAAATCATGGATGGGATAACATCAAGCTATGAGTATGTATTTTCTGAGCGTATGATGTTGTACACGGCCTTGGGTTCAGCCATTTCATCGAACAGTTTGTATACACTCGCAGCCATAGAACTTGTATGAGTAAGCAATAAGGAAAACACAACTTAACAACAAAAGAATCACCATAGAATCCAAGACCTCACGTGTGGTGCTGTCAAATGCATGGGGTTTGGAAAATCACAAAGCAATCGATAACTCAGCAAATTAATGAAGAACAAAGTAAAGAATGAAAATGTGCTGAAGTTAGAAGATATTAGTGCAACGTATGTTCTGTACATATGAGGGTGTATTTATACAGCAGTCAGAGATGAGGCTCTGTACTAGTAGATGAAAACAGTGAAGATAAGGCATATTATTTCAAACAATACTTTTCTTTGTGCATGTTATGTTCAAATTTTCCAAGCTGTAGCTAGCAATCTAACAAATTAATTTCTAAACGTGAGGAGTAAAATAAAATGTTATGTCCTACGTACCAGAATTTCATGCACAAAGCTTCTTCACATCTTCACAAGTTGGATGATTGAGCATATAAATTGTCCGAGGGTGAGCAACAATAAGGTAACAGCAGCTGCAGTAGAAGCTATTTTCCAAGGAGTGCCAAAATAATCACGTTTCAAGGTAGCCTTCCAAGTATGCTTAGTGTTCCTATAGAATGCATTCAAATCTTGAAACAAACCACGATAAGCACATTTCCAACTAAAATATACAATATTCGTCCCGAGATTATTGATAAAAGATGCTACTGAATTGCTGTTGGCAAGCCAATTAATGATGATTCCTTTTCTAATAAGTAAATCTGCATCTTTGGGAGTGTTGATTAGGAAAGTCAATAGCACAATGTAGTCTGTAAAATGTGAATCATGTGGATAATGGCATTGCTCAAATGCTATGATGTTTCGATAAGTAGTCTCCGTCTCGTTATCAAGATTAATGCATGGAATTTCAAACGTTCCGTTGGTGAATTTCAGGTCAAGTAAGCACTTGCTTGCGCTCACCTTAAACTTCACTCCAGCCTCGTACAACTGGCTTGCAGAATATAAATGATCAGCACTAGGAAGATCATTGCTTTCATCCGGTAGAACTAGCAGCTTTCTGGATGATGGAAGAAAAAATGTTCTGGCGAAATCAGCAAAGTGTCTTGTTAGATCAAGCAAGTATTTGCATGATCTCACCTTAAACTTCACTCTAGCCTTGTACAACTGGTTTGCAGTATATAAATGATCAGCTGATCTAGGAATATCATTACTTTCATGTGGTGACAATAGCTTTCTTGATGATGGAAGAAACAATGCTTTGGTCAAATCAACAAAGTGTCTAATTGGTTGCTGTCCAAGATTCACAGGAAATTTCTGATGTTTAATGCCCTCCAACTCAAAGACCTTAATTGCGAGTGAAGTGAAGGAAGGATGCACATGGACATCCGCAAGGGTGAATAATATCTCAAGAGCAAAGAAAGGAAGTTGATTTTCAAGTAACCGGAAGTCCAACATAATTGTCTGCCACGATATTGGGTTTAATAGTATATGGTTCTCACGAATAATCCAATTTGATCCTTTGAACCATATTTCGTGGAATAATTCAATAATAAAGATCCCATCCACCAAAATTAATTTCACGAAATCGTCACTGCTAAACTTGATGGTTTCTGCATAACAACTACGCACACTTTCTTCATTCAGCTTTATGGCGTTTACTAAAATCTCCACGTTGAAGTCATCAATCCGCCGCATGAATCTTTGAAAATATTTTAGTTTCAACTTTTCCATGGGTTCTAATCTTTTGCTGCCATGGTGGAAAGGTCCTATCGATATAACCTCAGGAGTATAGGCTTCCTCATTCAATTTGCGAAGACAAGTTGGAATCCTGTAGATACAACACTTGTTTGATGATAGGGGTGGCTCCAAGCTTGCAGCCATTTCTTTGATGCTATTTACCAACTGATCTTTATGTTGATTTCCATTTCCACTACTCAAAGTGTTCGCAGCTTCTTGATCCCATTGTTGAATTTCAGCATGATTTTGATTTGCATTTGTGACTGAAGCAGTTTCCACTTTTTGTTGAATTTCTTGATCACTTGTTGATTTTTCCATCTCACATTAATTAATCTTCTTAATTAATTAATTGGCTTCCAGCTCCCGGCCTGCTGCTTACACAAATTAAGACTCAGTACTGACTACAATAAAATTGTATTATAAAAATATAGGCTAATTTTGTTGGCAACTTAATTAGAGTACTTTAATGCTAATGCTAACTTTTTCATTTGACGGCTTTAAGAATTAAAAGAAAGGAATTAAAATAAGTAACTAGCTAGTAAAGCAGCTAGCAAACAAATTAAAACCCCATGCATTATCAGTCATTCAAAGTAAATTAACAATATCATATTATATATTATTTATAGATCACCTAGCTAGAAAAATAATACCCAAATCAACGTACAAGCAAGCTATGCATTTATTTTGTATGCAACGAGTTGAGTACATTAGCTGATGAACTAGCTATATATACATAAAAATGTCAATATCCTAATAAATTAACATCTCAATATTCAAAACAAAGAGGTCCAGATAGCACATATATAGGCATGGAATTAGATCCATAGATATAGACGACGGGGCTAATTAGTCAATTTTTTGACAAATAATTTATCGTAAATACTCGTTTTTATTATAGTGAGTAAGCCTAAAAACATAATCAGTGATTATCAATAAGTTAAAAAAAAAAATGGAAGAAATTAAAAGAAAGAAAAAGACGGTGATTTCGAATCATGTTTTCCTTACCGAAACAAACGCTTTCGCTTTTGGTCGCCGCAGTCTCAACTTCTCTGACTTACAGATCAAAGAACCGATGAAGCAAGTCGAGTGATGAAATGGAGACAAAGACGCTCGTACTCATGTTAGAGTGGAGTTAACTATCAAGAAAAGAGATCTATCCGGATGTTTCGTTGATTTCACCTACCACACTATTACTCATGCATGGTGGGACAAGCTGCAATATTCAACACCTCGGCTAAACTCAAAACCTATAACAGCATCACATGTGGTGTCTTATTCTTATTAAATTATTTCATTGAAGAAGGAATCTCTCTGTCCTCGAAAAAACAAAAGCATCATGTGTGGAGAGCACTCGTGACCTAGGTCTCTGTGAGAAGACTTGAAAATTTGGATGGGCACGTTGCTTATTAAAAAATATATATTAATAATATTAAATTCTGAATAATTTAAAAGGAAGATAAATTACTCGTGAAACATTATTAATTATTTTTTTATATTAACGAAAGATGGAAAAAAGTAATGCTTGAAAATTTGAGACATTAGCTTATCTATAGATAAACTTATAATTATCCATCTCACAATATCAAAGTATCGTGTAAATGGATAAGTTGAAAATTTCTATCAAACACTCTCCGTACGTAGAAAAATTACGAGAATTCACAATTGCAAAATGTATGTGTTTTAATAATTATTTTACTATTTTATTTTTTCCCAAATCTTATATCATGTATAACTAAAAATATTATAATAACTTACTAGAAATGAGACTATTGTAGTAGCCGGGATCATTTTAAAGTGATTTTCGTGGAGAGTAAATCAATTTATTTTATTTCTATAGAAATTTCTAACACTTGACTAGGATTGTTCATCCTGTTTTTTCCCGGCCCAGGGTCTGGAACCCGAGAAACTGGATTCCGATTCCCGCTTTTTTTTTCCTTTTCCGTTTAAATGTTTTTTAAACCAACAAACAAACATATAATATAAACTCCAACCAAAACCACTCAAGCAAAACTGGATATCCGAGTGTATTCATGAGTATCATCAACGGCTATTATATATGTAGTGAGTTTATGAGAATAAAAAAAAAACTCAAAAACTATATATAATTGCATGTATGTGAGTTAAACGCAGACAATTGTGGAGACGGAAAGTGGGTAGGGAAGATATTGGCCTACTGGAAAGAGAAGATAGAGCCATAGAACAAGGGCTTGCCGTCATTGACAAATTTGACAAGGCAATCACCGTAGCCAAGCCTCTTGAAGATTTTAGGGTTTATGATGTTATACAAATATTTAAAAAAAAAAAAACATCAAAACTGAAACACTGAAAAAAAAAGGGATACTGGGTTGTAAACCCGGGTTCCACGTTTAAAATTCGAATTCATTTGGGTTTCGGCCTGGATCTAACCCGGGCTAACCTGGTTTGGGTTTCGGCCCGAGTTTGAAACTTGGGTTGTGGTTCGGGTATACCTGGATGAACAATCCTATACTTGACGTGTTTCTTCGAATCCTAGCCATTAGTTAGCGATATTATGGTATCGCAATTTTATTATATATGGTAAATATTTAAATATTCGAATTTGATAAATGCTAGTGTAAAAATAATTTTGTTGTTGAACTTTAAAGCAGGAATAAATCTATTTGGAGGCTGATTCCCCGTAGCATACCACACACCGTACATGACAAACCCGGTTTGGAGCCATGTCACGGTTCGAAGGGCAAACCCACATTCCTTTCCCCATTCTTCTCTCTTCTCTCTTCTCTCTCTCAATTTCGGACTTCCCGCTCTTTCCCCTCCGTTGCTTCTCTCTCTCCCACTAATGCTTCTCTCTTTTCTCTCAGTTTCAGAAACCCATTTTATTTCCTTTGCTCCTTTCTCATCTCCCGTTGCTCCCATCTTCTGCTTCTGGATTCAATCTTCCAAAACCCTCTTGGCATGTGGCCTTCCTTTCATCAGGTGTGTCTCCTATATTTCTGTACAGGTTTTTCTTTGTACTTTTAATCTTCCTGGTTTCCATGATCAGATATGGTTTCGTGCAAACCATATTCTCCTCTTTTCTCTCACTTGTTTCTTGGAAAACAAATGACCTCCAAAGAAGTCCTTATTTCTTTGTTTGTTTTTTCCTTTCTTTTCAAGGAACTTAGTAAAAAATAATATTACTATTTTTGCTCTTTTATGTTTGATTTCTTTAATAACTAACTTCTAGTAATTATTTTTTGTCAACCTTTTCTCTTGTTCACACCCAAAGCCTACTCAAATCAGCCACCTTTCCACAAGTCATGCATTTTGTGTTCTTTAGATATGCTTCTCAATCAACTCAGTCTTTTTCATTTGTTCTCATTTATAATTTAATTTTGTAGATCGAAACTCTGAAATGTGCCATGTTGATACTCGATTTTTCTTTAAGGTATCGACATGAATCGACTCCCTTCCTTGGAGATTGGCAATTGCGAAGAAGAAGCAGGATTTTCATCCCCTAACAGCACGATATCTAGCTTGAGCGGAAATTGAGCGAGAGGCAAGCTAACAAGGAAGAGCATGAGATTGAGAGTGGGCCATTTTCTGGTGGAGGATGTTACAGATGCCGTCAACGTTGGGGGAGATTTGGGGGAGGGGAGAAGAGGGCCGATTGCTTGAGGGGGTGGGGGGTAAGACGAATTCAAAATGAAAATTTGGGACTTCTATTTCAAACGTGTGTTTATGTTAGAAAAGAAAAAAAACATTTAGATGCTGACAGGTGTACAATGTAATACCTCTGTATAGAAGAACTTTTAAAACAATTTTTATGATACAGAAAGATGTAACAATAAATTATTGTAGGACTAGGCAATTGGGCCTACTTCACTCAGCTCAGGGCTATTCATTTGGACTTGGACAAGTGGATTTTGTAAAAATGCGCTGAGGTGGGCGAGACAACTATTTTCTCGTGCTAAATATTATTAAGCTTAATATATTAAATTTTAGTTTGTTCAAGAGAAGTGCTAGATCTATATGCAAATCTTACAAAATGATGTTTAAATACTGACATGACGTCAAATCTATTCTACAATAAAAAGAGCTTTCCGATTTAAAGGATCACATGAACCACGACATCGTGTAAACTTTCTTGTGCTAAATTTTTGTGCAACCTAAACATTTTTATTAGGAGTGCCTCCGCTTGGGTAGGGAGTTAGTTTTTTCCCCTCACCCCCATCCTCGCTTCTATATACACCCTAACTTCATCCGTTTGACAGGTGGATGGGTGGCTCATCCATTGTCTGGATCCCTGCCCCTAACACTACCATATCACAACCAACAAAGTAGAAAAACATATCATAATCACCATATCGCAACCATATGCATTTGAAATCCAGCTTTGAATAGATCTGTGCTTGGAGATCCATGGCAATGGTTCTCCATGCACCAGTCTTGATGTTGTAATCGTTAGTTGTAAGAAAAAGAGGTGGAGGTGAAGAAGATGAGGAGAAGAAAAGTACGATGAACGGAAATGAAGAAGAAGAAGAAAAGAAGCTGAGAAGGCAAGCCTCACGAAGAGGTGCAGTCGTGCAGAAGAAAATGAGGTGAGAGGAGAGAATTAGCATTTTAGCCTTATATACTGTGTATATTAGCGGGCGAGTAACCCCACCTGCCTCTCGCTAGCCCCTTTAGTTTTTATTCATCTACCAGCTCGTCCATCCAAAAATACGAGGAAGATTATCTTCCCAATACTAGGCAAATGTGCTGGGTAGGTTGGGTACAGGGGCCAATTTTTTTTTTTTTCTTATCTAGCTATCAACTATTTTTCTTTTTTCAGAACTATTGGGCGGAGAGGCCAATGTATAGTCCAAAATATGGTTTCAAAGCGTGTAAAATTAAAGTTAAGATAAGGCATATTTGAGTATTGGAGCCACCAATCCCCATAAATGAACCTCCAAATCCTTAAAACAATAAAACCATGAGAGGAGTAGAATAAAAGGCCACAAGAATAATAAGATCGATCATGTGCTATTAAAATTTCAAGCAAATAGTTTCACTACATCTGCACAACTTAGATGAGGGAGCATATATATAGTTTGTTCGAGAGTGAGTAGCAGTGAGATACCGGAAGCTGTGTGTAATAGAAGCTATTCTCTACGGAATGCTAAAATAATCATGTTTGAAGGTTGCCTTCCAAATATGCTTAGGGTCCTCCTAGAATGCATTCAAATCTCTACACATACCACAGTAATGAAAGTTGTTGACATCGTATATAATATTCTTTACCAGATTTTTTACCAGAGATGCCACAATATTGTTTTCTCCAAGTCAGCTAACGATGATTCATTTTCTGACAAGTAAATCCACGTCTTTTGTGGTGTTTATTAGAAAATCCAATAACATGTGTTATACAATTTTATGCATGGGATTACCAATGTTCCATTGCTTAAATTTTAGGTCAAGTAAGCAGTTGCTTGAACTCACCTTGAACTTTACTCCTGCCTCGGACAATTGGCTTGCAGTGTATAAATGATCAACTGCAACAGAGTTTCTTTGTTGTATGCATGCAGATGATGGCAGAAAAATACTTTGGCCAAATCAACAAAGTGTCTTGGTTTGAAAGCAGGATTGAAAAGAAATCCTTGAGTGTTGAACCCATCAAAGAAATGAAATGCAAGTGAAGCAAAGAAAGAGATCTGATGAGATGCAAAAGTGAGGCTGAATAATATCTCAAGAACGAAAAATGGAAGTTGGTTTTCAAGTACCAGCAAGTCCAACATCATCCACTGCAATATTGGGGTTGATAGTATACGGTCTTTTGGAAAACATGGTGTCCTAATTTGGAACATGTAGTTAAGAAAAACTCAATGATAAAGTGCGTATCCACCAAAATTAGTTTCATGAACTTGTCACTGGTAAGTTGGATGCGTTCTGCATTAAATATTTTAATATAAATCATGAAATATAAGGATTTTCGATTTTCTATAATCCAAGATAATAAATAATAATAGTTAGAAAACGTACCTCCATCTATTACGGTTTGATAAAGAGTCTAACCTGATTATGTGAGAATGATCACCTTAACAACTTTACCTCCGAGTGTCTCTCAATGACTAGAGGGACAATGATGTTATCGGTGAGAACCCTTAACCCATTAGTGCTATTTGTAGACTTCTAGCCATGAAGAAATCTAGAGACATTTATATCCCACTGTGACTATATCTAGATATATTATTGTCCCACTGTGACTCATTAATTAAGTGATAATATTTGAGCTAGTCCAAACCCATTAGGATATGCGTGTGTGGGATATAAAGTTTTAACAAAACTCTTATATTCTCCCACTTGACCCATACGCTCATAAAATAATATTTTCCATTCATGGGTTTATTACAGAAAATTAACCATACTGTGCACGTTCATTTCTAGAAAACTTCATAGTTCAAAATACATTACATGAGTTCCGTAATATCATTGTCAATTCAGTTATCAATGCGAGTCATGGTAGTCCTCTGTTCTATAAACAACAAATTGCCTTCCATGTACCACAAAATCAATAACTTAATTTAACACGATCTTTAATTGGAACAATTAAGGCTAATATTGTGATGCCTTGGGATTCCAATTCATGTCTGTTGTAGACAATATCTTGTCATCATTCATCCACACTATTTAATATACATATAAAGTGAAAAGACAAGAAAATATAAATAATCATAATAGATATTTTTCAATGTCCAGTAACAAAATACTCAGCGTATCAATGATTTTTTTAACATGTTCACATCATGAGTATAAGTATATGACCCATCTTTTCCAATATGTTTTTTAAAGTATAATCATTAACGCACTATTGATATAGACATATTTGTTTCTGTACTTTTTCTTTAACACTTAGGTATTTAAAATTATATTAAATACTCATCATTCAAAGAAAAATACTCTTAGAAATTCTTGACATACATCCTAGTGGCTTGGCTATAAATCGACATTTTCAAGTCCTAAGATAAAACATACCACTGTGGTCTCAAAACATACCACAATCTTAGTCTCTATTACACATGAAGCAGTAAGATATTTACCTCATACTTTTCCATAAAATAACTCTACTAGATAGCAAAATATATAACCATAACTGTATTTTTTATCATTAGAATAATTCCACAAAATAGGGTCTGAATATCCAGTTACCTTAAGAGTATCAATTCTTCTAAAGGTAACAATTAGTCTTTAATTTCTTGCGTATTGCACTATTTTCACAACTTTTAGGTCAAAGATCCTTAGGTTACTTTGGCAACAATCAAGGATGCCAACTGTAAAACTAACGTTCGGCTCTATACAAGTTTGTGTTACCATCAAATTCTTTATAACTATCATATACAAATTTTTTTTAACAACCCAATCAATTTGAGGATACTGTAAAATATTGAGCATGCCACATTTTGTTTTTAAAGCATCTATTAACTAACAATTCTACATGTAAAGTCTTTCAAAACTTTATGCAAATATAATGAGACAATCCTAATAGTCTTTGTGGTGGTATTAAAATTCAATCCAAGTTTAGAAGGATGTCTCATTCATAAATTTCATTTTTAAAGTTCTTTAAGACATAACTTTGATATCATATGACAAACCATGGTTTATATTAGCTGAAAAGTCATATACATACATGACTATAAATGCAAATATACTCCCACTAACATTCAAGTACACAAATTAACAATAAATCCAAAAACATTATTGGTAGTATCAAATATCATATACAATTTTTCAAAAAATATTTTACCTTTTCTAAGTAGTCCTTTTATTCGTTTCTTATAGATTCAAACTTTCACTCTATAATTGTTTTCACTTCCAGTTGATGTAATTCTAAATTGTAATGAGTTACTAATATTATAGTGATCCTGAATGAGTCATTTCAGGTTTATTAGAAAATCTTATTTTCTAATTAATACTCATTTTTTAGTGAAATCCATGATTACAAAACAAACTCTATATCGTTAAAAATTGCCCTTAAAGTCAAGGTTTTGTCACCAAGACCCATTTACATTCGATTTTTTATACATTTTAGACAATTTAAATTGATTCATGGATTTTAATCTCTTAATTCATGGATTTCAATCTCTTTTATGCATCAATCTTTCACTTTTTTCTATAATTTGTGAAAACATATGTAAACATTTATTTGTTTCTATGCCAAATTCAAAATTTGAAACTACACCATGTAGCCTAACCAAATAGTAAATCAAGATGATTATATGAGATTACCTGTTCTAATGTCTCCATAGCCAATTCTTCAGCGGTGTTTCTCTAATGAGGTGGATGGTCATTTGCTTCTTCTTTCATATTATTATTGAGATAATCAGAAAAAGAAACTACAAGTATTTTCAAAGTACAAGAATGCACTTCACGACAATCACATTTATAGTTTCTATGCTCCCACTGATTTTGACAACTAGGGTTGTAACCGGTCCAGTTTGATCCAGTTTTGGAGATATTTTATAACTGAACCGGAATATACTGGTTTTGAATTTGAGAACTAATACTACACCAGTTACACTCCTAAATCGGTACTTCCAGTTTTACCGGTTCCAGTCTGGTTTGGTCTAATTTTTTTGGGTATATTATATAGCATATATAATATAGTATATATATTAGAGTATATAATAAGATAATATATATATATTATAGTATGTAATAATATAGTGATAATATATTGTAGTATATTATAATATATATTATAATTATATTATAATATATAATGATATAGTATTAGTATAACTACTAATACAATAGAATATAGTAATAATATATAGTTATTTATATAGGATTTTAAAATTTAATATTATATTAATTAGTAATTTATCATATAATACAAAATTATTTTATATATAATTATATATTATATATAAAAATTAGATATAATTAAAGAAATCATATAAAAATATTTTGTACAATATAAAAAATTAATATATATATATATGAACTGGTCCGGTCCGGTGTTAGAAAAAGGAAAAACGGAACCGGACCGATTTCGACCGATTTTGAGAAAAATGAAACCGATACTGGATCAGACCAAACTCGGCACAGGACCAAACCCACCGATTCGGTCTGGTTCAATCCGGTTTACCAATTCACTAGTTTTTTTTTCAACCTCTAATGCCAACCTTAAGGAGTTTGACATCTCAATTTTCTCAAAATTCAAACTACAAATGGAAACAATCAGCCTAAATCATTTGAATCTCCATGAATAATCAATAATGTACCCATTAAATTTTATACAATCCAACTTCCTTTTATTTGGATTGTAGAATCTTACATTAGATTAACCATTTATACATATATATACGCCTTAAATCAAGTATCCTATCACTTCACAATTCAAAACAAGTCTTTGAGACTACTTACTAGGAACACAAATTAAGATATATGCCATTGTCTTAAATAATTTTACTGCACATCTTTTCAAGAAGTTGACAAAATAGGTCATGGTTATTGCCTGACTTATAATACTTTTCCTGGCACTCTCTAATTCAATCTAATTTGATAATTTTCACCATTCTACCTAACTGCATTTCCTCCCCATGAGAAGTACCTCAAGAATTACAAAAGGCTTGAGACTTCTCATATAACAGATAGATACTTCCATACCATGAAAATCATTTATGAAGGTAATGAGATACTTCTATCTATCAAATGTTATAGAGAAAAATATTTACATGTGTTTATATGCATTATCTCAAAAAACTTTCTACTCTTCTAGTATCTTTTCTTGATATGTCTGATTTGCTTTCATTTAATATAAATAAAGACACATCTTGATATTAGAAAATCTAAATGCGGAAAATATTTTATTTACTAACCTCTACAACTTTTCTTGGGGATATTTTTCAAACTTTTATGCCATAAATTGTAACAGATTTTTTATAATTCATTTTTCTTTTGGTTTAAGTACATGCCTCATGAGTGAAAAACTTTTAACAAAATCATTATTTTGAAGGCATGACAAATAAAATTTTATTAGAAGGAAAAATGGAATCAACATAAATGGCATTTTGAAACTAATTGAAATTTGAATATTTGTGCTTAAGTTCAACCATCAAAATAAGTATAAACATTATAAAGTTTGATTTGAAACTTATACAGACAAAATAAATATGAACATCTGCACTCGAGTTTAATATCAAAAAATGTATAAACATGTATAAGATCTGATTCAGAACTTCTACAGAAAGGGGGAAAGTTTACCATTCCCTTCGAATAAAGTTTTATGTTTAAGACACCTAAACCTTCATGTGTCCTTGTTTATTTCAAAATTCAATTGACACAACTCTTATATTTTCGCGACCATCATTTCATTCATTTCCCAAAAGATAAAGTTGATTTTTCATACAAATTAACAAATTAAATTTATATCCAGCTAACAACCATGCTACCAACTTGTTCATATCTCATTATTTTAATAAAATAATAATGCCTCTAGAGTAAACCATTCTATACAAGACTAAGAAATTCCTATAGTTTATATGTAGTAATTAATTCAATCTTCTTAAACATTGTACTTTTCTAACCTTTATCACTATTCTCAATAATAATTGATGTTAGACTTAAAATGAATAAACCAGGGTCTAAAACTCTTAGTGTAAATTTGACATGCTCATGTTCATCTAAATTAGAGTCCATTTTGTACAAGAAACCTTGTAAATATATTCATATACTTGCTGCAAGAAAATCATTTTAATCACATTAATACTTTGAGTTCGACACTTATAAACAATAACAGAATTTAAACCATTATGGATGAACTAATAGTGTCATCGCGAGATCCCTCCTTTGGGAGATAACGCCAACACACAAAATGTTCCTTCCAATTTTGTGCATAAACTAGTTGTATCATAGAAATTCTCATTTGGGAGTAAACTCTGACATACAAAGTGTTTCATGCAACCTTAAATTATGCGTATGAACTAACTATATCACCAGAACGCTGCTTTGGGAGTAAACTCTGGTATACAAATTGTTCACTCCAGCTTTATTTTGATGGATGAAGTAGTAATGCTATCAAAATCCTCATTTAGGAATAGATCTTGACACACAAATGGTTCACTCCAACTTTACTTTGATGAATGAATTAATAGTGTCATCAAAATTCTCATTTGGAAGTAGATCTTGACATACAAATTGTTCACTCTAACTGTACGTTAATGGATAAATTAGTAATGTCATCAAAATCCTCATTTGAGAGTAGATCTCGAAACACAAATTGTTTGCTGCATCATATACATCTTTACTATTGAGTTTAATAGTTTTTCCATCAAAATTAAGAAAAATCTTGTATCTTTGGACAACCAATTTTTTCATTAATTTTGGTGCAAACCATTTGCTCTATATGGGATAAAAATTATATATGGCAT
Source organism: Juglans microcarpa x Juglans regia (assembly GCF_004785595.1). NCBI lineage: Eukaryota > Viridiplantae > Streptophyta > Magnoliopsida > Fagales > Juglandaceae > Juglans > Juglans microcarpa x Juglans regia. The sequence goes on along the minus strand of NC_054601.1, from coordinate 25,020,198 downwards.
ATCAAACAGTTAGAGCCAAAAACCAATGTTAAATAATTCATGCATTTATTGAACAGAAAAAACATGCACATAAGAGAAAACAAATTTTAGATTTTGTTTTTTATAGGGCTGAGCCAAAGTTTTGGCCTACTATGCTGGCCATTACATATTATTGCCCCTTTCATTCTTCTCAGACTAGGCCGAAGCCACAACCCAGTATGGGCCCAAAGCCTTTAATGGGTTGAAGAAAACCCTACCCGCCTTTTTTTTTTTCCTCTTCTTCTTCAATATTGAGTAGTCGTTGCACCAGATAGCATTCTTACTTTGTTCTGGCACAGCCATGGATGTTTCCGGCGAGGTGAAGCCTACAAGGCGTCCCCGGCCTTCTCCCGCCTCCGATGTTTGCCTCCAACGTCCACCTCCTTTCTTCCTTCTCTCAGTTGTTTTTGTTTAATATATATATAAATAACACTGCCGCGATCATTGGGCTTTATAGCTCTATGCCCGCCGTCACAAAGCTGCATGGCGACAACACCCCTGCCTAACACTGAGCCCATAATTTAGGTGACAAAACACCCTAAGCCGCCCAAAAAAAAAAAAAAAAAAAAAAAAAAAGAAGAAGATCAAGCTACAAAATGAAGCCATAGATTTATAAAGAGCAAGCTACAACATGAAGCCGCAAAGTTACAAAGAATAAGTTGCAATTTGAAGCGTCTAATTACAATGACATACAGTAAAAGCCAGCTAAGTACAACAAAAAGTTGTAAGGCGCGACAAACCAAAGCCTTATCAAATAAAGTCGCTAAGGCCCTAAGAGGACGACTATCTAACAAGGGCGAACAAAGGCATTGCAAACAGACAAGTGGATGGCCAGTGGGATAGTTAGGAATCCCATAATTTCCTACAACAAAACTCCCCAAGCAAGCCACGGTAAAGAAAAAAGAAGGAAAAGCACAAGAGGGAAACAACGTAAAGACAAGAAGCCTAGCACAACCAAAATGTGAAACAATTTCATTAATCAAAGTTACATACAAGCTAGAGGGTGATGACACATAGGTATATACATTTACTAAAAAGAAAATAAAGGGAAGAGCAAAATAAAAGAGTGGCAACACCACCAAGAAGCTAGGGCGTGGCGACGTCAGACCTTGGCACCGGGAGTGCCAACCTCAAGAATGTTGGGAGCAGGATCACCGGGCTTGGAAGCAGCAGGCTTGGGCACGGTCAGGAAGGCAGGATGCGTGAAAGCATCAAGGATTTCTTTCCTTCACAACTGTGCTTGAACGCAAAATTTGCTACGTCGACAGTGATCTGGGCAAGGTCAAGGCCCTACAAATATTTCTTGAAAGTCCGCGAATGTAGTTGCAAACTCCCCAGCAGGTGGTCCTGCATCGACCTATGACCCTTGGCGCACTCGTGCCCCCAAGCAAGATTGTAAACTCCCAGGACTAACTTCAGTAGCCTGTCCAGGCGGGAGATGACCTCTTGTACCCGAGACAGGTTGCCCCGAAGATCTATAACAAGTCGCTCCGTCTGCTGGCTGTTGAGCCTCTTCCGACAGCGATTAAGCTCTTCACATTTCTTGTGCACCTCCCCAAAGCAAGCAGTACCCTCCTCAACTCTTGCTCCAACTGCTCCCTTTCTTCCCTCTCACCATAAGCACACTAAAGGGTAGTCTAGGTCATCACGCAAAGGTCCTAGTTTTCTTGCTCAATGGCTTCTTGGTCGTCCACAATGAAGGCCGCTAGCTGAGAAGAACCCTGACAACAAGGGGGCCGACATGCAACAATCAATAAAAGGAAACTAGAAAATAGCGAAAGAAAGGAAAAAGACAGAGAAAGAAGTCGCTGAACCTCGTAGAAAAAGCCGGACAAACACTTGGCAACTTGGCTGATAGCTTCAGCATGACACCCCTGTTTCCAGTCGAGCCAAATGGGGGATAACTTCTACTGAGCCCTCAGCCTCAGATGCTTGCGCAGCTGCCTCAGCCCAATGAGCCTCGTTGACAACCTCTTTTGGCATGCGTTCCCGTTTGGGCGGGTGGATCTCTGCACAGACTTCTCGACCGACTATAACATCTAGAGGGGGCCCACCCTCTGCTTGGTGCTCTGCTCGGATGGGCAGATCTTCGTACGGACCTCTCAGACCCAAGCCGACTACAATATTCAAAAGGGAACCACCTTTCACATGGTGCTCCACCTCCACGACACGGTTATTGGAAGTAGCGGTCATCACCCTCTCAATGACGATGCCCAAGCCTCCAAGTGACCTAACATCCTCCCCACCTACTACCAAGTCAGGAACCCTTGAGCAAACCTAGACCAAGGAGTGACTGCCTGTAGCAAAAAGAGTTGTAGTAGGGGAGGAGACCCCCAGAGAACGTTGTTCCACAATAGCCTGCCGAAGATTCTCGACTGCATAAACTCCCAGAGTAGGGCATTAATTTCACCCGTTTCTGAGAGCTTATCAGCAGCTTTAGTTGATGGGGTAGCACTACGGGAGCATCAGTCGAAGGCCTCTCGCCGGTGTGTCCAAGGACTCCAAGGAAAATGGTTCTACCGACACCTCCATGCTAGCAGGATAGTGGGATGCCTTCATCGGCATCACCGGGACAGCAGGACAACGGACCTCAGCCGCAGTCAACGCCCGTTCTTTAGTAAATTGGGCTCCAAAAAGGGGCCCACTGCCGGCCCCGGCCCTTTCAAAGCGAGGTTTCTTTTCCTTGCCCATGGAAAAGGGTCCGAGGGTACTTTCGACCAAGGGTGACCTGAGGCCAGGCAACAGTCACCCTGTCATCATAAGGAACGTGGTTAAGCGGAGGCAAAAAACCCCTTGGGCTTTCCTGAAGAAGGAGGGCTTCCGAGAAGACGCTACTAGAGTTCTTCTTCTCCCAATCCCAAACAATGGAAATATGCCAAGACTAGGCTGTAACATCCCGTATTTTAGTGTATTTTTTACTGAAGGAATTATTTTTGTAGATTCAAAATTTTATTCTCTTATTTTAAAATTATTGGATTTTTAATTGGGTTATTTTTATGATTTTTAATTTACAAAAATAATTTTCGAAGTACTTTCTTTAAATTAATTATTGTTATGTGTTTAAATTTCTTCTCGAATTAAATTAACTTATTATTGGGTTTAATTATTTATTTCCATATTAATCACTGTGTTTGAAATATTTTATTTCACTAGCTGTTTTAAAATCGTTTCCGTTGGATCATTTTCGTGACCCAAGTTATGAGGATTGGACCTCATTTCTTTTCTCTCTATTTTTCTTTTCCTTTTCTTTTTCTTTTCTTCTTTTTTTTTTTCTTTTCTTTTCCTCCTCCCTGATTTCCCTTCCCGCGCGCGACTCTCTCTCTCTCTCTCCGTCCGTTCTTCTCCTCCCCAGCCCGCCGCCGTGCGCCGGCAGTGGTCGACACCGCCCGGTTCCCTAGCTTCCCCAACCACCGGCGACGCTACCCCTCCGATCTCAACTCCATTCGCGCTACCGTTAGCCACCACGAGCCCACTGAAGCCTCGGCATTCTTTCCGCCGCTGCGCCGCCGTCGCACCACCATTGGCCACCATCTTCACACCACTTCATCCTCGACCTCTTAGCAACCCATTGGACCCAACCCCACCTCCGATCCGTCACCGGTGACGCTCCACCATCTACATTTCCGATTTGGGTATTTTGGTCTTCTACCGCCCATTGCGCCGCCACCCACGGCCAACCTTCACTACCACTAGATTCACCAACCTCCCTTGACCCTACCCTATCATTTTTGGATCTTCGTTTGTCTCCGTTGAAAAGTGGGTATCTGTGACCCACGGCCACAGTGTATTTTACACTGTTCTGTAACTGTTTTTCCACTTCTTGCAGCTTCGTGATCCTTCGGAAATTGCTTTATAGCGCTGTAAGTATTTCTTCAAAGAATTCTTGTGAATTTAATGTATTTTTGCACTAACACATTTCACTGTATTTGAACTGTTGATTGGTTTTGCCGGACTGAGTCCGAGGAGTACGGGGGTCGGATGGATTGGTGATTGGAGTTGTTTGGTTGGATTTGATGGGACTGGTTATTGTTGGTTTGGATATTGTGTTGGTTCATGTACATTGCATTTGGCACGCATGATCATGTTTGTAAAGGAAAACTGGGTTTTCGTGTATTGCATTCATGTTCATGTGTTTATGAAAACTGGATTTTCATGTGAGTATGGAATTTTGGTGCGTGTGTATCACGACCCAAGTCGAGATGGGGCATTATCTCGGTGGAGCTCCTCTGGTTACTCGGAAGCGGAATATACTGAGTAACGTCCCCTGGATTGTCGCCGGGCAACAATGGGATCGGACGAGAGATTCGTGCCGACTCCGTGGTCCTTCTGCTGGCGGGGACTAGAGGATGTTTGGCCACGTACGCACTGGGCGCGGAACTGGGCATCGCTCGTTGCGTAGTGTGGGTGCTTGGCCATGTACGCGCCGGGCGAGGAACTGAGCACCGCTACGAAGCCAGGAAGTGCGGATGGTCCATAGGGGAGGCCATGGTGCATAGGGTAATAACGGATTAATTGGCTATTTTCTGGGAAAATAGTGTGCGTTGGATTTTGTGTAAATCATTTTCTGGAAAAATGTTTTACGGATTATTTTTGGGCCAAATGAGATTTTGGCATGTGTTGGAAAATTACCATTTTCGGAGAAAATGATGTTTTAAGGAAAAATGCATATTTCATCATATGTATGCATGTTAGTTGCATTAAATGCATTTTATTCTTGAGGATTATTTGGGTTATACTTACCTGCGATACTATTTTGTGATAACGCAGATTTTGATGCAGATGAGGAGGATGAGGGCGAGCCTGAGGAGACGGCTCCGCCTGAGGAGTGATCTGGGATCACTCGTTTGTTTATTTGAAAACTATTGTATTATATTTTTATGGATGACTGTATAACTGCTATTTAAATTTTTACTGATGTTTGATTGTAAATAAATTCTGGTACTTAGTTGACTATCCGCTGCGTTATTTTATTTGTACACTGTTGTATGTACACACACTGGCACTTCGTTGGGATGTGTGACCGTGTTGTCACTATCTTGGCGTCTCGATCTCTGTGTATTTATATAAGGGGGATTGAGGGCGCCACATAGGCAAGAGTAGCCATCGGACGTATTGCCTTATGTTCCAGAACCCTTCTCCAGTTTGCTTGAATCGGGAACTCGCGACGGTTCATGATAAGTGTGATTTTTATTACTCTTTTATTTATGAAAATTGTCATTTTTCCTTCAATACTATTGATTTTATTTTATTTCTATATATATTTCTTTATTTTCATGAATTTGAAGGAATGTGAAGATTTAGTACGTAAGGAGAGAATTTTGGTACAAAATAAGAGACTACGGATTCAGATCAATGAGAGGTAGCGAGATCTGAAGAGGCATGACCAGAATTTGCGGCAGGAGTTAGGAAATAAGCGAGATATTTTACCTCTTGGGTGCAAAGACTTGGCGCAAGGCTCCGGGTGACTATATTGGACGACCAGTCTAAATGACCAACTTAAGCAACCAACCTAAACAACATCGTGGGCAACAACTAATAAAGGAGAGCAGTTTTACTGCTCGGTAGGTTGACGAGAGGGTTCTATCATCCCGGTCGGAAATTTTTCCTATCGGTAGGCGAGGAGACCAGTTATATTCAATGCACACGGCATCTACTTGGTGGGACCCTTCAAAGTTTCGCAATCAATCAGCTGACCACCAAATCCTTCCGAACTCCTTAAATCAAGCCGCCTATTACTGAATCTTCCATTTTAGATAATTCTGTTATTCTTGAGATAATTTCTTTTATGTTAACTTTTATTTTTAGAAACTATTTTTCAGATCTTTAAGCTAGATTGTAGCCGCATTTATCTTATTTTCGCATTTGAGTTTTGACATCTATTTAATCTCGTCTTATGGGATGAATAGAGGAGGAGAGTCTGAGTTTTAGAGAGTTAGAGTTTAGAGTAAAAATATTCATTTTCAATTTCATTATGAACTAATTTTATTTTCTAGAGTTTTGATGTAGTCTAACATTGAACAAACAATTTATATTCTAAGTTATCGTATTTTCAATATTTCCATGATTGAGTGTTTAATATTTATTTTTTGTTCTTAATGTTTGCAATCTTCTAGTTAATTATTGTTTGATCTATTGAATCACAATGAGATCGAGAGGTGATTTGTGATTAAATCTCTATGATTAAACACCATTAGTTGAGCGAAAGTAGAGATGTTTTACCACAATTAGTGCAATTTTCAAGAAAAATCTAAAGAACTTAATGAGTTTCCAATTAGTTAAATTCACACAGAGATATAGAGTTATTAGTTGGAGATATTTTTGGTATTGTTTGAGAGAAAGTATTGAATAGTTAGAGGATTTTTATCATCAACTTGGAATAACTGGAATTCTATAACAAGTAAGAATAAATTGTGTTAGATTTGTTAGATGAAATCAAACGCTCTAGATCTATTTTTATTATCTTTAAAAATCTAAATTTCTTCAGTTTAATTTAGATAATCTATTATTCAAATTTCGGTTTTCCAAATAGTAATTAATTTAGTAAATTTCAATGCTCAATAACATAATTATTTCATGTGGGTTCGACATCCATTTTCTTTAAAACACTTTATTACTTGTTATGATTCTGTGCACTTGTAGATATTTTATGCACAACAGTTCACCTGACCCATCAGAAACTCCTATCCGTGACCAAACACAAAACAAAAACTTTGTGGACCAGTCCTTCACCTTACGATACCGCGACTCCACATTGACGATGGCATGCATCACCCTGAAACTGCAGATGTTCTCCTTCTTCCGTAACACCTTGTGAGTAAGGAGGAACTCACGGTCGGTCAGGTTAGCTTGCTCTGGGTTTGATTCCAGCCCAGATGATACTGCAGCAAATCAAGAGCCTCCAAGCATTCAGATGAAGCTAAGAGAGGGCTAGACCAAGATAATCTAGCAAGTCGCGAACAGGGCGAGGTAAATGAAGCCTCAAGCCACACATAAACATGGATGGAAAGAGGGCAACTCGAGAAGAATGGCCCTTAACATCAACAACACCCTCTTGTTGGTCGGGGACCTTGAAGAACACCGATCCCAATATCAGCGTCTCCTCCACCGGAAGCCATAGGTTGGGTGGATTTCTCAAAGGCCATCGACAAAGAAGTAGAATGTAGTAGAGAAAGGAGAACAAGAAAAAAGAAGAAGATGGGAGAACAAGAATGAAAGGAAGATCACAATGCGGTGAAAGGAAATGAGACTCTAATCCAAATCGCATTTATATAGGGGGAAGACAACGATTAATCTCCCACACCCCGTGGTAGAAGGGAGAAGTATGAGACGCTTTGAATCCCGAAAAACACATACCATGAAGCGACGTGAAGGCAAAGAGTGGCCTGACGCACTCGACATTGATACAATTTAAAAGACGCCATCAAAGTATCAAGAGATGTGCCAACGAAAGTGGAAAGGAAACGATATCAGGGTTACAAAGCGACTGGAACCTCCTCAAACTTTGGAGTCGTGTGCACGTCAGCAGAGAGATCCCGACCTCAACAATAAGGTAGGTTCAAGATTGATAATAATTCCCACCGTACTAGTCTGGTGAAAATTAGCAGGGTAACTGCAAGAGGTTTTTCTCCCTTTCTGTCTCAGCAGGCTTGAGAATGGTGACTAAGGGGACAAGAAGCAAAGACCTAGCCCACAACAATTATTGTTTGGCAAGTGAGAGTATCTCAAGTACTCTCATTACTATTCTTTAGTTTATTATTACTTTTCACATACTTTTCTATTATTAATTACTTTTCATCTACTTTTTACTACTATTTAATATTTTATTATTATTTTTTCACTACTATTCACAAACATTCTCAACACTTCTCAGGTATTCTCACTACCCAAACCAAGATGATTCCCTTCCCATGGGTAGGCCCTTTTGGATGTTACTTGCGTGAGGGAACGTTCTGCAGGGGATGAGACTTACTGACCTGGAGACCTCTCGAATAGTGTCCAGCTCTTAAGGGCTGAAAGCACGGGGGACCCTCGATCCTCTAAAATGAGAGGCATCAATGGACAACCAAGGACGCCAGTGGGATGAGGCAAATCGAGAAACCACGCCGCATTAATGTCACCACTACATGAGCTACAGGCCACATTAATGACGTCGTCCCAGAACCACGCAGCATTAAAGGATTCTGACAAAAGGAACAGTACGAGGGGCACGGACTCCATGGAGGCAAACACAATCTGTCTCTCCAGACTCATGGTATAAATAACAAGTCTCAGGTACGAGAAATGCTCTCTGATCCTTAGACTCTCATACTTATTTACAAACTTTCAAGAGAATTTATTGACTTTAGAGTCGGAGACTCTCCGGCCCCAAGGCTACCATCTTCCAGATTGCCTTTTCTCTATTTCCGCAGACCCAAGTTTTGAAGACCTGAGTTGTTGGAACTCAGCCCAATGCATACAAAACATGATGTTAACAATAATGATCTTCGATTTTCTATGATCCACGATGATAAATAATAACAGTTAGAAAACTTACCTCATTTCATTACAGTTTGATAAAGAATCTAACTTGATTATGAGAGATGGATCACCCTAACAACTTTATTTCCAAGTGTCTTCCAATGGCTAGAGGCACAATGATGTTGTAGGGAAGAACCCTTAATCCCTCAGTGCTATTTGTAGACTTCTGACCATAAAAAAACCTAGAGACATTTGTGTCTCACTGTTACTAAATCTAGAAGTATTTTTGTCCCACTATGACTGATTAATTAAGTGATAATATTTAAATTAGTCTAAACCTATTAGGATATGGGTGTGTGAGACACAGTTTTAATAAAACACTTACATTCTGTATAACAGCGACGTGTACTTTCTTCATGCTTCTTTACGGTGTTTACTAAAATCTCAACTTCGGAGTCAATGCGCTGCAAGAATTTCTTTAAGTATTTCACTTTCAACTTTTTCATGGTTTTTAATCTTTTGCTGCCACGGTGGAAAGACCCTATTGATATAAGCTAATCCTGTAGATACAACATTCGTTTGATAAGGGGGGCTCCATGCTTTCTAACATTTCTTTGATGTTTTTTTCCCAACTCTCTATGTTGATTGTCATTCCCAGCACTAGTCCAAGTGTTTACTTGATCCCTTTGATAATATTCAAGTTCAATATTTTGATTCCCGTTTGTGATCATTGATGCAGTTTTTGCTGCTTTTTGTTGAATTTCCTGATGATCTCTTGTTCGTTTTCCCATCTGTCAAGCTCTTGTATAGCTTCCTGTAGAATTAAAAATACTAGGATGATGGTTCCTTTCTTTATGCTGAAAATCTGGTATTTATTTTTACATTATATTTATTTTCATATTTAAAATAATAGAGACGAGCCTAACAACATTTAATGAATATTAATAAAGTATACATAAGGTTAATAATATCTTCTCAATTTTTTATCCAAACTTGAGAGCCTAGCATAATAGAGATCAAGATAGAAGCATAAAGTGGATATCACAAACGCAACAATATTATTAGAATAGTGAGTTAAGTTGATATTAATATTAGATTCACAGGAGAGATTTCGATAGTGAGTTGAGTTGAGATTTGAAAGTTGAAGAAAATATTACTAGAATATAATTTTTTAATATAATTTTATTTTTAAATTTAAAAAAATTGAATTGTTTATTATATTTTTTTTAAAAGTTTGAGATAGTTGTAATGATTAAATAAGATGAGAAATGATGGGATGAGTTAAGTTGCGATCAACTCTGAATCCAAACAATCTTACAGACTCCTGCCTATCACTCCCTCACTTGAAGAGACACTTAAGCTTACACATGAATTTGAGTGTCTGATCTTGAGGATGGATGTAATACAACTAACGGAGATCAGATAAAATTATAAGGCCTCGTTTGATTACACAGATAAGATAAAATGAGATAAGAAATATGTGAATAATAGTGAGATAGTTCGTGAATAATAATGAAATGATTTGAGTTAAGATGTTTTATGAGGTTTTGCGAAATAAGAGAGAAAAAGTTGAATAAAAATGTTATAAGGTTAAAATATTGTTAGAATATAATTTTTGTTTTGCGATTTGAAAAATTTGAATTTTTTTTATATATTATTTAAAAGTTTGAGAAAATTATAATAATTAAGTAATGTTAACATAAAAAAGTTAAAAATTTAAAAAATTAAAATTAAAAAATATTTGTATTTAAATAATTTTTTGATGTTGAAACGAGATAAAATAGATTGAGACTAGCTGTGAAATCAAACGGGCCTAAGACACACCGGTAGAGAAAGTCAGTGAAAATATTATGTGTCAATTTTCAATTGACAAGTGTAAAAGCGGGACTTTGCATCCCATCTGGACTAAAGTCACTCCCTAAATTGAACGCTCAATTAGGGACGGTGCCAAGATTATAATTTTGAGGGATACCATTAAAGTGATAAAAATAATAGAGTAACTATATACATATAATTTATTATATAATTATTTTCACAGCTCAATTTTAATCGAGTGGTATAAGCATGATAAATAAAATAATAATAATAATAATAAAAATAAGTATGTGGTATAAGCATGATAAATAAAATTTATTTCCTCAATTGTAATATTAGATACAGTCCTAAAACATACAATACTAGTACATTTATTTTGAAAAAAAATAGAATTCACTATTAAAAAAATAATTTTTTTCATATAGATTTTATATTTACTCACTTTTTTCATGTGGATCTTAAAAAGAATGGACGATACTTGCACATCATAATAAATATATTTTCATTTAAAATATATCCCGTTAGTGAGATTTCTTTCCTCTTCTGCATCAAACATTTGTTAATATCTGACCTTTTGATGTTGAATTTTTCACGATTTGGGTATGAATTAATGGCTCAAATTAAGGAGTAAAAAAGGAAAGAAATATTTTAAAAATACTCTCAAAGAAAAAAAGTTAATAAAAGAAATATTAATTTATTTTAAATAAACTACAATGCTTGGCTTATATATATATATATTCAAAAAGAACTCCAAGAATTATGATGGAATATTCTCAAAAACACTGTCCCTAGTCATATAACAGCTATTTCGGAGGTTTTAATAATGATTAAAAAAAAAAGTCTAAAATATTATCCTGTAAAAAAAGCTATTTCGGAGTTTCGCGTGCAGCGGTTAGAAGCCATTGGCTCAGTGGTGATTTGGTCAGCAGCGCTAGTTAACCTGTAAAATATGTAATTTTATTTAAAAAATTTATATTTCTAAAAATTATGAGATTCTTAAAAGTAGGTTTGTATTCGTAAGTCATCTTAACTCATCTCATTACTATTTATTATTATTTATCAATTTTAACTTACAAATCTCATTACTATTCACAACTCATCTCATTACTATTCACAACCTATCTCAACTCATCTCAACTTATATTCGAATTCAAACGATACCTTAAGAATTTAAGAATACGTTTCGTTACTAAACATTTTTTAATTTATTTTAATTTATTATTATAATTTTTTTAAATTTTAACATAAAATATAATAAATAATTTAATTTTTTTAAATCTTAAAATAATAATAATATTAAAAAATAATATTTTAACAATATTTTATCATCTCAACTCAATTCAATTCAACTCAACTCACTTCAATATCAAAACGTAACCTAAGACTGTCTATCTGTCAATATATATTTTTATATATTATGAGATTTATAAACCCATGTTCTCGCTCTCTCTCTCTCTCCAATTTTGCCGATTTCATTCCCAATTTTACCGTTTCGGCAATTATGAGAAGATAAAGTTGACTCATTTAACAAATTTCATACTTTATTCTCTCCATTCCGGCACCGCCCAATTCCTTAAATTTCTCTCTTATCGTCGGATCAGATCCCGGATCAATATTTCTCCTCTCTCTCTCTCTCTCTCTCTCTCTTCAAATAAGTAATTAATTTACTGCAATTTATAAAGTAACGTCGTGAGTCATCATGGGTAGAGTTATAAATTTAGAACCACATTAGTCTAAGCGATGCCGTTTAATTGGTAGCACGAGCTCTACCTTAACGACAAGTCATAAGAACAAATATATTTATTATTTATTATTTAATTACCATAATCTTCAACATTACACCTAATCAAAATCAACCCAAAATCCTATATAAACCCCCACCACCCCAAGCTCCAAGTCCTCCACACAAAGCATCTAATCTCACTCTGACTACAAACCTTTTCTTCTCGAACACATTTTCTCATCATCCAAACAAACAAAACCATTTTCTTTTCTCAACTCCAAAACCTCATCCTCATTACCCTTTTTCTTCCTTTCCCTAGAAAAACAAACTGTTTTCTTCCAGACCAAACATCTAAAAGCTAGCCTTCTGATCAAATCCGTTCAACCGGTCTTTGTTGATATCATCCTTAATTTCTCCAAAAAACCAACTTCAAATGGCTCCTAACATCACCACCACTGGGCTAACCAAGGTCGCCAGCATGCCCACCAGGGCATACGTTACGTTCTTGGCAGGCAACGGGGACTACGTGAAAGGTGTGGTCGGGTTGGCAAAGGGCCTGAGAAAGGCAAAGAGCAAGTACCCACTGGTGGTGGCAATCTTGCCGGACGTGCCCGAGGAGCACCGTGACATTCTGGTGTCTCAGGGTTGTATAGTGAAGGAGATTGAGCCGGTTTACCCACCTGAGAACCAAACCCAGTTTGCCATGGCATATTACGTTATCAATTACTCCAAGCTTCGCATTTGGGAGGTATGCATGCTTTGTTGGTAACCATTTTCTAATTTTTCATGGTTTACACGTATTTACTGCTTTCTGTTACTGCTAGCTAGTTAGTTTGCCTGTTCTAGATAAGGCTTAGTTTTTTCTCGAATAAAAGTAAATTAGTAGGTTCGGTTCCCATCCAGATATTGAGGAAAAAGTTTTTTCAAGAAATATATCCATTTGAATCCTTTGAATCTCTCTCTTGATTTGAAAAGGAAGCCAAGCTTGTCTTTTGTCAGCTTGTGCAACCAAACAATCTTTTTACTTCTGCTTTGACCTCCTTTTAACCTCTTGTTATATATATTTGCTGTTCCTGTGAAAGTGTATACGAAATTGACGGAGCATTTTGTCTGCCACCACTAAAATATTCTTGACGGTGACATAATTTTTTGTAAAAGAAACGAAATTTCTTGTTTTTCTTTCCTACCCGCATGAGTTTCAATATCTTTGTGAGTGGAGTTTAATTTGAAGTTTTGCTACGATGGAAATTGCAGTTTGTGGAGTACAGCAAGATGATCTACCTAGACGGAGACATCCAAGTTTTTGAGAATATAGATCACCTCTTTGATCTCCCAGACAACTATTTCTATGCAGTGATGGATTGCTTCTGCGAGAAAACATGGAGCCACAGTCCACAATACAAGGTTGGCTATTGCCAGCAGTGCCCAGACAAGGTCAAGTGGCCTGCTGAGTTAGGCCCCAAGCCTCCCCTCTACTTCAATGCTGGCATGTTTGTGTATGAACCCAACATGACCACATACCATGACCTCCTCAGGACACTCAAAACTACCCTCCTACCCCTTTTGCTGAGCAGGTAATTCTCGAAACTTCAGGACACAAGAGTGGTTTTTAGTCAATCAAATCAATTATCTGACCCAAAAATATATTTATGATTCTTTCAGGACTTTCTGAACATGTTCTTTAGGGATGTTTACAAGCCGATCCCACCAGTTTACAACCTTGTCCTGGCCTTGATGTGGCGCCACCCAGAGAACATCGAGCTTGACAACGTCAAGGTTGTTCACTATTGTGCTGCTGTGAGTATCCCTTTTTTTTATGAGAACTATCTCTGAGTTTCGTATATACTATTGTTGTTTCTAGGAATGATAGTCTTCTAATGGTGAATTTGTTTGGTTCTTTAGGGGTCAAAGCCATGGAGGTATACTGGGGAGGAACAGAACATGGATAGGGAAGACATCAAGATGCTGGTGAAGAAATGGTGGGACATATACAACGATGAGTCATTGGACGACAAGAATATTGTGCCAGCAGGAGATGCTGAAGTAGGGGATGAACAGAAGAACCTGCAAGCATTATTGGCGGCGCTTTCCGAGGCTGGTGTCGTTAACTACGTTTCAGCCCCATCCGCTGCTTAGTGCTTATGTAGGTTTTATTTTGTTGAAGGGTTGGTTTTGGTCTTTCTGTTTTTCAAGTGGAAGACCTTCCTATACATGTAACTTGTAAGTAATATTGTATCGGTTGGTTTTGGTCTTCTTTATTTTTAAGTAGAAGACCTTCCTATTATTTTTTCATTTGGATTGTCAAGGACTTTTGGGTCCTGCTTGCCATTCCTTGGCCATTGTTTGGGTTTCCCCTTTGGTTTTGTTGGCAAGCTATTATAATTATATACACATGTATTCAATTCATCGTTCTTCGATCTTATGAACGTTAATTACAGATTTGATGACAATGCCATGACAAGTATGGTAGAGATGATAAAAATATGAGCTTATCACATAAAGAGAAAAGAAAAGAAAATAAACTTTTGTGAAGTTAGGTTTCGTCGTAATGCAAAACATCCTTTCGAACCAGCTAAACTCAATGCCACGAAGGGTATACACCATTTCCAATTTTCTTATTCGAGCTGAATTTATACCCATCGAGGGTCATCAAGCGAGTGTAAGGAAATAACTTATCTGCATGTCTGAAATAACTAGATGCATTGCAACCAAGAAGCACAAAAGTATAAAAGGCAGGCCAACTGCCACCGTAAGGCGAGGAAGATGAAGGCGGTTGTAATTTGTACAAAGAATGTAACAACCCAAGAAAAACTCAAACCACATCTAAGCATGCGCTCCGAAAGGACTAGTCAAAGTTATAATTGGAGTACCTTCGAATCATTGTAGATTACAAAAACTTCTCCATTCCAACCAATATGTGATCCCATTCACCACCCTCTTATACTAAATTAGGGTGATTACAAAGAAAATATGGATTTAACGAATTCCAATGAGGAATTTAATCTAACAACATCAAATCTAATGGAAAAAACCCTCTCTTTTGACTCGTTCATTGCTAATCTGCCATTTCCTTCACTAAATCAACCCCGCCCATCTTTTGCTGCTCATATAGAGGCCACACAACCATTGATATGCCCCCCCACGGGCTTAAGCAGTGATTTCCACCTTGAGTGAGGCAAGAACCTGTCCCCCGATTTAGTACCTTCTCACCTGTGGAGTCCATTGCTTCAACCTATCGTTGGAGCTCAAAAATAATAATGAAAAAAAACATTCCTTGGTACTTTTCAAGGAAACCCTTAGCAAGATTTTATTCAAATATGATTTGCTGTTTTTTTCAAACATATGGCATCCTCCCCTTTATACATTGGAGGCTTGCAACAGGAGGCTAGCCTCTCCCCAGAAAAGTGATACTAGGCATATAAAGGGTGGAAGAGGAAGAGGTGGAGTTGGAATACAGAACAGAATTCGACATAGTAACAAAGAGTAAGAAAACAAATAGGTGTTAAACCCTGAGGGGTTCTAATACCATGCGAAAAATGGACCAAAAGAGAAGTTTTTATATTCACTCAAACTTATCTTTTTACAGAACAGTATTGCTGTATATATACATGTATGTCCATAAATAAGAAGATTGCAAGATATCCAAAATTGAGAGGATTACAATAAGCAGAAAAGGAAAGTGTACAAAGATAATAAGGAAAGAATTAACTAGAAAGAGTCAACTGTCTAGTGACAGAATTGATCTTAATCATCGTGGTCTGGCTTTCCAAAGATGCAGATCGGTGTCTAGCTGCGTATGGCCTTTAGTCAGGCTATTAGTTAAGCCTCCATCTGAGGCTAAAGTTAGGCCTCCATTTGAGGCTGAAGATACTCTTAACATATTTGAATGGCCTCACTTTTTATGTTCAAATATAATTTTTTCCATTCCATCATTGACAATAAAAAAGAAGTTATTATATAGAAATACAACAAGACAATTAATTATAAGAGAAAATATAAAAAAATTCTCATGAATACAAGCCCATTATCCCAACAGTATCAACAACAACAAAGCTATATCATTCTATGTTAATAAGAAACAAAGACACAAAAATCACTTCATTCAAATCCCTCGGGTTGATAGCATGACCTCCACTTTTGTTGCATGAAATTCATCTCATGTATCACTAGCTTAATCTCCTCTTGCTTTGCTCCAATCTCAGCCGTTATATGTGTTCCTGCAAAAAAGTTTATAATTTAACAGTTGAACTCTTAGGTCCAGATCCTCTTTGACCGAACGTGTTTTCATATGGTAAATCACAAATTGTTCCAAATCAAGCAACTAAATCTTGAATGATGCAAAGAGAACATTGATATCACACAATTCACTAGACATCATGTAAATCACAGAGGGGATGACATCGAACTATGATTTTGTACTTTATTCTAAGAACTTGTCTGAGTAAACAATGAGGAAAACATAACTCAACAACAAAGAAATCACCATAGAATCCAAGACCTCACCTGTGGTGCTATCAAATGCAAGGGGTTTGGAAAATCACAAAGCAATCTGTAAATCAGCAAATGAAGAACAGGGTAAAGAATGAAAATGTGGTGAAGTTAGAAGATATTAGTGTAGTATATGTTCTATAAATAGGCAGGTGTATTTATACAGCATTCAGAGCTGAGGCTCTGTACTAAAAGATGAAGAAAGTGATGATAAGGCATATTATTTCAAGCAGTACTTATCTTTGTGCATGTTATGTTCAAATTTTCGAAGCTGTTGCTAGCAATCTAACAAATTAATTTCTAAAGGTGAGGAGTAAAATAAAATGTGATGTCCTACCAGAATTCCATGCACAAAGCTTCTTCATATCTTCACAACTTGGATGATGGAGCATATAGTTTGTACAAGAGTGAGCAACAAGAAGGTAACAGCCGTTGTAGTAGATGCTATTTTCCAAGGAGTGCCAAAATAATCACGTTTCAAGGTAGCCTTCCAAGTATGCTTAGTGTTCCTATAGAATGCATTCAAATCTCGAAACAAACAACGATAAGCAGATTTATTGCTAATATATACAATATTCGTCCCCAGATTATTGATAAAAGATGCCACTGAATTGCTGTTGGCAAGCCAATTAATGATGATTCCTTTTCTAATAAGTAAATCCGCATCTTTGGGAGTGTTGATTTGGAAAGTCAATAACACAATGTAGTCTGTAAAATGTGAATCACATGGATAATGGCATTGCTCAAATGCTATGATGTTTCGATAAATAGTCTCCGTCTCATTATAAAGATTAATGCATGGAATTTCCAACGTTCCGTTGGTGAATTTCAGGTCAAGTAAGCATTTGCTTGAGCTCACCTTAAACTTCACTCCAGCCTCGTACAACTGGCTTGCAGAATATAAATGATCAGCTCCAGGAAGATCATTACTTTCATGCGGTAGCACTCGCAGCTTTCTGGATGATGGAGGAAAAAATGCTCTTGTGATATCAGCAAAGTGTCTTGTTAGGCCAAGCAAGCATTTGCATGATCTTACCTTAAACTTCATTCCAGCCTTGTACAACCGGCTTTCAGTATATAAATGATCAGCTGATCTAGCATGATCATTACTTTCATGTGGTGACAAAAGCTTTCTGGATGATGGAAGAAAAAATGCTTTGGTCAAATGAACAAAGTGTCTAATTGGTTGCTCTCCAAGATTTCCAGGAAATTCTTGATCTTTTCTAGCCTCAAAGACCTTAATTGCAAGCGAAGTGAAGGAAGGATGCACTGGCACATCTGCAAGCCTGAATAATATCTCAAGAGCAAAGAAAGGAAGTTGATTTTCAAGTAACTGCAAGTCCAACATAATTAACTGCCACGATATTGCATTTAACAGTACATGGTTCTCACGAACAATACTATTTGATCCTTGGAACCATATTCCGTAGAATAATTCAATAATAAAGATCCCATCTACCAAAATTAATTTCACGAAATCGTCACTGCTAAAATTGATGGTTTCTGCATAACAACTACGCACACTTTTTTCATTCAGCTTTATGGTGTTTACTAAAATCTCCACGTTGAAGTCAACCCGCTGCAGGAATCTCTGAAAATATTTCAGTTTCAATTTTTCCATGGGTTCTAGTCTTTTGGTGCCATGGTGGAAAGGCCCTATCGATATAACCTGAGGAGTGTAGGCTTCCTCATTCAATTTGCGAAGCCAATTTGGAATCCTGTAGATACAACACTCGTCTGATGATAAGGGAGGGTCCAAGCTGCTTTCACCCATTTCTTTGATGCTAATTACCAACTGATCTCTATGTTGATTTCCATTAATTCCACGAGTCGAATTGCTTGCAGCTTCTTGATCCAATTGATGAATTTCAGCATGATTTTGATTTCCATATGTGACTGATGAAGCATGAGTCGCCATTTTTTGTTGCATTTCTTGATCATAACTTGTTGATTTTTCCATCTCACAATTTAGCTTCTTATACAATAAATTGGCTTCCTTCCGGCCTGCTTACACAATTAAAGAATAATGACTCCAATAGAATTATATAAAAATATAGGCCAATTTTATGGACAGCTTAATTAGAGTACTTTAATATACTAATAAAATAAGTACCCAGCTAGCGCTAGTAAAGCAGCTATAAGCAAACAAATTAAAACCCCATTATATATGATCAGTCATTCAAAGTAAATTAACCATATCATATTATATATTATTTATAGATCACCTAGCTAGAAAAAATAAATACCCAAATCAACGTACAAGCAAGCCATGCATTTATTTTGTATGCAACGAGTTGAGTACTACTGCATTAGCTGATCATGAACTAACTATAGATAAAAATGTCAATATCCTAATAAATTAATATCTCAATATTCAAAACAAAGAGGTCCAGATAACATATATATGCATGGAATTAGATCCATAGATATCGACGACGGGGCTAATTAATTAGTCATTTTTTTTTGACAAATAATTCGTTGCAAATACTTATTTTTATTAAGTGAGTAAGCCTAAACATAATAAAACCAAAAAAAAAAAAAAAAGGCCTAAAAACATAATCAGTGATTATCAATAAGTTAGAAAAGAAAATGGAAGAAATTAAAAGAAAGAAAAAGACGGTGATTTCGAATCATGTTTTCCTTACCGAAACAAACGCTTTCGCTTTTGGTCGCCGCAGTCTCCAACTTCTCAGACTTACAGATCAAAGAACCGATGAAGCAAGTCGAGTGATGAAACGGAGACAAAGACGCTCGTACTCATGTTGGAGTGGAGTTAACGATCAAGAAAAGAGATCTATCCGGATGTTTCGTTGATTTCACTTACCACACTATTACTCATATATGCATGGTAGCTGGATACCGGACAAGCTGCAATATTCAACACCTCGGCTAAACTCAAAACCTATCACAGCATCACACGTGGTGACTTCTCCTTATTAGACTATTTTAACAGTCAACATCAATAATTCAAGAAGGAATCTGGCTGTCCTCAAAGAAACAAAAGTATCATGTGGAGAGCACTAGTCTTGACCTAGGTCTCTGTTAGAGAAGACTTGGAAAGTAGACGGGCACGTTTTCTAATTAAAAAAGAAAAAAGATTACATAATATTAAATTCTAATAATTTAAAAGAAAGATAATTACTCGTGAAACATTATTAATTATTTTTTTATATTAATGAAAGATAGAAAAAAGTAATGTTTGAAAATTTGAGATGTTAGCCTATCTATAGATAAACTTATAATTATTCATCACACAATATCAAAGTACTGTGTAAATGGATAAGTTGAAAATTTCTATCAAACACTCTTCGCATGTAGAAAAATTACGAGAATTCTCAATTGCAAAATGTATGTGTTTTAATAATTATTTTACTATTTTATTTTTTCCCAAATCTTATATCATGTATAGCTAAAAATATTAAAATAACTTTCTAGAAATGAGACTATTGTAGTAGTCATGGGATCATTTTAAAGTGATTTGGTGGAGAGTAAATCAATTTATTTAATTTCTATAGAAATTTCTAATATTTGATTAGGACTGTTCATTCTGGCAAGATTTTTTCCTGATCCGCGAAACTGGATTTCAATAAAAGTAAAAGAATCGTTAGAAACAAATATAGTTTGGATCAAGTAGGGGCATGAATTTATTTTCTCTCGTGTCAAGAGAAATGCAATGTATAACTGAAGTGAATGAATGAAAGGTTACAAGGTTTATTTAAAATAAAAAATAAAAAATGAATAAACTTTGGCAGAAAGACAAGTATGAAAGGGAGACCACTTTGTGGGTTTTAATAAAAAAACAAAAAGTTGTAACGTAGAGAAAGGCAAAGTTAGTCAGAAAGACAGGTATGAATGGGAGACCACTTTGCCTTTCTCTACGTTAAAGTAAAAAGGCAAAAACAAAAGAAAACGACAAAGTAGAGGCCATTAACCTTTACTTTCTAGAAAGAGTAAAAAGGCAAAAATAAAATAAAATGACAAAGTTTTATTTCTTCTTTTTCTTTCGGTAGCAGATCACACTTTAAAATTTTCTATTTTTCATCTTCTTTTTCGATAGAGTAGCAGACCACTGCTGCAATAAAGGTTAGAGTACTGTTATGGACATCTTCTTTTTATTTACATATTCATTTTGTGGTTGAAGTATTTTCTTAAAAGTTACTGTCTATATCCTAATTAATTAATATCTCAATATTCAAAACAAAGAGGTCCAAATAGGATATATGGAACAAGAAATGCTTTGGCTACAAATGAATCATATAAATATAAACTCACAAATTAATTGATGTGATTTGGTTGGTACATCAAATTATAAAATTATTTTTATTATAAAGTAGATCTAACGTATCACATAATATCATGTCAATTTGTGAATTAATTTTTATGAAACCTATTAATTTGTGATCGTTACACTTTTCATTTGGAATTAGATTACGGTTAGAAAAGGCCCTGAAATAATTAACCCACAACTGAGTAAAATAATAAATGATTCTCAATACTATAAGCTATAAAAATAGGAGAATTATGGAACAGATTAAAAAAGAGAGAAAAAAGAAGATGATGGTGAATGTTTTGCTTACCCAAACAAACAAACCCTTTCGGTTTTGGTCGCCGCGCGCGCAGTACCGTCTCTAACTTCTCAGTAAGATTAACTGATGAAGCTAGGAGATCACCTGATGAAGCTCGTCTCTGTTTTTTTTGTTTCCACAAAAGTCGTAGACTCGTAGTTTAGAGTACTGCATGGACTGAGTACTCAACGATCAAGAACGTACAGAGTTTTATCATTATTTGACGTTTCGTTGATATCACAGCATTACGCATTGTAGCAGGTGGATGCGGGACCAAGCATAAATCTCAGTGGAGACTCCACTGAGAACTGAGAAAGCCAAATAACTTTAAGGCCTTGGGTTCTCATCGGGCTTGGTCCGGTCTACGCCCGCTACTTGGTTGTTCAGCAAAAATGGAATATTAAAGGAAGTCTCATAATATTTGTTTCCCTTTGAACAATTATGAATGAAAATTATGAATACTTATGTGTCAATTATTATGTTTTTTTTTTCATAATAATAATTTTTATTATGAATGAAAAAAGTCTCAAAACATTTTTTTTGGGATGAAATTTTTTCAACTTGTTCAAAAGCTAGTGTTCGAGTGGATTTTTTTGGACAAAATATTTTTTGTCCCTAATATGTGTTCAAACGGCAACAATAACATTCAAACATAATTTTTTGAGACGAAATTTCTTTAGCCCTAATAATTGTTCGAACACCAATAATTCTATTTTAAAACAAAAAAATAATAATAATAATTTGATCCCCAAATCTTTATGCAAATAGATATTGTAATTTTTCAATTATTTTTACAACTAAACATTCTATTATTAAAACTTAGACAAATTAAAATAAACAATCGAATGGTTTTTTAGCCAATATTTGAATGGCCTCATTTTTTATGTTCAAATGTAATTTTCTCCGATCCGTAATTGACAATAAAAAAGAATTTATTATAACGAATTTCAGCATGATTTTGATTTCCATTTGTGACTGATGAAGCAGTTGCCAATTTTTGTTGAATTTCTTGATCATAACAGCTTGTTGATTTTTCCATCGCACAATTTAGCTTCTTATATAATAGATTGGGTTCCTCCCGGCCTGCTTACACAATTAAAGAATAATGACTACAATAGAATTATATAAAAATATAGGCCAATTTTCTGGGCAACTTAATTGGAGTACTTTAATACTAATAAAATAAGTAACCAGCTAGTAAAGCAGCTATAAGCAAACAAATGAAAACCCCATGCATTATCAGTCATTCAAAGTAAATTAACCATATCATATTATATATTATTTATAGATCACCTAGCTAGAAAAATAAATACCCAAATCAACAAGCAAGCTGCCATGAATTTATTTTGTATGCAACGAGTTGAGTGCATTAGCTGATGAACTAACTATTGATAAAAATGTCAATATCCTAATAAATTAATATCTCAATATTCAAAGCAAAGAGGTCCAGATAGCGCACACACACACATATATATATATATATATATATATATATACATGGAATTAGATCCATAGATATAGACGACGGGCTAATTAGTCATTTTTTTTTTTATAAATAATTTGTCGTAAATACTCTTTTTTATTACAGTGAGTAAGCCTAAAAACATAACAAATGATTCTCAAAAAGTTAAAATAATAAAGCAGAATATTATGGAACAGAATAAAAAAGAGAGAATGTTTTGCTTACCCAAACGAACAAACGCTTTCGGTTTTGGTCGCCGCGCACCGTCTCTAACTTCTAAGTAAGATCACCTGATGAAGCGAGGACTCTGTTCTTTTTTGTTTCCACAAAAGTCGTAGACTCGTAGTTTATAGTCCTGGACTGAGTCAACGATCAAGAACGTACATAGTTTTATTATTATTTGACGTTTCGTCGATTTCACCTATCACAGCATTACTCACGGTAGCTGGATGCGGGACCAAGCATTAATATTCAACACCTAATTTAAACTCAAGACCTATCATGGAATTACACGTGCCGTGACTTATCATTATGAAAATGTCTTAACATTAATCTGGTTGTCCCAAAAAAAAAAACATGTTGGCCTAGGTCTGCTGTGAGAGAATTGGATGGCCACGTTTTCTAATTAATATATATATATATATGTACACACATACATACACACTGGCAGAGCAGAGGCTCAACGTGCGAGACACATTTACCTAATTTGAAGGAAAAAAAATTACCAAAATATAAAGGTTTTCCTGTAGAAAGCAGATGATAGAATAAAAATATTTTTAGAAATATTTTTAGAAAAATTTTAAAATTATTATAAAATATTTTAAAAAATATTATATTTTTAAATATTTAATGATTTATTTTTAAGATATTTAAATAAATATCTTATCCATCCTACCAACATACTGTAGCATAAAAAAGGAACTACAATTTCGTCTTCAGAAGATAAACTCGGCCAGAAAGTAATTAAACAGAGCAAAGACGTAATTTTTCAGAAAAAACAAAACTAATAATAAGGACAAAACGGGAAAATGATAAATGCAGAGGGATAAAATTGGAAACAAATTTGGATAAAATTACTGTTCATATACGGTTACACAGCAATTAGAGGCAATTAAACAGGGTCAAATATGTTAAATCAATCAATTAATTTAAAAGAACAAAAATGTAAATTTCCAAATAGAAGAAAAGCCATGGACAAAAAGGAAAAAGCAAGAATAAAAGGGATAAAATAGAAAAACAAATTTTGAAGAAAAAACACTGTAGATTGCCGCTTAGGTTTTTAAACTGTGTTTTGATATTGAACTGAGCTCAGATGAGTTGAGTTTTTTATATATAGTAGTGAGTTGAGTAGTAAAGAGAATTATGTGGGACTCATCTAAACTGAGTTTAAAGTGTGTTTGGATGTTAAAATGAGTTTAATACTTTTTATGGGAAATTGAAAAAGGTTACGAGTCCCACGTATTAAGATGTTTTAAGTTGAAAAAGGTTGTGGATCCTATGTGAAAGAATGTTTTGAGTTTGGATGAATTTAGTAATTTTAGAGTTGAGTATTTGGATGTTAGATTCAGTTTAAATTAGACTGAACTCAATTGAGTTCAATAACCAAACGAAGCCTTATTCACTCTTAATTGGGCGAACTACCTCCCTTGGACCTGTTCCCACTACTAGTATATATATATATATATATATATATATATATATATATATAGAAAAATAATAAAATAATATACACATCAATCTTAGCATGATATTTGCATCAATTATAGTAATATACATGCTAAAAAAATTTGATATAAGTGTACAAAAGAAAGTAATATACATGTTTAACAGAAGCTAAGATTTTATATTCACATAATATCATATTATATTATAATGTTTACATTATTCTACATGTTCTGAATAAATATCATGATGTTAATTTAAACATTAAAACATTTATAACATACAAAATAAATCTTGTTCTCAAAACAAAGAAGATCATGAATGAGGATTTTTATCAAACAATGGAGGAAAGCTATAATAATAACTTCTTTTATCTAAACACTATCACAGTAAAGATTGTGTTAAGAACCCCATCAACTAATGAAAATCTTCATCATCTAAATTCTCTTTTTTGAGAAGAAGCAAAATAATAAATGTTATTTTTTATTTTATTCTTACAATAGATCATACAACAATCAGAAAATGGAAAAAATAATTACAACAAATAGAAGATCGTCCAAAACATACATGATGAAACAGAAATTTACTTTTTAAAATTATATACCTTAATAAATCAATTAGCATAAATCTTGATAGATAAATAACCAAATATTTCTAGAATGAAATATAAAATTATAAACAAAAATTGTCAAAGATTTATACAGAAATGATAAAATCCACGAACACAAACCTTCAACTAAATAGCATAAGTTATAAAAATAGGAGAATTATGGAACAAAATAAAAGAGGGAGAAAAAGAAGGTGATGATGAATGTTTTGCTTACCCAAACAAACAAACGCTTTCGGTTTTGGTCGCCGCGCGCGCACCGTCTCTAACTTCTCAGTAAGATCAACTGATGAAGCGAGGAGATCACAATGAAGCTCGTCTCTATTCTTTTTTGTTTCCACAAAAGTCGTAGACTCGTAGTTTAGAGTACTGTATGGACTGAGTCAACGATCAAGAACAGATCAGTTTTATGATCATTATTTGACGTTTCTGAGACACACACACACACACACACACACATAGACACACATACACATAATACCCACCCATCTGTCTTGGTAGCTGGAAAAAAATTGAAAAAGAGAGAAAATCAATTATTCCTTAATCTAAGAATCCAAAACAGTTTGATTCGAACTCAAACAACTTAAAGGCTAGTCTTTCTCACTATTACCCAGTTTCTTCAAGAGAATTTCCTTTTCAACAAAGAAATATTTTGTCGGGAAACAAATAGAAAAAAATATCCAAGTCTAGCGTGTGACAAAGAGAGAAACAGAAAGGAACCAACCTTGTGAAAGATCAAGCCACCAGACTTATTGATGATGCAGAGGCTGTAAATTGCTGGCATTTCGAGGGGAATCTGGAGAAAGAAAATATTGAAGAAACGAGAAATTACGAGGATGAAAAGAAAGAGACTCAGCAATGAACTACAAATGCAAAATGGAGCTGTTAAAATTCAAGTAAGTATTGAAGAAAAGAAGAGCCATGTGGCCTATTAGCTCAGCTGGTTAGTGCGACGTGCTAATAACGCGAAGGTCGCAGGTTCGAGACCTGCATCGGCCACTTTTCCACCTAAGCTTTCCGTAACACTCTTTTTTTTCCTCCGTTTGGCTTCTAGGAAAATAGAAAAAAAAGTACTATTTAGTACCATCTCAATTCACTCATCTCATTATTACAATTTTCTCAAATTTTTACATAAAATATAATAAATAATTCAATTTTTCCAAATCACAAAACAATAATAATATTAAAAAATAATATTCTAATAATATTTTATTCAACTTTTAACTTTTATCTAAAATCATCTCATCTCTTCTCGCTATCCAAACGAGTAATATTTTATTCAACTTTTAACTTTTATCTAAAACCATCACATCTCATCTCACTATCCAAAACGAGAGTTTAACCAAGATTAAGCCCCGTTTGGATACAATAAATGTTTCATTTTATTTCATTTCATCACATCTTATTATTACAATTTTCCTAAATTTTCACAAAAAACATAATAAAAAATTCAATTTTTTCAAATCTCAAAATAATAATAATACTAAAAAATAATATTCTAATAATATTTTATTCAATTTTCAACTTCTATCTCAACTCACTATCCAAATGACACCTAAAATTTCTTCTCTAATTGGTTAATTTTCTCCACAATGAATTGATTTGTATACGATGCTTGGTTCAGAATCTTGTTCAGTGTTTTAAATTTTGTACCGTACCGGCCGGTACGGCCGAAATTTTTCGTTTCGGCCGTCCGGCCGGTACAGGTACTATACCTGTTCCGTACTGGCCAAAATACTGGCCGGTACCTCAATTTCGGCCTGTACCAGCTTATATTTCGGCCGGTACCGGCCGATATTTCGGCCTGTGTTTTTTTTTTTTTTTTTTCGTTTTTTCAAACTACAAGCTTATTTTTTAACCCCCAATTCAGACTAGACTATTTATAATTTATATATATATGTATTTGTATATAATTTATTTATATATAGATTATTATTTTGGAATATAATTTTTATATATATTTATATATATAATTTATTTATAGATTGACTATCCCGAAACGTTATCCCGAAACGCTATCCTAAAAAGGTACCGGTACCGAAATATTTCGTTCCAGTGCCTTGACCGGTACGGCGTCTGGTACGGTATTCAAAACATTGATCTTGTTCCATTAATTTAGATTTTTTTTTTAAGATAGAAAAAATTCTATTTATTCATAACGTAACATTACAACTTTGATTTGAGATATATAGAATACAAGTCAATTATTGCTTTTAAGGCTCCTCATTACACAAATTTCTTTGTGACTGACATGGTCTAATCCATTGTTGTAACTCTCTACAGACAAACAGTCTGAGAGACAACACTCTGTCCTAAGAAAAATTTAACAAACCTCACATTCCGTCCTAAGACAGAATTAAACAACCCAACACTCAGTCTAAGACGGAGTAGATGATACACTCTATGGACAAAATTCAAGAGACTGTTATTTTTTTTTAACCTAAAACAAAAGAGATAACAGAAAATGTAAAAGATACATAGGAAAATAGCGGATTACAACTTGGAAAGTTGTAAATTCTAAGCTGTAGATCCGCATTTTCAACTTTAGAGGAAATAAAAAATGTGAACACCGAGGTTGTGGTGGTGCGTGAGGGGCAAGCGCCATCTTGGAAGTACGGTGGAACGTCAGGTTTGAAGAAACCGATGGCTCTGGTCCCAAAAAGGCCGTGCGTGGCGGCGATAGAGCTCCCTTTGTAGTGGTGCGTGGATGTCACACACGCACTTTGGGCCTCGTGTATGGCTCACGCGCTGTTCCGTTCGACCAGATTTGTCGTCCGTCTGAAGGATCGGTGCCTTGAGAATCTTGCGGTGGGGCGCGTGGTGGTCGCTTGGCTCCGGAGAACAGCAGATCTGCATTTCGCCCTACTGTGAACGAAAAAAATAAATAAAACCAGAAAAATAAAAGAAAAACTAGAGATAAGAGAGATGAGAGATGATGGAGGAAGGGAGGGGGGAGGGAGGAGCCAAAGTTCCAACACCCCTCATTTGGTCTTTTTTTTTTTTGGGGAGGAGATTGTATAGAGAGAAAAGAGACAGAGAGCGAGAATAGGATTTTTTTCTTAGTGCAAGATTTTCTATTTTTAATTTAGTTATTGGTTCATTATGATGTTTACACTCCTTGTCGTCTTCATCAAAATTGCATTCCTATTACCTAAATTTTCATACACCATGATCTCCATGAATAAGAGTAATGAGTTCAACCAAATACCCAATTCAAAATGAATAATTCTACTTATCATCCTCACACATTACACACTTCACCTATTTTAATTTTATTTTTTATTTTTTGTATAACAAATATGTAGTGTATAGATGATAAGAAGAATAACTCAATTAGTTTAATAAGAATAAATAATAATAATAATAATAATAATAAAAATATTATTAAAATATGTAAAGTATGTGATGTGGGATGGTGAATAATATCCCTCGCCGTATATATCCATGATGGTGAAGAAGACAATATACTAGCAGTGGGGCCAACATGCGAGGCACGTTTGCCGGTTGAAAGAAATATATATATATATATATATATATATTTATATGGATCATATATATATATATATGAATTTTTTGAGGTGATAAATATTTCCAAACCAAAATAGATTGACCATATCTAGGGTTAGTTTACAGACAATCAGCCTGATGGGCTAACACATAGACACCATTAACTATTTCTAATGAACAACCAAATCATATACGTTGGGATGCCACATGCAACAAGAACATCATAGAAAACATCATAGGAATGTAATCAAGTAGGCCACAGTTCATTTGTTGGTCAATGAAATAAAAGAGAATAGAACAATGATAGAGCGAAACACAAATACATATGACAACCAGTATCTTTGATTGTTAAGCTGTTGATAAATAACACTTTTGAAGACACCATAGTTATCACTTGCACATTTGTTAACGAGGAAACCACTTATGTATTGTTATGATAATAATAGAATCTATACGGTTTTTGTCTCCCATAGGGCCATAAGTTTAATTATCATTATTACTATTTTAGATTTCTCAAAAAAAAGACGAATAATATAATCTCTCCATACCTTAAAAGATGAAGGTAAAGTAGATGAAAAGCATAATAAATGAGAAATCTTGAAAAAAAAATTTAGAGGCCAGCTATAAACCGATTACTAGTTACCCTTTTAAACCGATCACTAATAGTCATTTTCTTAACTATCAAATAAAATAAAAAATCTTTAAAAAAAATAATAAATAGATGATAGGAAGGTAGTGAGCATATCATTATCATTAACAAATTATTTGGTCATACAAACGTACCTGCAGGTTTTGTTTTGTTGCCATGTGACAATAAATGCATTTTTTATTTTTTATTTTGAAACGTGACAATAAATGCATGAACTAAAATTCCAGGTGTGCAAAAGCATTGTATGAAAATAGTAATGCATCATAGCTTGGGGAAACATTAACAGAGTTAACAATATGTCATAAACACTTTATTTGCGTAAGTTCTTTTTTCTTTTTTGGGATCCTTGTCGAGATTTTGTGTATTAATTATAAAAAGATTCATAATGCAAGCCTACTGTTCTAGTACTACCAGCCCAGCCCATCTCTTTTTTTTTTTTTTTTCATTTTTCTTCCCCATTTCCGTCCCTTCCCGAACCTTCTTCTCTTCATCTGATTCTCTCTCTCTCATCTTGAAATTTCACAAACCGGTCCCTCACTTTCTGCTCTCTCTCGTTCTACCCTCCCCCCTCAAACCCACTCTCTCACATGTTTATCTTTCATAATGTTTCCTCTCTTTTTCTCTTTCTGCATTCGTTGGAACCAAACCTCTCTCTCTCATGGTTCCTTGTCTTCTCTCTCTCTATCTCTTTCTCCATCATGCATCGGTAGCGAAATCAAAGTGCCGACTTTTCTATTGCTTTGACAACCTATCGTTAAAAGAAGTGGTATTTGTTTGTTGAGAGATTCGACGACCTGGCCAAATTGACTTCTCTATCTATTCTGTAAAGTTCTATTCACACAAGGGTATAAACGAAATGAAAGGTGTCAAATAAAATTAAGTTTACTGTTCATTTCTGCATACTTACCGATAGACTCTTTTAAGAATAAGGAGATATATTATTTTTTTAAATCAATGAAAATATTACGTCTCAGTTTCAATTGGCTGGTGTAAAAAGGGAGCTTTATTGCACCGGACTGTCACTCCCTAATTTGTAATGGGTTTTCTTGGCAGTGAGATGAGCAAAAATTGAACCCCTCTTACGACAAAGCCGAGATTATAATTTTGAGGGGGCCCGCATATTTTAAATTGGATTAACTTCTTCAATTGTAATTTAACAACATTAAAGTGATAAAAATAAAAGAATAATCATACACATGATTTATTATACAACTATTTTACAATTAGATTTTATGTATATTTTAAAATTCAACTATTTTTAGGAAGTTGTACTGTTATATTAGTTAATTGTAAAATATATTGTAAAATATCATTATGAAAAAAAAAAGCCAGTGAAAAAAAAAATTCAAAATCAAAATAAAAGATGCATTTTTCTTTTACAAAGAATCGGGCTACTCTGCCGTCAAGAGTAGTATGTTCAAGTTGATCGCTTGTTACTTTTTGATTTTTTTAATATATTTAAATATATTTAAAAAATAAAAAAATATCTCAATATACTTAAAATTACTTTCTTAATTACTATATAAAAAAATATTTTTAAACGGTCAAATTAAACAATATAACTTGAGAGGAGGCAAAATAATTTTTTCCTTTTACAAAAGTTACAAAAGCAAAAAGCTGATACAACCTTATCTGTCAACTTTCTTCATGACATTGGGGTTCTCACTTGGTCCGGTCTACACCCTCTATTGAGTCTATTTGGTTGTTCAGTAAAAAGGGAAAATTAAAGTCAGTCTGAAATCAAGAACGTCCTGACTTTGAACAATTATGAATGAAAATTATGAAGACGTGTATTTATCTATTGCTATTATAGTAAGATTATAAATTTTAAAGAAAAAAATTTCACTTATTTTTAATTTTTTTCAATCATCTCTAATGTAACATTCAATGACTGAGAAGCTATTTATTATTTTTTACTTATCTATCCATCATTTCGTACCATGTCGTGGAATAATGAAAATTACTACAATAAAATTTCTTTTTAGAAGGACAAGTATTTTGTTCCAAAAACTTTTAATTTCGTCTCCGAAATTATGCCTCATTTATTTTTGTAGATGATATGAGATGAATTAAGATTAAAGTTTAAAAATTGAATAAAATATTGTTATAATATATTTTTTAATATTATTTTTATTTTGAGATTTGAAAAAATTAAATTATTTAATTTATTTTATATTGAAATTTGAGAAAATTATAATAACTAAATTAGATGAGATGAAATGAATTAAAAATTTTTTTGAAAACAAACGAGGCAGAAGAAAACAATTGCATCCCCATTTTATTCTAAAAGTTCAGTGCCAAAAATCATTTTGGGTCAAAATTCAAAATTTGGTCTCAAAAGATTTTATTTGAGATGAAATTTGTCCAGCCCGTTTGAGAAGCGTTCGAATGGATCTTTTTGACAAAATGTTTTTCATCCCTAGCTAATGTGTGTTCAAACGACAATAATACCGTTCAAACATAATCTTTTGGGACGGAATTTCTTCATCCTTAATTGTTATTTGAACACCAATAATTCTGTTTAAAATATAAAAAATAATAGTAATTTAATCCCAAAATCTTTATGCAAATAGATATTGTAATTTTCCTATTATTTTTACAACTGAATATTTTATTGTTAAAACTTAGACAAATTATAACAAACAATCGAATGAGTTTTTAGTCAATATTTGAATGGCCTCACTTTTTATGTTCAAATGTAATTTTCTCCGCTCCGTAATTGACAATAAAAAAGAATTTATTATATAGAAATACAACAAGATAATTAATTATGAGAGCAAATATAAATAAATTCCCATGAAGACAAGCCCATTATCCCAACAGTATCAATAATAACAAAGCTATAAAATTGTATGTTAATAACAAACAAAGACACACAAAATCACTTCATTCGAATCCATCGGGTTGATAGATAGCATGACCTTCACTCTTGTTGCATGAAATTCATATCACGATCTATCACTGGCTTAATCTCCTATTGCTTTTCTCCATTCTCAGCCCATATACGTGTTCCTGCAAAAAAAAAAAAAAAAAAAAAAAAAAAAAAAAAAAAAAAAACAATTTAACAAATGAACTAAGTCTAGATCTTCTTTGACCGAACTTGATTGCAAAGAGAACATTGGCATCACACAATTCACCGGACATCATGTAAATCACGGATGGGAGAACATTGAGCTATGAGTTTGTTTATTCTGAGCGTATGTTGTACACGGCGTTGGGTTCAGGCATTTCATCGAACCGTTTGTACACACTGGCAGCCATAGAACTTGTCCGAGTAGGTAATGAGGAAAACACAACTTAGCAACAAAGAAATCACCATAGAATCCAAGGCCTCTCGTGTGGTTCTAGCAAATGCAAGGGTGGGTTTGGAAAATCACACAGCAATCTGTAACTCAATAAATGAAAAACAGAGTAAAGAATGAAGATGTGGTGAAGTTAGAAGATACTAGTGCAGTATATGTTCTGTAAATATGCGGGGTGTATTTATACAGTATTTAGAGCCTCAGCTGAGGCTCTGTACTAATAGATGAAGAAAGTGATGATAATGCATATTATTTCAAGCAATACTTAATACCTATCTATAATATGTATGTCAATACATTTATCTATCTGCTGTGTTACTTACTAATGTGTTTTTTATTCTTGTGTAAATAAATGGATCTAATGTGGCACAATCTGGACCTTTGAAACAATTAAAGCTGAGCTGCTTAAATCACGTGGGAGATCCATGACTACATCTGAGGATTAAATTGCTAAGCCGCTGAATTGCTCCACGTGTCTGCATCTGTTGTACCATATATATTCGTTGCTAATCATTGTAACCCTAATTCGATTCTCATTCTGTATTTTGATGGCAACTAAGAGAGAGAGCAGAGAAAGGGGCGATTTTAGGGTTTCTAGGGTTTTGCTCTTAGAAAAGAAATTAGTGCGATTTCTGGTAGAAAGTGAGAGAGATTTGTAACTCTAAAGTACTGAGACATTCTCTGTGATATATTGTTCATCAATAAAGATCTCTGAGGCCATTCCTACCGTAGATGTAGACCATTAGGGTCGAATCACGTATATCGGTGTGTTCTTTCCTTTATTTTCGTTATTTTCATTATTTCCTTTTACAGGTTATATTTTCTTGTCTTTCTTGTTTGCTGTTTATGATTCTTGATAAGTTTCATGCGTCATATTGTTCTATACTGTTCAATAATTGTAATCTGGTCAGATCTTGTAATATTGGTTATTCTTTGGTTGTGGTTGATATCAAACTGCGAGACTTGTGATAATTGTAGTTTTCTGTTTGGTTGAAAAACTGAAAGTTTTATAACAAAGAATCAGAAAGGTTTTATCACAAATTAATTAAAAGTTTTGGTAATAAAACTAATCATTTTTCTAACACTACATTTGTGAATGTTATGTTCAAATTTTCGAAGCTATTACTAGCAATCTAACAAATTAATTTCTAAACGTGAGGAGTAAAATAAAATGTGATGTCCTACCAGAATTTCATGCACAAAGCTTCTTCACATCTTCACAACTTGGATGATGGAGCATATAAATTGTCCGAGAGTGAGCAGCAATAAGGTAACAGCAGCTGCAGTAGAAGCTGTTTTCCAAGGAGTGCCGAAATAATCACGTTTCAAGGTAGCCTTCCAAGTATGCTTAGTGTTGCTATAGAATGCATTCAAATCTCAAAACAAACCCCGATAAGCACCTTTCCTGCTATCATATATACTATTCGTCCCCAAATTATTGATAAAAGATGCCACTGAATTGCTGTTGGCAAGCCAATTAATGATGATTCCTTTTCTAATAAGTAAATCTGCATCTTTGGGAGTGTTGATTAGGAAAGTAAATAGCACAATGTAGTCTGTAAAATGTGAATCATATGGATAATGGCATTGCTCAAATGCTATGATGTTTCGATAAGTAGTCTCTGTCGAATTATACATGTTCATGCATGGAATTTCCAAAGTTCCGTTTGTGAATTCCAGGTCAAATAAGCATTTGCTTGAGCTCACCTTAAACTTCACTCCAGCCTCGTACAACTGGCTTGCAGAATATAAATGATCAGCACTAGGAAGATCATTATTTTCATGCGGTAGCTTTAGGAGCTTTTTGGATGATGGAAGAAAAAATGCTCTGGCGAAATCAGCAAAGTGTCTTGTTAGGTGAAGCAAGCATTTGCATAATCTCACCTTAAACTTCACTCCAGCCTCGTACAACTGGCTTACAGTATATAAATGATCAGCTGATCTAGCAAGATCATTACTTTCATGTGGTGACAATAGCTTTCTGGATGACGGAAGTAAAAATGCTTTGGTCAAATCAACAAAGTGTCTAATTGGTTTCCAAATCAACAAAGTGTCTAATTGGTTTCTCTCCAAGATTTCCAGGAAATTCCTGATCTTTTCTAGCCTCAAAGACCTTAATTGCAAACGAAGTGAAGGAAGGATACTCATCATTCGGTGCACATGCAAGGCTAAATAATATCTCAAGAGCAAAGAAAGGAAGTTGATTTTCAAGTAACTCCAAGTCTAACATAATTGCCTTCCACGATATTGGGTTTAACAGTATATGGTTCTCACGAATAAACCTATCTGATCCTTCGAACCATATTTCGTAGAATAATTCAATAATAAAGATCCCATCCACCAAAATTAATTTCACGAAATCGTCACTGCTAAACTTGATGGTTTCTGCATAACAACTACGCACACTTTCTTCATTTAGCTTTATGGCATTTACTAAAATCTCTATGTTGAAGTCAATTTGCCGCAGGAATCTCTGAAAATATTTTAATTTCAACTTTTCCATGGGTTCTAATATTTTGCTGCCATGGTGGAAAGGCCCCATTGATATAACCTGAGGAGTGTAGGCTTCCTCATTCAATTTTCGAAGACAAGTTGGAATCCTGTAGATACAACACTCATTTGCTGATAAGGGTGGCTCCAAGCTTGCAGCCATTTCTTTGATGCTATTTAGCAACTGATCTCTATGTTGATTTCCATTTCCACTACTCAAAGTGTTTGTAGCTTCCTGACCCCATTGTTGAATTTCAGCATGCTTTTGATTTCCATTTGTGACTGAAGCAGTTTCCACTTTTTGTTGAATTTCTTGATCATCACTTGTTGATTTTTCCATCTCACAATTAATCTTCTTAATTAATTAATTGGCTTCCAGCTCCTGGCCTGCTACTTACACAAATTCAGACTCCGTACTGATTACAATACAATTATATTATAAAAATATGGGCCAATTTTTTGGGCAACTTAATTAGAGTACTTTAATGCTAATTTTTTCATATGACGGCTTTAAGAATTAAAAGAAAGAAATTAAAATAAGTAACCAGCTAGTAAAGCAGCTATAAGCAAACAAATGAAAACCCCATGCATTATCAGTCATTCAAAGTAAATTAACCATATCATATTATATATTATTTATAGATCACCTAGCTAGAAAAATAAATACCCAAATCAACAAGCAAGCTGCCGTGAATTTATTTTGTATGCAACGAGTTGAGTGTTAGCTGATGAACTAACTATTGATAAAAATGTCAATATCCTAATAAATTAATATCTCAATATTCAAAGCAAAGAGGTCCAGATAGCGCACACACACACACATATATATATATATATGCATGGAATTAGATCCATAGATATAGACGACGGGCTAATTAGTCATTTTTTTTTTATAAATAATTTGTCGTAAATACTCTTTTTTATTACAGTGAGTAAGCCTAAAAACATAACAAATGATTCTCAATAAGTTAAAATAATAAAGCAGAATATTATGGAACAGAATAAAAAAGAGAGAATGTTTTGCTTACCCAAACGAACAAACGCTTTCGGTTTTGGTCGCCGCGCACCGTCTCTAACTTCTAAGTAAGATCACTTGATGAAGCGAGGACTCTGTTCTTTTTTGTTTCCACAAAAGTCGTAGACTCGTAGTTTATAGTCCTGGACTGAGTCAACGATCAAGAACGTACATAGTTTTATTATTATTTGACGTTTCGTTGATTTCACCTATCACAGCATTACTCACGGTAGCTGGATGCGGGACCAAGCATTAATATTCAACACCTAATTTAAACTCAAGACCTATCATGGAATTACACGTGCCGTGACTTATCATTATGAAAATGTCTTAACATTAATCTGGTTGTCCCAAAAAAAAAAACATGTCTTAACAAAATCCTCTACTGTAACCTTGCTCTTGGTATAAAATTGTAAATCTCTAAGATTTTCTGCATGGTAATGGATACCAAACCTGTGAGTAATTATTGTAGGCATGTGGTCAATAATAAACATGACATGGCAAATCTGGACACATATAACTTAACAGTTTTATCTGAATCTAAATGAAGTATCTAAGATGCAGCAATCTAAAATATACCATTTGGAGAGATACATAAGTTAACCATTTGACAGATTCTTTTGCAGCTAAAAAATACAGTTAGGGTGGAATTTACAACAAAAAGACCCTATCTATTACTGTATTTAATTAACACTTTATAATTTATCATCTCTGCCATGTGGATAGTGTATTTAATGAGTGGAGGATAATAATTACTTGTGGATGCTCCCAACATAGTGGTTAGTGCACTAGGGAAGTAAAGAATCCACTACCATGCAGCAGAGGGTACGTAGCTCCATGCACTTTGGATGTCCCACTAGCCCAAAACACTTCTTCATAATCACATTTTTCAGCTTTAGCTACATAACTGATTGGTAGTTTTCATCAACTAAAATGAGAAGCATTTTTAATTCTCGGCTATCATGGCATCACACGTGTGCTGTAACGCCCCGTTCCCAGAAATCCGAAGAGTTAGCTCATGTAACCTAAATCCAACTTCCATAACATATTTAAATACTCCAAAATTTCCAAAAAAGTACAAATCCATTTATTCAAAATCCGAAAATGATAAACCTACTAAAAAGACTCTCCAATAAACTTGTACCCTCAGTTACTTATTCCACTACGATCATCGCATCTTACTAAAACTTCCTACTCTTGTTCACTAGCTGAACCATCAAAATTATCTGAAAAATATTTAGAGATAAGGGGTGAGTTATCAACAACTCAGTAAGCAGAGGACATATGCTAGCATGCAAACATGAACATTTACAAAGTACAGTATGCAGAACAAAATGTTTTCCAGAGTTATCATGCAGAACAAAACATGTTTTTAAAAGTAATAGAGCGATGATTTTAAGACAAGTAAAACCTATAGTACTTTGACATAACATAACCTGAGCATCATCACCACATCAAAATAGAGCATCTTACAGAGCAGAGACCATGTTTCACCCCCGTGGTAGGATTGTGCTATCCCCAGTGGCCAAACCGGGCAAAGACAGAGGTGAAATCTTTCTCTTATTCTTCTCGGAGCCGCAAGTGTGTACACATGAAAGACCACAATAAAACCACTTTGTTTCCAAAGTGGGTGCACTCAGAGACAGAGAAGTTGGTACCAACCCAAATAGAGCAGAGCATAACAGAGCAGAGCAGAGATATAGTCAGATACAAAATCAGTACACTATGCCAAAGGTTTTCAGATGCCATATCAAAACAAAACAGAGTACCAAAATATAATCAGATCATTCTCACATACTGAAAACAAAAGTCGGAGCATCTTTCTAAATCAATGCACAATTTTTCAGATTCTCAATATCGCTCTTTTTTAGATTTCAGAGACAGCATGACAAAATTTAACTCATGTCTACACAATGCATGTCAGAAAATATTTTTCCTTTTTCGTACAGATTTCATGAGTAGTGCAAATAAGTGACCGAGGTTGGTTTTTCCTAAGTTCTCATTTCATCACAAAATACGTAAGGTTTTCAAAAAGTCAACCTCAGTCTCAATAATTCGTGTAAAACCTAGTATAGGAATCCCGCTTACCTGACTCCTGCAGAGTATTATCTATGTCTTGAAAACGACCTCTAATGATTTCGTCACCTATTGATAGGAACAAAATATACACTAAGTGTTAAAAGACAATTGACACAACTTCTATCTAAATAATTAAAACCCATAATCCCAAATCATATTATAGCAAAAACAACTCACTAAAACAACCATATAATAATCTGGACAGCCCGCACTTCAACCCAAAATACCATATACTAATTTTGATATTGACCTATTCACCCACCAAAGTCAACGTCGAACACAAATAATCAAAATATCAACCCCACTTCAATGGCCCCTAACTGCAAGCAATCACTAACAACTCAACCAAAACAACAATAATGTAACTCCAAATAATTTAACCTCCACTCCAACGGTCGTATAAAAATTCGAATAGTACAAAAACAACCACTACTTAATCCCGAGTATCCATTTGGTTTACTGCACGTCCAACCCAAAATAATCCAACACTCCAAGATCATTCCAACACAAGGTGTTTGCTTACACACAAAAATGCCCGAGAGCTCACGAACTACATATTTCAAATATTACATTGGAGTGAAATAAACTGACTTGAAGTGAAAGTGTGTGTGCGTGCGTAAGATACCGAGAACGAGAATGGCCTACCCGCAAAAGCTAACTTCTCCAGTGATGGCTTCAACGGTTACACGGAAAACAAATTCGGGGACCCACGAAAACGCAATACCAAAAACCACAAAGCAAAAACAAATCTGCAAGTGATGAGAAAGAGAGGGCCGGTTGAGAGGGTTGTAGTTCAGAGTCTTAAATGTCGAATAAAAGAGAGGGAGAAAGAGATACCTGTAGGCAAAAGATTACCAAGTGGAAGAGGAAAAGCCGCATCTGAAGAGAAAATAGAGGTACGCGAGAGAGAGAGGCACATTAATCTGCAGAATTGGAGGGATCGATAGAGTGAGAACCGATTTTGAGGGAAAAGAAAAATGGAGGAAATTTAGGGCATGAGATTCGGACTCACGAAACAGAACCAACGAAAACAAGAGATGGAAACGAGAAGGGAAGTGGGTAACGTGAGAGAGAGAGACACGAGGGAAACCAAAAATCGAAAGAGAGAAACGAGGGAGAAAGAATCGGGGAGAAAAGGTTGAGGAAGGAGGGAAACTTACCCCTAAACGGCGCCGTTTCGCACTCCTCCAAGGAAAGGGCTAGGCCTTTGTGCATGATCCGAGCCTCACAAATACTGGGCCTTACATGTGCTGACTAATTATCATTATGAAAATTTCTTAACATCAATCTGGTTGTCCCAAAACCAAACATGTTGGCCTAGGTCTCCTATGAGAAGAATTGGATGGCCATGTTTTTTAATTAATTTATATATATATATATATATTAAGAACATTATGTCATTATTTATATTACTCGTGAAATATTATTTTTCTATATTTACAAGTTTTTACACTACATACCATCCACGTTGCATAACTTGATTTCAAAAATAAATTTTCAATCTTACAAATAAAATTATACCAAATTTAATAGATAACTATAAGCAAAATAAGCAACCAAGCAAGAGACTCACTAGGTGAGGCAAATTTGAGCCTATTGAAACAAGAAGATTTGTTGTAGCTCAACAAGGTTCAATAAAACTTACCCAAAAATAATGAAAATGTTGCACCTCCTTGGACATTTTGAGCCACATAGCACCTCAATTACCATACAATAATTGGCTTAAAAAAACTTCTTGACATTAGCTGCCAGGAATAACCCTAATATGTTAATTTTCTCCACATTGAATTGATTTGTATACAATGCTTGGTTCAGAATAATCTTGTTCCATTAATTTAGTTGTTTTTTTTTTAAGGTAGAACAAACTCCATTTATTCATAACGAGACATTACAATTTTGACCTGAGATATACAGAATACAAGCCAACTACTGCTTTTAAGACTACTCAATACACAAATTTCTTTGTGACTAACATGGTCTAGTCCATTGCTGTAACTCTCTACAGACAAATTGTCTGAGAGACAACACTCTGTCTTAAGACAGATTTAAGAAACTCCACATTCTGTCCTAAGACAGAATTAAACAACCCCACACTCTGTCTAAGACGGAGTAGAGGACACACTCTATGGACAAAATCCAAGAGACTATGTATATTTTTTTTAACCTAAAACAAAAGAGATAATAAAAAACGTAAACGATACATGAGAAAATAACGGATTACAGCTTGGAAAGCTGTAAATCCTCATTTTCAACCTTAGAGGAAATAAAAAAATGCAAACACCCTGGAAGTACGTGACTTGGTACGTGAGGGACACGCGCCACCCTGGAAGTGCTGTGGAGAATCAGGTATGAAGAAACCGATGGACCAGGTCCTAGAAAAGCTGTGCGTGGCAGCGATAGAGCTCCCCTTGCGGTGACGCGTGGATGTTACGTGTGCACTTTGGGCCTCGCGTGTGGCTCACGCGCCACTCTGTTTGATGAGATTATTTGTCCGTCTGAAGGATTGGCGCCTTAGGAATCTTGCGGTGGGGAACGTGGTGGTCACCTGGCTCCGGAGAACTACATATCTGTATTTCACCCTACTGTGAACGAAAAAATAAAAATAAAACCAGAACAATAAAGGAAAAACAAGAGAGGAGAGGGGGGAGGGATGAGGGAGGAATGGAGAGGGAGGGAGGGAGGAGCCAAAGTTCCAACCCCTCCTCTGGCCTGAGTTTTTTTAGGGGGATTGTGTAGAGAGAAAAGGGAGAGAGCAAGAATAGGGTTTTTTTCTCAGCGCAAGATTTTCTATTATTAATTTAGTTGTTGTTCCATCATGATGTTTACACTCCTTGTCGTCTTCATCAAAATTGCATTCCTACTGCCTAATTCTTCATACCCCATGATCTCCATGACTAAGAGTATTGAGTTCAACCAAATACCCAATTCAAAATAAATAATTCTAATTATCATCCTCACACATTACATACCACATCTATTTCAATTTTCTTTTATTTTTCGTATAAGAAATATATAGTGTATAGATGATAAGAAGAACAACTCAATTAGTTTAACAAGAATAAAAAATAATAAAAATAAAAAATATTATTAAAATATATAAAATGCGTGGTGTGGGATGCTAAATAGCATCCCTCGCCATATATATCCATGGTGAAGAAGACAATAAGAAGGTAAGATTGGGCACATCTTTTATATATATATATATATATATATATATATATATATTTAAATCAATGAAAATATTACGTGTAAGTTTTCAATTGGTAGGTTTAAAAAGGGAGCTTTATTGCACCGGACTAAGGTTCTGTTTGGTTGCAAGACTCAGCTAAGATCAATTCAGTCTAGTCTAATTTTAACCTGAGTCTAACATCCAAACACCCAACTCTCAAATTATCAAACTCATCTCAACTCAAAACTTCATTACACGTGAGATTCACAACTTTTTTCAACTCAACATATCTTTATACGTGGGACCCACAACATTTTTCAATTTTTCATAAATAGTACCAAACTCATTTTACCATCCAAACACATCTAAACTCATTTTAGATGGACCTCACATAACTCACTCCACCTACTCAACTCACTGTTATTTATAAAGAACTCAGCTCAGATTAGCTCAACATCTAAACGCAGCCTAAGTCACTCCCTAATTTGTAATGGGTTTTCTTGGCAATGAGATGAGCAAAACTTGAACCCCTATTAGGGACAAAGC
This sequence comes from Juglans microcarpa x Juglans regia, assembly GCF_004785595.1. Classification (NCBI taxonomy): domain Eukaryota; kingdom Viridiplantae; phylum Streptophyta; class Magnoliopsida; order Fagales; family Juglandaceae; genus Juglans; species Juglans microcarpa x Juglans regia. The sequence goes on along the minus strand of NC_054601.1, from coordinate 24,978,644 downwards.
CGAGATTATAATTTTGAGGGGGTCCGCATATTTTATATAGGATTAACTTCTTCAATTGTAATTTTTTTAGCAATACCATTAAAGTGATAAAAATAAAAGAGTGATGATACACATTACTTTTTATACAATTATTTTACAATTAAATTTTATTTATGTTTTAAAATTCAACTATTTTTAGGAAGTTGTTCTGTTATATTAGTTAATTAATTATAGAATATATTGTAAAATAGTTGTACAAATATCATTATTAAAAAAATAAGTGAAAAAATAAATTCAAAACCAAAATAAAAGATGCATTTTTCTTTTACAAAAGTTACAAAAGCAAAAAGTTGATACAACCTTATCTGTCAACTTTCTTCGTGGCCTTGGGGTTCTCACCTGACTTGGTCCGGTCCAGACCCTCTATTTAGGTTGTGTTTATATGTTGAACTGAGTTAAAATAAGTTAAATTTTTTATAAATAGTAGTGAGTTGAGATGATATTATGAATTTTTTGAGATCTACTTAAGTTAAGTTTAGATATATTTAGATGTTTAAATGTATTTATAAGAAGTTAAAAAATGTTGTAAATCTCGCGTGTAAAGAATTGTTGAGTTGAAAAAAATTATGAATCCCACGTGTAAATAGATCTTGAGTTAAATAATATTTAGTGACTTGAGAATTATGTTATTAGATATTAGGTTAGGCTTAAATTTGAACTCAGCTCATATGGACTCAGCTGCTTTCATGTTCCAAACGTAGCTTTCGCTGTTCAGTAAAAAGGAAAAGTTAAAGTCAGTCTCAAATCAACAACGTCCTGAATTTGAACAATTATGAGTGAAAATTTTGAAGCCGTGTGTTTATCTATTGCTATTATAGTAAGATTCTCAATTTTAAAGAAAAAAAATGTCACTTATTATTAATTTTTTTCATCATCTCTAATGTAACAATCAAGGACTGAAAAACTATTTATTATTTTTTACTTATCTATCCATCATTTCGTACCATATCGTGGAATAATGAAAATTACTGCAATAAAATTTCTTTTAGAAGGACAAGTATTTTTGTTCCAAAAACTTTTCATTTCACCTCCAAAATTACGGCTCATTTATTTTCATAGATGAGATGAGTTGAGATTAAAGTTTAAAAGTTGATTACAATATTGTTAGAATATATTTTTTAATATTATTTTTGTTTTGAGATTTAAAAATTTTGAATTGTTTATTTTATTTTGTATTGAAATTTAAAAAAATTGTAATGATTAGATGAGATGACAAGAATTGATAAGTTTCCTGAATACAAACGAGGCAGACGAAAACAATTCCATCCCCAATTTGTTCCAAAAGTTCCGTGCCAAAAATCATTTTTGGTCAAAATTCAAAATTTGGTCTCAAAAGATTTTCTTTGAGATGGATTTTTTGACAAAAAGTTTTCCATCCCAAGCTAATATGTGCTCAAACGCCAATAATATCGTTTAAACATAATTTTTTAGGACGAAATTTCTTCATCCTTAATAGTTGTTTGAATACCAATAATTCCATTTAAAATATAAAAAAATAATAATAATTTGATCCCCAAATCTTTATGGAAATAGATATTGTAATCTTCCTATTATTTTTACAACTGAACATTCTATTGTTAAAACTTAGACATATTATAATAAACAATCGAATGGGTATTTAGCCAATATTTGAATGGCCTCACTTTTTATGTTCAAATGTAATTTTCTCCGCTCCGTAATTGACAATAAAAAAGAAGTTATTATATAGAAATACAACAAGATAATTAATTATGAAAGCAAATATAAATAAATTCTCATGAAGACAAGCCCATTATCCCAACAGTATCAATAATAACAAAGCTATAAAATTGTATGTTAATAACAAACAAAGACACACAAAATCACTTCATTCGAATCCATCGGGTTGATAGCATGAAATTAATTCATATCATGATCTATCACTAGCTTAATCTCCTATTGCTTTTCTCCATTCTCAGCCCTAGCCCATGTAAATGTTCCTGCCAAAAAAAAAAAAGAAAAAAAAGAAATCATAATTTGGCAGCCATAGAACTTGTCTTGAGATCTACACCTCTCGTCGCAAGCCATTTGTACTGAACATTCAAGTAGCATGTCCATCATCAGAATTTCATAAAATGTAGTTATCATCCACGGGATTAAAAGTCATTTCATTGTCACTGCACCAATCATAGCAGTAAACACTGGGACTAAATCGTCGACTCAAACCATAGATGTCCAAGAACAGACTGAGATCATACCAATTTACAAACCACTTATATGGCAACCCCATATGGCACCAATGCGAAAAATGGTCCCTATTTGGCAAGTGTGTGGTATTATAAGGGAAATTAATTATAGACATTTGAAGATAAGTACAAGCGACACTGAAGACTTGCAAAATATGTGTAACTACTATAGATTGTAATGGGCTGAGTTTTCATGATTTAATCATCTCTTTTCCTGTTCCTAATCAAGAGTTCATGTTGTATACTACTCATGTGCTTGGGCTATACCTTTTGGGATTTTAATAGAATCTTTGTTTGGTCATTTATTTAATTCTTGGAAATAAATATGGAGAAAAACACCCATATCGAACTAGTACACTTAAAAGATACAAGCAAACAATTAGCAAGAGGCTAACCATAGAATATTTTGAGAAAAGATCCTTAGGCAGCTGTCACATCCCACTAGCTGAGTGTACGTAGATATTCTTCTCGACAGAGGACGACAGGAGCAACTGTGGCAAAATAAAATAGCATTAATATTCATCGGGTTTGGGAAACCAAGTTGCTAGAAATATATTGAACACTTCACTTGTACAAGTAGATTTTATGGTGGATAACTCCAAATGATACTAACCCCATTTGCAGACCATGAGAGATCCAAGAGTTCCCCGGTGTAGACATAGATCCAAGATTTATATAAATATATATATATATATAATACTATATATATATATATATAGCCCAGTGTCGTATAGACTAAGTACAAAAACCACCCAAAAGCACAACACATCGACACCCTAACTTCATATCTCCCCGGTGTCACAAAAAACCACCCAAAAAATGTGCCCTTCTATGAGAAGCCCCTTATGGGCCGGGGGAATCGTTACACTGAGTCTGTCGAATTGACTCAGTGAACGACGGGAAAGCCCTAAAGAAAGACTGCATCAGATTGTCATTTTGTATCTGATGCTCCCTCAGCTCCCGCAACTCTGTCCTCATTTCATCCAGCTAACTCTTGTAAGCTTCAGCATCCTTCTTATATTGTTCAGCATCCTTCTTATATTGTTCAGAATCTTTCTTGTGCTTTTCAGCCTCAGACATGTATTGTTGCATTTGAAGTTTGTCACATTGTCTACTTGACTCGGGGATGACCATTTCCCCAAGTCCCCGTGCATATCCAGGTCGATGGCCAAGAACCTCCCTAAAGACAGTCGCTGCTGCCTCATCACTACGTTGCTCTGGTCCTAGGCCATCTAACCTACCTTGCATCTCCTTCTGCACATTGACAAAGCAACGATTAGAAACAAATTTAAAGCTAGTGCTATGTTAATATTTATCACGTATAGAAAGAAACATAGATCCCAACGGTTGTTTCTGTACTACTCACATAAGTAGTTTTTGTAGCAGGTGATACAAATGCATTCTTTTTCTTCGACCAACGCGTCTCTTTGTAGAAGTCATCCAACTTTTGTCCATCTAAACAAAGACATGGTGGGGAAGAAAGTTAGGTCAGCAGAGACTTTAAATATATAAGTTCGATGAAAAACTCACCATAGGCCAAATGTTGGGATAGGAAAAGTACAAGTTAACTTGAATCAGATTTATGAATGTGGCTAGCTAGGCATCTCAGAAGGTTTAAACTCGAAGCCATTTTCAAGGATAATTGGCTAACAAAACTTATATGGGAGCTACAATGTTTATGACATCATATGATGCCATATGTCCCAAAAAAATTTTAAACCGGGGGGAGGTAGCTATATGAATTAACGTGAGTCAAGTATCGATGAGGACGCTAGCTACTCCATCCCTAGTTTTTTGTCTTAAGGTTGTAATGTGTATTGATATATATATATATATATATATGTATATATATGTATTTATCAAGACTGGACCAATAATGTTTGATTGTGATAGTAATAACCGTCGATGGCCAACTACATGTCTAAGCCCCTTCCCTCTCATGTGTATATATATATATATATCCATGTGTGTGTGTGTGTGTGTGTGGGTATGTATGAGATATACACATGATATATATAGACTTGCAAATGAACAACATCACCCAAATGAACAACATGGATATATATATATATATATATATATATATATATATATATCCATGTGTGTGTGTGTGTGTGGGTACGTATGAGATATACACGTGTGTGTGGGGCTAACCATGCATTTATGTACGTAAGGGAGATCGAGTATTGATTCTCAGTCTGTTGAATACTCTCTGCACAATGGCACGCTATATATTGACTTGAATATATAACTAGGTTGATAACATGTTTAAATTAGAATATTAACTATGTTCAGATAAAAAGCCTACACATGTACTAAAACAACTTGTTGACTAAATATGATGAATGCATGCATTATACTGATAATTAAAGAGTAGTTTAAAATGTTTTGAAGGTTTTTCACATCATGCAGAACGGCTATTTAAACTCCATTGCAAAGAAGGTGGCCTCCCTCACAGCCCAAAAGCAGAGCAATGCCTCATTGGGAAGTGGGTTTTCGTTCAAAGACAGTGTAGTAACAGGGAGTGGCCAGGTTTACCTTGGCAGAGCATGGGGTGAGTATTCCAGGGTGGTTTTCTCATACACATTCTTGGACAAGGTTGTTCTTCCCCAAGGGTGGAGTGATTGGGGTGATCAAAAGCGGGATTCGTAAGTGTATATATATATATATAGCACTACTACTCTTGGAAAATCAAATATGATCAAATGATTCATTAAAAGTTAGTGATCAGTTCTTGCGCATAATCTATATATTCTTTGGGGTTGTTGCAGAGGAGTGTATTATGGAGAATACAAATGTAGTGGACCAGGAGCCAACTCAACAGGAAGAGTGCCTTGGGCTAGAATGCTCACCAATGAAGAGGCTGAGCCTTTTATTGGGACTCACTATGTTGAAGACAATACTTGGCTCATAAAACCTCTTTAGGTAATTATTATTATTTTCTTTTTTTCCAACCATCCTTATAAAATAAAATATTGCTTCCTAGCAGCTACTTGGTGAAAATTTATATTAATATTCATTGTCATTTATTTAGTAATATTGAAGTACTGCAATTAAAAAAAAACTAAAATTATATATAATATATATATATATATATGTAAGCTATAACGTACAAGTGAAATAAAATTATTGCAAGGATTTTCAGAATTATGATGGATCGATCTCAAGCTAGCAATTATTCCTGAGCCATATATATATATATATATATATATATATATATATATATATATATATAGATATGTATATATATAGCTAGTGCACTTTGTGGAGGACCCTGCTGGCCTGACCCCAAAAAATGTGTGCACCATTGAAAATGGAGGCAGCAGTATAATATATATATTGTCGATCGATAGTGGAATCATGAATACCGGAGTATTAATTGGCATCACTTCATGAATTCTTAACCGAAGCTTTAATTCTAACAACAATACCACTATCATGCTAACTCCTATATACACACACACACACACACACACACACACACACACACACACACACACATACACGCACATGATATATAAAAGAAACGCGAGGTACTGTAAACTCGGTAATAATCAAACAATGAACAATTAACGCTTTATTAATGTACCAGTACTATACAACTTTCCGGCCTTATACAGAAATATAAAAAATGTATGGATATGTATATATATATATATGTGTGTGTGTGTGTGTGTGTGTGTGTGTGTGTGTGTGTGTGTGTATAAACCACATGTACTGATCGTCGAAATCATCGATATATACATGTTTATATATATAACCAGAGGAGAGGGATACTGCATGCATGCAGGCATGGATAATTGAGAAACAACTCTAGATGATCAGCTAATTATATATTTCTAAGGCCAAACGCAGGACTTGGCTATTTTCCAATTCTGAGCATCCTCGACGTTGTCAACGTATTTCGCAATATTAATACATGATCCAATGTCGAAGTAGCCAAGGTACTCTTGGTTAGGCGGCTTGACAGCAAATTGGCAATTGCCATTCAAACCATTAGGCATTAATGTCGTCCCACAGACAAAATACAAGTCATCGTTAACTCCATATACCCACAAACCAAAAAGAAATGCAAACACTGATATTGCCATTCAAACACTAATTATATTTTAGTAAATTCAGACTTTAAACAAGGATTTTATTTCTGGATTGATGTATTATAATTTAGTTGATAAAATTAACTCTTTGTGCGAAATATTATTTAGTTTTCATTTAATTAGTAATTACAAAATTGGCCGGGTGGTGGCTTTATAGACTAAATATTAGAAGTAATAACACAAATATGTTGGTATAGCTGAATCATATACTTTAGCTTCATTCTTAAAAGTAATAACACAAAAAGCCTAGTAATATGTTATTCTTAACAGTATATGTTTATAGATCATATACAAAGATAAATGTTTGGTTGATCACAAACAGAAATTAGAAATAGTTGTCATACAAACTGAAATACATACCTACTTATATATACACCCCTACTCGCATTTGTATATAGTTTGCTGTGATAAATTAATTAATTGATATATATATATATATATATATATTATATTGGAACCCAAAATTAATCTCTATATGCAGAAAGAACTTGAGTTCCCCAATGTATAGACTAATGTTTGCCTAAATATTTAGTACAGAAAACTTGTCAATGGCTTAAGGTATTGACAAGTATTATAGATCTTGAAACCCTAAGGGAAATTTTTGCCTCTGCTCAGCTGTTTAATTGACCAGTACTAGAAAGAACTTGAGTTCCCCCAACTAGCAAGAACATAGATATATGAATATCAACTACAAAAATGGATCATATTCGAAATACCCTATAACTAACTTTAAACTAAAGGGGTTTTTAATTGAAGTTATGATCTTAAGTATAACGTTTCAATTGAGGACAGTACTGTGCTAATAGATCCCACTTCATTTTCCCCCAAAAGGGGCCATAAATGCAGAGAGAAAAGGCTCGGTTTCAGGGTTCAACATCACCAGCAATTACATACATCGCCGGTAAAGGAGGTTTTTCTTGTAGTGGTGGAGACTCCACTGAGAAAGCCAAATAACTTTAAGGCCTTGGGTTCTCACCGGGCTTAATTGGTCCGGTCTACGCCCTCTACTTGGTTGTTCAGTAAAAATGGAAAATTAAAGGAAGTCTCAAAATATTTGTTTCCCGTATTTCATTTTATGAACAACAACGTCCTGACTTTGAACAATTATGAATGAAAATTATGAATACTTATGTGTGTTTATCTATTACTATTATAGTAAAATTATAAATTTTATGGAAAAAAATGTCAATTATTATGTTTTTTTCAACCTGTTCAAAAGCCAACAATAACATTCGACGAAATTTCTTTAGCCCTAATAATTGTTCGAACACCAATAATTCTATTTTAAAACAAAACAATAATAATAATTTGATCCCCAAATCTTTATGCAAATAGATATTGTAATTTTTCCATTATTTTTAAAACTGAACATTCTATTATTAAAACTTAGACAAATTAAAATAAACAATCGAATGGTTTTTTAGCCAATATTTGAATGGCCTCACTTTTTATGTTCAAATGTAATTTTCTCCGTTCCGTAATTGACAATAAAAAAGAATTTATTATATAGAAATATAACTAGATAATTACTTATGAGAGCAAATATAAATAAATTCTCGTGAAGACAAGCCCATTATCCCAACAGTATCAATATATAATAACAAAGCTATAAAATTGTATGTTAATAAGAAACAAAGACACACAAAATCACTTCATTCGAATCCATCGGGTTGATAGCTAGCATGACCTTCACTCTTGTTGCATGAAATTCATATCATGATCTATCATTAGCTAATTAATCTCCTATTGCTTTTCTCCATTCTCAGCCCATATAAGTGTTCCTGCAAAAAAATTCATAATTTAACAATCGAACTAAGTCTGGATCCTCTTTGACCAAACTTCATTGCAAAGAGAAAATTGACATCACATAATTCACCGGACATCATGTAAATCACGGATGGGAGAACATCGAGCTATGAGTTTGTTTATTCTGAGCGTATGTTGTACACGACCTTGGGTTCAGGTATTTCATAGAACCACACTGGCAGCCATAGAACTTGTCCGAGTAAGTAATGAGAAAAACACAACTTAGCAACAAAGAAATCACCATAGAATCCATGGCCTCTCATGTGGTTCTCGCAAATGCAAGGGGGGGGTGTTGTTTGGAAAATCAGAGAGCAATCTGTAACTCAGCAAATGAAGAACATAGTAAAGAATGAAGATGTGGTGAGGTTAGAAGATATTAGTGCTGTATATGTTCTGTAAATATGTGGGTGTATTCATACAGCATTCAGAGCTGAGCCTATGTTACTAATAGATGAAGAAAGTGATGATAAGGCATATTATTTCAAGCAGTACTTATCTTTGTGCATACTATGTTCAAATTTTCGAAGCTATTACTAGCAATCTAACAAATTAATTTCTAAACGTGAGGAGTAAAATAAAATGTGATGTCCTACCAGATTTTATGCACAAAGCTTCTTCACATCTTCACAACTTGGATGATGGAGCATATAGTTTGTACGAGAGTGAGCAGCAATAAGGTAACAGCAGCTACAGTAGAAGCTATTTTCCAAGGAGTGCCAAAATAATCACGTTTCAAGGTAGCCTTCCAAGTATGCTTAGTGTTGCTATAGAATGCATTCAAATCTCGAAACAAACCCCGATAAGCACCTTTCCAGCTATAATAAACAATATTCGTCCCCAGATTATTGATAAAAGATGCCACTGAATTGCTGTTGGCAAGCCAATTAATGATGATTCCTTTTCTAATAAGTAAATCTGCATCTTTGGGAGTGTTGATTAGGAAAGTCAATAGCACAATGTAGTCTGTAAAATGTGAATCATGTGGATAATGGCATTGCTCAAATGCTATGATGTTTCGATAAGTAGTCTCTGTCGAATTATACATGTTCATGCATGGAATTTCCAAAGTTCCGTTGGTGAATTTCAAGTCAAGTAAGCATTTGCTTGAGCTCACCTTAAACTTCACTCCAGCCTCATACAACTGGCTTGCCGAATATAAATGATCAGCACTAGGAAGATTATTATTTTCATGCGGTAGCACTAGCAGCTTTCTAGATGATGGAAGAAAAAATGCTCTGGCGAAATCAGCAAAGTGTCTTGTTAGGTCAAGCAAGCATTTGCATGATCTCACCTTAAACTTCACTCCAGCCTCGTACAACTGTCTTACAGTATATAAATGATCAGCTGATCTAGCAAGATCATTACTTTCATGTGGTGACAATAGCTTTCTGGATGATGGAAGTAAAAATGCTTTGGTCATATCAACAAAGTGTCTAATTGGTTGCTCTCCAAGATTTCCAGGAAATTCCTGTTCTTTAATGTACTCCAAGACATCAATTGCAAGCGAAGTGAAGGAAGGATGCTCATCATCCGGTGCACATGCAAGGCTGAATAATATCTCAAGAGCAAAGAAAGGAAGTTGATTTTCAAGTAACTCCAAGTCCAACATAATTTCCTGCCACGATATTGGGTTTAACAGTATATGGTTCTCACGAATAACCCTATCTGATCCTTTGAACCATATTTCGTAGAATAATTCAATAATAAAGATCCCATCCACCAAAATTAATTTCACGAAATCGTCACTGCTAAACTTGATGGTTTCTGCATAACAACTACGCACACTTTCTTCATTTAGCTTTATGGCATTTACTAAAATCTCTATGTTGAAGTCAATCTGCCGCAGGAATCTCTGAAAATATTTTAATTTCAACTTTTCCATGGGTTCTAATATTTTGCTGCCATGGTGGAAAGGCCCTATTGATATAACCTGAGGAGTGTAGGCTTCCTCATTCAATTTTCGAAGACAAGTTGGAATCCTGTAGATACAACACTCATTTGCTGATAAGGGTGGCTCCAAGCTTGCAGCCATTTCTTTGATGCTATTTAGCAACTGATCTCTATGTTGATTTCCATTTCCACTACTCAAAGTGTTTGTAGCTTCCTGACCCCATTGTTGAATTTCAGCATGCTTTTGATTTCCATTTGTGACTGAAGCAGTTTCCACTTTTTGTTGAATTTCTTGATCATCACTTGTTGATTTTTCCATCTCACAATTAATCTTCTTAATTAATTAATTGGCTTCTAGCTCCTGGCCTGCTACTTACACAAATTCAGACTCAGTACTGATTACAATACAATTATATTATAAAAATATGGGCCAATTTTTTGGGCAACTTAATTAGAGTACTTTAATGCTAATGCTAACGCTAACTTTTTCATTTGACGGCTTTAAGAATTAAAAGAAAGGAATTAAAATAAGTACCCATGCAGCTAGTAAACAAATTAAAACCCCATGCATTATCAGTCATTCAAAGTAAATTAACAATATCATATTATATATTATTTATAGATCACCTAGCTAGAAAAATAATACCCAAATCAACGTACAAGCAAGCTATGCATTTATTTTGTATGCAACGAGTTGAGCGCATTAGCTGATGAACTAGCTAGATATACATGCATAAAAATGTCAATATCCTAATAAATTAACATCTCAATATTCAAAACAAAGAGGTCCAGATAGCACATATATAGGCATGGAATTAGATCCATAGATATAGACGACGGGGCTAATTAGTCATTTTTTTGACAAATAATTCGTTGCAAATACTCGTTTTTATTACATTGAATAAGCCTAAAAACATAATCAGTGATTATCAATAAGTTAGAAAAGAAAATGGAAGAAATTAAAAGAAAGAAAAAGACGGTGATTTCGAATCATGTTTTCCTTACCGAAACAAACGCTTTCGCTTTTGGTCGCCGCAGTCTCCAACTTCTCAGACTTACAGATCAAAGAACCGATGAAGCAAGTCGAGTGATGAAACGGAGACAAAGACGCTCGTACTCATGTTGGAGTGGAGTTAACGATCAAGAAAAGAGATCTATCCGGATGTTTCGTTGATTTCACTTACCACACTATTACTCATATATGCATGGTAGCTGGATACCGGACAAGCTGCAATATTCAACACCTCGGCTAAACTCAAAACCTATCACAGCATCACACGTGGTGACTTCTCCTTATTAGACTATTTTAACAGTCAACATCAATAATTCAAGAAGGAATCTGGCTGTCCTCAAAGAAACAAAAGTATCATGTGGAGAGCACTAGTCTTGACCTAGGTCTCTGTTAGAGAAGACTTGGAAAGTAGACGGGCACGTTTTCTAATTAAAAAAGAAAAAAGATTACATAATATTAAATTCTAATAATTTAAAAGAAAGATAATTACTCGTGAAACATTATTAATTATTTTTTTATATTAATGAAAGATAGAAAAAAGTAATGTTTGAAAATTTGAGATGTTAGCCTATCTATAGATAAACTTATAATTATTCATCACACAATATCAAAGTACTGTGTAAATGGATAAGTTGAAAATTTCTATCAAACACTCTTCGCATGTAGAAAAATTACGAGAATTCTCAATTGCAAAATGTATGTGTTTTAATAATTATTTTACTATTTTATTTTTTCCCAAATCTTATATCATGTATAGCTAAAAATATTAAAATAACTTTCTAGAAATGAGACTATTGTAGTAGTCATGGGATCATTTTAAAGTGATTTGGTGGAGAGTAAATCAATTTATTTAATTTCTATAGAAATTTCTAATATTTGATTAGGACTGTTCATTCTGGCAAGATTTTTTCCTGATCCGCGAAACTGGATTTCAATAAAAGTAAAAGAATCGTTAGAAACAAATATAGTTTGGATCAAGTAGGGGCATGAATTTATTTTCTCTCGTGTCAAGAGAAATGCAATGTATAACTGAAGTGAATGAATGAAAGGTTACAAGGTTTATTTAAAATAAAAAATAAAAAATGAATAAACTTTGGCAGAAAGACAAGTATGAAAGGGAGACCACTTTGTGGGTTTTAATAAAAAAACAAAAAGTTGTAACGTAGAGAAAGGCAAAGTTAGTCAGAAAGACAGGTATGAATGGGAGACCACTTTGCCTTTCTCTACGTTAAAGTAAAAAGGCAAAAACAAAAGAAAACGACAAAGTAGAGGCCATTAACCTTTACTTTCTAGAAAGAGTAAAAAGGCAAAAATAAAATAAAATGACAAAGTTTTATTTCTTCTTTTTCTTTCGGTAGCAGATCACACTTTAAAATTTTCTATTTTTCATCTTCTTTTTCGATAGAGTAGCAGACCACTGCTGCAATAAAGGTTAGAGTACTGTTATGGACATCTTCTTTTTATTTACATATTCATTTTGTGGTTGAAGTATTTTCTTAAAAGTTACTGTCTATATCCTAATTAATTAATATCTCAATATTCAAAACAAAGAGGTCCAAATAGGATATATGGAACAAGAAATGCTTTGGCTACAAATGAATCATATAAATATAAACTCACAAATTAATTGATGTGATTTGGTTGGTACATCAAATTATAAAATTATTTTTATTATAAAGTAGATCTAACGTATCACATAATATCATGTCAATTTGTGAATTAATTTTTATGAAACCTATTAATTTGTGATCGTTACACTTTTCATTTGGAATTAGATTACGGTTAGAAAAGGCCCTGAAATAATTAACCCACAACTGAGTAAAATAATAAATGATTCTCAATACTATAAGCTATAAAAATAGGAGAATTATGGAACAGATTAAAAAAGAGAGAAAAAAGAAGATGATGGTGAATGTTTTGCTTACCCAAACAAACAAACCCTTTCGGTTTTGGTCGCCGCGCGCGCAGTACCGTCTCTAACTTCTCAGTAAGATTAACTGATGAAGCTAGGAGATCACCTGATGAAGCTCGTCTCTGTTTTTTTTGTTTCCACAAAAGTCGTAGACTCGTAGTTTAGAGTACTGCATGGACTGAGTACTCAACGATCAAGAACGTACAGAGTTTTATCATTATTTGACGTTTCGTTGATATCACAGCATTACGCATTGTAGCAGGTGGATGCGGGACCAAGCATAAATCTCAGTGGAGACTCCACTGAGAACTGAGAAAGCCAAATAACTTTAAGGCCTTGGGTTCTCATCGGGCTTGGTCCGGTCTACGCCCGCTACTTGGTTGTTCAGCAAAAATGGAATATTAAAGGAAGTCTCATAATATTTGTTTCCCTTTGAACAATTATGAATGAAAATTATGAATACTTATGTGTCAATTATTATGTTTTTTTTTTCATAATAATAATTTTTATTATGAATGAAAAAAGTCTCAAAACATTTTTTTTGGGATGAAATTTTTTCAACTTGTTCAAAAGCTAGTGTTCGAGTGGATTTTTTTGGACAAAATATTTTTTGTCCCTAATATGTGTTCAAACGGCAACAATAACATTCAAACATAATTTTTTGAGACGAAATTTCTTTAGCCCTAATAATTGTTCGAACACCAATAATTCTATTTTAAAACAAAAAAATAATAATAATAATTTGATCCCCAAATCTTTATGCAAATAGATATTGTAATTTTTCAATTATTTTTACAACTAAACATTCTATTATTAAAACTTAGACAAATTAAAATAAACAATCGAATGGTTTTTTAGCCAATATTTGAATGGCCTCATTTTTTATGTTCAAATGTAATTTTCTCCGATCCGTAATTGACAATAAAAAAGAATTTATTATAACGAATTTCAGCATGATTTTGATTTCCATTTGTGACTGATGAAGCAGTTGCCAATTTTTGTTGAATTTCTTGATCATAACAGCTTGTTGATTTTTCCATCGCACAATTTAGCTTCTTATATAATAGATTGGGTTCCTCCCGGCCTGCTTACACAATTAAAGAATAATGACTACAATAGAATTATATAAAAATATAGGCCAATTTTCTGGGCAACTTAATTGGAGTACTTTAATACTAATAAAATAAGTAACCAGCTAGTAAAGCAGCTATAAGCAAACAAATGAAAACCCCATGCATTATCAGTCATTCAAAGTAAATTAACCATATCATATTATATATTATTTATAGATCACCTAGCTAGAAAAATAAATACCCAAATCAACAAGCAAGCTGCCATGAATTTATTTTGTATGCAACGAGTTGAGTGCATTAGCTGATGAACTAACTATTGATAAAAATGTCAATATCCTAATAAATTAATATCTCAATATTCAAAGCAAAGAGGTCCAGATAGCGCACACACACACATATATATATATATATATATATACATGGAATTAGATCCATAGATATAGACGACGGGCTAATTAGTCATTTTTTTTTTTATAAATAATTTGTCGTAAATACTCTTTTTTATTACAGTGAGTAAGCCTAAAAACATAACAAATGATTCTCAAAAAGTTAAAATAATAAAGCAGAATATTATGGAACAGAATAAAAAAGAGAGAATGTTTTGCTTACCCAAACGAACAAACGCTTTCGGTTTTGGTCGCCGCGCACCGTCTCTAACTTCTAAGTAAGATCACCTGATGAAGCGAGGACTCTGTTCTTTTTTGTTTCCACAAAAGTCGTAGACTCGTAGTTTATAGTCCTGGACTGAGTCAACGATCAAGAACGTACATAGTTTTATTATTATTTGACGTTTCGTCGATTTCACCTATCACAGCATTACTCACGGTAGCTGGATGCGGGACCAAGCATTAATATTCAACACCTAATTTAAACTCAAGACCTATCATGGAATTACACGTGCCGTGACTTATCATTATGAAAATGTCTTAACATTAATCTGGTTGTCCCAAAAAAAAAAACATGTTGGCCTAGGTCTGCTGTGAGAGAATTGGATGGCCACGTTTTCTAATTAATATATATATATATATATATGTACACACATACATACACACTGGCAGAGCAGAGGCTCAACGTGCGAGACACATTTACCTAATTTGAAGGAAAAAAAATTACCAAAATATAAAGGTTTTCCTGTAGAAAGCAGATGATAGAATAAAAATATTTTTAGAAATATTTTTAGAAAAATTTTAAAATTATTATAAAATATTTAAAAAAATATTATATTTTTAAATATTTAATGATTTATTTTTAAGATATTTAAATAAATATCTTATCCATCCTACCAACATACTGTAGCATAAAAAAGGAACTACAATTTCGTCTTCAGAAGATAAACTCGGCCAGAAAGTAATTAAACAGAGCAAAGACGTAATTTTTCAGAAAAAACAAAACTAATAATAAGGACAAAACGGGAAAATGATAAATGCAGAGGGATAAAATTGGAAACAAATTTGGATAAAATTACTGTTCATATACGGTTACACAGCAATTAGAGGCAATTAAACAGGGTCAAATATGTTAAATCAATCAATTAATTTAAAAGAACAAAAATGTAAATTTCCAAATAGAAGAAAAGCCATGGACAAAAAGGAAAAAGCAAGAATAAAAGGGATAAAATAGAAAAACAAATTTTGAAGAAAAAACACTGTAGATTGCCGCTTAGGTTTTTAAACTGTGTTTTGATATTGAACTGAGCTCAGATGAGTTGAGTTTTTTATATATAGTAGTGAGTTGAGTAGTAAAGAGAATTATGTGGGACTCATCTAAACTGAGTTTAAAGTGTGTTTGGATGTTAAAATGAGTTTAATACTTTTTATGGGAAATTGAAAAAGGTTACGAGTCCCACGTATTAAGATGTTTTAAGTTGAAAAAGGTTGTGGATCCTATGTGAAAGAATGTTTTGAGTTTGGATGAATTTAGTAATTTTAGAGTTGAGTATTTGGATGTTAGATTCAGTTTAAATTAGACTGAACTCAATTGAGTTCAATAACCAAACGAAGCCTTATTCACTCTTAATTGGGCGAACTACCTCCCTTGGACCTGTTCCCACTACTAGTATATATATATATATATATATATATATATATATATATATAGAAAAATAATAAAATAATATACACATCAATCTTAGCATGATATTTGCATCAATTATAGTAATATACATGCTAAAAAAATTTGATATAAGTGTACAAAAGAAAGTAATATACATGTTTAACAGAAGCTAAGATTTTATATTCACATAATATCATATTATATTATAATGTTTACATTATTCTACATGTTCTGAATAAATATCATGATGTTAATTTAAACATTAAAACATTTATAACATACAAAATAAATCTTGTTCTCAAAACAAAGAAGATCATGAATGAGGATTTTTATCAAACAATGGAGGAAAGCTATAATAATAACTTCTTTTATCTAAACACTATCACAGTAAAGATTGTGTTAAGAACCCCATCAACTAATGAAAATCTTCATCATCTAAATTCTCTTTTTTGAGAAGAAGCAAAATAATAAATGTTATTTTTTATTTTATTCTTACAATAGATCATACAACAATCAGAAAATGGAAAAAATAATTACAACAAATAGAAGATCGTCCAAAACATACATGATGAAACATGAAATTTACTTTTTAAAATTATATACCTTAATAAATCAATTAGCATAAATCTTGATAGATAAATAACCAAATATTTCTAGAATGAAATATAAAATTATAAACAAAAATTGTCAAAGATTTATACAGAAATGATAAAATCCACGAACACAAACCTTCAACTAAATAGCATAAGTTATAAAAATAGGAGAATTATGGAACAAAATAAAAGAGGGAGAAAAAGAAGGTGATGATGAATGTTTTGCTTACCCAAACAAACAAACGCTTTCGGTTTTGGTCGCCGCGCGCGCACCGTCTCTAACTTCTCAGTAAGATCAACTGATGAAGCGAGGAGATCACAATGAAGCTCGTCTCTATTCTTTTTTGTTTCCACAAAAGTCGTAGACTCGTAGTTTAGAGTACTGTATGGACTGAGTCAACGATCAAGAACAGATCAGTTTTATGATCATTATTTGACGTTTCTGAGACACACACACACACACACACACACATAGACACACATACACATAATACCCACCCATCTGTCTTGGTAGCTGGAAAAAAATTGAAAAAGAGAGAAAATCAATTATTCCTTAATCTAAGAATCCAAAACAGTTTGATTCGAACTCAAACAACTTAAAGGCTAGTCTTTCTCACTATTACCCAGTTTCTTCAAGAGAATTTCCTTTTCAACAAAGAAATATTTTGTCGGGAAACAAATAGAAAAAAATATCCAAGTCTAGCGTGTGACAAAGAGAGAAACAGAAAGGAACCAACCTTGTGAAAGATCAAGCCACCAGACTTATTGATGATGCAGAGGCTGTAAATTGCTGGCATTTCGAGGGGAATCTGGAGAAAGAAAATATTGAAGAAACGAGAAATTACGAGGATGAAAAGAAAGAGACTCAGCAATGAACTACAAATGCAAAATGGAGCTGTTAAAATTCAAGTAAGTATTGAAGAAAAGAAGAGCCATGTGGCCTATTAGCTCAGCTGGTTAGTGCGACGTGCTAATAACGCGAAGGTCGCAGGTTCGAGACCTGCATCGGCCACTTTTCCACCTAAGCTTTCCGTAACACTCTTT
Organism: Juglans microcarpa x Juglans regia; assembly: GCF_004785595.1. Taxonomy (NCBI): domain Eukaryota; kingdom Viridiplantae; phylum Streptophyta; class Magnoliopsida; order Fagales; family Juglandaceae; genus Juglans; species Juglans microcarpa x Juglans regia. The sequence continues at coordinate 24,960,922 of NC_054601.1, read as the reverse complement.
TTTTCCTCCGTTTGGCTTCTAGGAAAATAGAAAAAAAAGTACTATTTAGTACCATCTCAATTCACTCATCTCATTATTACAATTTTCTCAAATTTTTACATAAAATATAATAAATAATTCAATTTTTCCAAATCACAAAACAATAATAATATTAAAAAATAATATTCTAATAATATTTTATTCAACTTTTAACTTTTATCTAAAATCATCTCATCTCTTCTCGCTATCCAAACGAGTAATATTTTATTCAACTTTTAACTTTTATCTAAAACCATCACATCTCATCTCACTATCCAAAACGAGAGTTTAACCAAGATTAAGCCCCGTTTGGATACAATAAATGTTTCATTTTATTTCATTTCATCACATCTTATTATTACAATTTTCCTAAATTTTCACAAAAAACATAATAAAAAATTCAATTTTTTCAAATCTCAAAATAATAATAATACTAAAAAATAATATTCTAATAATATTTTATTCAATTTTCAACTTCTATCTCAACTCACTATCCAAATGACACCTAAAATTTCTTCTCTAATTGGTTAATTTTCTCCACAATGAATTGATTTGTATACGATGCTTGGTTCAGAATCTTGTTCAGTGTTTTAAATTTTGTACCGTACCGGCCGGTACGGCCGAAATTTTTCGTTTCGGCCGTCCGGCCGGTACAGGTACTATACCTGTTCCGTACTGGCCAAAATACTGGCCGGTACCTCAATTTCGGCCTGTACCAGCTTATATTTCGGCCGGTACCGGCCGATATTTCGGCCTGTGTTTTTTTTTTTTTTTTTCGTTTTTTCAAACTACAAGCTTATTTTTTAACCCCCAATTCAGACTAGACTATTTATAATTTATATATATATGTATTTGTATATAATTTATTTATATATAGATTATTATTTTGGAATATAATTTTTATATATATTTATATATATAATTTATTTATAGATTGACTATCCCGAAACGTTATCCCGAAACGCTATCCTAAAAAGGTACCGGTACCGAAATATTTCGTTCCAGTGCCTTGACCGGTACGGCGTCTGGTACGGTATTCAAAACATTGATCTTGTTCCATTAATTTAGATTTTTTTTTTAAGATAGAAAAAATTCTATTTATTCATAACGTAACATTACAACTTTGATTTGAGATATATAGAATACAAGTCAATTATTGCTTTTAAGGCTCCTCATTACACAAATTTCTTTGTGACTGACATGGTCTAATCCATTGTTGTAACTCTCTACAGACAAACAGTCTGAGAGACAACACTCTGTCCTAAGAAAAATTTAACAAACCTCACATTCCGTCCTAAGACAGAATTAAACAACCCAACACTCAGTCTAAGACGGAGTAGATGATACACTCTATGGACAAAATTCAAGAGACTGTTATTTTTTTTTAACCTAAAACAAAAGAGATAACAGAAAATGTAAAAGATACATAGGAAAATAGCGGATTACAACTTGGAAAGTTGTAAATTCTAAGCTGTAGATCCGCATTTTCAACTTTAGAGGAAATAAAAAATGTGAACACCGAGGTTGTGGTGGTGCGTGAGGGGCAAGCGCCATCTTGGAAGTACGGTGGAACGTCAGGTTTGAAGAAACCGATGGCTCTGGTCCCAAAAAGGCCGTGCGTGGCGGCGATAGAGCTCCCTTTGTAGTGGTGCGTGGATGTCACACACGCACTTTGGGCCTCGTGTATGGCTCACGCGCTGTTCCGTTCGACCAGATTTGTCGTCCGTCTGAAGGATCGGTGCCTTGAGAATCTTGCGGTGGGGCGCGTGGTGGTCGCTTGGCTCCGGAGAACAGCAGATCTGCATTTCGCCCTACTGTGAACGAAAAAAATAAATAAAACCAGAAAAATAAAAGAAAAACTAGAGATAAGAGAGATGAGAGATGATGGAGGAAGGGAGGGGGGAGGGAGGAGCCAAAGTTCCAACACCCCTCATTTGGTCTTTTTTTTTTTTTGGGGAGGAGATTGTATAGAGAGAAAAGAGACAGAGAGCGAGAATAGGATTTTTTTCTTAGTGCAAGATTTTCTATTTTTAATTTAGTTATTGGTTCATTATGATGTTTACACTCCTTGTCGTCTTCATCAAAATTGCATTCCTATTACCTAAATTTTCATACACCATGATCTCCATGAATAAGAGTAATGAGTTCAACCAAATACCCAATTCAAAATGAATAATTCTACTTATCATCCTCACACATTACACACTTCACCTATTTTAATTTTATTTTTTATTTTTTGTATAACAAATATGTAGTGTATAGATGATAAGAAGAATAACTCAATTAGTTTAATAAGAATAAATAATAATAATAATAATAATAATAATAATAATAAAAATATTATTAAAATATGTAAAGTATGTGATGTGGGATGGTGAATAATATCCCTCGCCGTATATATCCATGATGGTGAAGAAGACAATATACTAGCAGTGGGGCCAACATGCGAGGCACGTTTGCCGGTTGAAAGAAATATATATATATATATATATATATATATTTATATGGATCATATATATATATATATGAATTTTTTGAGGTGATAAATATTTCCAAACCAAAATAGATTGACCATATCTAGGGTTAGTTTACAGACAATCAGCCTGATGGGCTAACACATAGACACCATTAACTATTTCTAATGAACAACCAAATCATATACGTTGGGATGCCACATGCAACAAGAACATCATAGAAAACATCATAGGAATGTAATCAAGTAGGCCACAGTTCATTTGTTGGTCAATGAAATAAAAGAGAATAGAACAATGATAGAGCGAAACACAAATACATATGACAACCAGTATCTTTGATTGTTAAGCTGTTGATAAATAACACTTTTGAAGACACCATAGTTATCACTTGCACATTTGTTAACGAGGAAACCACTTATGTATTGTTATGATAATAATAGAATCTATACGGTTTTTGTCTCCCATAGGGCCATAAGTTTAATTATCATTATTACTATTTTAGATTTCTCAAAAAAAAGACGAATAATATAATCTCTCCATACCTTAAAAGATGAAGGTAAAGTAGATGAAAAGCATAATAAATGAGAAATCTTGAAAAAAAAATTTAGAGGCCAGCTATAAACCGATTACTAGTTACCCTTTTAAACCGATCACTAATAGTCATTTTCTTAACTATCAAATAAAATAAAAAATCTTTAAAAAAAATAATAAATAGATGATAGGAAGGTAGTGAGCATATCATTATCATTAACAAATTATTTGGTCATACAAACGTACCTGCAGGTTTTGTTTTGTTGCCATGTGACAATAAATGCATTTTTTATTTTTTATTTTGAAACGTGACAATAAATGCATGAACTAAAATTCCAGGTGTGCAAAAGCATTGTATGAAAATAGTAATGCATCATAGCTTGGGGAAACATTAACAGAGTTAACAATATGTCATAAACACTTTATTTGCGTAAGTTCTTTTTTCTTTTTTGGGATCCTTGTCGAGATTTTGTGTATTAATTATAAAAAGATTCATAATGCAAGCCTACTGTTCTAGTACTACCAGCCCAGCCCATCTCTTTTTTTTTTTTTTTTCATTTTTCTTCCCCATTTCCGTCCCTTCCCGAACCTTCTTCTCTTCATCTGATTCTCTCTCTCTCATCTTGAAATTTCACAAACCGGTCCCTCACTTTCTGCTCTCTCTCGTTCTACCCTCCCCCCTCAAACCCACTCTCTCACATGTTTATCTTTCATAATGTTTCCTCTCTTTTTCTCTTTCTGCATTCGTTGGAACCAAACCTCTCTCTCTCATGGTTCCTTGTCTTCTCTCTCTCTATCTCTTTCTCCATCATGCATCGGTAGCGAAATCAAAGTGCCGACTTTTCTATTGCTTTGACAACCTATCGTTAAAAGAAGTGGTATTTGTTTGTTGAGAGATTCGACGACCTGGCCAAATTGACTTCTCTATCTATTCTGTAAAGTTCTATTCACACAAGGGTATAAACGAAATGAAAGGTGTCAAATAAAATTAAGTTTACTGTTCATTTCTGCATACTTACCGATAGACTCTTTTAAGAATAAGGAGATATATTATTTTTTTAAATCAATGAAAATATTACGTCTCAGTTTCAATTGGCTGGTGTAAAAAGGGAGCTTTATTGCACCGGACTGTCACTCCCTAATTTGTAATGGGTTTTCTTGGCAGTGAGATGAGCAAAAATTGAACCCCTCTTACGACAAAGCCGAGATTATAATTTTGAGGGGGCCCGCATATTTTAAATTGGATTAACTTCTTCAATTGTAATTTAACAACATTAAAGTGATA